>NC_137694.1:202952688-203621438 GCF_964034855.1 Anser brachyrhynchus | reverse complement strand
GTAGCCTCAAGGAGCTGTTTGACAGACCTGAGGTATGTATTTTGTTCAACACGCTTAAGTTTAAATAAGGAACGGTGGATTTGAGAAACCTTTGCTGTGGTGTGTCCTGATGCATGTTTTAGTATTTGTAATGCAAATTCATTTTGAAGACACACATCAGCAATACTGTTTTCATGAATACGGACACCTCAGGAGGCCATTAAAATTACACAGTCAGATACTGGTTAGCACTGACCAGTGAATCTCACCACATTGTGCATTGAGTGTGTAACTCATGATACACAAAACAGTGTCATTGTGTTTGGTTAATCTTACTAACAGGAGAAGAAGTTGCCATCTTGTTTTTCTGAATCTGGCAGACTTCAGGTTCTGGCCATCACGTGTTTGATTTCTGCACATTACAGTCTTTATCCATCCAGGCTGTTGGAGCGGCACTCCAGCCACCTCTGCGTCTTCTCTTGAATAACCCAAACGTGTTGAGATTCGGGCATCTTCAGTTCCATTGCAGGCCATCTGTTCGGGGCATTGAGTTGCTCTTTGTAGCTGCCTATTCTGCTTTTTTAGCTTAGTTACACCAGTGTGGCTCTCAGGAGAATCTGCTGTGCTAGCCAAAACAGATTAGAAGCTTAAGAGGTAAGAAAAATAAACGTGGGATGCAACAAAAACCTGACAACTGTGCTTTGTACTCCCATGGGACAGCATGTAGAGAACTGTGGTGGAGAGAGGGAGAACAGGTGGAAACTGGTTCAGTACTCAGGAAAATCACTTGTCAAGTCCATTGCTGATATAGTCTAGTAACAAGCATCTGTTACAGTCTTCCTCTACCACGTCAGGGTGTAAATATGGTTTATAGCAGTAAATTATGGAGATACAGTTGATATTATTAGCAGGTTGTGGTTTTAGGGCTGAAGTCCTGCTCTTCAGTTCTGCATATGTAAAGATGCAGCTGTCATCCATAAGAACTGCACTGTCAGCTAACGGTGACTCATTCCACCAGATAATTATTTACTATGATAACTTCTTGCTTGGGGCATGAAATAATAACAGAAAATATCAGCTCACATTGGTAAGACTGGTCATCAGATCAGATTTCAAGTGGCTGCAGGTAATGAAACTTGACAGCTATTTTCACATAAATTATTTTTGTACGACTTATGGTATCTTTGTGTAATTAACCGGAAATTTTCAGTGATTTCCATCCATCTCCTTTAATTACCATAAAATTACAAAAAAAAAAAAGCTTTTAAAGATTTTATTATTGGAAAAAAACAACACAGCATATCAACTTTATAGAGACAGTTAATTGACTAGAAGACTACTATTTACATGATTGTAATGTGGAGGTAGAAAAGAGATAATGCCATGTATACTGATCTTGGAGTGTAGGGACATTACATTAATCTGTATACCTATTTCTATTGTATTATTTTTTATTTTTTTTTAGAAGGGAGCTTCTGTATGGAAGAATCTTAGTCATAAGAGCCACACAAAGCATTTTTTATTGGAGCAATAATATGTTTTGAAATAAAATTGAGGAACTACAGGCAGCAGTTAAGAATTTTCTGTGATTTATACCAATTTTACTTACAGTGCTGTTGTGTAGCTGTGTGGTTTTATGGTTCAAGCTAGGTTTGTTTGTGCTTTTCTCTTTGGTTGTTTTTCTTCATTAGACCAAATAATTCGTATTGAAAAAAAAAAAAACAGAATGGCTTTTGGGCACAAAAAAATACTCCTCGTGTCTGAAATAGAGGTAAATCTGGAGAATGGATTGTGTTCTCAAAAGTCTGAAGGAGTATGTTCCTTCAGCCCTGATAAGGTTGTTTAATATAATAAAAGATGCTACAACCACCCTACCACTACTCAGCTAGATGCATAAAGGTCAAAAGAGTGCTTATAACCACGATCGGCAGAGAAAGCAGAAGGATCTTCTGTGGATAAATGGCAGGCTGGTTTATTTTAAGGATTAAACCGAAATGTGAAATGGCTCTTTCTTCTGGATCATGTAATTTAAGAGTAAAAATCCGTGGCCACTACACAAGATTCCAATCATGTGTGTATAGATCACAAAGTGCTTTTAAAACAGAAAATCTTAAATAAAAAGTAGTAATTTAAGAAACTAAGCACGTATTAGTATTAAATTATTATTATTATTATTATTATTATGGCCATACTTGTAGAAGTAGCAACTAGTGACCAATTAAAACAACAACAAAAAACTAAATCCACCTTTCTTTGTAACTTTAGGAAAAAAATGGCTCAAGTAACAGTTATTGGAGAAACTCCTTTTAATGGACCTGTCAGTCAAGTGTTATCGGAGTTTTTATTTTAATTTTCCTTGATTTTTGCCAGTAAAATTTTCCTCAGACACTAGCTGATTGTTCCTTTTTTCTGCAGCATACAGCCTTCAAGAGCTAGGAGCAGTCACTTTTTTTATCCCTAAGTGTAGCTATCGCTCTCACATGAATTGCTAAGTGCTTGATCCAGAAGGTGATGGTTTTCATGTCTCGTGAATATCCTTGAAGTCAGGCGTTGATGTGCCAGCGGCTGAAACAGCTTCGTGTCCTCTGTGAGTTGGATTTAACACTGGCCAGTGTTGAACTGTAGCTCTGACACTCTAAATATTTCAGCCAGCTAATGTCACTGACTTGTCCCTTTGCACAGGTCACAGGCATCTTCAGTGCTTTTTAATCAGAAAGTTTGTGGTTCTGTCTGTTATCACAGACTTCTCTCCAATTCTTCTTCTGACTGGACGGGACATCAGCAGCCTCCAGTTAGAGACATGGTTAGCCCAGGAAAGCTGACTATTACCGCCACGTCAGCTATAAGCAGATGGGTGTCATCTACAGGAGGGAAGCTTCAGAAGCTGCATATTCCAGCCCAAATAACACCCACCTGGTACCTCTGGGTCTCTCTGTACCCCAGCAATCAGAGCAGCCCCACTGCTTTCAGCTCATTTTCCAGGTAAATCAGCAGCCCCTTCCTTGGCCCTAATTCAGGCAATGTCCCGAGCTGGGTTTTGTGCTCAGAAGTAGGAACCGCTGCGTGTTGCTTCAGGATGTTGTTTATATGAAGGCTAAACTTTCTTGAAAAAAAAAGAAATTGGTGTTGTCAGCCCACAAAGATGTGAAAAAAGTGCCTCTAAGTTTTGTATCATACCTTTTCCTCTTCTCTATTACAGTTCAGTATAGTACAGTAAGTAAGGTACAGTACAGTCAACTAAATTACAGTGCTCTCCTTACACACCAACTCGGCTGACCTACCATGAAGCATAGGGAATTTTCCTTGTAACCTCTGTGCATTTCTTTAGAAATGTTAAAATATTTAGGGTGGATCACTCTCATTAGAAACATTTATGTTGTCTGCTTGTTGTAGCTGTTCCTGCAGCTGGAAAGTTTCAAGGTCCGTGTGTTGCCAAGCTCAATTTGTTGACCTTGTACTGTAAATCAAAAACTGATGGACTCTGCAAGAAAATCCCAAAGTAGACTTCCTGCTCGCTAGCTACTATTTTAAGGCTTAAGTTCACTCAGTATTTAGAATTGTAATTCTGTAGGCTTTAGTGTGTTTTTTCTCTTTTTAGTGTAGTTGTTTTTAAATTTAAAATAGGCATTGCATATTGTAGATACTGAGGGTGCTGCTCAGATACAACAGGGAAAAGTTTGGTTGGAAAAAAGAGGCATATTTTGAAAACAGCTTAATTCTGGAAGACAGCGACCTTCCGTGTGCTGGTACTACAGTAAGACAAGGGCTGGGCTTTCTGTGTTCAGCTGTGCATGTCATGTTGAACTGGCTGCTTCAGCTGCACATTTTACTGCCCTTGAGTTGTGTAAATGCCGGGCAGAAGCAGCGCTTGAGCAATGGTGTCAAACGTAACCAGAGCGTAGCTAAGAGACTTTTGCCTCTACTGATTTTAAACCCCTCTGATAAAGTTGCTCACAGGCTACTTAGAATCACAGAATCCCAGAATGTTTTGGGCTGGAAGGGACCTTAAAGACCATCTGGTTCCACCCCCCTGCCATGGGCAGGGACACCTCCCACCAGCCCAGGTTGCCCAAAGCCCCATCCAGCCTGGCCTTGAACACCTCCAGGGATGGGGCATCCACAGCTTCTCTGGGCAGCCTGTGCCAGGGCCTCACTACCCTTGCAGTGAAGAATTTCCTCCTAATGTCTAGTCTAAATCTATCCTCTTTTAGTTTAATACCATTCCCCTTTGTCCTGTCATTGTCTGCCCAAGTAAGGAGTCCTTCTCCATCCTTTTTATAAGACCCCTTTAAGTACTGAAAGGCCACAGTGACAATGAGGTCCCCAGAGCCTTCTCTTCTCCAGGCTGAACATCCCCAGCTCTCTCAGCCTTTCTTCACAGGAGAGGTGCTCCAGCCCTCTGATCATCTTTTTAGCCCTTCTTCTAGATTCGCTTTTACAGCCCCACATCTTTCTTGTGCTGGGGCCCCAGACCTGGATGCAGGGCTCCAGGTGGGAGTTCTGGTTGCAGTGCATTGGTGCCCTGTGGAGAAAACTCTCTGTACCATCCATCGTCCTTGCAGTAGGCTTGTCTCACCTCTTTTCCTTCTGTGCAGGTGGACAAGACATTTGTCAGTATGTGGTTATGACTTTGTGCATATTTGAAAACAGTTATGTTTGTCATCAGCTGCCTCTCTTTAGCTTAAGCAAACACAGTTCTTGATTTTTCCCAGCAGTCGGGTATTTCATGCCTGTTATTTTCATTGTCCCTTCTGCGCTGTCTTGCTTTGCCTGTGCTTAAAGTCCTTTAACAGCGGTTCTCAACATCGTATTGCTGGGTTTTTCTAGCACCAGGCCGTTAGTGTAATATGCTGCTATATCTCACCTCCTCTGTTTCTGAAAGAGTCCATAATTCTATTTTACAGTGCTTTCTGCAGCATCGCATTGCAGGCACATATTGATTTGTGATCTGTGAAATTTATTATACCCTTGTACTGCCTATGCAGTTATTTCTTCTCGTGTTTTTTGTGTATGTGATTTCTCCTGCCAAGTACTTCGTATTTATTTTTGTTGAATTTCATCTTGTTGACTTTGGGCAATTCAGCCACTTTGTGTGAAGACTGAGCCTCTAAAGGATTTTGTCAATTGGTTACCCAGTATCTGTTCCATCATTAGAATCGTTACTGAAAAGAAAAGGGAAGCAAAATCTCCATAATGACCTCAGTTAAACGTAGCTGAATAATGACCTGCTAACTTAAAATTTTCTCCTGCAGTGTAGTTGAGCAGCTCTGTGCCAACTTTCTTAATTTACATGTGCAACTGCCACAAAGGTGCATTCACGTTCATATAAATCACACCTCCTCCTTTCCTTAAAGCATCTGTCAAGTAAGAAAATCACAATAGTTTTAATTTATTTGTTGGCTGTGTTGGTTGTTTTTTATCATTTTATCTAGGTGTTTATAAACAGGATGTTTCAAATAATTGATGCTGGTATTGTTGTGGATATGAGATATGGCCTGGCTGACCGCCTAACACTGTTTGCAGATGATAAAAACTGGGAGGAGTGGTTGTCCTGTCCCACCAGGTAGTGGTACTGCCATCCAGAGGGACCTGGACAGGCTGGAGAGGTGGCTGGCAGGAATCTTGTGGAGTTTATACACGATGTGTATAAATACTTGTTAGGGTGTAATCGAGCTGTAATCAGAGAATGCTAAGAAAGAAGAAAAAAAAAAAGGAAAACAGGCTATTTAATAAAGTGAGTGCTTTTAGTATACAAAAGCATACTTTTTTTTTTCTTTTTTTTTTTTTTCCCCCTAGGAAACTGGTTCTTTGCCATTTTCACATATTTCTCAATATCATTGCCCAGGGCCGTCAAAGCCACCAGGACTTCTTGTTCCTTCTGTCTCCCAGAAACGGCACCAGAGAACTGGTGATTGCTGTTTGAATGGTTAAATGTGGTTTGAACATCAGAGGGTTAGGGCAGATCTTTTTAAGCACAACTCAGGTTTAAATGTAAGTCTGCTTTTGCTGGTCGTTTGAACTGAAATAGATCATTGTCCTCGCTTCACCCAAATGCTTTTATATAAAATGATTTCAGATGTTCACATTTTTGATGCAGAGTAATGAAATACGATAGTACTGGTGAAGGAAAAGGAATAAAAAATAATGTTACAATGTCTTGTCTGCCATAATTTTAAGTCATATACCAGAGGGCATTGAAACAGGAAATAGTCTTGTAAGATTCTTTTCTTCTGAAACTCATTGTAAACTTTCCCTATTCAAATTTTTATCAGACTTTCTGATGTCTATCAACATGTAGCAACCTAATCTACTGTTCTACATGTGTTTATAACCTTCAAATGTGTACTTCTGCCAACATTTCCCGTTCTTTTCCCGTTCTTTTCACTTACACTTTCTATATTCTATCTTGTTAAAAAACCTCTTGAACCCTTGAAAATAAGTGCAATTTATCTGTAAGCTATTTTTCCTCATAAATGCTGGGAATGTGGGACACTGTATTTGGTACAAAACAGTATTTTCTCACTCTCAAGCTATATCTGGCAAAGGTATAGTGTGGATTAAAGCAGGTTATGAATTTAAAGCATTATATGATTGTTACTGCCTATGCTGTAAGTGCAAGCAGTTCTGCTGTCAAGACACAACAGCTTGTTGCTGTCTCCAGACTTCATCCTCTGTCTCTTCTTCCCTGCTCCTGGCACTGAGGTCTTCCTCCTTTCCTTTGCCTGTGCCTGCTCTGGTGCTTTTAGACCCTTCCGGTGATCTTATCTCATTAAATTGGGGGAAAAAATTGTGTGTGTGGGTTTTTTTGTGTTTTGTTTTGTTTTTGTTTTTTGTTTTTTCTCTCCTTGGATTGGCTTTCTTCAGCATTTTTGAGTCACTGGGCGGGTAGTGAGGGAGAAGTAAGCATTGAGCAGGTAGCTGAGGGGATGGAGGTGCAGGACTTTCCCTTCTCAGTGGTGGAGAGCTGCTAATTTGCTCGCTGACTCATGTACGGTCACGTTGATGTAGAGCAAGATTGCATTATTGCAAGCATGTTTAACGCTACAGTGAACTAACAGAAAGGGTACTGGTGTGGGAACAAGGCTGTCTGCTCTCAGCCTTGCTCAAGAGTAGTTAAGCAGGAGGAGCAGGCATCTTACATTTTCTGCTCTTTAAACTGAAATCATCAAGACAATGTTTGAATAAATCACAAAAGCAAAAGCAGAGAGAATATGTTTGTTTTCATTCTATTGTTTTATTTTATTTTGTTATTTATTAGTATATTCCAGACTATTTTAAATGGCATCCTTTGCTCTGTCTATCATTCCACTACCCTGGTTTGGATTTCGTGTATTTTTATTTATTTATTTTTAATTTCCATAGGACCAACCAAAGCCCACTAGAAACAAGAGAATCCTTTTTGGTGGATTCAGACAAGCTGTTATGTTCATGCTGTTGAAGCATATATAAATAAAGCGTAACTTCTGTAGGAACATTTGTGAAGTGTTCACGATCCAGAACATACAGTAGTAGTGTGATGGCTGATGCAATAACCCTCTTTCTCCTTCTTGTAGGTACTGTTGTTCTGCATCACAGCTGCTCTGTTCATGTTCTTTTTCAGGTACGTTGCTTGTATGTCTGTTTATGTTTGTAAAGATTATTTTGAAAAGTGTTTCTAAAAGCTTACCTGATTTTTGGTATTCATATGAAAACTTACGTGTATTCTGGACTCGAGGCTTCTAAATCGAATAGAGTTCTTCCATGGCGTTAAAAACCCAGGGCTGTGAACATAATTGGTCTAAAAAGGGAAATACTAAGTTAAACACTTCAAATCTTCTGGAGATTACACTGATTATTTAAGGAGCCTCCTCTCATCTCATAATTAAGACCCTGGAGAGCTAAGATTGCCTAGTATGAAAGCTGCTGAAATACTGCTTTTCATATGCATTCTCACATACCTTACTGCAGGGGAGATAACATTTTTTCTTCTGGTGAAAATGCAGGTAAATAGGCAACTGAGGTTTTATAGTCTTAAATAATACCAAATGTTTGACATGCATGTGAGCGCAACTTTCACATTCTTTTTTCACAAGTATCTATATTCCTTTTTTAAAACATTCAATAGTGTGCTCAGATTAAACACTGGTTTTACAACTTTTTTCTCGCAGTTTGCAAGAGACGTGTTATTTATCTTTTCAGTGTTTCCTTTTTAAATGCCAGACTCCCCCAAATTACTGTATTATATCTCTAGTTGGACAGCTGCTTGTTAGAGCAACCTTTGACTACAACCCTTTGCCTTGGAATTTTCTGTGGCGTGTAGCCATGGCTGATTCGTCAAGCCATAAGATCCCCTGACGATTGCAAAACTCGAGAAATTGCAGCTTGTTTTTTGTAATTCCATTACTTACGAATTACTTTCAGCTATTGGCCAAAACCACTCTGTGGATAAGGGAAAGCTGTTAATTCAAAAGTTTCTGAAAAGCATTCCTCCTTTCACCTACCACCCATTAAGACCCGCGTATCTGCAGTCGTCTTGTTCTTGTATAACAGCCGCTGAAAAGTTTCCTGGGAATGCTGAAGTTGGACACCCATCTGCATAGATGCTGATTAAACAAAGCCAAAACTCTGGAAATCTGGTCAAAGGTATAAATGTTGTATGATTCTGGAGGAAACCGGTTGTCTCCTGTTTATGTCTTGATAACGAACCAGTGTTTTACAGACAACCCGGAAGTTAAACGAGAACTGACCAGAGCCCAGAAATATTTGGTGAATTCCTTCCTGACCTGACAATGCGATGCTGACAGTAGTTGAACGGGTTCCAAACCACTTTCTCTTCTAAAATTAGTCCCTCCGTGCCAGGGGTGACGGATATCCTGTTGAGCAATCATCAGGAACATTTAATTCCTTTGTCAATGTTGTTGTAACAGAGGAATTAAAGTACGGGGCTGGGAGGTATAGGTCCATTAATTACCTCTCAAGAAAAAATACTAAAAAATTTTTTGTAAACACCAACAAAGATAGATAAATAGATAAATCAAAGTAAAATTATTGAAAAATGATTCGCACCGACCGATTTATTTTCTCTCTCTTTTTTTTTTTTTTCTTTTTTTTTTCCCTGAGTTTAATCAGTATAGTGAATAGAACAGCCTTGCAGGGATGTGGTACTTTCATAAAGAAACCAGACCTGGATCATCTGTGTAGGCAGGCATGTAGATGATGTGTAGATAAAGCTGTTGGGTGGGACTTCAGTTACTTTGCAGAAGAGACTTGGAATTCAGATGGATGCAAAGTGGAGATAAGATCTGAAAAAACATGAAGCCGGTCACTGATGACAAGGTTGAAGTAATGTACTTGCATGCGGTGACTTTGGAGAATCAAATGATTAGGGAGCAGTTCCCTGAAAAAGAATCCAGTGGTAACTGTTTGCAAACCGTCAGTGAGAGTAAGTCAATAATGTCCCATTCCTGCAATAAAGGGAAGCACTGTTACAAGATATGCAAACAGGATTAGTGCTTATGAGGTATATAAAGTTGTCTTTTTGTTGTACTTAAGGTTTAAGAAGTTCTCGGTGCTTTTTGTGTCTTTGGTTATTACATTCCAAGAAGAATATGGAACTGTCAGAGAAACTTCAAGAGTGTGATCTGGAGTTTAGAAAACAAGATTTATTAAGAAGGATGGATTATGGTTGTTTAATTAAAAAAAAGGGGGGGGGGATGGAATAGCTGTCTTCAAGTATGTATAAGACTGCTGAAAAGAGGAAGAGAATAACAGTCTGTTCTCCTGGCTGTGATAGAAAGGACAAGAGACAGCAAAAGAAGACATTTATTCTTACAATAATAAATTGTACAGAGATTAATTCACATAGATAGTGACGAAAATCCTAAGCAAGCAGTGAAAAGATTAGCTGGCGAGGCTGCAGATGGTCTGTGCTTTCAGGTATGTAGCAGCAGATTTCGGAAAACATGGGTAATATTGCTTGGGGAAAGGAAGGAACTATTTTGTGCCCTGAGTCTCTTCCACTTTTTGATTCACACCAATGGCTGTCTTACTGAGAAATATTTAATGTAATAAGCTGTCAACGACAGTGGCTGTAAGTTCTTGGAGGATAGCCTTGCTTGCCTTGTTGAATGCAACTTGAAAGATACATCTGGAAAAACATCCAAATGACAGCTCTGTGAGTTAGATACCACTGCATCTTGTAGAATGTATGGATGGGGACAGGTGAAAAAAAAAGGCAGAGAAGGTGTAAGAGGTCCAGGTGGTCAGGGGCATCTCTGAGAATTAGCAGAGTGAGAAATGCAGCTATTCTACCACACACCAGATTAAACAGTTCTTCCACAATATGTAGTCATGGAAATATAGTAGGAGAAAAACCACTCTTCGATGAGAAGCCAGACAACAGAGAGGTCACTTGAGCAACTCTTGGAGTTGTTGGACAGTTTGTCTGGACTGGGATCGTGAGTTGGTCATTGTCTTGCCCATATGTGAATTGATCACTTCAGGTAAGGTTTTGGACAGCCCTTGGAAGAATCCTCTCTGGATCTACCCAGCCTTCTGGGGAAGATAATCTTCCTGTCTCTCTTGTCATATAAAATAAAAAAAGAATTGGAAGAGTCATTGCGCTGCATTTCACGTGTTTAGCGAGTCAGAATTATTTCAGCCTTTTTCTAATCGTAAACAGATCTTGCACAAATAGTGGTAGAATTATAGTGCTTTCAGAAAAGTCTCAGAAAAACTTTATTCAAGGTAGATCTGCTTACCTTGTAGAATATTTTGCCATTGACTGTGAAAGCTCTTTACTGCAAACAAGCATTTATTGACCTGAAAAACAAGCAAAGTCCTTCTTTGCTATGTCTCCAAACTCTGTTTCCAGGGTGGTGTTTTGTCCTCCCCACCCCACCAAAATGTCCAAAGAGGTACAGAGAGTAGTGGCGATCTTGACCACATGATGGTAATATATAATTCACTCCATCATTAAAAATAAAATCCTAATACACTATCTAAATGGTGTAACCTGAAGCTTAAAACTTTCTAAAAAGAGACTAAATATTAATATTATCTCAGTGCTGTCAAAATATGACTGACACTTGGCACTCAGATGACAATAATGAGAACAAAAGCAAAATAGTCTCTGTTTTCTGAGTTCGTAGAAATTCCCTCATCCAAGATTATTAGGATCTCTGAACATAAACGTGATGACTCGCAGTCAGTTGTCCTGGTTGCCTTGCCTGTACTGCCGCTAGCATTCTTGCAGCTCCGTGGTTAACTGGTTGACTGCAATGAGCCAGCTTTTTTGCCCTGTGCAGTTTGGATGGGTTTTGCCCCGTGCAGTTTGGATCCTGCCCAGATGGATGGGTTCCCTCCCACAGCTCCTTCAGTGATGCACTGTGGGGCAGCTGTTGGGGGTGGATGGGATGAGCATGGAAAAAGCAGATGTGCTCCTTTCAGCATTAGCATGGACGTTTGTCACCGTAAAGTGACTGCATCTCATCATGGCCTAAGGTGATCTCTACGGAACCTATAACGTGAAAGGTTACTTGAGTTGGAAGGTTCAAAGCTGTCATCTGCATGCAGGAATTAGGATATATTCTATACATCACAACTTTCAGGATATCATTTGGGTTGGATTATTAGGTTGAGCTTGCTTTTTGTTGATTCTGGAAGGAAGTGCTCCACTTGATAGTTAGCCACTAAAAGGGAGCAAAAGATGGCACATAACTGTAGCATGGTCTTATCTCTCCCTTGATGGACACTGGTTGGAAATATTGCTATAACAGTTACGTGATTTGTGCTCCAGGGAAGTATAGGCAAGTTCTTCTCAATTTATTTGAGTGATTCCTTCTTTAGGAGGAAGGACATCAAGAAAATTGAGGTGCTAAATCTCAGACTCAAAAAATCAGGTTGCAGGACTGACATAGTACAACTGAAACCGGGAATAATTACTCCAGGAATGGGTAAAGTGAAAAAGAAGATAGAATGAAAGGTAAATTCAGAAGAACAATATAGGAAGGAAGAGGGAAGGGAGGGAGTGACTGAAAAAGAAGAAAAAAAAAAGATGATGTCAGCAGACAGGACAAAAAATAGAAGAAAAAGAACTAGGAAAATAGCAGCTGAAATGGAGATGATAGGTTTACAAGCAAATGTTATAGACAGAGGAAGCATATTTTAGTCTTATTTTTTTCGTCCTTTCAATCCTATTTTACAGTAGTTTTCTGCTAACTTATACCTCCATTTGTTTCCATTTTGTCTCAAAATGTTTCTGCTTAGCTCCACTGAAAGTGCTGAAATTATGCATCACTCATTCTTGGGTAATTGTAGTATACAGTAATTCATATAGTGCAGTCTCTCAAGCATTCATTTATAAAGAATTTATATTAACCCAGTTGGAGCCTGATTCTTTCCCCTCCTACCACCTTTTTTCTTAAAAACTTACAGAATTGTGTGTAGGGAGAATAGCGTTCCCATGTCTTTAGGAATTAATTTTCAGATGACATTGAGCTCCATTGGGACTTAATATTTATCACTCCTCGAAAAATGTTTCTGATGTTAGATGCTGTCATGTTGGATTTTTTTTTTAATGGAACTTTTCTAAAATATCCGGGAACAGAAGCACACTTTTCTTTAATGTTCCTATTTAAAAAATGTAATTTATATGGAATTAAGGTAATAGGGGAAAGATGTTGATTAAACCGTGAATGCACGTCATGTTATTTCAGTTTGACTAATTCAAGGTAATGGCTGTCAGAGTAGTGCTATAGAATAATTGAATAGAAGAAAATGAATAAGCAGGAGGAGTTCTAAAATGTGTAAAATAAAGACTAAACATGAATTCTGTGAATCTTAAGGTATGTTTTTGGGGGAAGGGGGATGCAGTGGCTGTGCTCTTGCACATATTTGCAGAAATCCACGTTAACACGGAACAAACTACGCAGTAAGTGAACATGACCATATAAATGCAGTCCACACAAATGCAGAAAATCCAGCAGTTTGGGTGAATGTATGTTGTCAGACTACAGCACTGGTTGCTATAGCAGTTAATCCCTCGACTATATGCTACCAGTTTATAATAGACACGCGTTAATTCATCTGCTTCGAACACTGGAAAGGAAAGCTCCCTGTACAAGCTTTGGCTGGCTATTATGGGAAATAAGATGTTTCTGATGATTGATTGATTGTAAGTTGAGTATGAAGTCTGCCTTCCAGGGATAAATTTTGAAGTGTTATTTTTCCAAAGCATGAGTTTCAGACCATCAGAAATAATTGCTGAGCTTGCACAAAGCTCAGGAAAAGAAAAGCATGGTGTTTTTCGTAACTCGGGGTTTGCAAGGCTCACAGCAGAAAGCTCTTGATCTCTTAATGTAATTTCTGTAATTTATTGATGGAAAGCAGATAATGAAAAATACAATGGAAAGTACATCTAAGAAATGCCATATACTGTCATTAAGACAGAATATTGAAACTTGTATAAATTCACTGAAAACCTTAAGAAAGGTCCTTTTGTTTGCAGAGGCCTTTATTCTATCTCACTAATGAAATCCTAGCCTCCCAAATTACAGCTATTTACTCTTCTTTCCCAGTGAAACACATATCCTGTAATTTATTCAGTATTTTTGACATGATATTTCAAAGTGTCTTTATTTACTTTTTAGAAATGCGTGGCACTGGTGCCATGTCAGACTCTTTCATTTAATTACCTAAGCTCCCTTTTGAACAGAACCAACTACTTGAAAAATATTTTTGCCTTTTAATCCTGCTGTTTTTTACTGTAGAATAAATAAGCTTAATATTTGGAGTTGGTGTTATATGGATTTATTATCCAATACTATTCCCCTTTCTTACAAAGCTTGTCTTTTACATTTGCTGTAGAATTACAGGAGTACGTAAAAAACTCCTCTGCTATTAAATTTTTAGGTGGTAAATTAGAAGAAAAAAATAGAAGAGATTTTTTCCTCATGTTTGTTTATATGTTTTTAATGTCCTTATATGAACAACTCAAAGTTACTGGTTCAAAGCGTTGTTTTGGTAACTTTCATGGAACTTGATTTCTGCGGTATTTTGGGTGACCTGGTGAGTAGTTGAAAACATTCAGTCTTTTAAGAAATGCTATAAATATCCGTTGTTTAGTGTCAGCAAAAGTAAAGCATGGTAGCCCAGCAGGACTTTGTGGATGAGGAGATAACCTTGTAGGTTAACCCCGTGACTTCTCTGGCGGAGCATTGGTGTAGAGTTGCACATGCTTACTTCAAATGCAAATATCTGTAGAAAGGTGAGATTGTCTGTTGTCCGCTTGGATAGCAAGAAAATACATTGCGAGAAAGCATTTTAATTTTATTTGCATGGAGTACATTCTCTCTTTTGCCAGATTTCCACTAAATCAGTTTTCCACTGAATTGAGGTTTTCTTATATATATATATATATTTTTTCCCCATTTGCAACTTGTAATACCATGTAGTTTTGCTTGGTTTTGGTTGTAAGGGAAGTAGCTCCAGAGGTTTGCAGAACTGCTGCAGGAAATCACGGGCAAATCCCACCTTTTCTGTTTCTGCGTTCTTATATTGGAAGGTACGAAGCACTGTTCCTCAGCTGTTCATTTGGATGGTGCAGGAAGAATGAGGAAATAATGGTATTTATAAAGGAAAAAAAAAAGATCAGGTCTGCTTTGTAATCTAGCAGTAAAGAAAACCTTACGACAGTTAGATCTCTACCATGTCTGGTGCCTGCTGTAAGTAGATTTTCAAGACTTATCTTCAATTTTCAGTTTTAGGCACCTGAGATGTTTAAGTTAGGACATACTAAGAAAGAGATGGGCAAATCAAGAGGGCAGTTCCCACCTTGTGTGGGCTTAATTTATTTTGCGGAGCTGCCTCTCTCTAATTAATGATATAGGTGATTGTGCACCCAATTTACTTGTGTAAATCTAGGTGGAGTAAGTCTAGACTGATGGCTTTTCTTAAATTTACCTGGAAACTATATTAAAATAGTTCTGAGAGGGGGCACGTGTGTACAATTCATTAAAGTCTGATCTTGGAACGTGATTTTCTAACTTATTCTGCATATGTGGCTGGTATTATCCTTCTGTTTCACAAATCCATTTTTAGTTTTGATATGAAGAAAATTTCCTTGTGCTCTGTTAATAAGAGGAAAAAAGGAAGGGGTTTTATATGTGTATAAAAGTATTGATTGTTTTAAAGTCTTTGGATGAAAATGACAGGAAAAAGTATCACAGTTCAAAATGTTTTCCTGCAATTTAAAAATTATGTGAAGTATTAAAAAACCTCCTTCTGAATTCTAAATAAAATAATTTCAGTTTGTACAGTAACATAAAGTCCAAAATAAAGTGAAATTTGCAATCTTTCTGGATCCTTGTCAACTGTAAAAAGAAACTTGTGTTTTTGATGCACACTGGACATGCATCTCATGATTTTTGTTTAAATTTGCTGATGTTAATTTTTATATTTTAAGAAATAATGCTTTAATAACTTCGTATGCGAAATGAGAAAAATACATGACAAAGTAGACTTACTACCGAATTTCACATGCATTTTCGGTAATATCCACCTGATGTCTTTTCCATTTTTCTCAAAGTTTGTAATAGCATTTAAAGCATTCCTTTAAAAGTTTTGTTAGTGCCATATAAATTTTGGTGAGAAAATATGTGATAGCAATATAAGAAGGTTGAGGGTTAGAATATAACATTTAATATTCATGTTTACCTTCTGAGTATATGTGTTTATGGTTTTAAAATATTACCATATTTTAAATACATGACATACGTGCTTGAGTCTTAAGATACCAGGAGTTATCAGACATCCCTGAAGCCACTGACCCCATGTTGGCACCGAGTGCCAAAACCGTCTGTTTCGCCTTTGTGTGCTCTCGTTACAGAGATGCTGCTTTGCCAGAAAGAAAAAAGAAGCATGAGGAGGGGAGACAGGACAGTGTCCATGGTGAAGGAGCGAGAGACCCAACAGAACAGGGCTTCCCCAGGCACTGACTTGCTGCAGCTCAGGGCATGGGCACTGCCATGCAGCTCTGTGCCTTCTGTTTTAATAAAGCCCTTCAGCGAGAGTACTGATTTAAAACCATATGGGACCATTCAAAGTCCAATTTGCAAGTTTCCAGGTCATTTTTTACTTTTTTTCCCCCTTGATCTGATACAGAAAGAACATACGCTCTCGCAGCACTTTGTGTCGTTGACCTCGTTTTTATTTACCTTGCCTCTTCTCTAAAACAGATGGATACTGCCTTGAATCCTTTGAAACTCTGTTGTTTGTTAAAAGAGGTTTTACAGTCCCAGTTCATACTGTTTTTCACTTTGTCTTTCAAATTAAAAAGGTGAGAGTGGAGTGAAATAGGTAGGCAGGTATTTTATTGCTGTGTTAAACTCTCATCTTCAAACCAGCTTTTGTAGCCTGAATGCATACGTGAAATTAGATGAGATCCAGACAAAGAACTCTGGGAGCTGAAGTCTCAGTCTGGTTTTTTATTTTTAATTTTTTATTATTATTTTTGAAGCACAATAGGCTTCCTCACCTGTCGTGAGTGTGGAAAATACTATTCTGTCTAATACCCATCTCTCTGAGCTTATTTTGTGGTTGCAGCTTTTCCTGCTGAGATAACGCTGATCCATCTGTTCCCTGGTAATGCCCATTTCGATAGTTGGGAAGATGCACTTAAAGTGAGTGGATTCTCTTTCTTTGGAGTTTCATGCTTTAAACAGAGACAAAAACAATTTTGCACTAAATGCAGGTGCTTTGTTGCTTCCTGTGGATTAAGTACTACAAAAGCTGGGAAGAAAGGGAGATGTTCCGATAAAAGTACTGTGTTTTCCCACTGCCACTTTGCACAGTACACATGCCAATCTGCATGATGGGAAACAACTGAAATAGTGATTTTAGGACTGTGCATATACTATTAAAGTTGTAACTAAACTTTTTTTAAAAGAAATAGTTTCTTTAGGAGTTAAAATGAAACACCTGATTATTACCAATAGTTTGTTGCATTTGCTAAATCAGTATTTACACTTTCATATAAAATGCTAACTTTTGAATGGAACACGAGAAATTATGTTTAATTTCCCATGTTTGGCCACTCTTAGACATACGGTAGATAGACTCCTGGAATTTACTGAAACCTGTTCTTTCCAGCAGTAAATCTCGTCCTCGTTTTAACAGACTGCTGTCCGTGTGCTTGGATCCGGTTGCCCAGGCTCCTCAGGAGAGGAAGCGCGCTGCCTGCAGACGAGCAGTGCAAGAATTAGAGCTGTACAATAGGGAGTATTTTTCCACCATTATCACTTTTCAGTGCAGATACTTTTTCAGAGACGGAGCAGCGACTCAATGAACCAGGAAGGTGTTTACCTGCAAGGTGATCTGGTGGTAACGGGAGAAGCTTTTGAGGTCTAAAATTTCAGGCGGCTCTGTCCAGAGCCATCCCCAAAGGAAGGAAAAGTGTGTCCCCTCCCCTCTTTTGGGTTTTGTCTGTCAATCACAAAGGGCTTTTGTCCCGCCGCTGTATTGATGTGTCTAGACTTGGGCTGTGTAGCATGTTCCTGTCATCCTTAAACCCAAAATAAAAGAGGGGGAATGGTTCTCAGGCTTGGAGAATCAGCTGCTTGTAGCTGCTGGGGACCTCGGCGCCCCGGCTGCCCTGCCATGCTTTTGGCAGCGACCTGCTGGCTGGCAGCGTGGTGCTTTCCGCAGGTGGCCCCGAGTTCCTCGGGGAGCACGCAGAGCAAGGCTGATACTGCAGGGCAGGCGGTGAGAAAGCAACTGAGCTTCACAGATCTGATTCCTCTTTGATCCTGCCGTGGAAGTGTCCAGGTCTCCGAGGGGAGGCGCGGTACGGACTCAGCTTCCACCCGCTTTAATCCATTCGCATGGGTGGAATTTTATTTTTACAGGATTTCAAAACCGGTAGATATATTTTGCCTATGCCTATGACTCACTGCCAAACCTTATGGAAAGTTAGTTTCCCCCCCTCCTTATTTAAAACTATTCTTCTGTAAGATTTTTTGTGTGCATGTTTTCTACAAAGTAGACATTTGGCAGCTAATTAACTTACCCTTTCACATATATTTGAGGCACTTTACATTTCACAGACGGAGGACTAAGGCAGAAGATTTAAGGAATATGCAGAAGGTCAGACACAAAATTTGTGGTAGCGATGCTGTTGAGCCGTGGAGTCCAGTTCTTAAATCACAAGGCTGTCGTTGCTGCATTCCTGCTACAGTACCTAATTTAACGTTAAAAAGTGGGGCACAGGACAGAAACTGCTGTCAGAGAATTAACGTGGGAAGTGCTGTATAAGCAGCTGTATAACAAGGTAGAGTTTTAAGCCAAATAAACAGTAACTCAGTAGATTTATTCTTCATTTCCTTTTTCAGCAGAATCTGATACTTTTATTATATTTTGGCTTTTCTGAGAGAGTGAGAACACGAAGTTCAATTTCCTAATATTCTCTTTTTTTTTTTTTTTTTTTCAAATCAATCTGAAAAGAGAAAGGGAGAAGGGAGAGGAGGGAGATGAACAACAAACAGACTGCAACAAGAGTAGTTTTCTTTTTACTTTTTGTAGCTACCTTATGCAATGTTTTCCTGGGGAACTTTGCATGCCAGTTAGGATTCTAGAGATGTGCTTCTGTGGTATGGTGAAAGTGAAGTTGATTTAAGGCTTTTCTACTCTGATTTCTCTTGTTTCTTTGCTTTCCCAGCCCTTTGGCTTAATTTCTTTTTCCGAACCGTTTCCTGCCTGTTCTTCCTGTTTCTGCTGCTGCTCTATTAAAAATAGTTATCTAGTTGTGCTGAGCTGAGGGATATATACATGTAGTTGTTCATTTAATTTCAAAAAACAAAATTCTTCTGAAATTAAAGAAAGAAGGAAGAGATTCATTTGAGCAGCAGTTATGCAACTGCTAAGAATTTATTTACAAAATGCATCTAGGAGAACAGAGTCACACTAAGAAATAAATCTTAACCTGTAGTGGATGGATTAGATTTCAGAAATCCCAGCTTGTCATTTGAATGTTGCCTGTGTTTGTATGACTGCTGCAATGCTTTGCAGACAGACTGAGCTGTAGTTCTTTAACTTCCTCTCTGCAGCTCTTGTTAAAAAAATAAAAGCTGCAGTTCTTGCAGACGCCAGCATGGTCATGAAATGCAAGTCTCAAACTGGTAACTCTTACGCATCACATGTTTCTGATTTGATAGCAGTCAGGGCAGAAAATCTCCATTTCGTGAAAAGCAGAAGGTAATTACATAACATTAAAATCTACATGTTTGGCCATGTATTTGTAAAATAAAAAGCCTTTCTGTTTACGTAAGGTTGTACACAATCAGATATTTTATGTGTAATCACTGTGTGACTTCAATATATTCGTATTCTATTTTTTCCTAGGATACAGTCTTAAATATGGTTTTAACATATGACATTTACATTTCATTTTAGAAACATGCATATTTTTAACTATAGGCATTGGAAATACTTGGAATTCTGTTCCTGTGAGCTAATTGCTGACTAGAATAGGAAAATAAGAGCTACTTTGTGGTTGGATGTTTGTGGTCTTTCTTTTGGCTTTTGGCCCTAAGATAAAATGTCAGGGGAAACACACTAACGGATAATGGTATCAAACTGTGTATCCTGGACATAATTTTAAG
Organism: Anser brachyrhynchus; assembly: GCF_964034855.1. Taxonomy (NCBI): domain Eukaryota; kingdom Metazoa; phylum Chordata; class Aves; order Anseriformes; family Anatidae; genus Anser; species Anser brachyrhynchus. The sequence goes on along the minus strand of NC_137694.1, from coordinate 203,601,825 downwards.
CCTGTCAAATGTCCGATACTTTATAAACATTGAATTACATCATTCTTCTTCGTTCTACCTTCTGCTTATACATTATTTTGTTAGAAGAGTGTAAATTATGTCATAGATGATTTTCACAGACATGCTTCAGTTCATAAAGTCTCCATTTCACAGAAAAAGAAACTGCTGCATAAACCCAGCTTCTGCTGGGAAACTGAGACTTTATGGGCCATTTCAAGGTTTCTGAAGAATGAGACGTTCTTTATTCTTTTTCATATGCTTGATATATAGACTAGAAAACATACTGAGAAAAGTTTTCGAGTAGTGTATTTTTAGCTGTAAGGGTTCTTGCCCCAAACTAACCAGACCTGATTAATGTTATAGCAAACTAACTCAGAACCTGCCTACGTCCTTAATGAAATTGTATAACTGCATTAATATCAAGCTATGGGTCTAATTGTCAGGTGAAACCATGGTTCAAAAATTCAATGGCAAATTTTCAATGCATTTTTAGGAAACTTGAATTTCATTTATGGTGCAACTGAGAGCATTGTATAAATAGTAAATGAGAAAAACCTCAAAAAATATTACATTTAAACAATCATATCGTTAGTGTCTTGCTATAAAGAGTAAGAAATAATGCATTTTTAGGTTAAAATTTGTATTTTTTAAAATAAGAAGAATGCACTAGGAAATTTAAATAGTAATTCTCTGCTATGTCAGGATACTGTGGGACTTTTTTCTATATAAATTTATGTGAAAGCACATTTAAATTTTTAAGTGAAATATTAAAGAAGTGTCTGGCCCAGGATCATGCAATAAATGGTTGCTCAAATACACTCTGTGAAGACACTTAAAAGAAACAAGGACTCAAATGACCACATGCATAGGTATTTGTCAAGAATAAATTGTGTCAAGCCAATCTGCCTTCCTTCTGTGAGGATAACAGGCTTTGCTGAATCAGAAGCAATAGAGGCTATCGTAAATCTTAGCTGCAGTAAGTCTTTAGACAGACACTCATAAGCAAGCCCTTAAAGTATGCTGTAGAAAAAACCACAAGGTGGTTTTTAAGCTGGTTGAAAAACCAGAATACTGCGTTTAGTATCAGAGTGGAAGCGTCACCTGGGGATACTTGGTTTCATCCATGGATTAAATACCAACTCTAAGTCATTATCCTGGTCATTCATAAAGTTACCAAACAGTTAGACCTGACCACTTGTATCTTCCGAGATGTCTGGTTTTATCCACAGATGTAATAAAAAAAAAGAGTTTGACAAGTTGGAGAGAGATTTGCAAAGTATAGGATGCAATTCAATGACAAATGAAATGTTCTGCGCTTTGGAAGAAAGAATTCGGTGTACCAGTAGAAAATTTGGAGCCTCTTCCCAGGCTGCAGTTCTTCATAACAGGGCCTAGGAGTTGTATTACAACCCGAACATGAGTAAAAATGCCATGATGTGGAAAAAAGCAGTTGTGATTGGATATATAAGTAAGAGTACAGCATGCAAGGCCGTACCATTCTCTTCTCCTTAGCAGCAGCTGGAGTTAAAAAAAATAAAAGCAGTCTATATGTGGACAAATTGTGCAGAGACCAGAGCAGAAGGAGAATGATGTGGCATTTATAGGCCATATTCTTTGAGGAACTTGAAATTATAGGAAATGTTTTGTTTAGTCTAGGAAAGGCCTAGACTGATAATCGTCTTCTGATGCGTGCCATGCTTCTCTAGCAAGGAAAAGAATAACATCCCTCTTCAGTTAAAAGTAAAAGAAATAATAGACTAAAAATGAAACAAAGTGGTTGCAGGTTGGAAATAATTATATTGAAACAACTTTTTAATATTAAGTCTAGCTAAAGAGTAGGACAGTTTATTCAGGGATGGGGGGATTCCAAAATTGTCATCCAGCATGGCAGACCGGGTTAGACTTGAGCAGTAGAGCTGTTGTCCTTCTTTTTCATGCAGGATGGACCGTGTGGACTTAGGAATTTCTTCTATTCCTACTTTCTGAAGTTTAATGTGATTATTCTGTATATGTTGTGATAAAACTGGAATTCCTATAATAATAACCCTCTGTGGTTGCATGTTGATACTGAGCTTGGGAGGACTACTTAAACAGGAAAGGATTTGAAAGTGAAGGCTAACTGGGTAGCATCAAGGTAACATATAACTTCATGTATTTCATATTTTAAAACAATCAAATTTTTATTGCCTACAGGATTTTTTCCTGTGTGAGAACTGAGTGATCATGCCTTAAAGAGTATCCATTAGAAATGTTATGTTTTGTGTATGTCACCTAGGTCCTGGAGAACTGTAAGTGGTATTTAGCTGTTGAATTTATGAGGAAGGGCTGTTGGCAAAATAAATAACGTGTCACTGAAGCATCAAAGATTAGCTACATGAGGGAGGAAGCATGTTGAGGAGTACCTAGAACACCTTTGTGATTTAATGCAACATAAACATGCGTGTTAATGGTCATATATTGCCTGGGTCTCTGGTACTTGTCTCTATTATAGGAGTCCAAGGTCTCCTGTATAAAGAAAAGAAAGATTGCAGCCCTGATGTGCCTTTAACAGCGTCTGTAAAAGGCTGTTTGAAATGTTGTCAATCTTGAGCCCTCACCAGTCATACAGTGGAGATACCAAGTAGCTTAAGGTTTTGCCAGATTTTCATTTCCTGTGTTAGAGTTTTTCTCTGCCTGTTGGTTAAGAGCTCAATAAATAGATAGCTGCTTCTAGTACTTGAGGAAAAAATAAATGAATCAAATGCTTGAAACTGGAATGAGGAAATAAATGGACATGCTGCTTTTTGGAATTCTGTTTCAAGTTTATTCTTAGTGCTAGCTTCTTTAGAGCTAGTTTCTTGCTGACGTGCCTCTTTCCACAGGTGCAAAGAGTAAGCCTGATGTTGAAAGCTAAACATTCAAATCTTTCAAAACGTCTGGAGCATTATTTGTGGCTGAAGTACCATTGTGATAAGAGTGTGAAAGTCTTCCCTTTAGTGTGTGTGCTGTCATTTGGAGTCAAGGCAGCATCACTTGGAGTTCCATCAGCAGAAAACCCAAGTCTAATGAGGAATACTGTTGGAAAGACCGAAGGCCAACATCCTACTCTAAATCCATTGACTTCTCTAGGCTGTTACCAAAATCGTGTAATGTGTTTTACTAAATCTGTAGGTTTCAGTCTGAAATTGGCTCCCAAGGTACATCAACAAATAGTAAGGGAAGGGGGGCATTCTTGTCAGGCTTTGGTCGACCCTTCTGTGTGCAGTGCAATATTCATTTTCATCCGTGCATCAATATTATCTTGCCAGGTTGTTATCTTAGGTCGTTCTTGGTTTCCCCAGCCCCATAAAGTTTTCCAGCAACATCCAGACAACTCAGCAACTCAGTACAGTATCCCAAAGTCAGCTTCTGTGTATTGTGGTGTATCAAAAAGCAAACATGTTATCCTCAGAAGTTTTAACCTCTGGTCTGACCAAGTTGTACTGATTTTCCCATTAGATACATGCTGGAGGTTTCCTGTTCACAGATGTGATGGTCTCCTACGCTTGTATTTTCTGTCATTTAATTTTACTCGCAAAAGCAGGAAATCTGGGAAAAAAAAAAACACAAAGCTTTAGCACTTCAGAAGGTGTTTTACTTAACTTGATAGCTTATGGATAAAATTGAGTCATGTCTAAAGTGCTCTGAGCTGTATATAATGAAAGATCATTTTTTCCTTGTGCAAGTTCTCCTTGTCATACTATTTAACATCAAACTGATACTAACCATCAGCATGGTGTTTAGACATACCTCTTCTGTGTGCCCACTGCGCAGAGTGAGCGGTCTGCAAGGAGCGGGAGCCGTCTGCCTGATAGTACTTATCTTCTTCGCTTAACTGGAAAAGATTATCTGGCACACGTGGCATTCGTCTCAGGAAGGGAACGCCTTCTCTGTTCTGCATGGCATACTTCTCCAGGGCTTAGGGTGTTCTTGTCTCATGCCAGATCTAATCCAGTGCAGATATCTTGCTTTGCGTCTTATCACAGCAGGTAGGAGATGGATGGAGCTTATCTGCATTTTTACGTTGACAAAGGTTTTCCGTTAATCTCTTGATCTCCAAGAGTTGTCAAGTGCTGTTAGTTTAAAATGTGCTCTCAAATGGCCTTTCTAAATAGCAATTGCCGTATGTTTTATTTCACACAGCAGGATTGCAGCATAAAAGGTAAAGATAGGTGAAAGAAAAGAAAAATTAATAAATGGCATCATTTGTACTTTAAGAGGGCATCGCCACTTAAGATTCATCTAGTTTTTTTTTAAGAATTAATTTTAAATTCCTTTTTTTGAATACCAGGTGTTGTAGTTCTACAAGTTTCTTGAATTCTCTTAAGACCTTTTAAATTCTGATATTGATGATGGAAATCGTTAAAAAAAAGGGCAAAGGAGGAAAAATGAGTACTGCTTTTATTTTCTTTTCAGTTAAAGTAGTCTTTGCTGTCATTTGTTGGTGTAACAGATAATCATTATTTTTAGATGGATTTTTTCTAAGAACTACTTTAAGTGGAATATTACCTGAATTATTTCACCAGCTGTATTAAAAGCAAAACTTGGGAATTAAGTTTTTAATCTAATATATTAAATGTTTTCTGATACTTATGTCTAACAAACACAAATTACTCATCTCTTGCTATCAAGTAAGAGCTGGTAGTTGATAGTGGACGTGGCAGTGTGCCCTCGCTTGAGGAAGACTCAGTAATGCAGATTATTCCTTGTTTCATTTACAGAATTATATAATGAGTATTTCTTAAGTAATGTGCTATATATAGATACACACAGAAAAAAGATGCATTTGCATCCTGTGAAATGTTTTCTATAACCAGATAATCGTCTGCTCTTTTCTATTAATGGCCAAAATTTCTTGAACAAGGCAAAGGTAGTACAGTAGACATGAAATTCAGCTATAGGGATCGATTCTGTAATTTCATTTGAGAAAAAACAAAGCCTAATAATTGGGTTTGTCCAAAAGGAGCGGCTCCTTCTTGCGGGAATAACTTGAAATCCAAGCCTGCCGACCCAGAGGAGCACCTGGTAGATAACGCAGTGATTCCGCCGACACATTTCACCATTTCAGTCCTCCGCAGCTGCCTCTGGAGCTAGCAGCTTGTTTCCAGAGCCTTATCTTTCAGCAGAACAAACTCAGTTTACTTTGACCTCGGTGCTGGGGCAGTGCTGGGAGAGCGAAGGCAGGGCTGCAGCTTTTCCTTCTCGTGGTGTGATCGGTGGCAGCTCCAAGTGCGCGGTGATGCCAGCCCGAGGTCGGGAACCCCTGAAATGCCGGTGGGAGCTGAGCTCCTATTGCTCTGAGGGCTTTGCAAGGACAGCTTCAGCAGCCTGTCTGCCAGACTCGTTTAGGAGATGCTCAGTCAGTCCTGAGCCTGTGAGACGTAACAGTCTCTGCCATGCGTGAAGGACACGGGATGAGGGCTGTCTGTTGTGCAGAATAACAGGAAATTTCTTTAGCTCATTACAAGGCTTTCTTTTTTTTTTCCTTTGTTTTGGAAGGTGAAGTCAGTGAGCTCCTGCCCATGCAATAGTAGAGAGTTATTCAGGCTCTCTAAGTATTTGCAGTTGTGGCTATTTCCATCTGTACCTGAGTTCTCTTTGTGTTTGTGTCTGACCTGATTGAGAGGGGTTGAGGTAGAGTTCAGAAAAAATGTCCAAGGGCTGGCCATCTTTCTGCCTACATTTTCTGATATTTTTCCCCAGATCAATTTCATTTTAAACACACAAACACAAATATACAGCACCAGTGTAACTGCACAACTTAAATAGAATTCAGCATTTAGAGACTGAAAATTATCTGCCTGAGCAATTTGCTAACTAAATGTGTGTTCACATTTTGTATAGATTCTTCCGAGGTTATGAACATGCATAGAGATTATTGTACTGGAACAGATCAATGATTCATCGAGTCCTGCTGAGAAATGCTGGTGAAGCGTGCCAAAACATAAATCAAGGACTTGATCGGGATTTCAAGTCTGTCACGCAATGCTTAACCCAGCTGGAGACCTGGCAGCTGAGTTCAAGTCATGGGTGACGAAGCTCCCCCCACCTCTATCTTCCTCCCCATGGGAGGTCTCATTCCTTCGTTGGCTTAAAAAGTGTTGGTACTGGAAGGTCCTTTCAGAAAAATCCTTAGTGGAGCGATGGTGTTCTGGGCTGTGCTTGGCACAGGGATGCCGCTGCTTGTAGGCATTGGCCCTGTGCTTACAAAATTGGATCGTGTAGCCGGGTCTGCACCTCCAATCTTCTCTGTCCATCCTGCCCTCACCAGGAGGTGGCCTGGCCTCCATAGTCCTTGTTCCCAGGCCTGCAAAGACCTGAATGAAAGAATAAAAGGCTGATGTAAGTTGAAAGATGTGTGCATTGTATAGTCCAGGTGGAAACACGTCATCTATAAACAGTAATTTTTAAAAAGTATATAATTTTTTGTCCAAATGTATTTCAGTTCTACTAATTAACAAGCATTGCCCCTCTCCGTGGAGGAAGATGCTTAAGAAATGCTTAAATAGTGACCTCAGATGTGCTGAGTTCCGTGCTTTTGGGGTGCAGTGTGTCCTGTGGAGGTGTGGGGCAAATCCAGGTGTGTATCCAAGTCTGCCTGTCACGATTGCAGGGAGGCCCCGTCATGTTTAAATAAGACTACGTACGGTTGGTCAAGGGTTTAGGATGAGTTGTGTGGATGACTTTCCTCTTGAAAACCTGTGTAAGGGATCTTCAGTTTGATCTAACACCTATTTAAAAGTGATGGAGAGCAGGTCGCTGAGGTCCAGGGATGTGAGAGTTGGGACTCCTTTATAAGGGGAGGGGAGGGAAGGATTTCCTTTTCCCTCTTGGAAGCAATTAGGAATAAACATTAATAATGTGCTTGAAAACCTGACTGTTGTAGGTTGAGGAAATGGAGAGAAAACCAAGTGGAAGTAGTCCTGCTGTGGACCTTGTGGGCTACCCTGGCTGTTGTAGAGCTGGAAAATTCTTCAATATTGAAGGCACGAGTGCTGTAGTGGATGATGAGGGTGCGGGTTGAGGTCATGGTGTCCACCTGGGGGAGGAGTCATCTGGTAGACTCAACTGGAGTCCCGCTTACGACAGCACACGTTGTGCTTGCTGCTCTGGGCTCCGGCAGTGACAGATTTTGCTGGCTGTCTAATGGCCCCGTAGCTGAAGGGATGTTGTTAGAGATCTGCCACATTAGCAAGTGACGTTCCGGTTAATTTGAATCGAACTTGATTGGGTTCCAAAGCTGTTTGAAAACTTCCTAGTGAAATAACCCATTAATGAATGACTGGTGGTGAAAAGGTCGACGCAAGTAATATGTATGTTGATGCCAGACTTGCAAAAGAAATTGGGCTTTAGATTAATTCTTCCCCAGCCCACTGCCATTTATATATATATTTTTTCATACCAGCTGCCTATGACAGTGCTTCTGTAATATTTGGCCAATGCAGTACAGTGTTTCAATCAATTAATATGGATGTTTACTACAAGGTTAAAGGTGACATACTATGGAATTTGGTCCGAGTATATTAAATACTATATTTAGCACATTTAGTATTCAGATATTTTATTCATATGACCCAGTAAAACAGGAAAATAAAATACTCTGTCAGTACTTAATAGTGCTCAGCAGTTGGTCCCTGTGTAGAAATCAGATGTAACTGGGAACTAGGGAACATAAAACAAAAATTGAAATTAATTAATTTATGAGATACATAATCAGAGGTGTTGTGTGACCTACCCAGATTGGATCCAGTTGTCTCTTCATTTTATGTTACAGTTAAGAATTCGTGAGGTGTTGAGACAGAAACACTGTGAAGATCCTTGAAGCACCGTGCAGATGTTCATTTTATTGAAAATTTGATTTTGTCACAGAAAATGTTTTACAAAAGATAGTAGCTCAATACTTTGATTTCTTCATCAGTTTATGGTGATTCTCTGTTTTATAGCTCTTTTCTGTCAGATTTCTCCTGCCTTCAGCAGAGTTCTGGCTAAAAATGAGCTCTGTGCCTCTCACCTAGCTAATTTTACAGATTGAATACTGACTTTTTTCATCTTTAGGACACGATTAAAATCAAATTTTCAGTGCATTTGTAAAGTTGTAAAAACCAGCACCTTCTAACTTTTTATCCATCTTCCAGCTGCAGTCATAGTTTTCATAAAGTTTTCATCATTTTCACTGTTTTGAATTGAAGAGACACGTTGATACAGGTGCTACACCTAGGAAAATATGTGGAGAAACAGTATTGTCAGATACTATCCTGTGATTTTAGTGCAAAAGTGGATATAATTTATTTGTTGAAGAAATCAGAAAAAAAAATTATTTTGAAGGTGAGCCAGTTCTTATATTCCTGGACACTGCACAGACCACCCAAATCTGAAGTCATGCTTTACGTCTCTTAAATCTAAATAGATTCAATGCAGCCTCAAAGTGTTTGCCGGGGTCCAACTGAATACCTCGTGCTTGGAAATGAAAATCCGCCTTTTCATCTCCCTTTCTTTTTCCATCTTCTTTAGCAAAAGGCTTCTCAGCGCGTGATCCTGATGAGTTTCTGGAATAATGTCACAGCAAAAGGTTTGTGTCTCAGAAATGTAGCGTTCCTTGTGCAGAATCAGATTTACTTACTCTTGCCGTGATTACACTTGGAGTATGGCACTCGAGAGGAACAAGAGGCATGATCCTGCAATACGTTCTTTTTCCAACATGATGCTCAGGGCAGACTTTATTGCTCTCTACAGCTACCTGAAAGGAAGGTGTGGGGAGCTGGGGGTCGGCCTCTTCTCCCAGGTAACTAGTGGTAGGACTAGAGGGAATGGTCTCAAGTTGTTCCAGGGGAGGGTCAGGTTGGAAATTAGGAGACATTTCTTCTCAGAAAGAGCACTCAGGCATTGGGACGGGTTGCCCAGGGAAGTGGTGGCATCACCGTCCCTGGGGGTGTTCAAGGAAAGGTTGGACGTGGTGCTTAGGGACATGGTTTGGTGGGTGACATTGGTGGTAGGGGAATGGTTGGACCAGATGACCTTGGAGGTCTTGGAGGTCTTTTCCAACCCTAATGATTCTTTGTCTCTATGTTGCCACAGTGTGGGCATGCCACCTAACAAATTTTGCTAGTGAGGACAGCTACCTCTAATAGAGGACATGAGAAACAAACGTATGTATTTGTATAACAAGGCTGGCTCTTATCCGTGTAGGAATCTGCCAAAGTTCTGTAAAACCCCACACCTTTCTGGCATGCCCTATGGGATGAATGAATCAAACATGGTGTGTTCTCCATTTAAAAAGCTGCTTTTCACAAAACAGCAATAGAAAAACAGGGTAGGTTTCTCTCATACTTAAAACCTCATTTGAAGAGGAGGAAAATGAGAATGTCCTAAACCTAAATACTTTCCTGTTTCACCTACATTTTTGTTTTATTCTGCAAGGGGAAAATGTTCTTTAAAGTGTTTGCTTTCATATTACGACTATGTAGTTGATGGTGTGGTAATAACGTGCTCTCTCAGCTAATCTGACCTGGAGCAAAAGCATTTCCCAACAATACAAACAAGGAACAGCACCAAACAGCAAATTTTCCTTCCTGCAATAGTTTCTAAAATTTCATTGGGACCCATCTGGTAGAAATAAGTAGATTTTTTGCCAGTAAAGTTAATCATTCTGTCTAGAAATATAGACATGAATGTATGCATAAGATACTCATGTACAAGCCAGTGTAATGCTATAATTTTTAACATACCAGTGGGAATTGAGAAGGATGAGGAGTGTAGAGTAATTTACAATGTAAATATTTTATGTTAGGTCCACAGTTAGTGTTTTGCAGGGATGTATTACAGAGTGTTTTGTTTTGTTTTCATAAAGCAGTTACAGCTCAAGTCATCCTACACATGCAGCAGGGCACTGATGTAGGAAATGGTGGAAACCAGACTGCTGCAGTTCACTATCACTCACCATAGACGTTCTGGAGTGTTTCCTTCAAGGTTTCACAAAAGGGGAGACACACTGTTAACGAAAGTCATTGTAGTTGTGGTGAATCTGTTTTTATAAAAAATAAAAATAAAAAAATAGATTTTTAAATTGTCCATTTGATGCATTTTTAAGTGATAAATAGGCAGTGTGATTTTCAGTTTCACTGTGGATTTAAAATTAAGCTGCCATGTTCCTACAGGGTGATGTAGTCTTGAGGAAGAAAAAGGGTAAAAAATTAAAAAAAAAAAAAAAGAGGGTCTCCATTTCAAAATCTAATGTATTGAATTTAATACGCAACTTCTGAAAATCATATTGTGAACATATGTTAATAGAAACTTTCCACAAAAACAGATGACGAGATGTGAAAAAGATAAGATGCAGAGAGTTTGTTTTTCTTAAGTTTATCTTTTTTCACGTTAACCTTTTAACAGACATCATTTCTGTCGGGGGAGATAACTGCACAACTTCAGGTATGTTTGTCAAGTGAAATCCTAACCTCACAGCCTTCCTTAGTCCCATTTCCTAACAAAGAGAGATGTTTGCAACAGAGATAACTTATGCTCCTGCCAGGCTCCTTCCTAATAACCTTTGAACCCCGTAGCCAGTTTTTAGTCTTACTTGTGAACGCATAAAGTTCCCAAAGATACAGAAAGTTCTGCTTTTTACGTGAAACTACGCAGCTGCTTGGACAAGACAGGAGACTTGCAGGGTGAGCCTGGTAATGTGCAGACCCCAAGCACCACACCAGGGTCTTGTACCCAAGGTTTGCTCAGCAAGCTGCTGGGAAATCAGGCTTGAGGGACAGCTTGTTGGTTTAAGTGTTAATGAAAAAAAGCAAAACCTCTTTCACCTTAACTGTTTTTCAACTTTGCTGCTCTCCCCTTGTTTAACCTAGAAAAGGTGAATGTAGATGGTCAAAATGTCTTAATAAATGGCATGTAAAAGTCATAAAGATGTAACTGTTTATGTGCATGCTTTTCAATATAAAATAAATAAATGGAGAAGAAAATTTCCTTTATAGAAAAAGCAACTTGAAGGGTGAGGAGATGCTAATTATGATATGCTATGATGTGCTAGCAAGTTAGGTAAATAGCAATAAAATGCTATTTGCATTAAATAATAGCAATAAAATGGTATTTGAGTATCAAAATCAAACTCAAAATCTAAGTTGTACAGGACATAAAAACATACAGGTTACTCGGGATGCCAAATTAATTCAAGTATTGCTGCACCCTTTCATTAAAAAAATCAACTTTGTTAAAAAACAAACAGAAAATACTATTTTTAGTTTCACTGATAGGTTAAAAAAAAAAGTCTTTCTTGGATCAAAATTAAGCCTAACACTGACAGCATGTCTGAGGTCATCTTTCTCTCCTAATCCCTGCCTCTAGTCAGGGGGCTGTAAAAGAAGCAGTTTGCAGAAGCAGCATCCAGTCTTCCCTGTACTGACCCGGGGGAGAGATAACAGAGAGCAGTCCTGTTTGCTGCATTCTCTGATGTTGATGTGATCTTCTTTAAAAGGATATAGTTCTGTTTTATTTAAATAGAAGAAAAAAGCCAGAGGGTGTGCTTAGTGGTGGGAGGTACTGTTTATTGAACTCAGAAATAGGTTGTTTCAGAGTTTAAACATTGAATGAATAAATAATGATGTTTTGCATGGAAATATCCAGTATCAAAAATGTGGACATACTTTGTAGTATAATTATGATGTATCAGAACACAAAGTTGGTGAATATTGCTAGTTCTTCATTTAATTTCAATCATAATTTCAATATCAATTTTAAAGTGAATTTATCATGAGTAGCCAAGCCAATTCCATATCAATGGGACGATGGAAGAACTTTGGGTACAAGCCTCAGAACAAGGTTAGGCAACTTCAGTAAAACAATCTGAGTCCTCTAGGATTATAAATCTGAGAGAAGACAAAGGATGTCTCTTTTCTCCATCGTCTGTCTCTACGGCTTCATGAGACAAAACGCCAGCAGCTCTTAGTGTGCTTGCTTTTACTTGCCTTGCAGTTTCTCAACACTTTGAAGGCTGTAATGGCAAACAGTAGGTTTAACGCAGAGGTTTGGGGTTAGTCATTGGCTTTGACACTAAGACTACAAAGCCGTCTTGCATCATGATGTGCCTTCCACGTGGGGAAAGAAGTTCTGCAACTGGTGTCACTCATCTGCAAGATGAAGGAAGGTCTGGGATGTGTTATAGCTAAAAGCGAATGAACAGTCCCATCAAGGAGGATGTGTTATAGCTAAAAGAGAATGAACAATCCCATCAAGGAGGAGCTAAAACGTGTATGACCAAACCAAAATGAAGACAAGGGCTTTGGAAAGTCCCTGTTACTTAAGCAAATATGGGGACTGTTATTTAATTAAATATTCTGAAGCTTGAGGCCATGCACTGCTTTATTGAGTTCATACATAGAGAGCTCATGAGTCTTCTAGACATCAGCATTACTCCCTGGTGTTTGGAAGAGGCTTACCTCTGGAATATGTGCACTGAGAACAGGAATGCACAACGTCTGGAAGGATTGCCCTCCAGAGCAGGTCTTCTAAATAGTGTGATTGTATCCACATCATAAACATGGGAAAAAAACGCTTATGAGAACTGTTCCTGAAACAGTGCAGAAAGCACTGAAGCTATTCACTGCAAATTACTTGTAGTAAACTTACCTTTGCTCCCTATATGCTAAATGTTCTTGTGCACATTTTCTTCTGGCCCGTATGGATGGAACATGCATCTGAAAATGAGGAAAGCGCTAATGAGAATACTCGAGTAGGCTTTGGCATGAATAAGACAGCTGTTGGTTATTTTATCCTTTCCAACTGTCAGTTTAGATACTTCTGCTTGGGCTGCAAGATATGGCCCTTGACGAGGACACGTCTCTAAGGGGGTTAGATCTCACCATTAGTGGCAGGATTTATATGCACTAGGAATACACTAGCAGACCCTAATGAAGTCCAGAACTCTGATATTCTGGACTAGAAATGGGACTTTTTACCCCAAAACTCACTTGGCAGCATTCCACCATTCCATTTGCTGTAAGCACATCGTGAGATGCATTCACTGCTGATTGCTGTATTATGTTGTTTTGCAAGACGCAAATGCACATACTTTTATTTTAAACATGTACTTATAAAAGAAATGGTTATACTTGAAATACTTAACAAGTAAGTAAATACAAAAAAGAAAATATCCCAAATCCCCAGACTCCACCCTTGCTCCATCACAGATAAATCAACAATGTAAAATTGTTTTTTCCTCTAGAACAAAAGCTTCACAGCTGTATTTAAAAGTCTGGTGATGAAAAGTGATTCATAAGGTGAAGTAATCATTTTTGTACAGTGCATTTGGCAGATTTCAGTCAAATTACACCATAAAAGAAATATTATATTTGATAGCAAATTGTTTATGCAGTGAAACTTGAGAATGAAAGCTGATCGCCCGAAGACTTATGACTGTGCTGCTCTCTGATGCTACTCTCTTCTTTTCTTCATACCCAGTTGTGGTCAGTATGTGTTGTTCCTGTCTTTGTTGTAGGTTTAAGCTTTAGCTAAATTTTTAATGTCCTTCCCTTGTGAAATCATTCCCATTTCTTTGATTTAAGCATTATTGCAGGCTATTATGTCTAAGTTATCTACTACTTGAAATTCTTACCATCTAAATATAAAAGGAATTAAACTCAAAACGGTTTGGGCTACCTTCAAGGTTTTCAAATTATGCCCGTTTTGTCTATTGTATTTTTGTTTGAAAAGGACATGCACGATTCACCAAATTACTGTGTGTATAATGCTATATGACTTAAAACTGTAACAAATAATTACAAGGATTTAATAGAATGGGGCAAACCTCTTTATCCCCCTTTGCATGAGTGACTTGGGAGCAAAAGGTTGTGACCTGCAGGGTCAAGAATACTGAGTGGAGTGTTTGAGTGCAGTGGATTTATCAGACAATCCTATTCAGTCTCAGCTTTCCCATTGAAGCTGTCCTGATGCTCTGCAATTAGTATACACCAGTTACCAGAGTTGTAATGTTCTTCCTGGGTTTTGTTTGTTTTGTTGCTTGTATAGAGTACTGATTAGGGCTTTTGAGTGTGGAATTCACTCACAAGTGATTTATTTTGTATCTCTAGGATGGGTTCCAGCTGTTCAGGATTTTTTTTTTTCCCTGGGATATCTTGGTTTCAGATAGCAGCCAGGGTAGCAAACTTGAGAAGTTACAATCAGCTCTTGATAAACTTTTCTTTGCAGGATGAGACTTTCATTTTCTACCTGTCGTTAACGTTATTTCTGCTTTATCTTCCTTCAAAATCAGTTCCAATCTTTTACTGTTTTAAACATTAAATGAAATGTTGATAGATTTATAAGAACCTATTGAGTAAAGTTAGAACCGAGGATGTTACCAAGTCCGTGTATTCTAGGAAACCCGTGGGATGATTTACAAAAGAATGTGCCCTAGCTTAAGCTTCTCATTCAGAAATTAAACCCCTATTGATACATAGAAACAGACTCCTATTCATATGTTCCATATGATTTGTAGCATCCTAATCCTTGCCATGAATCCTTTCCTTATTCTCAGTATTTTAGACTGAAACACATCATTTCAAAACATGGCTTCTTCACATTTTTTTTGGAAAACGTCAGCTCTTCATTGATTAAAGTTCTAATTGTCTCTTTTCACAAGTACCATGGGTTTCCTAAGGCCTGTTGAAGAGCAATTTATTTTTAGTTATATAAAAACTGTCTTCTGTGAGTATATATTTAAAAGTTATTATGAATCTGCACATTCATACATCTACCTAATTTCATAAACCTTTAATTTCTTCCACTATTACCAGTACTTATATTTCTTACCTTCAACAATTACTATCTTGTTTGTGAAATGTATAATGCTACTGTTCTTATTCAATGTAATATGCCAGTAGCCAGTGGAAAATAATGAATAAAATTGAACTTTAGTAAGTAATTGGTAGGCTTAACGATCTTGCAAGCTGGTACGCATTGCCTGGTTTGCAAACTCAATAATAACTTGCTCCCCTTTTAGCATAATTTTGTTGACTTGTGGTTGTTGCACTAATGTACAGCTATTGCTGTAGTTACTCGCTGGATTACAAGTGAAATTTTGAAACCATAATAAGTCTTTCCGCAGTTGGCTTCTGCATGAATTGCACTTTGTAACATTATTATAAACACTTGGAGTGGTGTAGGTCCAAGAATCGCCATCTGCTATATGAAGTTTGTAAAATTGTTTACTTAACATCGATGAATGTATTCAAGTTGTAAAAAGAGGCCAAGAACATGTCACTAGAACTTAGATTTGTCTCCAGCTAATTACTGCAAATTAAAAATTAAGCAGCCTTGTCTAATCTGCTTTCATGGCTTTGCAGCATCCAGAGCAGTTTGTGAGTCAGCATCAGGTGCAGTTTGAAAAAAGACGTGTCTGGCCTGGGGACAGAAAGATGGAGGAATATAATTCTCTGAAGAAAATAGTCCAAATGTCCTGGATATTCATGTAAACTGAACTTTTTCACTGGAAAGCTGTCAGGGCTAAAGGAATCGTTCATGGTGCAAATCATTTGTCCACTGATTATCTTCCGCTAAAATGTGTAGTATTAGCAGGTCCTGTGTGCCAACATTTATCTTTACATATTACACTCTTTAGTTTGCTACATCTTGTTGCCCTTAAAGGAATTAAAGGGATTTTTCACTGGAAATTCATGATACTAGTTTATTTATTTTTATTAATGCCCTATAAAGAGAGCTTTTCTCAGAAGCAAACCTGGGAGATAAATGTCTCCTGAAACTCTCCATACAAGAAAACTTGCAGCAAAAGGAGGGAACAGGTGGCCTGCTTAACCTGGATGGATGCAAGCACAGCCCGCATCTTTGTTCTCAGGATCAGTTCACAGTAGGTACATTTTCTTATCAAATGTTGACTTTGGAAAAAGTGCCTGGCACAAGCCAGTAGAGCGGTTAATTCTTATCGCCTGTGCTCTTCTATCAAGCACACACATAGCAGCAGAAATGCCCAGTGGCCCTCCTATGTATGCTCCTCTGTCACTCCTCCAGATGCGTGTTGTGGCCATATGGGGGGCACTGAGGGGTACTTTTTCTTTGTTTTCTCGTGCTTGAAGTTATGATCCCAAACTGACCTTTACTTTCGGATAACAAACATAAAGCAACACCTGCTGTTCCCAGACTTGCTGGGATTGCAGTCGTATGAAGGTTTGTTTGCCACACCACTCTGCTTGACTTCACATTTTCAGGGACAACAGAATAGGTCTGTTATTGCGCTTTTAGCGCTATCTAAATCTAAAATGAGGAAAACAAATTTCCTTCTAGGAGTACAAAGCATTGCATTTGTGACTTCAATATTAGAAGTGAAAGAAATTTTAACACAAAACAAATGCAAAGTTAAGAACCACCTGCTGTCAAATCTTTTTTTTTTTGCTGTCATGTAGTGTTTCTGTAAGGCTTTTCTCAGCTGAAGGAGCTAAATTGTAACCTCAATAGAAGAGAACCTTCAGAGTGAGGGTCCCTCTTGCACCGGGATGATATTCCTCTGTTGTTGGAATGTTAGTGAATACATACAAGCCTTCGGGACAGTTCTGGAGGATCTTCACTTTTCCTTACTCCCCTTAATAATCAGCTTAGGTTCTGTAGTTGTTTTAAGTTTTGGATATTTGAGATCGCGAAAGCTAAGCATTATTTAAACTTTTCTGTCTCTTAAAATGGAATAGCAGGGCTTAAAGAAATCCTGAGAAATCATCTAGTTTCACCTATACCCCTATACCACTTACTACATTCCTGTCAAATGTCTAACTCGTTCTTTAAAAATTCTAATAGTAGAGAGGCCATGACAATCTATTCCAGTTGTTTTTGACCCTCCACAGTTGTTAGAGCACGTGCTGAAGAATTGCTGAAGATTGTTCCTCCTTGCTTTCCATTGCTATTTGTGTAGTTGGTGGTTTCCACTTGTAATACATTGCACAGGCAGTCGATGGACAGCATCCTATTTTTTTCTGAGCATCTCTTTTCCACTTGTAGTCCTTTTCTGCTTGTTATTGTCTACACATGTAAAAGGCCTCCTTCTGCTCTGTCATCTCTCTCACTGCTGAAATTATTGACTTGCAGACATCCAGGAGAGGTGCTTGTGGAGTAGCACTTGGTACATCCTTCCAGTTTGTCAGGAAGCTACTGATAACTGCTCTCTCACTGCTCGTCTGAGCAGTTTTATATTCACTATGAATGCTTTCCATTAGACTGTGCTTCCCTGATTGTTTTTAAAAGAAATTGTCACATGCTTCAGGGTCCAAAACATGATTCAAGTCAGTAGTGTATGACACATACTGCTTTTCTTCTCCAGTCACAAAATGTTACACAGTGTTAAGCAGGTCTTATTTATGTTTCTGGATAATTGAGTGTTGATTGTTACACATATCCTCATGACTGTCTTCCAGGTGCTCACAGCGCCTGTTTACGTACGTTGGTTTCTCACAGTAGGCACTTTCCTCCTTAGGAAGGCAGTTGAATTGTAGTTTTGTCTAATTCCTCCTTTTCTGGCTCTGTGATACATATTGTTTAACTTTCCTAAAAATATCTTGTCTAAGGCATCCTGGAGTTACGTTAGCTTATCCCCTCCTACAGGCAGAATGGCGGTTCCTACTCATTCTGTGATTGTCCTCTAGCAATGAGATGATTTGCTGCTGGGAAGATGAAGATGATGCTACATATTTATTAGTCAGCAAAAGCAGATGTGAACACATCACAAGTATGCTATTAGTTATGCTCGTTATCTATGCTTATCTTGAATTTAAGATCTTTTTCCCAAAATAGCAAAAGCTTGCAGGACTAGGCCCTATCTCCTCTAAAAGACCAACTTCCTGGGATTTTCCAGTGACACGTTCATTTTGTGTGAGGTAGATGGAGACACAAGAGTTCATTTCAGTCGACTTGCTGTGTGTCTGTGGTCTAGTAGAGGCAGGTAGTGCTAGTCCAGTTTATAGGACCGGTTCCATCCCTGCTCTTCACGGTAGGACCCACAAGCCCAGGCGTAGTGTGATGGTGGCATGGACGGGAGGGCTTCAGTTTGGCCACAGCTCACTTGGCAGGTAGATCCATGGGAAGATGCTCTGATGATGTGGATGTACCCTCCAAGAGCTGTCTGCAGGACTACCTCAAGGGGATGAAGTAAGGATGTGTTCAGCAGCAAGATGCTCTAGTGCCGTAGTTTTGTAGGAAACTCGACCACCTTCCTTGATGGTGATAAAGAGAAGATCCCCGTCTTTGCCAGTAATAACTTCTCCCAGAAACTGGCCACAAACTTGATACATTGCAAGGAAGTGACAAGAAAAGGCACAGAAGAAAAAGAAAATACATCTGTATTTGTTGTATTAATTGCTTGGGAATTTAGACATACATTTTTCTTCTCAGTTACTGGAGTGGTGGCAGCTGCAAAAATGCAGCTTGATGATGACTGTGCTTTAATGTGTTTTAGAGGCTATTCAAGAGTAGAGGTTTTAAGACTAAAAAAGAGTTAACATCAAGAATTTTCTGACATTATTTCTGAGCAACAGTGGTGATATGTTAGCATATGCAAGTGATTTGCATTCAGTCTTTGACTTGTAGACCTAAAATGAGCTTTGGCTCTACCTTAGAGGTTCTGGCATGCCTTGCCGTAGAAAATACTAGCCAGAACTTCTGGATGGCTTGTTTCTGCTTTGTTAACGTCCCTTATTTATATTGCCAAGTAATTTTACATTTGTAACATTTAAGTTCTGGCTTCCTAGTGTGGTGTCAACTTTTTTATCTCAGCTAGTTAAAGGTAATAGATGTTTAAAATAGTTGAGAAATGGTGAGAGGAGATAATGTTTCTATAAAATCTCACAAACTGAACTGGGGTTAATAATACTCATTTCCATCTAGTTTGTGGGCTATTTTAAATGTTTATCATAGCCTATAAATCTTTTAAAAGGCAATTGAAGGTTAGAAATACCATACCATGCTTTCTCTACTTATATCATCTTATTCCTGCTGAAGTGGACATTAATTCTGGCTCCCAAAGTTGCATTAGGATAGTATATTGCACTTCTCAATCATTTCTGGAAGCATGAATGTTCTTTTTAAAATTGCGTATTTTTAGTTGACATTGATATTTGTGAGAGTTACTGAAACCCAGGTTCACACACAGCTCAAAATCTGCCTAAGCCCCTTTACCTGTTATGTTTGGGAGGATGAATTGCAGAGGAATATACTGTGTTTAAAACTTTCTAGGCTTTTATAAGAAATTGGATGGAGGTAAAACAAGGCATAGTTTAAACTCTAGAGCCCCATTCCCATTATCAAACATCACTGACAATGTTGCCATTGTGCTAAAATCTCATCAGTGGATGTTAAATACCTAATTAATTACAGGTTTTAGGAAAAGGCACTTCAGTCGTATGTAGATGGATATTTTGATGAAGCATTCTAGAAATGGAAAACCATGTAATCACATGCATATTTAACATATCCATATTTAACATATCACTAAAGAACCACAGCATATAGTTTGTATATGCAAATGGAGTTAAAAAAGTAGCAGAAGTTTTCTAGTGTTATTTTTTGGTGGTACAGTCTCACTGGATTGTATTTTTGGCGAGGCTGCATTTGCTCAGCTGCCTGGTTTAATTTTAGTGGTAAACTAGAGAAGTAGAATAAATGCTCATAATAACATGCCGTGACATATCTTACTTGCACAGCGTGGAAATTGAGGCTGATATTTCTTTCATTGATCTAAATGCTGTATTTTTTTCTGGCTGCAGTGTGTGAGTGCACAGGAGTTAGCCAGCACCCAGAGCTCTCTGTGCAGATGAAATGCAATGGAAATTCTGTGCAGTCTCAAAGTTTGAAAAACCAACACCCCCCAAATCAAACAAACAAGCAAAAAAGCACGACAGTGCCTCCCCCAGAAGCTGTCTGACTAACTAAGCATCATGAGATATCAATACGTACGCGTTAGACTTATGGTTTCTGATTTCCTTAGCCGTATTCTATCCACATGTTCATGTTTTGCGCCTTGGAGGCACTAGAAATAACCCTGAGAGAAAATGAGATAAAGAGAGGTGCTAACTTCATGAAACCCAGCCAGCTCGAGAAGTGGGACTCCGTGACAAAGCCCAAACACTCTGGCAGTCTCAGTGCAGTGAGATTGGCAGCACCTGGCTATGGGCTCTGCACAGTAGCCGTAAGCATCACTCCTGTGTTTGCAGAGCAAAAGAATTGTAGGAGGCTTTACTGAAGTCGTAAACAAGGATAGCAGCAGCAGTTAACTTCCCAGCAATAATTTTGGGGAGGTTGTATTCATAAATACCATCTCATTTCACTAAGTTAAATTACTTAATCACAGAAAGTGTTTTGTGGTACCTAATTAAAAATAATACGATTTTCTTTGTAATTTTGGGGGGATTCTGTGTTTTCCCTGGTGATTGCTCACATTTGTGGCATGGAGTTCATGGTTTTTGCTGTTGTAAAAAAAAAAAAATCAAAATCAGAAGCATTAGGGGTTTTTTGTTGTTTTTCAGAGGCCACATTTAAGTGATTATAAGAGTAGGAAAGGACCAGAAGTCTGTTGCAAAGGTGACACTCACCCCATAGCTGTCCCCTGTAGGCTTGGCCTTTGCGTTACAACTCTTACGAGCAGTTTCTCAAACTTTTTTTTTTTTTTGATGATGCAACTTTCTATTTCAAATACTGCACCTGGATGTGCAGCACTAAAAATACGATCTATTTGAACAGCACTGCAGTAATTTAAAATAAAGCTATGTTAGAATAAAGTCTGTCCCCTTGCTTTTCTAAAGTATAAGCCAGCAAGGGAACTACTAAGGAGTGAAGTTCTGTAGCAGCACTGAAATGTGGTTCTCAAAATAGTGTTTTCTGAGACTATGCACAAATACTTTATTCACTCTGTGGTTCTTCAGGCAGTTTTGAGAATTTAATATGTTTTCAAGACTTCCTGTGACACTTAGGAACCTCAGAGGCGTGTCTGCAGAGCACGGCATCGTGCCAGAGATGTGTGTGTAAACTCCGGGTAAACCCACGTGTTGCAGTCATCGCAAAGGAACATTATATTGCCAGAAATACAAATTCAAGTTTCAAGAAACTTCGCAACATGGTCATTTAGCTTGACTGTAGCAAGAAATGGATGCTGTCCTAATGCTTGTGGCGCAGTACCTAATTATCACAATCTTGGTGATTTCTGTAGCGTTTTACATTATAGACAATAAGAATATTTTTGAGTAACAGTCAAAATCTCACTCCAAGTCAATGTATCACAAATAACAACTCACTG
This sequence comes from Anser brachyrhynchus, assembly GCF_964034855.1. Lineage (NCBI taxonomy): Eukaryota > Metazoa > Chordata > Aves > Anseriformes > Anatidae > Anser > Anser brachyrhynchus. The sequence goes on along the minus strand of NC_137694.1, from coordinate 203,580,524 downwards.
ATCTAAAAGGACAAGTCAGTGTATTACAAGTAACAACTCACCGATCACAACTCACTAAAAGGAATGCATAATTTTCAGTGTGTAGCCTAAATCGGCAAAGGCCATGACGTATTCAAAACGATTGCTAACTTCTTTAAAATCTTTTTATAGCTTTTCATTTCATTAAAAGCTTATTCTGGTTAAATATGCCCATTTTATTAAATGTCAGAGATACCGCTAATATAATATAAAAAATATAAATGGATAGTCTCTTCATAATCACATTTTCCTCCTATTGAAACGAAGCAAACAGCCAAACATTGCCCTTATAATCCAGTTACAGGATCATTTGGGAAAAGCAAATGGTGCATCTATTTCTCTTGAATGCTGGAGTTTGTCAATTAATCTCTGTAAGAGAGGTTTGTCTGACTGAAATTTTGAATCACCTGTAAATAGCATGAAGCATGTTTACAGAAAACAGCTCCAAGAAGCTTAGCTGCTTTTTTTTTTTTTTCCAGTTGCAGAGAGCCAGTAGAAACCAGCTGAAAATTTGGCAGTAGATAAATTTAGCAGAGGTCTCAGCGTAACATAGAATTGCTGCAGATGCCACCATGATTTAAACCGAGCCAAACCCAGTATGAATTTAAAATCATTTGCTTCTTAATGTCATAACAGCATGTCCTGTTGGCGACAGCCTGAGTGTCCTTATTGTTCTAACAACAATAAACCAGCATCAGTGCAACCTAAGCCCCTGAGGCGGACGTGGTTTGGTGCATGTGTCAAGGTACAGTGCGCTGAATCCTTATGCCTCTAGAGGCAGTTGACTTCCCATCTTCATGCCCGCGAGTATTTTTTTCTGTTTCCTATTTTTGTTCTGCGCCCGATTTGGAGAGTGTTTGGGGTTTGTTACAGCAGAAGGTTACCATTTGCTTGGTTTACAAAAAAAAAAATCCAAAAGGTTAAAATTGGGTGGTGGAAAAATGACATCACTCTTCAAAATTCAACCAACCCAATTGAACTAAGCAGATAAGTCCTGAACTTTATCATTTAGTCAGCTCTTTTAGTTAGTTTTTAGCTTTCAGCTGTGTGAGGCAGGGGCATGGATGAAGGATTTTGGGGAGAGGAAGTGGCAGCTGCTGGAGAAGTTGGTGTGCTTCACCTGCCTGCGCCTGAGCCCGCAGCACTGCGCTGCCGTTACCCAAAGAAACAGAAGGGCTGCATCCAGCTACAGTAATAAAAGATAATTTTTTTCTAATCTGAGAGAAACTGTGTTTACCTAAAAATGCACATTTTGGGAACATTAATCTCTCTGAAGAAATGAGAACATTGTAAGTAGCAGGGTGATTAACATCCCCAGAAATCTGATTTCAAGTTTGGCAGTAACACACACAACTTGATTAACAATCAGATGTAAAGTGTTGATTGATAACAGCTTTGGTTTACAATTCAGAATCCAGTATTGTGATATATAGCTGTGGTATACAAAGCTTTCTTTTCAATTGCAGCGTCACGTTCTTGCCAGAAATACATATTTTTTTCCTAAAAAATGTAATTGCCTGGATTTACATGAAAGCTTAAGGGGACCACAGTTCGCTGTTGACTATATTGTTTGCCATCTCCATTCACTCTTTCCAAGTATTGTAAATGATGCATTCGGTACAGATCTAGAAAAAAAATGTCTTCTGCTCTGCTGTCTTACTCCTTCTTGAATGCTGCCCCTGCTTTCTTGTTCTTTCTTCATTTAGATTTTTTAGGTATTGTTTCATATTCACTGCATGTAAGAGTTACAAAACCGTAGTCTTTTCAAAAGATCATTTGATACTGCGGGCACGGCTAAAGAAAATGTCATGGATACGTTCTTTTGCATTTTATTTAAACGCACAAAGTCAAACTATCAATTTGTTTTGGAAACGTAAGCAATGAGATTTCTCTTTGTATTCGAATCCCGTCTGCGCTGCACATTTAACGGTGTGAAATATAATTTTTATAGGAGTTTCAGCCACAACTCTTCTGACTTCAGTTATTTTTGATCCAATTTCTAGCACGTCTTCTGAAAGCTACGTGGTGTCCGTGGGGTACGTGACTACGTTTTTGTTATAATTGCCCCTTGCACTTTTTTCATCTTCCTGGATTGAATAGGCAAGACCTATGAGTAACGGGAGAAAGAAAACAAACATTTAATCCAGAAAAGGGGAAATTGAGAGAGAAAATACAGTTGTAAATCATTTCTTCCCTTAAATTTGCCTCTGTGGATTTCCTCCGCACAAATCACAAGTTGTGCCTCCTGATGCTGTTCAGTTGCAGAGGAGATGGCCGCGAGCGCGGTTTCAACGTTCTCTGTGCCTGTAGCTGTTATGCTTCACAACGCCACCCTCGGGAAAAGGGGGGGAAGAAACGGTTTTCCATCAGTTTCCACTCCTTTTTTTCTCTTGCTGAAGCAACCTCAGCAGTGCTTCTGAAGGTGGCTTGCTGGCCCCAGTGTGCCTCAGCAGAGGTGCTGTGTTCAGGATGCTCTGGCAGTCAAAGAGCCTCCAAGGCAATAGTAAGAGAAGCTAATCACAGTCTTGGGTAAAGATAGGATATGGAGATGTTGTGTGAAAGGAGGGAGGGCTTAGGTTTGATATTAAAGGGAAATGTTCATGTTCGTGGCAGCTGGTGAACTGAACAGACTGTTTTTGCTCTCAGCATGTCCAGGTGCCTTGACATGATGATTATTTGATGTCTCTAAGAGAGGTTGCAGTCTGTCCAGATGGACAAAAAAGTACTTGCATGTCCATGCAGTGGACCATAACTTAGTTTGAAATATGTTGTTCTATTGGTGGTAAGGTATCTTTGTGAGATACGCAAGTTTTGTCTTTAATACGGTATAGAGGTGATAAATTGAAATGGCCATAATTACAAAGAGCAAGTAAATCTCATTGAATCAACCATGTTAAAGCAACCTAACCATCTGCATTTTGGGTTCCTTTGCTTGGAACTTGATGATCTTCAAGATCCCTTCCAACTCAAACTGTTCTGTGGTTCTATGATCTTGATCTCCAGTGCCCTGTGTAGTTGTAGATCTGGAAAGGAACCTCCTTTGTGTTTACATGCTGCTCATCTGCAAGTAGAAGCTTGGATCCAATGGAATCGCACCTAAGGGCCTATCTGCTTCCAAGTAGGGTGCTGCAATTTCAGCTTTGATGTGCTTTATTTCTGATAGGAAAATAAATAAATAAGCAGAGCATTCATTTTTTAAGCTGATATGAAAGTCATGCGTAGCTCCTGATCTCAGAAGAGTCACGTGTAACCAAACCTACAAAGATTTGTAGGAGCCAGCTTCCCATAGATTTACCTAAGTGAGGACGAAAATGCCTTTGTGCAGCCTCGTTATAAACAATTAACAGCTCTGTGGAATTGGGTGTTGTTCTTAGCACAATTATCATGTTCTTCTCTGGTCCCTGAGGAGGACATGGATATTGTTTAGATACTTGGAAAAGTCACTACAACTCAGTAATGACAAGTCAAAATAGATTTAGTGACATGTCCAATCATAATTGCTGGAAATCTTTTCTTCCACTTGAAAATGTGTGTTCTTCCATTAGGAAAAATACTAGTAGTACATATTTCAGAAAGACATTTGGTTTCAGTTTCCTCTTCCTATCAAACTTGACTGCATTACCTCTTCTGTTATCCTGAGCGTTAAAATATTTCATTTCAAAGTAACTTTTTTTTTCTGCAGTTACTTCTGTGAGGAAGATCTTACTGGTTAGGAATTATTCTTGGATCCCAAAGCCTTTTGGAAAACTTATTTCCAAAAGATAGTTTTATTTTACAGTCCCCACATAAAAAGTTAGTCTCGGAACAATTTAGAACTGGGCTTGACTAACTCTTCTGTTTCTGTAGTTCAGAATGATTATGCATGTCCCTGATTCTTGACTTGCTTTATAATCCATTTTTTCAGTGGAGCTTAATCTGTACCTCAGTCCGGTAGTCACAACCCACCTGATTAGCAAGGTAGAAAGTACCAGATCATGAGAAGGTATGGAGGAGGTACTGACTCTTTGTTCGTTTTAAGAAAAAGGAGCTTTTGAGAATAATGTTTAGAAGACAAATGGAAGGGGAAGCAAATACAAAATAGGAGTTTGACTGGGAGGAAGAGACATATTGTCTGATTTTTGGGTGGTCCTGTGTGGAGCCAGGAGTTGGACTGAATGATCCTTGTGGGTCCTTTCCAACTCGGGATATTCTATGGTTCTAAGAGAGAAAAGCAAAAGAGGAGATGGAAGAGGAAAAAGAGAAATGGCTGCAGAAGACAGCTCAGAAAAATGACAGCTGTTGCTGTTGACTGTTAGCCAGGATGAAACGTGTAGACAGAAAAACAAAAGCAGGAAGGTGTAGTAACCTCTCTAAGCAGCTTCGAACAGAAAATAGATTATCCTGTATGCTCACAAAGGAACGTAGATAGCCTTCATTTCCTAATAGCAAGCAATTTAATAGAAGTGGCTGTAACTGGTGTGCTCAGACACAGTCACATTTCATCAGATGATCCTCCCTTCCCTGTATAGCAAGACACCTTAACTTGGAAACGCGGTCCCCCCCAGCCAGCCCTAACGGGCAGGATGTGCTGCAGTAATGTGCAAACACATGTCCTGTGCTTGCAGTGCTTCCTTCCCACATGGCCATAATGAAAGCTCTGTAGAGGAGTTTCTAATTTACTCTTACCCTGAAGGATAACATAAGCAATATGGGAATGTTGTTAAACATGGCATGTGTTGTTGCTGTGAGCTACTTTCTCCTTACGAGTTCTGTGGGTGAAAAGTGACTTGTTTCCTCAGAAGGCTTCTTACGCAGAGTACATCAATTGGTCACGGAGAAAATCATTAGAAGGCTTATGACAAGGCGCCCTAATAATAAAAAAACCCAAAACATAATTGCTGGCACTCAGCCTTGCAGCTCAGTGTGGGAACTTCTTCCCACATGATGGAGGGAGAGCAGTGTAAGCCCATGTACAGCACCTCTTTACATACACAAACATAAATAATTATAGTTAGTTCATGTCTTTTTGGAAGTGTAGTTAGTATCGTGCCTTGGCTGTATTCCACTCTTGATGTTTTCTTTATGAAAAAAGTAAATGTGTGTGTGGCCCTAAGTTAAATTTATGTTATAAATACACGCGATTAAAATTGACCCTATTGCTCATGTGCCAAAATTACCCCAGCAGGGGAATATGGAGAACCAAATTTATTGCTGTGGCTCCTCAATTCTTCTGCTGCTCCAGCTCCAGCCTCAACTCTCGCCAAAGCCAGGCTGAGAGCAGCGAGCGTTTCTGCTCTGTTATCAGGTACGCGGTGCCGGACGGGGACAGCTGGCAGAGTCATGGGCTCTTCTGGCTTTGGACCAGGGGCAAATTCCCCTCTGATGGGAAAATTCTCTGCCGGGCAGTTGTAACCAGATTATGCGCCCTTTAAACGCTTGCTCGCTGGGCAAAAACTGGTGCCGCCTTCCTGCAGCCTGAGATGCTGTCCTGTGACCTTCAGGGCAGTGGGAACGGCAGCAGAGATGAGCTGCGCTGAGTGTACAGCTCACCCGAAATCTCAGTTCTTCCAGGCTGAATAGTACCGTAAAAAGAAGCTTAAACATAATATGCTATTGAGATTTTTCCTGGCTCAGGGGAATCTGAAACACTAGGCACATGCAATATTTTTTACTGTGCTCATTTGCAGCTTGAATGGCTCTTTGGGGGTCAGCAGCAGAGCAGGGACTCTTTCACCCCTTGAGCAATGAAGCATTAAGTAAAAGTTATTTTTACCAATTAGTAGTGGCCTGTATGAAGCAAATCATTAGTCTTCAGTTATTAGCAGCCAGGTGTTCATGAAAAGTACCATGTGCAGCTAGCATTGTACATTACTGTTATTTGCAGTTGGAGTCAAGGCCAGTTGCTGAATTTGTGACATCTCCAGGCTGTCTCTGTGTGTTTCATTTTCTCCCCCCAGCCAAAAAGAAGCACGTTTGGAGTCATTGTGGAGGTTTCTTTTGTTGCTGCTGGTGTTGTGTGCCTCATGAGTGAATAAATAAGGGAACTGCAAACTCTCGATCAGTATTCTGAAGTCCTTAATATACACAATTCATAATGTAAAGATAAATATCATTATTGGTTACAATTTCATTTATAGGAGCAAAATTGCCGTGTCAGAGAAGTGAAAGTTGCAGTGCAAATTGCCCTTAATCAAACAAATTGTTTCTCTAGGGCAAGATTTTCACATACCCACTGGTCTGCATCATGAAGGAAATTTTAGGCAGCCAGCAGCATGATTTAAATTCTATTTAAGAACTTAAATAGCTCTTCTATACTGTGTTAAAAGTAAAAAGTGAGGAAGTTAAAGGGCGAAAATGGAATTGTATCTTTAGTGTTACTTCCACATTGAAATGCATGTTTAGCCTTGGTGTGTTTTGCAGGGGGATTCAGACCTTTAGCTCCATGACTATATAGAATAACTAATAAAAGAAGAACAGTAAGAACAACTAATCAAATTCTGATACACCAAGTACTTATTGTGCAGAACTGACTTGAAACATGTAACTAGAAGGGCTGCTAGAAATCCTTGTTCATGTTTCTTGGAGTTGTGACGAGGGGCTTGGAGTGCGGCTTTCTCTTTCAGTACTTCAGATGTCTTATGATTTTCATCAGTGGCGAAGAAATTTCGATGGACGCCCTCCTTGGGGATGGTTTAAGGCCGGCGGAGGCAGGATGGTGGCGGGCCAGGCCGCGGCCTGTCAGCAGCAGCTGGTGAGGGACATCTGGTGGTGCGATCCGGCAGTAATAGCCGCACGCTCACGGCTGGAAATGCAGTCGCACTGTAGTAATTAAGGCAAAAATGTCATTACGTTTCTAATGTGATTACTTTTCCGTGTCGATATTACTCTAGAAACACTGAAGCATGTTTACATTTCAGTTTGTGTATGGTTTTATCTTACTGGGAAAGTAGAAACTAAGGCCCTGTTCTTGAGCTGGCAGCTTGCAGACATAATGTGTCCAAAACCCTCACCTCAAAAGACACTTAACTTACAGCCAATTGTAGGTTTTAAAACATACTCGTGATATTGGAGAGCAGTTCTGTGGGTAGAGTGGGTATATGTAAACCCTGTGCCTTTGGGCTCGTAGTTCTGCCAGGGCTTTGCTGTGATCTCTGGGTAAAGCTCCTTCCCTTTGTTTCACTCTGTCAGTCGCTCGTCAGTCCATCCCTCAGTCCATCGTTTTGTCAAAGTGCTACAGTAATTTTCAGCTTCTGAATCCCATAGGGAAGGGATCGTAACAAGTAAAATGTTTACGTGTCTTTGCTTTCAAAGTTCTATATTAATTAAAGATACAGCAAACAATTTATTTGGGCAAGGTTACCTTGGACCCCTCTAGATCCTATATACATAGCCAATATTTTAGGTGCCATCATTTTGAAAGAGAAACTCTTCAGGATGGGTTTTCTGGTGTTCTGTGTAACTGTGCCAAGTACTTACTTAGCACTGTGCACGTAGTAACAAAACCAAGTCCTTTGAAATGCATTCAGGGCCTTACCCATGGGTTGAGTGCTGTGAGGTTTTACCACCACCCCACAAGGCTCTCACCTGCCAGGACAAAGCCAGACTTTGTTGATCTGTGAACATCTGTCAGCACAGAACATGTCTCAAAGCTTTCTGTGACTTCTGTCTTCTCCTGTCCAGACTTTCAAGTGAAGGGGGAAGGCAAGCAAGGGACTCTTCCTTCTTGTTAGCACACGCAGTAACAGTTGGAGTGATGGTCTGTCTGCATAACCAGGGAAATGGAGCCCAATTCAAGGCCAGTATCATCAGTAACGCTGAGCTGGAAGCAAGCCACTCTTTCATTATGTTCCTCCTGCTGTTCTTATACATCCAGCCATCAGCAGCATGCTCTGGCCACGTGTGCCGCCTTCTGGGAACCAGTGCTGTCTGGGGGGACAGGCATAGACTTTCCAGGGACGTCTTGGTCTTTGCAGGCAGAAGGAGAAGGGTTGTGTTTGTCCACTCTTGCTTATGAAGATCCTGCAACTGCTGTATGGTTTCCTCTTCAGTAAATGAAGTGGTGATGTTGATAAGTTACTAGATAAATATTGTGTCAGGAGTGCATTTTTACAATGATGTATTCCCCATGCAATTTCATAGAAAGAGAAAGGGGAAAAAGTAAAAGTGCCAGCTCTTTGCTTTCCTGTCAGCTCGGCTCTGGTGCTCTGAGAAGTCTTCCAGGAAGGATCTGTAGCAGCTGCAAGCTTCAACTGCATTCATAGTATGTTGTGCAGAAAACACTCAAAAACACGAAACTTTCACAGCCAGTTACAGACTCTTTACTGTGGTTATTCATATAAGAAACCTTCTTGTGTGCAAAGTACAATTATCTCAATATCAGAATTAAGTAGGGTGGGTTTTCTATTGAGGTTCAGTCCTTCTTTGTCTCCTTGCAATAGCATTTATGTTTTGTAAAACTCATTATTTTTTTCCCGTAAAGTAGCAGTCCTTTGTCACATTAAATTCTTTTATTCCCCCAGCGATTTCTGTCACCATCCTTTAAAAATTTCTCCACTCTTGGTTTTGTTAAAAGAGAGAAGCACTGGCATTTATATACGTTTTACTCTTTGTTTCTAAGATGTTCCAAGGCTGTGGTGACAGCTATGATGTTGGGGATAGCCGCAGCGTTGTTACAGACTTGCTGTTTTCCATTAATGAGACACTGGTGTTCATCCGCAGCCTTTCAGCGTCATACTTCATCTATAAAACTCATCTACAAGCAATCCATTATAAAAATATTGTTGTTTTTATATTTCAGGTGTAAAGATGGCTTGAAAGGATTTACATACTCTGCACTGAAGTAAGTAAGGAAAGTAGTTCTGGGAGTATGTAGCTTAAAGTGCATATTTCAAGGAATTGTGCGTGGTGAAAGCTGCCTTGTATGAAATGAGTTTTCCTAAAAGTTTTCCTAAGAAAAAACACACTGCTCTAAAAATTTCCAAATGGGGATATGCAGCATATTTTAAAGAAAGCATAATATGCTGGCAAGAGAGGAATCTTTTCATATTTTGGGCTATTATAGAAAGGAAATACAGGTGCATGCTTACATGTTTTTGAAGGAGCGCTATCTTCTCTTTTTCTAAAACTGGGATTCATGATTCCTACTATTCTCCTGGAAGCAAAGGGCTGCTATGCTTTTTCCTGGAGTTTATTTTCTGTATTTACAAAATGTTGAATGAATACAACAGTAGTTGTATGACCAGCACCCAAATGAAGCATGAACTTTTAGCATACTCCTTTGAGATACCGTGTGCCACTAAACCTTCTATCTGTCCTGGTAATACTGGCTCTCCTAGAATTTACTGTGCAATGGGACTTCTGGTGGTACTCACCCATTTGTGGAGTTATACAAAATTCTCCTTTCTTTGTGCCTTATGTCAAAAGCGTGAAGAGATGTTATTTTATCTCTCCCTTACATACTCTGCTACCTGTCTCCCACTAAGATAGCCCAGTGCATGCACAGTATCAGCTTACAGGTGAAGAGAAAAACTGAACTGAAGTCAAATAAAAATGAGCTGTGGTTGGTGGTGGAAAATACAGAGCTTGCAGCGATAGTTAAATAGTTAAATAATTAATTGTGTAATCCATAAATCGGGACATGAAACACTCCTATGACAACCTGCAAAAACAGTGTTCTCTGAAATTTGCTGAGAAATTCTGTCACAAACCAAATGACAAAGTTTTTATACCTTTGCCACCCTCAGCAAGACTACCTCATGACAGTGTAACTTCAAATACAGTGCAGAGTGTTAGGAAACAGTATGTCTTATCATCATGACCTCCTTTGCCCTTGATACACAATAATTCTACACGTAGGATGAACCCGTATATTGGCAGTATCAACTTCTGGGCAGAGAAAGAGGCCTGAAGATGATGCCAAGCAAAATGAAGCTGATGCTCTTGGTGAGAGCAAAAACATTTTGAAGATTAAAAAAAAAAAAAAAAAACACAGATATTTTATAAAAATACCATAGTAATTATCAATCTTTATGCAACCCCATTTTGCTGGAGACTTCCCCAGTAATGTTCATGTGCCTAGTTTTAAAAAGAATCCTGGCAGCAATGTTGGCCATTATCTGAAGTTTACCTAAAGTTTATGTCAGTGGATTGGTCTTTTCCAGGAGATACAAGTTTTGGCACCTGTTTAGGATGCATCTTCTTTTGCATACCTGTGGGTAACTTCAGGCTTGTTGTAAAGACTTTTAGAGTTCTGTATTAGAGACTTCAGAGCCTTTATATATTTTTGAGTTATTTATATTACTGTTGTTTTGTTCTCTTTTGTTTCTTTCTTTCAGGTTCATTGTAGGGAAAGAAGAAATCCCAACTCATTCATTTTCACCTGAAGCAGCATTTTCAAAAACAGATAGAAAGATAAAGCATTGTGAAAAAATATCACAACGAATGAACTTATTGGCTCTAACAAAAAAGCTCATGGACAAAGTGTGAGTCAAAAGAAAACAAAAGAAAAACAAAACAAAATGAGTCATTTTTACTTAGCTCCTTTTAATGTTTTGTTACACTGTATTTGACAATTTTACAATACTTTTGCTTTGCATTTAAGTGTTTTGCAATTCATTTTTACTGGATAATTAACAGTATCAAATTATGAACTCTAACAAAAATGAAATTTAAGACCTGTACGTCATATCAGGGATTCAAAACGACTTGCAGTGTGCAGTTTTCTAACAAGGGATTGTAAGTTCAGCCCATTCTAAATGGCAGAGTGGTATTTGTTTTTTTGCTGCAGGACTGGCTCATGGCATGGTTCCAGTAGTGCTGGTAGTGATATTAAGAAGGGAAAACCACACAGCAGCGCTCCTTATTTAGGTCACCTTAAGTTACCATAACATCATCTTTTTTGGGACCTACATCCCTGTATTGCATAAAGTAGTACTGCCTAAGAGCAGGACTCATAACACTGGGCCTGCCTCCTCTGTCAGGAAGTTCCCAAGCAAAAGTGAATCTACAACTGTTTTACTCGAGGTCAGACCTACGACATCTGAAGTTAGATAAGATCGGTTCCTTCCTGTCTACAGAATGCAATTTACTGTCCTTTACTATGAGCTTAAAGAAGTGACATCAGACAGCTTTTCAGGCTGGCACGTTCAAATGTTCTGCTTCTGCTGTGCTTGATTTGTCTGCTTCAGACACATTCGGTACCACGAGGAGACACTTGCTATAGGGACAGCGGCATTACAAATAGAGTGGGGATCTGATCATGTCACACCTGTGACTTCACTTCCACTGACTTCTTCAGGAGCCAGATCTTATTTATGGCCAGATCTTTCTCTACTCAAGCACAAGAAAGAAGTCTGCAAAGTGCAGTGTGTAGTGGCTTACCTTACTTGCTCGCATAATGAGCTAACATGAGCTGGCCAACATCAGGGGGGGACTTCCTATGATTTGTTGTGTCTTCAACTTGAAAAATATGAGGGAAATCAGCAGTGGCTTTTCAGGCAAGACTGTATTAGATAAAAAAAAATCTACAAAGAGAAAAAGCTGTGAGCTGTGCACAGATTCTTTTAGCTGAGTTGTTTATAACTATTTTGTCTTAAATACTCCATATTCAGTTTGTTAGTTCATAGCTCTTCCACTAGGATTAAATACTAGGATTGAGGGACTGTGTGTGAAGAAGAATATGTTTTCTTTAAGGTTTTGAAACTCCCTACTCAGATGTTCAGAAAACTTCCAATTTTGAGTCCTAATGCTCTCACAGCTTTCTCTTCCACATGGTTCTTTTCAAAATAATTGAGTCTAAATGCCTGTAACCTGATCACATTCTCATTACAATTTTTGCTACATAAACTGACCTCACAGATGATTTATAGCCATTAGACTTTATAGTACATGATTCAAAACTTCCAAGATATTTGGCACAGTATATAAATTGTGTAATTTATTTCGTATTAAAACTTGCATACTTGGCTATAGCAAAATATAATGTTCAGACCTGGTATGACATTACTTCTTTATAATTCTACATAATACAGGGCTAACAACTGCATAATCCATGAATCTCACCATCCCAAGCCAGTCTCTTTTATATGCTGAAGGTCAAATTTGCAGTCTGAAATAAGAGCCACACAAAAATCTGTGCAGGAGGAGAATTTACCCAGTAGTGAAATGCTTATAATTGAAGGAAGTCTCACTGGGTATCTCTGTGCACTTGTATGGTCTATATTGCCTTCCAATAGACCTTAAAATGCTATGAAAAATGTAAGGACACAGATACTCAGTCAAATATGCTTCCAGAACCATGGAGTGCAGACAGACCGGGAAGGGTAATCCAACTAGAGTTCTGTCCCATAGCTTCTCCTTGTTGAGAAGCAGAAAATTTGTTGCTTAATTTTGTATTTATAGGTATGGCATGGCAAGAAAAGAGATTGGATCAACATAAGTGTTCAGACACTTCTGGTGCACAACGAGAGCATTGTTTCTTTTTATTGTCCTTTTATGGCATCATAAAAGCTCACAGTGCCCTTCAGTAGGTAATGGGAAAAATTGTGGTGGGAAAATAACACTTTATGTATTTTTAGGCAAGTAAAATTTATGAAGTCTCCTGTTGATTACACTGAAAACAGCTAAAAGTTAATATGTGTTTCATTGTGCTTTTTGCAGGTGCAAACATGGCCCAAGGCATAGATGCTGTAAACACTATGAAGATAATTGCATTTCATATTGTATTAAAGTAAGTGCAGAAGACGTTAGATTGACAAACTCTGGCAAACACAGGGTAAAAGTCTTTGGTCAGAAAAAATGTATACTTCGGAAATAAGAAAGGAGCCTGTTACTCATTCTTTCTCCAATGAAAATGTGACAAGCCTGAAAACAGATTTTCTCAATTTAGGATAGGACAGGGGTTAAAGTTTTCTCATCTTTAGCTGAAGTGAATGAATAAAGTAAAATGTGTCAGGGGGAAATGGACTGGTGAGCCAGGAACTTGTTTAACTATGTGATGCACTTCGCGGCTGAGCCCACTTGTGACTCCACCCGAAATAAAGCACCTGGAATGTGCTGCTTCGGCAGGCAGAGCAGCAGCAGCGTGCATACAGTTGTGCGTGTCTGGCACACTGGGGCTGGCTTTGGGCTCACTCTCCCATTCGTTTATTTTAAGGGGTCAGGGTAATGAGAGATTGCTCCCAGTTGCTGTGCACAGGAAGAGCTAGCCGTGCCCAGTGGCATAATTTGTCCTCCTTTACAATGGGATCAGCGCATATTTTTTCAGAGGAGTGCTGTATAGAGGAGGCTGTTTTGGCTGGCGTTAGATCGGCACAGGTGGTACCACCTGCTATGCCTTTTTTCAGAGCTGTTTAGACTACAGAAGATCTTGATCTCTTAATAATTTACTAATTTTTATTTATGGAGCAGCAGAAATTGATTTGAGCATTTTCAGATGCTTTATTTTGAAAGACAATTTTTAAGAATTTTTTATGCAGTTTATGTTATCTCAGAAGAGGTGTGGTTATGTTTACCATCAGAAGAGATCTAGCACATTAAGTATTTGTATGTAGTGTATCATTCTGTGTTGTTCACACTGCAGTATATTAGCATACCACTGTGTAACATATATATAAGTTGCACTGAACTTGGCGGGATCTGAGACAGTGCTTAAGTGTTCTGCCGAATTAGGATTAGAAAAGATAGTAGAGCCTTCACAAACAGTTTAGCGTAGTTTTGTCACCTTTCTGTTGTAGGTATTATATATTTAACAAAAACTTGAATAAAATAATAATTTTGTTTTGGCCTTGGAACTAGGAGGAGGAATCACCCACCACCTTATTTACCGTTACTCTGTTCAGAATTTGCCTGTCTTGAAAGCTGTTGCATTTTATCTCTTGTAATGGCACACAAGGTATTAGCAAAAATTTTGCATGGCTTCAGTATAGAAAGGTCTTGTTCAGGGACTAACTGAAGACAGCAATCAAAAGGCAGTTACAGGGTATATGAGACTAGAGTGGATTATTTCCATACAATTCTTTGCTTAATAATTTATTCTATAAAACAGTAAGTTATATTACATTTCTTATTGGTGGCACCCACATACAACCGTCAAGATAAGTCAGCATTATACGCACAAATGTAAAAATAGTGCCCAACTTCCTAGGATCTTTTGGTTCCTGGTTGCATGGTAATAGATCTACAGAGTGCTACAGGTTTGGCAGTTGGATAGGTTTGTGAAACTTTGCTGCATCAAATTAGGTTTTTCTTCTCAACCTCTCACCACTGTCTCAGTCCATTTGCTATCTCATTCATGGGTTGTGCCTTTTCTTTAGGGTGTTGATTTTTTCAAGCTCAGCACCATGTGGGTATGCATCTATCAGTACCCTCATAACCCTATATTATTTTAGAAGCACTGCTAGAATAAACATAGGGATTTCTCTTTGTGTACTAGTAATAGAATTGATACCTCTTCTCCGTGGAAAACTGTCTTAATCTTCTAGAAGATTGTTTTTGCTTGTGACTTCGTAAATAAGAAGAAAGGTGATTCTGCTATTACGGAATACAATGAGTTTGAAGTGCCTTTGAAATAGAAGGGTGACAAAGGAATAGAAGTTAATAGTGTTGAATCATTCTAGTGGAGGGACCAAATCTCATTTCAGGTTGAGAGTTCCTCAAATTACAGCAGACTGGGCCCACACTACACCCCTTACTGTTTTTTGGGGGTGGGGAAAGGGAGACATGTTAATGATGAGAAGAACAGGAAAAATTTTAAAGGGGGTATTCAGAACTGTCTGTCCACTTCAGTTGTTTATTCAGCATCATTTTGTTCACATTTCATATACCCGGGGGGATGAGGGGAGAAGCTATAATGAAAACCCAGCGTTCAGCTCCCATTGGAGCAGAAATAAATCTTGACCTGACTAAAAATGAAGAAAAAAAATAGTTTCAAAGGCTATTATCTCTGTAGAGAAATCAATTATGCATTTGAACTATACTTCATACTTGTATCAGTCTTGTATAATATTATAGTATAAATCATTCTTGACTGCAATAATATAACTGGGGAAATACCAATGAAGTCAGATCTTTGAATTTCCTGCATTTCTCTGACTGGTTTTTATTAAAATGTGAGGGAAAAGTGTTATTTTTATGTATTTGGGTTTTTAAAGGTCCAAGATTCTGAAAGCGTGTTCAGTTCTCTCAAGGGCTCTACTTGCAGTCAGCCAGTAATAACTGTCTGGAGGCACAATTTAATCATGGTGTTGTAGTTCTAGTTCTGTAACAGGGGTTTCTAATCTGATACTGATCAGATGAGCTGTTTATTGCCAAAATTTTCCCTCTGTACTATATATTCCCTTACCGTTGAGCATCTTGTCTTCCCAATATCATATCTGTGCTTAATTGCCATTGCATGCGCTTTCTCTGCTGCTTCATACTTCAGTGCACATTAGTAGTGGACATAATACATGATAGCTTTTATGTAGCGTCTAATAATGACGTTAACACCTGATTTCATCAGCTTCCCTTCTGATTCTGAATACGTGCAATGCAAAATACCTTGGTTTTGTAAATGCTTGAGGTGAGCCTGACAGGCTAACGGAGGCAGTTGAACTGTATTTTTCTTTTGTGATTCCTATTGATTACAATGAGGAAAACTTAGCCAGGAGCAGTTGCTTTTTTTCTGTCAGTGCTGCAGATGATAACAGGTGGCTCACACAAGGTACCCGATGAGGAATATGACCAAAATGAATATGAGATTATTTTCTAATGATTGTAGCTGGATATTCTGTCTCTTGATTGAACATGGCCTACTGTATACCCAGTATAAAGATTTTTTTTTTTCTGTACGTGAACAGAGTTATTTTAGATAACTTAACTAATTCCTAGTACATTGCAACAGGTTGACTCGGTTTTGGTATGTTCCTGGACTCCGTTTATGTGCACATGTGTATATCTGGATGTGAGTTATAGCCAATATCTTGACTGTATTATTAACTTTCTAAGAAATATATTTCTCAAAAGAATTATTCCATGAGTTTAGCAGATATGTAGTTTTACTGTGCTGCTACATCTGGCTGATCTGAGACCCAATTTTAAATTTCAGTGGAGAAATAGCTTGTAGCAGGGTTTACTTATCTCACTTAAGTTTATTATGGTTTCCTACATACACTTTACAGTTTCCTACCTCCTTTATTATTTGAGGTCTTTTTATGGAAGATAAAAGTAACAATATCATGCATTGATTACATGATCTAAAATGTAATACTTTTTGTGACTTTGAAAAGCACCTATAAATATGTGATATGTATTCGCCTGGTTGATTTAATGAGCTAAATGGAAAGACTTTGTGCACTACTTACTGCTGCTTGCTGTGCATCAAAACTAAGCCTTAATCCTGCAGTTCAGCACTTCTAAGTTTGCAACTCATAAAAATAAAATGGCGGGTATATATTTGACTCTTTGCCAGCTGGAACTGAAGTGTGTCCTAATGTGGTGTTCCTCATCCCATCTGAATGGTCTTTCCTACAGCCAGGAAAAAAAATCAAATGTACCTTATTGTTGTTTGTTCTCATTGGGCTTTGATCATAACTGGTATTTTTAGGACTTTCTTTTTATATAATGGTACCTGGTACTGTGATCATCTCTTTTATTTTTTAATTTTTTTTTCAAGACGAGGGCTGTGTACTTCATGCTAGATTACGTCTTCATTTGAGGTGCGGATTTATGTTCATCTTAACTTTGACATTTTAACTACACAAAATTCACAGTGCACTTAGAACTCTGCCTACCCATACATACCTTTCAGTCAGCATTTTCATTACATGATCACAAAACACTGGGTCAGTAGCTGTTCAGTAAATACAATTTACGTACCTTTAAAAGTAGTAGAAGAAGAAATGGAAAATTTTCATGCATAGCTATTGGATCATAGCTGTTTCACTCAGAGGGTGGTGAGGTACTGGAACCCAGCGGAGCTGTGGATACCCCATCCCTGGAGGTGTTCAAGGCCAGGCTGGATGGGGCTTTGAGCAACCTGGGCTGGTGGGAGGTGTCCCTGCAGGCGGGTGGAACCAGATGGTCTTTAAGGTCCCTTCTGAGCCAAGCCGTTCTATTATTCTATGATATGATCACCAAATGACACAAAATTGTTTCTTCCACTTGATTCCTGTAAACACTTATTGAGTGTTGTCAGGGAGAGTAATTGTTTCAAGAAGTTTATTACTGGATGTTTAACCAGAATAGTTTTATGAGCTTTATGATGCATTAGAAAGTTCTACAGGAGGCAAAAATGTTTGGAGTTTCTGAGTTGGAAAGGTTGCTCAACTGAGGCCACTGTCTCTACAATTATCTGAGTGTCCCTGAGTACGCTCTGAAAAATGGGCTGGAGAAATCATGAGCATTGGGTCCTGCCTTATTTGCCAACGACGAGTGCACGGCAGTCGGATAGCTTTCAGATGAGGTATCTTCCGTCCAAACAATGGATAGATTTTATTCAGAATTCTCTAAGAAGTTCAGCCACAGGGTAAGAATGATGATAGGAAGCTTTGGAGGAAGTTACACGAAACCGGGGAAGAGGATTTGGAAAGAAACAGTCAATGTAGTTTTGTGATGAGATATAAAATAGCAGATTCATATCTGAGGTGGAAGAGGAAGAAAAAATCATCTGAACCCACATCATCTTTTTTCAGTATTTCTGGACAAAATCTCCCCTTCGGGTCTGTACTTTATATTGCTGCACACTTCCCGAAGCCTCCAGTTTGGTTGAGGGAAAGTACGTGAGCATGTGCCAAGCCATCAGGGTCGATTTCTAATTCTCCCACTTTCTGAAATTTATTTTGTGTGGAATTTTACTGCTTTAGTGCTTTCTCCAGACATTTGAGTGTAAAAGTGCTCTTTTTTTTCCCACTACATTACTTTCCTCTGTGTACCCGTTTGTGGTTAAAAGCTGGTCAGTAAGCTGGAAGACACCAGGATTCTTTCAAAGGACAGAATTTTGGAGCAGAAGACAAATAGGGTTTGTCCTTTGAGGCTTATGAGATATTCATACAAACTAAAGGAGAGTCAATTGTTTATGATTTTATTGCTTTTGCTGTTTTACTGGAGAATCAGGACAGGAAAAAAAAGTTTGAAGATGGAAATGCATTTTCTGTAGTATATGCAGAATGGGTTTTAAACTGCTCGCTGTCAATAAGTACTTCTGTAGACATTTTTTATTTATCTTCCTCTTAATTTGTGGTTTCTTCCTGTTCTCTCTAGGGCTTCATTAGGATGTTTAGCATTGGTTACCTGATCCAGTGTTGCCTTCGGATCCCATCCACCTTCCGGCATCTATTTACAGAGCCATCCCGGCTACTTTCACTCTTCTACAACAAGGAAAATTTCCAGCTTGGAGCTTTCCTGGGATCTTTTGTCAGTATATACAAAGTAAGCTTATAACATACAGAGTGTCGAATGCCACTTTTTTTATTTTGCTTTTCAGAACATCAGGATGAGGTAAAAAGTCTAGCCACTTCATGTTACTGACACTGGTTTCTACAGAATGGCACTGACAAATTCTGTAGCGTTGTGATAATCAAACCATAAACAGCAAACAGATCTTCCATTCCTTCTATTTCTTCTGTCATTTCTCGATAAACCAGATACATTTTGAAGCATGACATCAGTATCAGGAGATAGGCATACTTCAGAGAAAGTGAATTCAGATTTCAAAGGGACTTTCTTTTACACAGAAACATTTTCATGCAGACACAAGTGATGACTGCAGTAACAGCATTATTGCCAAAGAGATGCCATTTGCAGATTTTTTGGCTCAAATGTCTCCGGAATCCTTACTTGACGCTAAATAGCAGGAGCTTGCAGAACATACATCATGTGCAACTGAGACATAGCACTTACCACTTGGAAATCGACCCTTCTGCACCATTATAAGATGACAGATTGTGAACTGATACACATTCATTCAACAATGTTGAAGTTAATTGAATTATGTGTATTAATGCCAAACAGAATGTAACCAAACACATGCTGTAAGGGAGAGTATGTTACATACTGCAGTGCTGAAGCGGCTTTTGCGCTTTTATGTTCCTAATCACACATGTAATTTTTCAACTGCCATTTCACTTCTCTCCAAAGTTAAGACAATTCTGTATTATTCTGGGTGAACATTACTTACTGATTTTTTTTTTAAAAATCTTATATATAAGCAAAACAGAATCTTGCTTAAAGTGCGGTTGGATTGAAACACAAGAATTTTTAAGGTTACCGAGTTTAAAATTTTTGATGTCAAAGTGTAAATGGCCTATTCAGAGTTTACTTGAAAATTAGTTTGTTGCTCAAATTTTAGCAAAAGTGCCTCCAGAGAATAAAAGTATTTAAACTGCAAAAACTAAAATGATTTTGATTTGTTTTAAAACCTCCAACTACAGCTGAAGTATAATTTAGTTCTATGGATGTTAATTTTATGAGGGTCAAATACTCTGACCTTTATTTGTAATTTATTAAGTAGGTGCTTTCTGTTGTTGTTTGCATTCCATAAATTTAGGTTGCATTATGTTTTTCTTCCAGTTTGAGTTAAGCATGTAGGGCAATAGAGATCCTAATCAGTCCAAAAGATTGAATCACAGCCAAAATGTTTCTTGATGCATTTTGAACCCAAAGGAATTATATTCTGCCTTACTTTAAAAGAAAAAAAAAAAGTCAATCTTGTCCCCGAGGGCAGTCTGAAATGCTTTTGTAGAATTGCAGTAGCTGTACTATTAATATTTTGTGTTCCCCTTACTGTTAATTATTGTCAGCAAATAGCAAATAAGGTTTTATAAAAAATAAGTCAGCTATGGTAGCCTGGTTTCCTTTTTTAAAATAAGATTTAAAAAGTAAATTTACTACTCAAATTTGAGTAGTAAAGTTGACTGTTGTAATTCAATTTTGGGACACAGACTTTTTCTTCTTCTGTATTTTTTTCATTTCAATGTATTGTTCAAGACTTGGAAATCATAGAGTCATTAAGGTTGGAAAAGACCTCCAAGATCATCTAGTCCAACTGTCCACCTACCACCAATATTGCCCGCTAACCCATGTCCCTAAGTACCATATCTACCCTTTCCTTAAACACCTCCAGGAATGGTGACTCCACCACCTCTGTGGTCAAACAGTTCCAGTGTTTGACTGCTCTTTCTGAGAAGATATGTCTCCTAATATCCATCCTCAACCTCCCCTGGCGCAACTTGAGGCCATTCCCTCTAGTCCTATCACTAGTTACTTGTGAGAAGAGGCCGACCCCCAGCTCCCCACACCTTCCTTTCAGGCAGTTGCAGAGAGCAATAAGGTCTGCCCAGAGCCTCCTCCAGACTAAACACCCCCAGTTCCCTCAGCTGCTCCTCATAGGACTTGTGCTCCAGGCCCTTCACCAGCTTTGTAGCCCTTCTCTGGACACGCTCCAGAGCCTCGATGTCCTTCTGGTAGTGAGGGGCCCAAAACTGAGCACAGGTGCGGCCTCACCAGAGAAGAATACAGGGGGACTATCACCTCCCTGGTCCTGCTGGCTGCACTATTCCTGTTACAACCTGAACTAGCGCAGTGAGTTCACCTGAGGGCTGCTGAGTTGATTTGAGGACTGGGTCACCTGATGTGCAAGGAGAGACTGGGAGAACCAGGTTTTAAGCTGGAGAAGGAAAGGCTGATGGGAGATCTCACTGCTATTTATGCCTCCTGGGGGGTGCAGAGAAAACAGCGACAAACTGTTCCTGGAGTTATGCAGTAGCAGGATGAAAGGGGATGGATTCAAGTTGAAATACAGGAAATTCTGATGAAGTATAAGGAAATATTTTTTCCTGTGAGGGTTGCCTAACGTTGAAACAGGTTGCCTGGTAAGGCTATGTGGTCTTTGTCCTTGCTCAGAACTTAATTGGATGAATTCCTGATCAACCTGCTCTAATGAGACCTGGAGGTTGGACCAGATGATCTCCAGAAATCTCTTCCAATATAAATTATTCTTTTGTTCCATGAAAAACACACATTAGATGGATTAAAAGGCTGACACATACATCAAAGTAGATGTCGGCAGGCCGACATGCAGAATTATATAATGTTGTCCCAGTGCCATCAGCACTGGATCTGGCCCTGCTAAGCAAGTCTCCAGCTATTTGGAAACAAACAGAAATTTACCAGGGATAAAATTTGGCAGCAAAGTATGGATTTCCAAAACAGTTGGAAAAAACAATGCAAAGGATGTGACAGACTTCTCATGGGAGAGTCAAGACAACTAGAGCAAATGAAGATGTTCTCAAGTTTAGCTTTTCTGAACACACGTGAATTAGATTGTTATTTTAAACTAAATTGTTTTGCTCTCTGATTCTGAAAAGAACAGAAAAAGTAAACAACTAAATATCAAATTATTCAGGTAGTGTGGATTATGGGTATTGTCACGCTATATCCTTAATTCATGCTGTGTGCTGTATTACTAGTTTACAGCAGGATATCTCCAGTCTGTGAATGCTGAAAGAGAAATAACTTGGGCTAATCCAGCTGTTTCACCTACAGGGTACTAGTTGCTTCCTGCGCTGGGTACGAAACCTAGATGATGAGCTTCATGCACTTGTAGCTGGTGAGTCCACGATAAGAAGCCCATATTGCCTGTGTCGGGATTCTGCAAGTATTTCTGTAATGCACATAACTGAATGTCTGTCCTCCTGTTCTCTTTCCAGAATTATGTGATAAAAATAGTACTGTATACATTAAGGCTGCGTTGGTGGTGTTTCAAGTAGTGAAACACACAATAATGTTACAGTTGTTTTCAAATAAAGTCTTTTATTAAAATTGTAAGGTAAATTAAGTCAAACGGTCTGTTTTTTATGTTCACCTTCAAGGACAATAAATTATTGTATTCACAAATGTAAAATTATCCTTTATCTTCTAAGCGTATCAATGTGAGGTTCAAATACTGGCTCTTCTATATGTGACAGAATACACATTTGAAAGGATGAGCTCAACTGAATCTGAAGAAGGATTGTTTTCCAATAAAATATGTGTAGTGTTGCAGGCCCTTCCCTCCTGTTTGTGCACCTATTGCATTGGTGAAACCTCAGAGGTCTCTCTTGTTTGTGGGATGAGAGAGGAAATTTGAGGCTGTGCTCCTGATCACTGAGCTACAGTCTTGTTTCACAGTTTCAAAATTCCTTTTTTTTTCTTCCTTTTTTTTTTTTTTTTAATGGCACGAACCATATTTTGATAGGCAATACAGGAACATCACTGAACTTTGTTGTAGCAAAAAAAGCATCGCCTTGTGCAACATCTGTTGAGCTGATGTACGGCAACAGCAACAATAAATCACAATCTTAATAATGCTTGTGTTTTCTAATTGTTACAGGGTGTCTAGCAGGAATTTCTATGATGTTCTACAAAAGTACTACTATCTCTATGTATCTGGCATCCAAATTAGTAGAGGTAGGATGTTAACCTTGTAACAGAGCTCTTTATTGTATATATTTTTTCAAGGCAGAAAATGAACTTTATAAGCTTTGTCAGAACATTGCAGAGTAATACAGAGTTGTATAGTGGTGCTGTGTTTTAGTAGGTACACGCTGAGTGGCAGTGCCATTCTGTGGTCTCATTTCTTTCTTATTTTCCTTTCTGTGTTTCATTTTAAAAGGTCTTTATACTCTGGTCTTCATGTATATTCTCCATGATTTTTGGTAATCTTTTCTGATAGCTCTTTGCTTTGTAGCTTTTGCAGATTTTTCAATCTAAAAGTTTCAAGAATGCGGATTTTGTCTATTCTGCCAGAAACATAAATCAAAAGTAGCCCTTAATTGCAGATTTATTGCCAAAAGCTACAGCTTAACTTCCTGCCTTTGTTCCCTAATTTTGGCATTCAGCAATCTAAGATAACTCAAAATAGCTTAGGTTTTAGTCTATAGCTGAAGTTGTTTGTCAGTATGCTTCAGCTGATTGAATTCCCGGCTTTGCAAAGAACTTTGTTCTAATTACCATTTATCCGGTTTGAATTATTTCTATGAACTTGTTAAAATTGGGAGCCTGTAGGGGCAAAAAAAATTAAGAATGTTTGTAGAGTTTTCTATGTTGATTATACTTTGCTAACCAGCTTTTGATTTCTTACTGTGATTTTTCCATAAAATCAAGACTTAGTCCTGGTTATTTCCCCAGCAGCAACACTGGAATAAGTTGACAGTGTTCTCCTGTTATGCGTCATCCCTGAATCACAAAGCTTTCTCCTGCAGACCTCAAGGGCTTCATTCCCTAGTAATATTTATCCATCCCCTTTATGGGTGCAGAATTCATTTTAACAAGAATAAAAGGAAGGAATGTATTTTTCTTTTACGTATAAAATTAAACAGAAAAGGGAAGTTATACTCTGCTTATTCCTGTTCCTTGTAATCCTAGACTTAAGCTCTGAAGGTAGTTCACATAATGGTTGCATAAAAGCAACTCTAAGTTGTCCATATTGACTTTTGGAATATCAGATGGAAAAAAAACACAAATAGTATCTTGTATTGCTGATGGTTTTCTCTAGAGTTTGAGACATTGTGGCTGCAGTGAAATAAGAAAAGTGCTGTGTGTTCTTTCTTTCTTTCCTTTTTTTTAAACTACTTTTATTGTCTTACGCAAGCCAAGGGTAACTGACCAAAGAGGCGTGTGCTGCTTTGGAAGGTCAAGCTGTGCTCAGGAAAATAAACTTTACATGTTTTCTCAGAAATAAAAGTATGTGATTTCAAGCTGTTTAAGAACAGTGAATATTCACTTTGTTGGAATAGTTATTGTATTATTCTTCTGCTTTTTTTAAATGAAGAATTTAACATAGCAAACTTTCCCTTTTTTATCTTTAAGATCTATACTACCCTTTTAACACCCCAGATGTTGCTAAGTCTTGTTCTGTGCATTGATAGCCATTTGTTCTATTGATCTTGGATAACTTCTTTAAGCAAGCTCAATTAATAACACATTTATGGACATATACAAAATTATATGGGCATAGATTAGTAATGTTGGCCTGTTACTTTGAAAATGTATAATAAATATAAAAAGCTACGTTAAATTTATTTTGTTTTGTTCAGAGTATTTTGTTTATCTTTATAGACGATATACTTCAAAGGCATTGAAGCAGGGAAGGTTCCCTATTTTCCTCATGCGGACAGCATCATCTATGCCATTTCTACGTCAATATGCTTTCAGGCAGTAAGTATGTTGTCTTTGAGTAGCATATGAACTTCTCCGAGTTTAACTGAAATGTTGAACGGAATGAGGATACAGTGAAATAGGAGAAATATCATGTAGTAATTTCAGCAAGATGTTGTGAATCAGGACTTTTTGAGTGTCACTGTGGGAAGATCATTTCTGTGACTCAAATTTCTCATGTGTTTGTAACTCAATACGTTATGCAAAGCTTTGAATTCTTTGGAAAGGATCTCAAAACACATTGACCCAGGAGATGAATATAAATGTAGGGACTTTCACAAGCATATGAAAATACCATTTCTCAAGGAGGCAAACAATTTATTGTAATATTACATTTTTTTTTTTAAAAAAGGGAAGTTTTCCCTCTCAACTAAAAGAAATAAAGTTAGCTGTTTGAGAGAATCTGCAAAAATTAGCAAGGAAATCTTAAGTCCTACATTTGAAACAAGCTATTTTATCCTTTGTAAGTCAATTATGTACTCTTATCTTCAGCCCTGTTATTGGCTGCATTAACTATAAAATCTCCTTTTCAGTGGCACCCAATTACTGTCTACACTATTCCACTACATCTGCCCCCTTCTAGAAAATGAAATCAGTTTTTCTGCCCCTCAATAAAGAGAAAAACATAAAGCAGCTTTCTGCTGTTTGTGCCTAACAGAAGAGATCCACTACTCCTGCTCCTCATTGCTTCCATTTATTTGGGGTTATTTCTCATTCTAATGTCAAAGTAAACTAATATTTTTTAGTACTGGGGATGTGCCAGACAGTCTGTGACATTGAGATCTCAAAATACTGCTGGCAAGGATCATCACATGGAGCTAAAAGAAATAAAGTTATTATGAAGAAAGAGGAAAGTTTTTTTTTTTTTCATTGCTTAATGACTAGTTGAAAAAGGAATCCAAGACTTGAAATAAATTACTAGGTTTAGTGGGGAGGAAGGAGGGAGAAATTAGCAAAGGGATCTATACTGAGGAGTTTTTTCCTCACTATATGCATGAGTGAGATGGAAAAGTAGTCAAATAGATTATTTCAGATATGGAAAGGGATATGTAAAGGTGAGTACACAAAATATGATTAGAATTATTTGTGCTTTCTCTACACAACAATGAGATCTAAATTAATTGCCACCACTTTTGAAAGATAGTCTTCTGGGAATGCCAGTATCTACTGGTGGTGCTCATATGGAGCATTGAATGCAGCTGTGAGCAGTTTATCTGCTGCTAGTGTTGGACATTGTTGGATGATCACAGTTGCTTTTAGTTTAGTTTTTTATGAATCATAAGAGGAATTTATATATGTGTGTATAATATATAACATATATATATATGTTTCTGTAGCCATCCTTTAATGATCACTGCTTTTGGCAATGCAATGTACCAGATGAGGCTCTCTCCCCTGACCCTTGCACAGCTGGCTCTTACAGATTATTCTTCTTGCAGGCTGTCATGGAAGTTCAGAATCTGAGACCTTCATACTGGAAATTTCTTTTACGACTAACGAAGGGCAGGTATGTAATTGGGGTATGTTATGGCTTGCCTAAACATACCATTGATCACATTCAACTTTCTGTGTCATTCGCTGTCAACAGCATAGCTGTAGCAGTACATATGGGCTAATTTCCTGTGTATTTACTTTGCTTTTCAAGTGGCTTCCAGTCCACTTGAAGTTCTTAACTGCTGATTTACTCTAATGACAGGAGCAAAGACTTAAATGTGGTTAAGACTGTTCAGCAGATGAGAGTTTAACTAGAAGGCTTTTTTATCTGTTTTGACTTGGAACGGTGGAATGCTTTCAGATTTCAGTGGAATATGAAGAATCCAGTAAACAAATACAGAAATTGAAGAAATCACTTAATACGTTCAGTGGCTTACAACATGGTATTTCTACATGTTTAAAAGTATTAATAGAAATATCTGAATATTTCTTATGAGTGCTTTGAAGATTCAACATTTTTTTTTATAGAACATCTATTTCAGTTAGGAAAGGATTTTTTTCAAGGAAAACCTAATGAAAAATTTTCAGTGGTAAGCAAGAATTTACACTCTAATGTTAAAGTGCTTACCTTTTAAAATAGATTTTGCTGTAATTGATTTATAAAAATACAGTTTAGTGAAGTGTGCATTATTATAGGGATATGCTATATGGCAGAACCAAGGCATCCAAATCATGGTGAAGATCAGTTTGTGAATGGTAAAAAAGGTAACGTCTGGATAAACCTGAGAGTTCCTTTCAGTCCTTTCGATGCAACGTACTGTGATTTAAGGGACAGCATAGAGAAGAGATTGTCTCTGTCCAGACTGTAAAAATAGAAGAGAAATCAGAGGCAAGTCCCTGGAGCATGTTAAACTTACACACCCCATGGCACAGCACACTATTAGCTGGACATTCGGTGACTTAATACATTGCTAGACATGGTGGGAAGCTTTCCTTGGGATGCCTGGAGGCAATCCGCAGGCAACCTCTGAGGCTGTACAAACATGATATGGTGGATGATGTCAGTGCAGATGTCCAACTTTGGCTTCATTTTTCTCTCGTATTAATTCTAAGATTGCTTTAGTTGAAAGAGGAGAGGGAAGAGAAATTCAGTTCTGCTCATTTATTTCCTCTGAAGCAAATACCTGTAATAGTAATTTTGACACTCTCCATAGAAGCAGATTATTTTTGACATTTAGAAGGTCTTTCACTCAACAATTTTGAAGAGTAAAGAGATGGAAATAGGTTGTAACACCCATTAAATTGTTATCCAGACTTACACAGGCATGGCCAGGTTATGTTCCGCTTGAGTGGAAAAGACAGTAGTATAGTTTGTTTGGGCTTTTTTTGTGGTGTTAAAAGTTTTTCCTTTTGCATAAGTCATGCTATATAAAGCGTATCAACTCAAAACACTAGTGATCAGATTTGTCAAAGGTATTTTTTCACGTCTTTTTTGCCCAAGGTGAAAAACTTGCGATCTGTAAACAGTATAGGCTGAAGCCTGCATTTCAAAGATTTGGATAGTCTTTCATGGAAGTGAAATAATTTTAACAGCAATTTTTTTTTTGTTTAAGTGAATAATCTGTTCACTCTCTCATTTTTCAGGTTTGCTCTGATGAACAGGAAAGTTTTAGATGTATTTGGTACTGAAGCATCTAAGAACTTCAAGGATTTCACACCTAAGCTTGACCCGAGATACACTGTTGTACCACCAGAGCTACCTCTGGAGCTATCTTGAAGATGATAGTATATCTTGTCATTGAATGTGATCAGCGTTTTGTCCTGAAAAGTTAATTAACTTAACAGTCATATATATGGAGGAGGGCTTGGGCTCCACTTCAGTATTATTTCAATGAGAAATGCTTTTTACCAATCAAAAATACTGGAGCTTTGTAGGAAAGTGTGGCTTAGTGATTAAGCCCCTTCCACATACAGCATATATTTCTGGGTTACTGTAGTTGGTTGACAGTATGGTAGATTCCTGAATGAATTAAACAAATGAGTAATATATTTAGAGAAGTAAAACATACATAAAACATAAATATGCATAATAATTTCAAAAATTCTATAGTCCAGACCAGTAGAATATTTCTTGGTAAAACTAAAAGCAATTTTGGGTTTAGAAAGGAAGACATAAAGCATAGGTTAGGTCCAGAATTGTTCCTGATCTTAAAACTATTGTAGTCTGGTAAAAATGTCTCCTTGTCTTTCTAAATTGCGTCGCTGATTTATCTGAAACGAGCCACTGCCCACTCATTATTTAAAAAGACAATATTTTTACAGAGCTATGGTTGCAAAGTAAGGCATTCCTTAGTAAAAAAAAAAAAAAAAAGAAAAAGGAAAAAAAAAGAAAAAAAAGAAAAAGCATATTAGTGCAGAAATCACATTCCAGGGCTGTAAATCCCAGTGACGGTATGGATAACAGACAAGGAAAATAAAAAGGCAATACCAGTGACTTGTGCGCCATAAGGAGCAGCAGGGTGTGGTGGTTTGTATCTGCCAAGTGGAAAATGACAAAACAGGCAGGGGAAGGAATGAAATGTTTCAGCCTCCGAGATGGTGCTGGAAACAGCAGACGGTTACAAAAATAAAAAAGCCAAGAACAAAACAAAACAAAAAAAATCCTCCAAAATATCCTGAAATTAAATGTTTATTTTTAAAGGGCTTGACATTGTCCATTTAGATGGCATTGGCTTGTTTGTCAAGCTGCATACCAGCTAGCATTTCCAGTGGCCTTTAAAAGGGAACTGACCCCTGAGGTTAGATTGTTTTGACGATCACATTAATAGTATTTTTACCTTGTACTTGGAGAATGGTTTTCTGTTGGCCCATCAGACAGCCGTGACTGTGACAGTTACTTTAAACTTAATATAGTACTCAATGCAAATAAATACCTATTCAAATTCCATCTCATTTTTACCCTGCATATATTTCTACAGATAATAGTTTGTGTTCTAAAGCAAGACCTTGACATGCTAATTGCCTTTTTGCTTTTGGGGCCTTTTTTTTTTTTTTTTTTGTTAAACTAGAGTCCGTTCAGGTGATGCTGAATGGTGTTTGCTACCTTAGAACTTAATGGAAAGATGAACTATGTTCACATTCAACTGAAAAGACACATGGCAAGCTAGGGAATAAAAATTACAGTAGGTTGCATGTATTTTAAAAAGAAAAACAAAGAAGTAATCAGTGTTTCTGTTGGAAGTCTTTGTCAGATAATATGAATTGGATTAATTAATAGAATCCTTGTCTTGTAACACTGTAATCCTACCCCAGCCTTACGCATATTTTAATTGCCATTAGTTTAATTTTCTGTTACTGACTAAACAGTAATTTTTATTGGATTTACAGAGATGTCATGAAAATTGTACCAGTCTGTGCACAAAATCTGCTTCTTCATCAGCTACTGCAACAGTGATGCTTTATCATTGTTTCTAAAGGTGCTTCAACCTTTAAAACAGCAGTTGTCCAGTTAGCGCGAATACAATTCTACAAGCTAGTTTGTATGCAATATTTTATTGCTTGAAATATTATATTAAAATTCCTCAAAAGGAAATAAAAGTTAATTCAGCAAGAAGTTTAAGAGGATCGTAAAAAATTTGTAGTGTTTTTCCACTGGAATATGGTCTAAAATATTTGACCATGTAAAGTCTGAAAAGTTATATATTTTAGGTAATATGTTAGAACTCACACAATATATTATAAATACTTTCTAGTGTAACTATATACTGTTCTCAGACTTCAAAATATTTTATAAATGGATTAATTTTCTTCACTGGAATGACAATTGTGATTGTTTCTCTATTTGAGTTTAAAAAAATGCAAGTACTACATCTCAGCAGCTAAACAAGTTTTGTCTAAGTTTTCTTGCTTCCAGAATTCACAGTCCTTGTTTTATTTTCATGTAATATAAAAAAAAAAAAAAACTTAAATTATTTTTATTCAAATCAAGTATATGTAAGAAAAAAAATAAAGTCCTAATGTTTTTCCCAATAATAAACTGTTGCTGCTTGAAAAAAGTGACATTTTGTTAATGTTGTTGTTAATAAGCTATCTGAGATCAAGAGTGAAGTTTCCTCTGGTTAAGGAATGCTAGGAATGTGACCAACCGTTAAAGTTGTGCTTATTTTTTACAAAATATAAAGCCCAGTGGAAGTGAAGAGGTAAAGCAAAAGCAGTTCATCTGACAACTTCAGCTCTGTACTTTCACGGACAATTGTACAATATTAGTTGACACCATTTAATCTCTCTCTTTTAAACAGAGAAAGCCACATAACTAGTTATCAAGCACGCCTCCAGCTCTGGCTTTACCATGTGGCCAGATGGTTGGGCCTCATGTGACTCACACCGTGATGTTTCCTACCACCTGACATGGCACGGCTTTATTTTTTTTCTGATCATATGACGGGTATGCCTGATCGCACCCAACGCCTTGCAAAAGAAGTTGATTTTGCAGAGAGGAGTACTGGGGGAGACTTGCTCAAGAGATGATGGGAAGCACGGGTCAAACGGAGACACCACAGTTCCTTCAGATGGAGGTTTGTTGGAGGGAGGCTGCGCGGGATGGTGGTGCTGACCTCCCTGCAGGCATCTCAAGAGCAGCAGCATCTCCCGTGGCTCATGGGATTCAGAAGCCAGTATGCCTGTGATGGGCTATTTTTTCACCTTTTCTTGAGGAAAGAGCTGCATGTTGTTTGCATGCAGGGCTCTTCTGAGGATTTAATGGCCATAGCTGTCCCTACTGCTCTTAGCAGGCAGGGAGACCCAGTGCAGGCAGGCTTTCACTGCTTCCCTTGGTTGGCAAAGAGGCTCTGGCAGCAACTAAAATACATGTGCAAAATCCCAAAGGGAAGGTTGCGGTCATTTGTGCATGTTCTATGATTCTTCTAGTGTTTAATATTGCGTTATATATATTTTGCAGAAATCCCCTTCATTGTAGTTTCTAACTTGATGGATGGATACTCACTATTATTCTTTGCCTGCTATCTTTCAGCGGGTTTTCAGACCACATGTGATTGCTCTCATTGCAGACCATTGCTTTTTTTCCAGTCCTTGCTAGAGGTGACTGGAAGGTGTTGACATCCGAGATCCACTAAAGAGGATTTTTTTTATAGAATCATTTTCATTCTAGCACAAGGCTGAAATTAGTGCAGATTTGCTGGATTCATGCACAGTAGATACTTCTACCAGTAGAAGTTTTGACTTTTAAAGCCAGTAATAAAAGCAAAGGTACCTAAAATGACACATTTTTATACATAATGCCATCTCAGTTCATGAGGAAGATAAATAAAATGTCTGAACTACTTCAGTGTAGATGGAGTGATTTCATTGCTGGAGGTAAAGGCTTGAGCTTCCTTGTATTCTCACACCTGGGTCTCCAGGACAATCTCAGAAGCATGGTCTTCTGCAAAAGGCATCTCCTGGCAAGGTGCTCTTAGAAAATACCAGTTTCTGTTGCATGGTCAAGAAGCTTCATGTTCCTTCCTGTATATAATTTCTGAACAACAGTTAGCCAAGATGCGTTCCTTATTGTGGACAACCTGCTCTCCTGGTAGGTTCCTGCAATCTCTCATCTTGCAGACCCGGGACCCTTTCATTCCCCATGGTCCCAGCCATCTTAGATTGGACAATTCACCAAACTGTCAGTAAAACTCCATTTTTGGAAGTTTGTTAGGTTGGTCCTTTTCTCCTTTGAGAGTTTCCCTTCTGTTTACCAAGGCCACTGTACTTCTGTGTTTTCAGGTAGCAGGAAGGGTTTCATTCCAAATGCTCGGTGACATCCCCGACAGGTCTGTCGTTTCAGCTCACCTATGCTTGGTGAACGAAAAATTCAGGACAGCCTGTGTAGAAGTATTTCAATTTCTAACTGTGCCTGCAGAAAATATTTCTGGCCAGGTGGTCCTGGGATGGGTATAGGCACAAAAAGAGAGCAAGAAAATTGGTGACGTGTACACAGCCTTTACTTTGTTTTTATCAACTATGGAGCAGAAGCAGGGCATCAGGGCTTTTTGCACCAGCACAAGGGTTGTGAATCCTTGTTGTAGCACAGAAGAAAGATAGGACCAGAGAGAGGGCAGTATGTAGCAACACCTGATTGGAGCACGTGGAGTCGTTTTGGTGGACGTAGCTTTGTGCCTAACCGTTGGTTTGGAAGTTTCCATTTCCAGATCCACATTTCTAAGCAGCAAGTGTCATGAAGGAGGCTCGTGTTTCCCAGCTTCGCCCACTGCTGTCCCCCAGGAGGAATCCACCAGAGGTGATTGCAGGTGGGGGTCTTGCTTTTACAAGCTTCTTCCTTTTACAAAACAAATAAATTTCCTCCCACTCATTTGGGGATATAGCAGAAGAATTTGACTCTTACCTTTGGGCTACACATATCACGAGTTTTCTTCTCAGAAGTGACTGAATATTTTATTTCAGTTTCCTGTAGATACATTTATATTAAGGCATGCATGTTTTCTCCCCCATAAGGAAAATAAAATTGCTATTGTTGACAAACTGGCAAAACCTCTGCCTTTAGCCACATGGAAATGGGATTGTGTCGCTCAAGGCATAGCACTCACCATTTGTAGCTGGTAGATTTTGTCCTTCCATCTCCTTCAGATGCAAGACTCATTTTACTAACAGGCTCCCTTGAACACAGCAAGGAACAAACGTGAATTAGCATCCACTTTGATCTGGAGGATTTTTTTTTTCCTGGCACAGGCCAGGGAGTTTTCCGCTTGCTCATTAAAAGAGAGGGAGGTCACAAGAATTTTAAATATTAATGCCAAGGCTTTGCCCGTGGTGGAAGAAGCTGGTTTGAAGTCCCGGCGGGCAATTAATCTTCTCAAGCCAGTGAGTGGAATTCGATCGAAGTTTTTCCCCTCAGCTGCCACAGCAGAGACATGGATATATGGCCATAGCCGTCGGAGCAGGCACTAAGGGGGCTGTTCCCAGGACTGCATGAAGGTCACAACACACCCGACCACACGAGGTCAAGGACGAAAACGGGGGTTGTTTCTGTATTCTGAATGCACTGTTTTCCTCTTATTTTAAGTAAAGACCTGCCTCCCCGCTTCTGGCAATAAAAGCTTTTGTCCTAAGGAAGAAGGGGCAGGTTGGGCTGGGGTGAGCAGAGCTGGTGTGTGAGAGTCCCACGTTAAAACACTGCTGCTTGCACTGTTTTGACGCAAAAGTACGTAAATAAAGTCCTGACTGATCCAGAAGTGGTGTTTTGCTCATTGTTTATCACCCTTTTAAAAAAAATCAGGCATTTCCAGCCCTGGCAGCCTGTGATTATATTCCCAAACGGATTCCATGTCTGTAACCATCTTGCACTGAGATGCTGTTACGTCTCCTTGGACACAAAAACATAATATCCTGTAAACAATTTGCAACCCGGGCAGACAGCAGTCCCCTGGTTCCCCCCATGCATCCCCCGGCTGGTGGCCGCAGCCCGGTGGAGGTTGGGCCCCTTGCACAACATCCAGCTCTCTGCTGGAGCTTCTCTGCCAATAGTACTTTGCTGGAACATCTTCTATTACGCATATAATTCATATCAGACTCTGACTACTACCACTGTGGTGTTTTTCTACTGACATTCATTTTTAAGAGGGAACAAAGCAGAGGACATCATTTGTCACCATATACATTCATGGGCTACGTGCCTCAGTGCTGCATTCGGGTCCCTCCCTGCTTCCCTGTCCCTCCTCGTCTCAGAAAGGGGAAAACGGAGCAGGAGGGGAGGTTGGAGGCATGGAGCAGTGTCCGTGCGAGAGGCCAGGCAGCCTTGGGCTCTTCAGACCCGCAAAAGCCAGCAGGGCAGGTACAGAACTGGCCTGCGACACTGCAGAGGGTGCAGGAAGGCGGCCCAGGGCACAAGCCAGCTCCCCCTGTAAGACCCAGCAGAACTGAACAAAACTTCAGGCTGGCAGATTTAAAACAAAGCACTCAGTTAAAGCAGCTTTGGTTATGTTGTAACAAGGATCAGGCACTTGGAGAGCAGCCCCCTCCTGGCACGGCCTGGGCAGGGGCTGCATGCAGCGGGGCAGGAGGGCCGCCATCGGCCCACCACATCTCCTCAGGCCCCAGAACCGCCAGCCCTTGTTCTGGGAATGGCATGGCCAGCCTGCAGTAAAATTCCCTATTTCTCAGCAGCTTCTTGGCACCCAGGTGGCATTTCCCTGCTCTTAGGAGGTGCTGATGCCCACAGTGCTCCTGATGTGTTTACTCGCTGAAGGAAACCAGGTGTACCTTCACCACCCACATCGTCCCCTGAAAGGTTGTCCCTTCCTTGCCCCCTTACCTATCGCTCCACGTGTTTCTGGTTCCCAACCCTGACAATCACTCCGTGTCAGCCCCATCACGCTGGGCAGATGATTTCCCCAATGGTGAGGGACACTACTGGCATCCTTGCTGGGGTCTCCAATGGCGATGCACTGGTCTTCTGCATGGAGCTGATCGAGACCTATTTGCTACAGACCCAAATTTGTTATTAATGGACTTTTCCCCATTATCCTGCACTTAACTTCAGCCAAGGCAGGTCTTTTGTCAGCACAGTGTGGAGTGGGACTTGGCTTGGTTGCATTTGGAAGGAGCCTACCAAGCTGTCACAACTGCCGTTGGGTCTGCCAATGCAAATGTTCTCCTGAAGTGGCTTATCAAATTTTGGCTCGATTACATCTTTGAAGACACATGGCCTTGATTTCTCAGGCAACATATCTGGGTGATACCCCAGATCCGGGTGGGTTTCTGCAACAGTTCAGCTGTACTCTCTGTGGGGTCATTGCCAGTAAGGAGGTGCGCAGTACATCAACCCCCTTTGGGTGGGTTGGTCTGTCCTGCAGCCCAACCTTCACTGAAGTGTAATCCCAAAGGCAAAAAGCAGTGCTGCTCATGTAGGGGATACTGGGGAAGTGAAAGAGCTGATAACTCTTGATAACTCTTCTTCATGATTGCAGGCTTACAAGGAGCAAAAGTCATCAAATTCCACGCTTTTTTTTTTCTGAATGGGACCGGCAGCAAACCACCTCATCTCCCCCCTACAGTCTGCTGAAATCAGGGCAGGAAACCAGAAGCCCACAAGAACAAACTCAGGATCATTCATCTCAAGGCCACTCACCACCACAGGGCTTCCTCTGACATTTTGGAGGCCGTTACACAAGGAGATCCTGGAGTGAACCAGGGACTGGGCTGATTAGATCAGTCCTAGCAAACTGGACGGAGCCAGAATCCACGCCACACGTCAGAGACATGCCTGACGGCCTCCCACGGTGTACAGTTTGCCCCATGTAGAACAAAGCTGCACTGATGGAAAACCTCCCCCTTTGATAGTGCTGCTCACATGGTAGCCAGCCTGGAAACTTGGCTCCATGCAGTCTCGGCTGATCAGCTGCTTTGTGAGCACAACCTCGGGATGCACGTTTGCAGCTCCAAGAAGCAGAGAGAGCCCAAAAAACAGAGCTTGCAGTGCTGCTGCTGGGAGCCCTGTGCTCAAGTCCAGCTCACCCCAGCAGAATTTCTGCTCACCTGCCTGTCCCCCGTCACCCTCATGGTTCTTGTTCAACCCCAGCAGTAACCTACAGTCTCTGAAGATTATCTGTGCTTCAGGGCATGTAAAATCCAACCAGTATCTAACAGGGCAAGTTCAACCTTTTTGCTCAGCTGAGAACAGTGTCAGCAGGACTGCCTTTTGCAGCCAAGGATGTGTTTGACTGTAGTGCTGGCTTTGATCCGTACGTAGACAGGGATGCTGGATAGGAATTATTGCTTGCTCCAGCAATCATAATACCACTCAGCATGGGGTTAATATTTGATTCAATGAATTACTTTGAAATTATTTTGTTTTAAT
Organism: Anser brachyrhynchus; assembly: GCF_964034855.1. Classification (NCBI taxonomy): domain Eukaryota; kingdom Metazoa; phylum Chordata; class Aves; order Anseriformes; family Anatidae; genus Anser; species Anser brachyrhynchus. Next base: position 203,545,054 of record NC_137694.1, on the reverse strand, counting down.
ATGTTGGAGTGGGAGGAGAGTATTCTCAAAGAGATGAGAATAAATCCAAATTAAACAGCATGCGTAGCAATGCAAAGTAATTTTTCTGGGATCGTATGTGAGCTGGGGCCAGATTTTCAGCCCCTGTTTCAGCTCAGGTCCTCAGACCAAGCATTGCTTTGAGCTCTTGATCCTCAGGAGTTTCTGTGCTACAAGGAAAGAGTGACCTTCTGCTTGCTGTGTTGGGAAATATTGCCCAGGACTTGGCAGTTGGAGCGCTGTATGCCATCACGCAGAAAAAAGATCTCCTTACACTCCTGTCTTCTTTCTCCTGTTGGGGGTGAGAGCACGGACTGGATGCCCAGAGAATTTAGGAGCCTGTTTTACCACTTGTGTGTCAGCCCCAAATCATGCTCAACATCCACCCCCCTTGCTGTTTAACTTGCCTTTGGTGTGCCATTTTCAGGTGAGAACATCTCTGAGGACCTTGTGCATCGCTGCTGTGCCCAAACAGATTTTCTCAACCATGCTGGTGTTAAGCAGCTGCTGCATGCTACCTTCCAGACATCACCCAGGGCCTGCTGGCCCTACACTGATCCCTCCTGGCCAACAGAGGCCATGGAGCTTGTCAAGGAATTAGTGCCAAGAGCCTGCCTGTTCCTGGCCCAGGGACGTCCCCCGTTGCCCTTCAATTTTTGGCTGTGGATGCAGCATCAGTGCACGAGGAGGAACAGGCCTTTGTGTGCCCCAGCACGGCCGTTGGGCCACTCCTGCACTCACTGCAGAGCCAAATCCGGTGTGAGGGGCTCAAAAAAGAGGCAAGGCAGCCTCCACCGGCTGATCTCCAAAGATCTTGTGGCTTACAGGCTTAATTCCTGACGGGACTTGTCACGGCAACGCTTTGTCCCTTTGTTTTCGCAGGAAGTTTCTGATTCCTAGTCATCGCTAACTGCTGTGGCAAGGGAGGAAAGTGAGTCATGGCATTTCCTACCGGCCCAGGGAGATATGCAGAGAAACGACCTGCGAGGGGCTCTGCCCAGACAGCCAAGCGCCGGGCAGCGAGGAAGAAATCAGGCCAAGAGATCTCGGGTTCATTAGCACGGCTGCAAATTAATTGCCCGCACCAGGAACGGATATAAACACATTTCCCCCGTGGGCGATCACTCTAGGAGGGATCGACGCTGCCTTGTCAGAGGCCGGGATTAGACAGGGCCAGACGCATTTTATAGCTTCCACCTCCACAATTTACCACACGGACAAGGCAGGGGAGGAAAGCGGATGTGTGCAGAGGGAAGATGGATGTGCCCGTTTCCCCTCGCTCACCCCTCCGCCTGCTCTCTGGGAACCGTGGCCATTTTCCAGGAGCTGTTTGGCCTGCCGAGAGGGGACATTGCAACAGCCCACCACCTGGGGCTGGGGCTGGTGCCATTTTAGCTTCCTGAGCTGTCCATTCTGTTCCCTTAGGCAGCCTTTTGCTGCTTCTTCTTTAACCAAAATCAACTTTTTTGCTTTCAAGCTTAAGAAACGAAGGAGGAAAACAAGTCACTGCTGCATGAGGGAGAACAGCCCTCCTGTCCCGCCAGCGCCTCCCCATATACATAAGATTTCCAAAAAAGCTGATGGTGGGTTGAGAGGGCCTACGCTCACCCTGCAGCGAGGATGATCATACCTTTTGTGCTAATAAAAATGGGAGGAAGCACAAATTTCTCAGCCTGGCTAGACACAAGGACTGGAAAGGAGGGAAGGGCTGCCTCCAAGGGCCAATTGCTCATGGGCATTTCCCATTTCTAATTTCTCTTGCAGACTGGCTGGTTCCTCCTTGTGCAAGGGTACGTGAAGCAGGGGAAATACTGCTGCGCAGGTTTAATTTTAGTGGGTGCTGCGGGCTCTGCACAGGCCATGCAGGAAAAGGTGGAGAACCAGCATTACGGGGCAGGCAGCGAACAGGGGCCAGAGCAGCTCTGGGGATGAGAGCACATGAATGTGGTCCTGTCTTCAAACCATCCCTCTGTCTGAGAGATCACCCCTTCCTGGGGGAAATCCCACCTCTCATCCAGAGGTTTTGTAAAAGCTCACCTTTCAGACCTGCGACATGGGGCTTGGCCCCAGCTCTCTTCTCCTTTTAAAGGTTTGCTCCAGATAAAAGGACCGAAGAAATAACCTTTCATATTACAGATCTAGCTGCTCGTGTACGTCAGAGCCAGCCCTGCTTTCTGCTGGGAGTTCACCCATGGAAGGTGACAGCTTTTCACCACATGCAGGGTTCAGATGCCAAGGCAAGAAATACGTCTGCATCAATAAACACGTTTCCAGAGCCCCTCACCCAGGAATCCTTCACATCCCTAACTGCCCTGATGCCATGAGATGTCTTAGCCCTATATAAATACATACAGGCGTGTATGCACATACAGATGACTACAGTGTAGGGAAAAAAAAAATTGGGACTTTGCTTAGTTTTGCTTCATGTTATTTAACACAATGTTCCTGTGAGAAGAGACATTTGGGTTTCTCTTTTAATCAAAAGAGAATTACAAAGAAAGTACATTTTTAATAGAGACGGAGGGTGTATTAATTTCTTTCCCACCTGTATTTCTCTCCCACCTTATAAAAGCCTGTAACACTGAGTATTGATACCGTTAGTTTTCTGGTGGGGTTACAAATTTTTATTCAAAATGAAACAGAGCAAATAAAACCAAGCAGCTAACAGAATATTATGTCTGCCAAGTAACCTGTGGCTGAGACTCACTTTTTGCACTGATGCATGAAATGCCCTGTCTGTACTGATGCCCTGTCTAATCCCTGTCCCTCCTCGGCAATGTTTTAGGCAAGGATTATTTTTTTTTTCTGCATGAAGTCCTGCCCCACTGAAGTCTTTGAATTCCCTGAGGCCGAAATTCTACCGTCCGATTTTGGGTTGTCGCTACTGAGCAAGGGAGTGTGAGATGGGTTTGCTCTGGATGCTGCCTCCCCTGGTGCAGCCACAGAAGACTTCCCTCCAGCAGGACCCCAGCCACTGTGTGAGAGTGACCCAACCCCCTCCCGTCTCATTGGAAATCTTCATGGTCACTTTGTGATGACCGTAAAAAACTCATGATTTTCAAGTGTTGATAATAAACCCTGAAAAAGAAGGGATCTAATTTTCTGTCTGTTAATTCATTTTCCTAATGACTGGCGTGGATGCAGGCTGTTGATGAACCCCCCCTGGAAGGCAGGATGGGGTTCCATCAGAAGTGCTTCCCCATGGTCCCAGGTACCAGGGTGTGGGTGGGTTTGACCTTGGGGTGTTCAGTGCAGTGAGTGCCACCTTTTGGCTCCCTGAGCGCTCTGCAGGGGGGTCAGGGCCCACCACCTGGGTCTGTAGGCACTGGGCTGCCCATGGTGAGGGTGCACTGAGGTGAAGAGCAAAGCATCATCAAAACCATAGAATCACTAATGTTGGAAAAGACCTCCAAGAGCATCTAGTCCAACTGTCCCTCTACCACCAATATTGCCCGCTAAACCATGTCCCTAAGTACCAGATCTACCCTTTCCTTAAACACCTCCAGGGACAATGACTCCACCACCTCCCTGGGCAACTTGTTCCAGTGTTTGACTACTCTTTCTGAGAAGAAATGTCTCCTAATTTCCAACCTGAACCTCCCCTGGCGCAACTTGAGGCCATTCCCTCTTGTCCTAAAATCATTGTGGCAGGAGGGAGAGGAGCTGTCTCTTACATGTACAGGATGAAGCCCAGCTACAGTTCACACAAAACCAAAAGTGCCCAAGAAATATTTCTGAGCTCTGCTCTGCTGTGCTTCATTTGTGAGGTTTTGGTACGACAAGACTTTCCCTTGCCTGATCGCAACGGAATGCTGTGTCACGTCAATATCCCCATGGGGACTGCTCCAGAAAAGGGTAGAAGCAGGGGCCTGGGCCCACCATCAAGGGCAAAGTGCCTGACAGCTAGCCCCAGAACTGCACTTGCTGAGTGTACTGAGCCCCAAAATTTCCCACCCAGAGCTGTTTCCTGCCAGTCTCCATCTGTATAAGAGGACTTACAAAATCCATGAGACAGAGACTGCACCTTCAGGTCATAAGGCACCATCAGGATTTAGATAATGATCCAGAATGTGAGAAACTCTTTTGCAATTTTTGCCTGGAGCATCAAATATTACACATGTCCTGGGGAATTATCTGCATCCTCAAAGTCATAACTAAAGGTAAAGAGTGAGAAGGCACTGGAAAGTGTCTGTGGCGATCAATGCTGTCTCTATCTCATTCATAATTATGTGGCTATTAAGCAAAAGCCTTTCACAGAGCTAGACTTGCATCAGGGTAAAAACAACAAGCAAAATGCAAGAATGCCATTCCTAAACCTTTGGAAAGCTTCCTTTATGGATTCCTACAAAATCCAGGGGTAACCTTTTATACAACTGATGGAGCAATTCACTCTGATGCCTCACACCTTAGAAACCAGGCTACCTGAGGTGGGTCTCAAGTTGAGCAGCTGACCACTGAAATACCCCAAACCACCATACACAATTAGAAATATTGGGCTGATCTTCATAACATTGTAGAGGAGGGAGGAACAGAAGAAAGCAGTGGAAATATCTAACAGAAATGAAAGAGAACTAGAGTAATCCTGTTCTGTTTCCGTTTGGAGGGCAAGACCAGACAAGCCAGAAGTGAACAGGCTTGCTGGTGAGAGACCGAGGAGAGACAGGAGAGCCAAATTGTATTTGTATAGGTGTCAATCAGTTTGGACAAATGTTCAGCAGTCTTGATGCCGAGACAAACCAAACCCTGCAGAGGAACTTTTATTATTATTATTATTATTATTATTACTATTATTATTATTATTATTATTATTTAATCACTGAAGAGCCAGTTTAAAAGCCAATACTGTCTGGCAATAATCAGAAAGATATTATTTCCTGGTTCCCGTGGGAATGTGAGCAGGGATACCCTGTACCAGTTGCTGTCAGCAGCAGCTATTCTGAGACGATCCCGAGCACCAGGTTAGAGCAACCCAGGCGGGGGCTCAAAGAGCAGCTGAGCCCAGTTGTCCAAGTTAGCCTGTTATGGATGTCATCGCTCTCTTCCGTAGGCTGCAGGTGGAAAAGGAGCCACCTAAGTTACACCCCGCTGCATTTGTGAAATGCCATTTGTAAAATCCTGCCAAAAAGCAGAACAGCTCCGACTTATATAACTTGAGGTACCCGTGTTGGTCTTCATTGGGTTGACTTTGTTCTGAAGTGTTCAACACGCTGCCCTGTGGAAAGGTTTATGGAAGAAATATTCTTCCTCTGCAACAGGTGGGAGGATGGTAGAGGAGAGCATCTCACTGGGAAAGCCCAGCTTGGCTGCAGGCCCACGGGAGGCTGCCTTGTTTCCCATTCCTGTTTGGAAGGGCTCCAGCTGTCCTTTCATTTTTTTTTTCTGCTGAATTACTTTTTTTTAAAAAAGCCATATTTTTGTACTTTTTTTTTTTATTTTCCCCAGGAGGTGCTAAATTTTAATTAGAAAATTGGAAATTGAAAAAGGTTAGGCCGGTTATTATTGTTATTATTATTATTATTATTATCATTATTAAAAATATGAGGTTAAACGAGATATTTACTGTAGGTACCCGGGCAAGCAGCAACACCAGGCATGTTTAACCTCAGCAAACAGAATTGGTCTGGGCTCCCTCTCCCTCTCCTCCTGGGCTCCTGCTGCATTCTGGAGCTTGGAGGGCTGCACCGCAGCTGGTGGTGGGACCAGGGGAGAGGCTGTTGGGGAAAGGAGGAGGCAGAGAGGTCGGAGTCAAAAAGGCAGCAAAAGTTAACTTTACTGTTGGACTTCGGAAAAAAACATCTGGCAGGTGCCCTGTGTACCTGCTGGTGGGCTTCCTCCTTCAGTGCTCCTCCCAGGTTTGTCCTGGTGTCTCCAAGGGAGAGTTCTTCCGTGGCACACCATCTCCTGTCACATTTGGCTCTGGAAACCCTCAGGATGTCCACAGGTCACGCACGGTGTAGCAAGCTGGAGATGCAGGCCTGCCAGTGCCCCATGTAGCTTCAAAGCATTCATGCTGCACACTGTGTTAAAATGCAGCCTGCCCCGTGCTGCTGGGCACTGCCAAAAAGCAGTGGGCTTCTACAGGGCAGTGGTGGTGATGAGCATCTTCAAGTGGGCTGCTGGACACTTGGACATTAAGGAAATTTAGATGTATATGGGCACGAAAGGCATAAAGCTGCTGTTCAGTGGCCTTCCTTGGTATGTCTGTGCTTCTAGAAGAGGAGTCCCAGGGACAGGACACAGCTCTTCTTATTACCAGCATGGACATGAACCTCAGCCTACAGCTCCGGCTTTAAAAAAAGCTCTCTGGCTTTAATAAAGAGAAGACAAATTCCCAAGCAGACATCCTCAAATAAGCAAAAGTTGCCCCTGTTTTCCTTTGAGGATGGATGAGCAACCCGGTGGGTTTTCCCCATGGTCCAGCCTGTCTGTGAATTTGTGCAGCAAGAGCCACCATTAGTCATGATGAGGCAGCTCTTGTTCCAGGGGAGATGGGGATTTTGAGGGGATTTTGAACACATGACAGGTAAGCAGCACTGAGGAATAATTGTCACATGCAGGGTGCTACTTCTGGAAACTTTCCCTCCTCGGTGGCCACGTTCCTTTATCTTCCTTGATTCAGTGACTCAAAACTCCCGTTTCCCTCTTTATTCTGACTTGCACATGGCATTTCATTTCCATTTCTGCTTCCAACCTCTTTTATGACTTTGGTCAAAACTGTTCAATGTCATTCTTTTGTTTCCTCTTTCAATCAGTGCCCATCACATCCTGTCTGGACCCATACATTCAAAAGGATACTTCATTTTAATTTTAAATGTGGGTTTGGGATCAGATAATGAGAGTTTTTATATTAAATATGGTCTTTTATTATGCAGCTGTACGAAAGAACGAGTCTCTAGTGTCAAGGAGTCACAGAAGAATGTAAGTTATGAGGGACCATGGGAGGTCATCTGGTCCAGCTCCCTGCCCAGAGCAGGTCATTTGATGGCCACAAGATTTCGTCAGTATTAATAAATGACCCTTGTCATTCCTGGTTAGCTTTCTCATTGCTTGATTCTCCTTTACTTTATGCAGCTGATACCCACATGTAGAAATGAATATTTCTGATCTCTGCAAGAGGGAGAAGAACCCTACTCCAAGTAATGGCGCAGTCAAAGACAAACACAAATAATTCATCCATTTGTCACTGCTTGGCCTGAAAGAGATGAGTTCCCCTGTTTTCTGCTCATTGCCATCCCACTGATGACTTGTGCATTCAAAATGCATCATCCAGGATGTCAAAAGACCAGGACGTGTCCAAAGTGGAAATTTCTTCTAGTGTCGTTAGAGGATTACCAGACACAGCTCAAAGGTTAGTATTGTATGATTGCACCCACAGGGGAAATGGCAGTACTTTACCAGCCAGGCAGAAGCACCAGAGGATGTCATATTGCCCAACTGCCTCCCCACCCACCACAGTCCCAATCCCATAGCAGCTAAATTTACGGCTAAGACAACCAGCAGTGAAACAGACTAAGAGAGCTGATGTCTCATTTGTCATCACGGGGCACTAGTGCCTCCGGACCCAGCTCCCAGCAGATACCAACTGGACGAGCTCTGTTTGTGGGTTTTGGTGGGGTCGTGCTAGTTCATGCCAGCTGAGGACTTGTTGCACTGAACTGTCCGTGCCTGAGCACAGGAGACAGGCTGGTGCTGGTTATCTTTGCAAGGAGAAGGCTTAGAAATCTGGGCCTGTTTGCCCTCTCATTTTCAGTAAATCAGGACTACTGAAATCATACAAATTCTCACCTCATTTGCATGCAATTCACCTCACTAGACGTTAACTTAAAGTAGTATTTCACTAGGGCTGTACTTGGTGTAAGAGCACAATTTAGCCTTGTGGAGCCACACAACTGTACTATAGAGTCTGGGGAAGAGAAAAGCCCATTTTCAAAATGAAAAAGCAAACCCAACAAAGCAAACAAACGAAATCCCAACAATCTATATAAATCAGTAAATCTGAGTTTCTCTAACGCACTATCTTGTCCTTGACACTACTCTTTGAAGCATATATACTTTTAAACCACAGATATTTATGCTAAGCCTATGAAATTTTAAGTAGGTATATAGCATATAGTGTAACTATGAAGATAGATAATTTTCCTAGTAAATAAGAAAGTATTTATAAGCTTGTATCCACAACTATACATACATTTTTAGAACATAATTCTTGTATTTTGAAACATTACATCAGCATGAGGGAACTGGAAAACTTAGTTCAGCTTCACCAAATTACGATGTTTTATATAAGCCACCGATTCAGTTTAGAAAACTTTTTAAACTTCTGCTTAAATCCCATTTGCTCCAGACTTTGATTTCTGTTCACTTTCCTTCAAGTCAAACACAAGCTGAGCAGCTTTAGCTTTTCCAAATCAGTGCCCAGGACAGCAGGTGACAGCTCCAGCTCTCAATGAAACCGGAGCCCAAGACTATTTCTGTGATCTTGTTACCCCTAAAATTGTTTTGTCCAGCTCCAGATGGGCATTTCTTTAGCAGCCCCCTGATGAGTTGTTTATAGCCTTGGACCCTCCAGTGCCAATGTCTGTCCCTTCTCCAACCACCCCCAGCTTGTTGTCCCCATTTTCAAGGCTGTCTACGAGGCTGGTTCTCCTGAAAGCTGCATCATTATCCTGAGCAAATATTTCATTCAGTACAGAATAAGTACCATCTATATAAAAATTATGGGTTTACTATGTTATCAGAGCAAAGAAAAATAAAATAAATCAAGCAATAGCCACCATGGTTGCTAGAAAAATCTGCTGTTACAGCTGAACGAGCTAAAGGAAAACTCGAGGCAGGCCAAGACACGTTTGAACAAAGCCTGGCAAGTCCTGAGGGCTTGCAGAGAGAAGATGAAGCCTGTGGCCTTTTACTAGCAATGGCAGTGCTGAATTTAGTGGGATAAAGGGTGACAGCAGAATGAAAGCAGTAAATAGGCTTGGTGCCCAGACTGACTCTTGAGAAACAGCACTAATAACCTCTTGTTATCCTGATAATTCCTCGGTCAGGAGACCCTGTTTTAGGACATGAAGCACTATATCAAATATTTGCTTAAAAAGAGACAGAATAGCTACTGCATTATACTTATGTGAGAAGTCCATTATCTACTGAAAGGTGTCCAATTTGTCAAATGCTTTATGCCTTAGATAAGCCACAATTTTAGCTCTTGACTTTGATTACCCTTTTCCTTCCAAGTTTGTTCCAAGATCTTAAGTGTTATGGCCCGAACAGTGGGCTGGTTGGCAGCAGGATCCTTTATCTCCTCTTTCAAAATAAAGTTTGTGGTGTTTTTTTGTTGTTTTTTTATTTTCTGTTTTGTTTTTTTCGACAATGTTTTTCTTTCATATGGAGAAAGTGGGATTCAGCTCACCAAGCTGGAGGTCTGCAGTGTGGAAACCTGTCCCTAATAGAGGCTCTGTGGGCTCCCTGTACAGGCAGTGGGGAGGAAGAGGGGTTTCAGAGCAGTGATTCATCTGTCCTTAGATATCTGTTTTAAGATGAGATGATAGTTTCCCTGGTGTAGTGCCTGGTTTTATCCAATGGCTGCAAAAGGTGTTGTAGGTGCATGATTTTTGGTCTGTGAGCTGTGAAACATAAGAAAGTGGCTTATAAAATAGATGTAAACTTAATATGAATTAGGTGCCTTTTAGACATTCACAAGCACATTCGTACATGCGCTGTAACAAACAACATGGGGAAAATGGGGATAGTGAATAAACCCTGGCTGTATATTGTTTTTACTGGTTTTCAGTAACTGCAAAATATTTTGGTGAGAATATGTCAGAAGACAGTGATTTTTGGAAAGTATTGGGTGATCTTTGGATTCAGCAAGGTTGATCAATATGACACTAGGTGGCATTGTACAAATACATATAAAGCTTTGTGCTTTTATCTTTCTGTTTCAAAGAAATGATCAGGTATGAAAATCTCACTGAAATGAGCGGGTTTTGTTCACTGTTTTTTGTTCTCTTTTCATTGTAGTGTGGGATTTAGCATCACTGAAATATGTGGAGTAGTCCAGAGATACATTTCATGGTTTCATCTGCTGATGGGAATCTGCAGCTCACAGTCCTTTTCTTCACACACGATACCTACTACCAAACAACAGTATATTCCAGAATATAACAGAGAACATATTCAGCCCTCACGGCTTCTTATCTTATCTAAAGGTCTGACTGGTTCAGTCCCAAGGTGGCCAATGACTTTCTGTGAATCACCACAATTCATTGAATATCCCTTTTCCGATATATATTTCAGCTACTTGTTTTTAAGAACACTTCTCAGAAAGGTTGTGCCTCTCAGGGATAACATCAGGACTGTGTGATGGCTCCTTTTCTTGTAAATGGCATTGAAATACCGATAAATTCAAACGTGAGGATATTGATAGGTCATACACATCGCATGGGGGAATTTATCTGCTTATTGTCACCAGTGGGAGACTGTGGGGTGTCTGGAGTGTGAAATTTTTCAGTAGGACCATTCCCACACTGGCAAACCAGGAGGGCAATGAGAGATGTGTTGTTCTAAAGGTACCAAATGAAACATTTTTTTTTGAAGCATGAAGATTTCACAGACTGTTCTGAACACTGAGGTGGAAAAGAGCTTACTAAAGTGCAGAAGGACAAATCCTCTTCATTGCTCAGCCTTTTTAGGCAAATGCAGGTCTTGGGGAACACATTTCTATGCGTGCCCAGCTATCAGACTGACCGCTATGGGGAGATGGGCTCTGATGACACAGTGCAAAACTGACTGGAGCCAACAGAAGGAAGTCTTCACCAGCCTGGTGAAGAGAGCCTTAAGGTAGGAAAGCTTTCATACCTTTTCTGGAGCACCTCTCTGAAGTGCTTACACACTGATGTGCATCATGGCTAACAAACAGGAGGCACTGGAGGTCTGCATGCAGTTGCAGAGCTAATATCTCGTTGGGATCACAGTGACATGGCGGGACAGCTCTCACATTTGGAGTGCTGCAAAGGTTGAATACAGGAAATACTGTCTTTGGGAAAGACAGGCTGGGAAGGTGAGGAGGAGTCATCCTCCATTTTTTTTTGAGAGTATGGGGAACACAGGGGGCTGTGCCTTGGGCTGGGTGATGAGCCATAATCTTGAGAGCTCATGGGTCAGGATTAGAGGCTGGTGTTGTTGTGGATGTCTGCTAAAGGTGACCTGATCAGGAAAAAGCAGCCAAGGCTTTCCTTAAACAACTGCTGAACTGCTGGGCTAAAAAGTCCATCAACTAGTGGGGTACCCTAGGAGCTGATACTGAGGCCAGAATTATTTATCTTTAACGACCTGGATGGTGGGACAGGCTGTACCCTTGGCAAGTTTGCTGGTGATACAAAACTGGGAGGAGTCCTTGACACACCAGATACACCACAGTTGCAGTTGTGCCACAACTCAGAGGGACCTTGACAGGATGAAGAAATGGGTGGGCAGAAGACTCATGAGTTCAGCTAAGAGATCTGTCCTAGGCCCAAGTACAAGCTTAAGGCTAACTGCAGTGTAACTTTGCAGAGGAGGACCTGGGAGTTCTGTTGGACAACAAGATGAACCTGAACCAGAATGGTGTCCTTGCTGCGAAGGAGGACATCAGCTTCCTGGGCTGCATTGCCAGAAGGTCGATGGAGCTGTTCCTTCCCCTGTACTTAGCACTGGTCAGGCTGCACCTGGAGTGCTGTGTGTCCAGTTCTGGACTGGACAATATAAGAGAGACATGGACATAGTGGAGAGAGTCTGGCAAAAAGCCATGGAAGTGGTGAGGGGCTTGGAGCATCTGTTATACAAGGAGAAGCTGAGAGAGCTGGGGTGGTTCAGCCTGGAGAAGAGAAGGTTCAGGGGGATCTTACCAACAGCAGCGTGGCTAGCAGGGCGAGGGAGGGGATTGGCCCCCTCTCCTCTGCTCTTGTGAGACCCCACCTGGAGCCCTGTGTCAGCTCTAGGGCCCCCAGCACAAGAAGGTCATGGAAGTATTAGAGCGAGTCCAGAGGAGGGCCACAAGGATGACCAAGGGGCTGGAGAACCTCTCCTGTGAAGACAGGTTGAGGGAGTTGGGGTTGTTCAGCCTGGAGAAGAGAAGGCTCCGGGGAGACCTTACAGCGGCCTGCCAGTACCTAAAGGGGGCTACAGGAAGGCTGGGGAGGGACTCTGTCAGGGAGTGCAGGGAAAGGATAAGGGGCAATGGCTTTAATCTACAGAAGGGGAGATTTAGATTGGATATGAGGAAGAAATTCTTCACTCAGAGGGTGGTGAGGCCCTGGTACAGGTTGCCCAGAGAAGCTGTGGATGCCCCATCCCTGGAGGTGTTCAAGGCCTGGTTGGATGGGGCTTTGAAAAACCTGGTCTGGTGGGAGGTGTCCCTGCCCATTGCATGGGTGTTTTAATTAGATGATCTTTATGGTCCCTTCCAGCCCAAACCATTCTGCGATTCTCTGATTCTATGATCTTATTAGGGGGTGTAAAGAAGATGGAACCAGGCTCTTCTCAGTGATGCCCTGTGACAGGCCAAGACGCAAGAGACGCTAACTGAAAAAAGGAAATTCCATTTCAACATAAGGAAATGCTTTTCCACTGTGAGGGTGGTCAGGCACTATCGCAGGTTGCCTGAGAGGTTGTGGAATCTCCAGCTGAGGAGATATTCAACACCTGCTGCACATGTCCCTTAGCAACCTGCCTGGCTTCGGGAAGGGCCTTGGCCTAGGTGATCTTCAGAGATCCCTTCCCACCTCAGGTGTTCTGAGACTCTGTGAGCAGCAGCCTCTCTGCTGGTCTGACAGAGCTGAGCCAGTAGCTCAAACCTCTAATTTCATGAACATCTGTAACTATTTTAAGCAGGGCAGAGTGATCTGTGCCCTGCAGGACTGCCCCAAAGTGGTGTTCTGTTGCTGAGGGAGAAAAGTGGCAGACATGTGCAGTCTCATTTTTGGGAAAAGGCTGGTTATATCCAGAGCTACGTTTATTGCTGTAGGCTAGCATATAAATACTTGGTCCTGCTGGAGTGTGTAAAAGGAGGAATTGGCTTTAGGTCTTTAATGTGCTTTTGATACTTGGACTGAAACTTCTCGTGCTGGGGTGATTTCACACAAGAAATATTTTAAGGTTTGATGGCTAACTAAACAGTATATTTGATAATTGAACTGCTGTGCCATGTTAGTAGTACTGCTATTAAACGCAGGAAATTTATTTGTCTTCAGACACTTGAAGCAGCAGGCTGTCTGAGACTCATCCTAACGTCCTGTACATCCATGCAACCCGAACAAACAAGCATGGGGATTGCAGCTAGGAACCTGTGTGTGTGTTAGGAGAAAGCCATCCTTGCTCACCCTAAGGGACCTACAGAGGCAGACCAAGCTACCATGATGGCATTGCTCAGAACGTGGGACGTTTAGGGGGGTGGGCAGGGGGAGGAAAACACAAAAAAAAACAAGTATTATTTTTCTTTCTGTTGATTCTATTATCTTTTAAATACACGTTTCAAAACTTCCAAAACCATCTTGATTTAAAAGAAGAAATTATATTCCGTGGCAGTGTCATAATTCATACTCTTTAAAGCAATTCAATGGTTGTAGAAAAATAGCTTTGGTAGGTGGTGGTTTACAGCGTGGTTTTCACAAGATGAAAATAAACAAACCAAAATATTAAAAAGATAAATTTCTGGTCAAGCTGAACCCTGTAAAACAGTCTACTTTTTCTTTATTTTATTTTAAAAGCTGGAATTCTCTAGAGGAGCACTGGATGCTGTAAGGATTAACAGACCTTAGTAATCGAACTGGAAAAGATTCCTGTTCTTGCATGCCCTCCCCAAAAGTACTTTTTAGCCAATAGAGTCTGTTTTACTGCGTTAATGGATTATTGTTCCTATTTCACAGGAGACAGGAGGGATATGAAAGTGTGTTGAGATCATGGGGCACTAGAACTTAGTATATTAGCACAAAGACTGATTATTTCTATCTTTAATAGCTGGGGAGAATGGTGCAACATCTGTTCTTTGTGACTATGGAAAGTATTTGGTCAACCTGCCAGTTAGCGATTATTGCATTGTACCGACAAGAATGAGCGTCACACGATTTCAGACATATGGAAGGTGCCTGTTGGGGTGAATTGCAATCTGAGTTGCAGAGCTGAGCCAAAAATTCACAGTAAATCATTTATATGACAAATCTGGATTCCCTTCTGCCTGTGGGATATTCTGTCTCCCTTAACTGCAATATCCAATTCCTTCCTTGCAAAAGGAAGTCCCTAGAGTGCTTTGGGCAGAAACAAGGGGTCTCGGGCTTTTCTCTGCCAAGCCTTTGTGATTCACATGTAGGGGTCACCTGCACATTGGGCAAAATAATCATCGTGGGATGTCCATGAATTGATTCTCCATTTCCCCAGTTTATTTTGAGATAAAGCTGTTAAATAGTCACCATCTTGGTGCACATTTATTTTCAGAAATAATAGCAGAGTTAGTTTGCCAATAATTGTGCAGTGGTTGCTGTTTCTCCTAGAGCTCCGTGTCACATTGTTACGTGGTCACAGAAACAGCATACCTGGCACTTGGTGCACCTGAGGGGCACAGGAGAAGAGAAGGTGCAGGGCAAAAACATCCTAACCCACAGATGCTCCCTGAGAAATGGACCCTTGCCTAAGCTTCCAGAGTTCTCAGCCTTCCCCCTTTCTTCCCATCTCCAGGCTTCCATTCCCTGTCTGCTCCCCAGGATGTATTTCACCCCCTGAGCTGTGCCGAATACCGAAGCAGTGACTGCTGCAAGTGGTGGAAGCTCTAGCAAGGAAAGTAGAGTGCAACTGCTGCATTTTTAAAGAATTTCAAATCGCCTTTGGTACATATAAGACAAAAGTACAGCTTTGTTTTGAGCATTGATAATGGAATTTTTCACACAATTTCTAAAGAGGGAATCTGGGTAGCCCTCATGATCCCAAATCTCTCAGTGCCTTGCTTTCTTATAGCTTTAAAAGGCAGGCAATACTTCCCACACAAACCTCTTTCTGAAGAGATTAAGTGTTACAGAAATGCTATAAATCTTACTTAGGCTTGGAAATGATTGGCTAGGAAATCACACAGTGTTGGTGCTGTCCCTGCAGCGCATGACTATACCTACGTCCAGCTTGGCTGGTCACTGCACATATTTGCAGCTTGCCTTCACGCACAGGGTGCTGAAATCATTTCTGTGAATGTCAGTTAAGAAAACAGGAGAACAGGAGTGTGTGAACTTTCATTGAGGATGAGAAGAGATGAGGAATGGAAGTTGCCCAGGGCAGAGCACTAGTTCCACAGTAGTGTTATATCTGGGTATCACCAAGCACTAAAAACCCACAGATGTATCTTTAATCTTTACTGCAGCAAGTTTCTACTCCGTCAGATAAATCCAAAGTTGCTAATGATCTGGGATATAGTTTCATTTATCATTTTTGGTTTTGGACCAAATCGCCAATTACCAGCAGGGCCACCGTTTCTGTGTGTGTGCTTAAATAAAGAGTAGTAATGCTTTAGTCACTGAAGGTACCGTTCTTCAAATCAAATAGCATGCAGTGCAAGATAGTTATAACAGCAGGTTTTTCACTTCCACCTTGCAAAACAGAGACTTTGCAGGATCCTCTGTGGGTTGTATGATCTGTAACTGTTTGTGGAAATGTGTGCTGTGCTGAGGTCCCTGCTGCTGAAGATCAGCAGTGCTTCTGGGTGGTGCATTGCAGCAGGAAAAGGGAGGTTTGGCTTCTCCTTGGGTTCTGCCAGGGTGTTTGTCTTGATTTCTGTGTGGGAATTTTCCTCCTAGCAGGCTAGCACAGAAACAGTTCCCTCTCCTGTGGGACTGGCATGGTACTTCTCAAACAGCCATTTCAGATGTTGTACATAGTCTGCTGTTAGCTAGTTCTGCTTCTGGATTTATTTTTCATGTGCTGCAGTGAAATGAAATACAAGAGTGCCTGAATGCTGTTCAGCTGTAGCTCAAGGACTGCTCTGTCTTGTATAACAGCAGTAGCTTTGACAGCACTGTCATGCTGTTCCCACTTTGGCATGGTTCTTCTCAGCTGGAACCTTTTATTGGTAATTTCAATCAGTGAAGGAAATTTGTGACTGGAGAGGAGAGCCCCTTCTACACCTCCCAGTCTCCATGCTACATGTACAATCAGTACAGTATTCAACATCATGTATTCAACATTGTATATTCAACCCGCCTCTTCATCTCAATGTCCCAGGCAGATATCTTATCACTTGTATGTGAACTCATAAAAACAAAATCTTTGGGCCTTCCTTTTTGTAGGAGAAATGGAAACAGAAGAGCATTGACATTCTGGGCTGTCAAATACAGTGATGGTGAAACCCTCCCAGTCCCTGGTTAGACAAAATTAGGCCCAAAGCTTGAGAACAAGATGCTCATATTGCCTTCCTTTGGTGATGCTGCAAGGTCACTCTTGCTGCAAGGAAACTCTCTGAGGAGTTTCTCCTGATTTTGTGTGCAGTACCATGCTCTGAACTGATTGTATCTGACCTGGTGTGAAAGAGCGTAGAACCCCAGTGACTGCTTTTCCTCACCTCCTCCTAGGACCTGCTGGTGTAATTTTTCCTGGCCTCAGTCTGACAAAGTGTCCTATTTAAAGATTAAAACAAGCAAAACCTAAAAAGTTGTAGCTAAACCTGGACAGAAACATGGTTTTGCTGGTGACTCTGGAGAGGTAGTAACTGGCATCAGCCATGGTGGAAGGAAGAAGTGGGGGCAAGTGGTTGGGGCGCCTGGGGCTGTAATCTCTTAAACCATGTCAGCTGCAGGCAGCACAGAGTGTCTGGCCATGCCATTATGTGGTGCGACCGAGAGGACCCAGACTGGAAGGACCTCAGGGAGCAGGAGCTTAATTCTGCTCCCTAGGTCCAGACTTCGCTTGAAGGGCGGGTGCCCGCCACAGCTGACCTGCCTATCCTGTCTCTATTAGCGTTCTGGTGCTTGATTGATTCAGCACTGTTTTATGCTTTATGCAATTAATTTCATTTTTCTTGGCATTTGAATGACCTTTTTTTCCCAGCCCTTCAGTTAATGTTCGTCTTCCCACAGACACATTAGTAGTGTGCTCTAATAACAGATAAGTGGTGTGGTAAATACCCTTGGGTCTCGTTACCATTCCAGAACTTACCGTTTAAGAAATATGGCCCCAAATGTGCTGGCAAATGAAAATAATTAGTCATAGCCCATTACAAACAACTGCTCTATGCTGTGCCCTTTGTGTGCACTTAACAACATGCGTGTGGGTAGTGCTAACTAGAGGTGGGTGTCTTTTTTCAACTAGGCAGGGTCCGACTGGTGAGGGTGGTCTCTCACCAGGCACTTCCCTAATAGCTGGTGTTCTTGGTGCACTTGGTGTACAGACATCTCTCATCCTGGGGAAACAGGCTGATCCTTTTAACTCACTCAATACCATGCCATGACATGGTGTAAAAACAGGGGAGGAGCCATGAGGTGTACTGGAAGATACCTCCCTTCGCTCTTCCCATATTGACTGTGAAATCTGAGTGGTGCTGTGGGACAAGTTTGCCTCTTGGTTGCCTTGGCAAGGTGTTGGTTATTTACATGGAAACTAAACTAAAGCATTGCTCTAATTAATTTTATAATGAATTAAATCAAATTATTTTAAGGTCTGCTCTGCTGTCTGAAGAGAGCCCTCACAGAGCTTCACTGATGGGGAGCTATTCCATCCAGAAGTCAGCTTTTTCTTGGCGTTTGTGAGAGCTGGCTGTGGTGGGGTTTTCTCCTGCAGGACACAATACTGATAGAACATGACCCAGAGAAGAAAGAAAAGTTCCTCTTTCTGGTGATATCACAGACCTGTTGCACTGACCTTTGAGGTTATCCAAATTTTGTGTAGGAGCTTAGGGCTCAGAAACTTTTGGTAAACATATACAGGAACAATATGTTCACTTTCCTATCAAACAGTTTTATGTGGAGCACGTACACTCAGATATCATTTCCACAGTTATTGCTACCCTGGAAGATTACAGTAGTTCTCTCAGCCAGTTCTCTCAGTCGTTATTAATTCCTCAAGCTTTTAATCAACCCTGTGCAAAGAGGCCTGTGAATGCTCCACCACTCTGCATCTGTTGAATTTGCAGTGTGGCAACATGGATTATTGAATAGCTGTGGTTATATGGAGAGCAAATCAAATCATGGATCTGCAAGCCTTTTTATTACAGTAAGCAGAAGGGACTGCCTTTTTTTCCCCTGCCTTTCTGCTCATGAGTGACCATGACAATTTGGGGTCACTTGACACGTCCATCTCCAGTTGCTTTGCATGGGCATCCCCTTTGGTCTTTGCACACGGAACCTAATTTACAGTTATTTCACTGTAAAGAAGGAAAAGTGCTGGGCGTAGGGCTGGGTTGTACCAGATCTAAGGTTCTTCCAAAAACCTCAGACCAAATCTTCTGTCACTCAGGTCAGTAAATGCTGTAAATTCTCAGTAAAGGCAGTTTCTGTTGCAAATCTCAGATGACCTGGGATCAAGGGATCTAAAAGCCTGATATCCCACCTGAAACGATCAGGAAGATCCCTATGGTGGCAATCTATGTGAGATCTGGAGGCCTCCACCTGGCTTTTTGTTGGTTCCTTCTGAGTAGGAGATAAATTTTCCACATTGCTTGTCACTCAAGGGGAGCAAAGGGTGAGCACAAGTCTAAGGCATCACTGAAGACCTCACCTCAAACCTCAGCTCTTTGTATTGGATGGTTGCATTATTCAGCTTGAATGCAATGTAATCGCTTGGTTTCTAGGTTAGCTTGCTGAATATTTTGCTATTTTGTTATTCTTGTTATTTTTGGCTAAAAAGATCTATCCCACTGTTCGCTCATTTTCTCTCGTTGTAATTACACTTTTAAGGAGCATAACAAATACTTTGAAAGACATTGTCATTGTTTATAATATCTTATCAGAGGATATAGTACAATATTTTTTAAGACTTAAGGGATAAACACACTTGCATATAGGATTAATTTGATAGTAGAGAGAGTGGTTTAGTATTTTCCAAATAACAGTGCCAAGATTGGCTTAAAATTATTTGTTATTTATGAATACTGAGAAAGCTGCTCTGTATATTTGGAAAGATTTACTATTCTGGAAAGCTTTGTGGACTCTTGCATGGATAGTTCATCCAAAAAGTCACCCCAGAAAACTTCATAGCTCAGTATTCTTTAGCTTCTGGTATTTCAGTTACCACTCACCAAGTAGAGATAATACTTTATGATTTTGGTAGTTACTGACACATAAAAATAATGAATAATCGCATTGTCCATTTGGAAAGAATCCTGTTTTTTACTGTACAACTGCTCAAACGAGATATTGACAAAAATCTTTTAAACGAGGAGTTCATATTTATGAAAGAAATTAGGACGAATTTCTGGAAAAATACTGAGGGGCCACTTTTGTAATGGATATTACTCTACAACTAATTTGGCTAGTTCTATTTATAAAACAGACACAGCTGTGCAAAAGCTTTGTGAGGAAACCCATAAAAAACACAGCCTTCATTCACTTTTAGGCCTGAACTGGGGATATGTTCTTCTTCCTATTGCCAAACCTGTGGATAATTTTTTTTTTTTTCTGTGTGTGGAAACCATGTAAAGTTGACTGGTGGCTTCATCCTGTCGTAACATAAAACCAGGAGAGTTTTGTGGTTTTGGCTGGGACTTCCTTTTATAATTTGATTTTGATGCAAGTGAAAACAACCTTTTTGGCTGGGAGATGGGGCCTGAATTCCCTTCTCCCAGAGTAAAATATACTCTTCGAATGGCAATGCTAGTGTAGGTTGGCCATCCGTAGCTGAGCCTTGGCCTCCTCCTGCAGAACCACATGCAACCTGCCCTTGTCCTCAGCAGATACAAAACCCTCTGTGCAGGTCTATTAACTTAATCATATTTAAATACATTCTTGGTAAGTATTTAAAATGTGTTCATTTCCATTCCCTTGAGCTGTACCGTTTTTGTAATTATATTAATGCTCTTCTCAGTGTTTGGAGAATGGAAACCAAGTGGTTTGTCACCTTTTTTTTCCAGTCGGATTTGCTTTCAGATGGCTGTGCTTTTGGGTTAAAACCACTGAAGAAGGATGTTTCTTTCCAGTGTTTCTTTCCAGTGTTTCTCAGGGAGATTTAATTGCAGGAATGCACTGTTAACTTATGCTAATATTACCTTTGGCAGAAACACTGTTCCCTTTTAATAAATACAGTGCAAAAGGGCAGAACATGTTGGATGAACTGACCAAACTCTATTTTTCTGTTTCTGTCAGGCTGCTGTGTGTGGAGGATGATTTCACTGATAAGAAGTCCCCAAGTGGTCTGTCACGGTGTCTGGTAAGATATATTTTAAAAGGAGCTTTATTATTATGGAGAGCAATCTGTTACTGTAACTCACTCTCCCATGGCTCCAGGCAGTTGATGGTTACTTGACAATTTCACCTCAGAAAGTCAAAATCCTAGTGACATGCCATTTTCACCTATATAGCCCGAAGCAGAAAATCTTTTTACTTCCCCTGGTTGTTTAGCAGATTGCCACGGATGGGGCTGTGTGGAAACCTGTGTGAGAGTTTTGAAATGCTCCAGCCCATATGCATGGGTCCAGATTCCCCAGTGCCAAAAGCAGTTGTTCCAGCATCACACCGGTGTAAGTGACAACAGAGACTGTCACAGTTAAAAAAAATCCCCTTCTCAGTCCTTGCAACACAGGCAGAGTGAGTGCACGGACAAGTGAAGGAGCCTTTTGATATTCTGTGCCCACACAAAAACATTTGATGCAAACAGATACGGGCTTCTGGCTGTTAATGTTCATCCCTATCTGCTTGCAATCAGAGCAGAGCCGAGTAAGACCTTAATTCTTTGGGAACTTGGCAGACTTTGTAAACAAGATGAAAAATGATGTTTGAAGGGATCTAGGATTTCACTGCTGCCGGTCTGAACAGAATGGATGGCTGCTGAACACTTTTTCTGTCTCCTGAAGATAATTAGAATAAAACAGCTGGATTTCAACAGTAGTGGTCAGAGTGTCTGTGAAGCTGAACTCTTAAAAGTGCTGGTTGCTTGTTCTGACATTTGTGAAAATTTCAGGTATTTAAGCCTAAAATTTGCTTGTGCAAAACAGACTGTACCTTATAAAATTTTGCATCCAATGCAGTAAGTGTGATTGACAAGGCGCGTCTGTGTTAGAAGCCAGGAGCTCAGAGGCATAAAGAGCAGAGTTCTCCAAAATCCTATAGATATCTTCTTGTGTTTCAGTCCAACTGTTTTGACTTACTGACGTGTAGCTCACCCAGAAAGAACTTCAGCATTACAAAAATAATTTATATGGGTTTTCTCTGGAGAAATTAGTAGCTGTTCTGATAAAGCAAGGTCTACGCACTCTTAATTCAATTTCAACTGAGAATATTAAGAACATTTTCATACTGGCTGCCCCTCAGTATGCATTTAATCAGCTGGAATCCTGATTACAGACAGTGCTAAAACCTGGCTTGTGACCCGCGCTTAGCACGTTTCATTAAAAGTGATTTGGACATCACTCAGATAAAAGCTAAACTCACATCAAGCTAAAAATAGGGAAGAAATAGAAAATTAAAACAAGAAAAAGACAAACACCCAAGCAAATGAAATCACTGTGTGCTGTTGTGCTGTGTTTTAAGCTGATGTCCTTTTTTTTTTTTTTCTTTTTTTTTTTTCTTTCATACTAAATGATTCCAGACAGAGCAATGAATGACCAATAAATTCTTAAATTAGCTCTGTCTGAGCGGGGTTGCATTGTTTGGGAATTCTTGCCGTGTCCACACGAGGCGTAGGGTATTTATCCTCAAAGTCATCAGAATTTGTCTGTTTCTCTGTCAGACTTGCTGTGCGTCACGCCAGGGGCAGCCAGAGGACACACACAAACCAGAGCAGTAGATTCTCTGAGGGCTTGAATTATGCCAAGTGTTGAGTGTGTGCTTTTCCCAAGCAGATCGCAAAGGACGGTTCCTGTATCAGACCCTATGAATATTGTTGTTATCAACAGTGCATTATTCACCAGGCATCTGACTCTTGTCTCATGGAGTTCTTGGCTGCCTCTCAACATTGTTACAGACCCCGATGATGTCCTCACAGACCTTCTTAATCCTGATGGATTTTACAGCTTGCCAAAAATGATCCTCCATTGTCAAAACTCTGTTCTTCTTCTTCCAATGCATCTCAGAGTTCAAAATATCTGTGGATGATACTCAGGGCTGCAAAAGCAATGGGTGCATGCATCTTTCTCCAGCCTGGTCCACCTATGCCCTGCTGGTCTCCTTCAGGATGTTCTGCAAACCTCTGTCTAGGTTATGAAATTTCCTAGCAAAGAAGCATATGAAACCTGACATTGTTACTGTCACTGAGGCTATTACAGGCTGTGCCATGCTTCTCAGTGCTTCTCCACATGTTACAGAGAGAACTGAAATGCACTTCATTAGCAGACAGTCATTTTGGTAATTGCAACTGTTTTATGTATTACCAGGCAGCCTTGAGAGCAGGATTTTGCTCGGAAAACTCATCATACCCACTATGAGTGCCTCTCAGCTTAAGGGCTAAGAAACAAAAGTAAGTTCAAGGCAAACCTTCTTACCATGGCACTTATTCCTTTCTCTCAGCATGTAGCTGCTTTTCCAGCCTTCTGCTGAGAGCACTAACATAGCCCAAATGAATTATGTCCTTTGCTCCATTACTTCGTTCCTCCCCCTCCATGCAAAACATTATGTCAAAAGGACTCCTCCTAAGGCTTTGTGTTGTCCCTTGTGTAAATCTCTGGGATACAACTTCTCTGATACGATGCTTGTCAGCCTTCCTTAGTTTGCAATGTCCAGCTGTGTGCTATGGGACAGCCCTTCATGCTTTTGGTGTTTACCTTACCCCCTCTCCACCCACCTCCACAGGAAATCTCACCAGAGCATTTGCGACAGGAGTGTTGGTCTTCTGTTTCTGCAAGGAGGAAAGCCAGAAAAAAAAAAAATTGATTTTAAAGTCAGGTCTTTGGGAACATAATTTTCCATCATGCAGAAATTTCTACTGAAGGAAAATAATTGCCTTCTTACCTGGCTGTTTGTTCCTTGGTCAAATTTTGCTTTTGTTTTTATTCATTCTAATGGTTTTGGTGGTGGTGGTGTGATTTTTTGTTTGTTTATTTATTTATTTATTTATTTATTGGGGGGGGGGGTTAATTGCCAAATGCTTTTAGTTTATTGTCTATTGCTGATAGCATAGCTTGAAGTTTTCTTTCTACACATGTTTTATGTGCATTTATTTTTTTTTCCACGGAGGTAGATTTTATATTGTTACAACTCTTAGAGAGTTGCAGTTTTAAAGCACATACATTTGACTGCAAGAAAATGAGTTAATGCGGCCCCATGGCTTACTGCTGAGGAACTGAATTACTTAACTTCCCTGAAATAAAGTAACTCATTTTATTTTACAATTGCAACATGCTAGGAAGATATAAATGACTGCCTAACAGTGATCATCTGATCATCTCCAAGTTCTTAAGCAGTAAAGTTGCAACAATTCATGCTCTGGCATCTGTCTCCTCACACCCTAAACCAGCTTTCCCAATACACTTTCTTGATTTATTTAATAGCATATGGATGGATCTTACATAGCAAAACATTCGTGGCTCACTGGTAGCTCCGCAGAAATACAGCTAACAAGTAGCTACACAATAGTAATTTTAAAATTGAATATGCATAGAATTTTGTGTCTGGATCCAAGTCAGTTCTGGGAAAGATTTTGCCCTAATTTTAAGACCCGTTCCTCCTATCAGGGGTGCACACAAACTTTAAGGACTGGATAATTGATTTTCCAGGGAATATTGCTCAGCAGTTGGCTGGTGTGGCTAAAGGGGAAGTGCAGCGATTCAGATAAATGGGATTCCTTCCAAAGCAGGTCAGTATACTTTCCTCTTTAATAATCAGGCTTTAACCGTTTGCATTTCTGCACGTCTGGGTTGAGGTATGCCAGAGTTATACATTTTCCAGCATTTCAAGAACTAATGCATCTTCAAACAGGCTTTTTTTTTTGTTTTGTTTTGTTTTTAATGCTAAATGGTGTGATGCATAAGGGTGTCTGCTGAATAACATAGTTTATTATTAATGAGATTATTCTCTGACTACAACCACAATGTTCAGAGAGAACCTGGCTCAACAGAGAAAGCACAGTCTGTAGCATGGTTGAACTATTACAGAGCCAGCTGAGCAGAAATTTTAATGTCTACATGCTGGCCTCTGGGTTAAGAGTTAAAAGCATTGCTGAGATAATTGGTAGTGAGGTTGCCATTTCAGAGCTACAGCAGGAGGAACTTAGTAAAGTCTTGGTCTTTATTTATTAACTAAATGAGCTATCCAGGGATCAGCTTTGTTACTGTATGTAACATGCTCCTAACAGATGCCAGATACTGAAATTCCCCATGCACAGTGATTTGTAAGCCATAGGAAAATGTTGCAAGGCTTCACTGTACCGATGATGGTGGTAGGGAAAAATGCTTTTTAAAATACCCCCTCCTGAGGACTTAAGGCCTCATTTTAGAGGTCTTAAATGTAACAAAATATAACATCTAAATTTTGGACAGCTTGGACACAATCAAATTAATTTCTTGCCCATTGATGTCAGAGGTTAGTGTTGTCATTGTTATGTGACATTTATCTCAGCTTTGCACAAACTTGAAGCACTGGAGTTTTTGGTGCTTCATTCTCCCGGAGTCAGGTGACTGAGCGACATCTGCTCTCTGTTATTTTTAGTGTATTTTAAAGTTTTGAAATTTAGAACAATAATTAAAATAAAATAAAAACTGAGAACCACAGAAGTTCTTTTATTAAAATCCAAGGTGATGCAGTCCAGGTCTCTGGATTGCTGGGGCACGGTTTGTATGTTGTTTTAGCCAAAGGAGCAAGTGTTTAGCAGCAGCACATAACTGAGCAAAGCAGGGATGGGGGCAGTGAGCAGAGCAGGGCTGCCTCTGGTGCCAAGCACTCCTTTGCTGTCTTGTGTTGGGCAATGCTTTGCCTCAGCTTCCCAGCCTGTACAGTGGATGCAGTCATCTTGTTAGCTCTTATAAATGACAGGATGAAGAGGAGCCACAAATAGTATTCTGAGTTTGAGAACGACATATTTATATACATTATTTTTTTTTGGGGGGGTGGGGGTGGGGTTGAAGGTGAAGATGTTAAGTCAGGAAAACAAAAGCTGCCTACTCCTGAGATGTAGATTTGTGTCTCCTATAACCAGTTTAAGCCAAATAAATCCTTTTTAAAGTTTTAGTGACCCTAAAACTGTAGGCTGAATTAATAAGAAGCAGGGCAGTTAGTGGTAGTAAAACATAAAACTGTTTAACTCTTCTGCTAAAAGGTCTCTAATTCAGTTTCACTTTCTTTTCCTGAATAATTCCCACTGTAATGAAATGTAAAAGAAAATCTCAAATATGTTGAAGAGGATAAGTTTTACTCTAGCACTGTATGAGGGTGTCTCAGGTTACTCATGAAACCTCTAGGGATATCTCTGAAAGACATGACTTTGAAGCTTCAAAGGTGTGAAAGACAAAGAGGAATTGTCTTGAAACCTGAAGAAGTTCAGATAACTTTTGGTGTGATACCAAAATACAGGAACACAGGTTTTGACTTTGACAGACATCATGGGTTTGACAGCTGATTAATGGGCAGTGTGACTAAGCCATATATCACAGATAGGTGTAATCTGAGTGGGAAGTGTTTCTCTTCCCAGGCTTTGAGCACGTTCACTTGATCTGGCAAAACTTGCAAGCATGCCCACAGCCTCCAGCCCAGTCAAACCCCAGAGGCTCTGTCCAAGCTCAGCCCAAAAACACTGGGCCAAATCCACCCTAGAGCAAGCTGTAGCATCACACCCACTTTTAGCTCTATGCAGAAACACAGTGCACTGCTGTAAGCCAAAAAGATTTTTCTGATTCTACTGGGACAGAAAGGATTTGCATGATCTGTGAGCCTATCTTCTTGGCTGTCCCTATTCAATCCTCCTTCCTCACTAGGTAATATTAGCAAAGAAATAAATGCTCTTATGCACAAAGTACATTTAGAGATCTAGTTCTAAGTTGTAGGCATGTCCTCAGGAATGGCAGTTGTTTGCATAACTTAGAAAGTTACCTGGATATTCAGACTGAAATCTTGACTCCTGCATTCAACAAGACCAATACAACATGACAGTGGTTCTTCATGTAGTAGGAACTAAACAACAGGATGAAATTAAATATTTCTGTCTTTTCTTAGATGGACTGTTAAATATTCAGCATTTTCTGTGGTAAGTATTTTAAGGGACAGTCAGAAAGTGTGCGCCTTACTCATATGGTGTAAAAAACCACTCTGCTTCTCAGTACCTGGTTACCACCTCTTTGTCTGGGCCATCACACCTGAGTGTTTCCACTCCAAGCACAGCAAACCAGAAGATATTTGCTTCAGCCGTGTCCTCCTTCAGCTAGCCCTCCTTTAGCAAAACATAACACTGAAGTAGCTGCAATTTGACCCCTCACTTTGGTAACCCTTGTCTACTGTTTTCCTCATCTCCTTCACTGATCATCGCCAGGTTTCCTCCAGCCCATCTTGCACTTTGGTCTGTCCACTTCCTATCTCCACCCCGTTGGTATGCTGTAAATTTAAACACATAAATGCATGACAGAACATGCAATTGGGAGCTTCAGTGTTATGATCTGGTACCTCTGTGGAGTTCAGGTAGTCAGGGCCAAAACTGGTTCAAGAGAACCAGTGGAGAACTCCCCTTGTGTAGGGAAGGGGAGAGAAACTCTTGTATCGTAAAGCCAGCAGATTTAGCTTCTGCACCAATCATATGTCTCTGACAAACTGTGAAAATAAAACTTGGCACCATGGATGTGAGATCTGTTTGAAATCTTTCACTCATGATGTTCACTTACAGGTCTTGTCTAACTGATGTCAGTGTTGGCCATTGCATTTTAGGGGAGTAGTTAGCAGAACACATTTTCCCTTTTCTGCCCCTCACCTTATGCACAAGGAATTAGATTGCATTACACCATCTTATTAAGAAAAAAATCCTGCTATCGCAATCAGTTTTTGAACTTAAATGACAGGTGAGTTTGTGTACAATGTTGCTCTTTTTTTCATAAGAAACCTTCTTGTAAATATAAATCCATATGTAATGCTTAGAAAACACATTGCCAAAATCTTAATCTGTATCACCTGACATTAAAGGCTCTAATACCAGTTATGTTATATTTGAGGGAATCCCTGTAGGTTTCTGACTCAAACTTCTGTTTTCTGAGGCCCTGTTTGCCAGAGGGAACCATTAGTCCTGATATGGGGACTGGCAAAACTACATTGGAAATTAAAAGTGCACTTGTAATTATGTATTTATTTAATGGAGTATTAATGTTACTAATTTATTTTATTACAGTTATTCTAATATAGTGGCATTGAATACAAATGGCTTCAAATTCATTACGTTTGTATTACGGAGCTCTTCCCTGGGGTTACCACCTCTGTGAAGTGCTCTATCTTTCCATGCTATATGTGCTTATAAAACTCGTCATCTCTTCTCATCAGCAGATGGACAACCTCTGCCATCTGCTTTTTACTTCATGGCTATAGTCTGAAGAGTTACCAGGATATACAAAAAATGGATTGACCTAAAAAGTGAGGGGTCTCCTGACTTTTCCAGTGGTGTGAGTTACAGAAAAAAATCCCTCTGATGTTCAAGACCATGAGACACATGGTGAGTACCTCCAAGGGCTGGGCACAAACAGGAAGGCAGGTCCTGAAAAGCTTACAGACAGGGCATTATGTACCTTCTCAGAGGATGCCATGGTTGATGGGGCTAGGGATAGGCTTGGCTTGCCTTGGGTGGTATCGGGCCCTCAAGCTCCTTCTGTCTCATGGCATTACAGGACTTGGCAACCCGCTGCCTTTGGCCATGTGCTGGCTCTGCTGCTACATCTGAACTGCCCATTTGAAGGAGAATCTGTAGAACCTGTGGCCACTGGAAGACACCTGAGGCTTTTGGGCCTGGGTGGTCAGGTGAAGGAGAGAAGGCTAATAGAACAAAAGATGTATCTTGGGCACCCAGGTTCTTCAGTACAGCTCTGCGCTACAGGTAACCATCCTTTCAAGACAATGCCCACAAACCATGTTCTAGCCTAAAGACAAAATAGAGTGAAATGGAAGCATTTCATGAACTTTCATCTCTAGTTCCATATTTTAGTTCTTATAGTATTCTTATAGAATTCCAGGTGTATATGAAAAGGAACTCAGCATTTTTGTTGACCCAAAGTTTTATTTCACATGAACTATTTTATGTTGGAAAGTTTTGCTGTTGGTCGAAAGCTGATTAAAATACAATTAAAAAAAAAAAAGAGTCACATTTTACAGTTATTTACGAGACTCTTGTCTCACGCTTCGGTGTGAGGTCTGTGGTTTCTAGTCTAAACCATCCAAGTGTGAAAGCTCTGTTTATTTATTTGTCTCCTAGGTGATTATGGCTAGCTTGGATGAATGCATAAATCAAACAGCAGTTGGTCATATTTCTTTTTTAAAAAATCAAAACAAACAAGCAAACAAAAAAACAACAAAATGTGCATATGAATATACTGGACTGAAAAAAAAGTTCTAATACTGGGCTTTTGGATTTTAATGCTATTGTACTATAATGCTTTAGGGTATGTTAGTCTGAATGGATAAACATTACTCATTCTTCACTGGACCAGTTTTCTGGAAGCAGAGGTAGCAGCAATGAAAGCTTACCATGTATGGGGCTGCAGCAGAAAGAGTGGAGCCACCAGGTCCAGGAAATTGATCTTCCCTTCTACCTAGCACTTTTAAGATATATTTGAAGGGCTTTTGGGCCCCCAAGATGATCAGAGCTGGAGCACTTGCCATTTAAGGAGAGGCTTCAGGACTGGGAGTCTGAGAAGAGAAGGGGACAGGGACCTTACTGCTTTAAGTGGGAGGTGATGGAGGAGACAGTGTTGGAGTCCTCATAAGGGTGCACATTACAAAAACAGCAAACAATAGAGAGATGACAGAGCAGGGGAAATTCCACCTGAACACAAGAGAAAAAATGTTCAGTGTAAGGGTGGTTAAGCTTTGGACAGAGGGCCATTGACCTTATCGGGATGTTCTTGGACATTTTCAAAAGTGGACTGGAGTAATATGACTCTATTTTGATGATGAACTTGCTTTGAGTTAGGGGAGATGGACTGGATCTCTACAGATGCTTTCCAACTGACATTATTTTACTATTCCAACCTCTGATTACACTGCTGAACTTGGACTTTTATGGAGAGAATTAAAAAATAAATAGAACTGGGATCATTTTTGTGCTTATGCAAAATAAAATACTGTCAGTTGGCTACTTCCCACACTCTTTAATTTGTCTTTACTAAAGTAAATTATTTTGTTCATGGAACATGAAGCTCCTACAGTGAGTCACAATGTTTACTTTGGACATGGAGTACTGGATATACATTAACTCTGTGACAGCAGATGATCTTTTCCCTGGAGAATCACAGATTTGTGCTTAAATGTAATAGGGTACAAGGCTAGTTGAAACGAAAAGATTGAAAATACTGCCTTTGTGCATTTCAATTTCAATTTTAATATTGTCTTTTTCAAATCAGCTTTTATCATCAACAATAAAAGAGAAATAGTCCCATATTAACATGTAGAAAATTAATAAGTTGTTCCATGAGCAACAGAATGGATGACACTTGTGTTTAGATCCTGCGGTTTTGAAAAGATGTGAATGTAAATGAACCTTTTTCCTGTGCTCAGAGTACTCAGAGTATTTTTCTCCTATGCAGACTTCCACTGTCTTTACAAAGGTTTGAATTCTTGTTGCTACATTTTCTATAATAATGGCAATGATAGGAGCTTTATCTCATCTGGATGTGGTGAAACCTTTAGGACTATAATGTGCTTGAACCTCTGTCAGATTTGGTAGAAATTAGAGGGTTCAAAGGTATTAGAAAGCATTACAGGCAGGAAGATATATATACATATATGAAGTCTGATAATTTAGGCTTCATTTCCATAGAAAATCTGGTTAAAACTAAAAGTATTAAGAATCTGAACTAAGTTTAGTTACATAATTGCTTATGTGAATATATCTAAATACATTCAGCCTGGTTAGCAAAAATGTGCTAAGTATAGGGTTGGAGGTTCTAGTAACAAACAGACTTTAATGCCCAGCTTGACAAACATAATAATTGCTAAGAAAATTCAAAAAATCAAAACATTCAGAAAATAACTAAAATTACTGATTTAAAGCCAGACTTCCAACTTATCTTCATTTTATCCAATTTTTGCCAAATGGGAGCAAAGTTAAGACAATGGAAAAACAGACTGATTGTCAACAGATTTTTTTTTTTCCTATAATATTACTAACTGAACTCTAGAAACCTCTTCAAAAATAAATATGAAGATTGCTTCCACCTGGTTTTGGGACACATCTTTCCCTGGTTTGAATCAAGAAATAGTCATGATCTCTCTGCCTGAGTTTTTGATCTCTGGCAAACACAGTGATGTGGAAGTTTCATGGGATAAAATTGTAAAGTCATCTTACAGGTAACCTGAGCGTGCAATTCATCTCATTTAACATAACCAATGTACATATTAACATTTGATGTAAAATTAGTCCTTTTAGGCTGTTTTCAGTCAATGAAAGAAAAGGCAGGGACCTCCAGAGCCTGGCTCATTTAATCGAGGGTTGATGTCTAAGATAAATGGCAAGAAGCTGCCTCTGAACAAGTCCATCTTTCTCCAGTGACAGCAGAGACAGACTGAATGGCAACCTATGACTAGAAATCTGCGACAGTTAAGGTTAGGTGAGGTGAATCCTAACCATAAAAACCAAAACCTTTGTTTTGTTTCATATTTTTTTTTACCCTTCCCTCTTCTGAACAACAGAGATCTGCTGTTTATCTTCCAAATTCATAGCTAGTGCAGAGGTAATATCATTTTGTCTCTGACAATAGAGATATACACACCTAGTTCTTCTATGTGTACCCTTCACAATGTCCTCAGACTTGACTAATACAATTTTATTTTTTATTTTTAATTAAATCATTTTTTACTAGTCAAGAAAGAAAATATATGACTGTCCTCTCTTATACAAGGAAAATCCCTGGTTCTTCATTGTCTGGTTATGTGTTTAACTACAGTAATTACCACATTACATGATGATACTGATTTTTTTTTTATGGTCTATTTTCTTGTCAGAATAACCTTAAACAGAAATAACCCTCGCCATAATTTATTGTCCTCCCAAGAGGAGCAAAAGGGTTTATCCTGTAGAACCATTTTAAATTGGAGAAAACAAAACAAAACAAAACAAAAAAAGCAAAACAAAACCAAACCAAACCTCCCATGGAAAGTATGCATTTATTATTCATTTATATTGTTATTACCCCTGGTGGGTTCTGTGGGGCTCCATGTTAGAGCCAGTTCTCTTTAATGTTTTCATAAATGACTCAGATGCGGGACTTGAAGATACATTGCTAAGGTTGTGGCTGACAGTAAACTGAGCGGAGCTGTTAACTCCCTCGAGGGTGAAGAGAGGTCTTGCAGAGACATCCTGACAAATTAGCGGGCTGGGAAATCACCAACTGTATAAAGTTTAACCAGAGAAAGTGTTGGATTCTGCACCAGGGAAGGGGCAACCCTGGATGTACATACAGAGTGGGGGACAAGAGGCTGGAGAGCAGCCCTGCAGAGAGCGATCTGGGGGTTCTGGCTGATGACAAGTTGAATCTGAGCCAGCAGCGTGTCCTGGCAGCAAAAAGGGCCAACCGTTCCCTGCGGTGCATCAGGCACGGCATTGCTAGCTGGGCGAGGGAGGGATTGTCCTGCCTGAGGCTGCATTGTTGCGACCTCACCTCGAGTACTGGGAGCAGTTTTGGGTTCCACAATATGAAAGGGACATAAATCTATTCGAGTATCCAAAGGAGGGCTATGAAGATGGTGAAGGGTCTAGAGAGGAAGACATATGAGGAGCAGCTGAGGTCCCTTGGTTTGTTCAGCCCAGAGCAGAACAGGCTGAGGGGAGGCCTCATGGCGGCCTGCAGCTCCCTCACGAGGGGAGCGGAGGGGCAGGCGCTGAGCTCTGCTCTCTGGGGACAGCGACAGGACCCGAGGGAACGGCATGGAGCTGGGACAGGGGAGGGTCAGACTGGGTGTTCAGAAAAAGTTCTTCACCCAGAGGGTGGTCGGGCACTGGGACAGGATCCCCAGGACAGTGGTCATGGCACTGAGCCTGTTGGAGTTCCAGAGTGTTTGGACAGCGCTCTCAGACATAGGGTCTGATGTTTGGGTAGTGCTGTGTGGAGCCTGGGGTTGGACTTGATGATCCTTTTAGGTCCTTTCCAGCTCAGGTTACTCAGTACACAGTACACAATGCCATGAGATAACACTTGTGCTTTGTTAGATGCTTCACTGATGGAGGTGTTTCTTTTTATAAGATGACTGTCTCATAGCTGATACAATCAAAAAGTCAAATGCAGTTATGAAATGAGATTAAAAATGTTTTAAAATGATTGTAGTGGCACAAAGACAATTTACAACTTGGAATCACCTTCAGAGATTTTACTCCAGCACAGGAGAGAGAATTTCCCCATGAGGAAGATGCACTCTGTTCACTAGTAGATGTCATACACTCTGCTAGGAAAAAAACCAACCAACCAACCAAATAAACAAAAAAACACCTTGCCTTTTGGAGTGGACCTATCTGTCAACATAAATATTGATGTGGTTTTGCTTAGCTTCACATAAGCACTACTTATTGGCCAGATGGTATTGGGCTGTATTGGGTTTATGTGGCAAGGTTTTGGTAGCAGGGGTAGTAGTGGTAGCAGTTGCAGGGGTGGCCTTGAGCAGAGCCCAGCAGCTGTCCCATGTCAGATCAGAGCCAGCTCCAGATGGCACCAAAAGGGACCTGCCGCTGGCCAGAACTGAGCCATGAGCGACGCTGGGTGGGCCTCTGGGAGAGCAGAGTTAAGGAAGGGGAAAAATATCCTACTGTGCTACAGCAGCTGGGAGAGAGGGGTGAGAGCTGAGAGAGAAGCAGCCCTGCAGCCCCCAAGGTGAGTGCAGCAGGAGGGCAGGAGGTGCTCCAGGCACGCAGCACAAGTTCCCCTGCGGCCCGTGGAGAGGCCCCTGGTGGAGCAGGCTGTCCCCCTGCAGCCCACGGGTCCCACACGGAGCAGATCTCCACGCTGCAGCCCGTGGAGGAGCCCCCGGTGGAGCAGGTGGATGTGGCCTGGAGGAGGCTGCGGCCCATGGAGAGCCCCCGCAGGAGCAGGCCCCGGGCCGGAGCTGCAGCCCGTGGAGAGGAGCCCACGCAGGAGCAGGGGGTCTGGGGGGAGCTGCCGCCCGTGGGGGACCCGTGCTGGAGCAGTTTGC
The DNA here is from genome assembly GCF_964034855.1 of Anser brachyrhynchus. Taxonomy (NCBI): domain Eukaryota; kingdom Metazoa; phylum Chordata; class Aves; order Anseriformes; family Anatidae; genus Anser; species Anser brachyrhynchus. The sequence continues at coordinate 203,511,587 of NC_137694.1, read as the reverse complement.
TCCTGGGGGATGGACCCCGTGGTATGGAGCCATGTGGGAGCAGTTCTGGAAGAGCTGCAGCCTGTGGGCAGCCCCCCAGGCTCAGTTCGGGAAGGACGGCATCCCGTGGGAGGGACCCCACGGGGAGCAGGGGCAGAGAGGGACCGTGAAGGAGCGGCGGAGACGAAGCGTCAGGGACTGACCGCAGCCCCCACTCCCCATTCCCCTGTGCTGCTCAGGGGGAGGAGTGGAAGAAGGTGGATGGAGGGAAGGTGTTCTTAGTTTGCTTTTATTTCTCTCTGGTCTAGATTTTTAGTAATAGGCAATAAATTATATTAATCTCCCTACAGTGAGTCTGTTTTACCTGTGATGGTAATTGATGAGTGATCTCCCTGTCCTTATCTCAACCCTTCAGCCCTTTTCCATTGTATTTTCTTCCCCTCTTCCTCAAGGAGGGGGAGTGGGAGAGTGATTGTGGTAGAGTTTAGCGGCATGTTGGTGTGAAACCACTACAATACTGAAGCTATTATCTGAAATCTTGAGATCAACTGAGACCACAGTGGAACGAATGAATGTCAATGAGACTGAAGGCTACACTAAACAATGTTGACTCCTTATGTAAACTGTGGTTTTGGGACTGAATAAATCAGACCACCTTAGTGACAGACTGCATGTCCTTTCCCAGCACAATAAGAATACAAAATAGGCACTGTTTGTTTTTTAAGTAGTGCTTCCTGGACTTTCATTCAAATACTGACATAGAAAAGAGGGAATAAGAGGGTTCCTACCATACTGTTTTGTCTCTGAGATAGGAGGATGCTCATGACAAGAGAAATGTGAGGAACCATCTTCCTTGCAGCCCATGGCACAGAAACAATCATTGCCACCCAGAGGATGTGGTTGTTTCCTGAGCCCAGGAGTGAAGGTGATGATTTTACTCCCATATACAGAGTATTGGGCCTTCTACTAATGAGGCCACTATTGAATTCCTTCAATTCATCTTGTTACATTCAACTGTGAACCAGGGAGTTGGAGCCTGTTCTGCAGAACATACTTGTGTTAATCCTGACTACCATTTCTACACAGAGCAATGAAAACACAGAGGGAGGCCTCCATGTTGATAGGATACAAGCATCTGCCAGCCATTAGCTGTTTCAGAAGGTGAATGAAAGAAGCCAATGCTTTTCCCTAGAAATAATGTCCTGGCTCTGTAACTACTCCTCATAGCCAAGTGTAGTAGCCAAGAGTCCCTATTTGCTCAGCTGGTCCCAAAACAGCAGGAGTCATTCCCTTCCTTTCATACTTTTCCCAGCTCTACTAGTTTAGGCTCTTGGAAGGTTCGTGCAGAGAAGCTGCCTCTGGTTTCTCTGTCTTTGCATCTATATCTGTACAAGGCTATTTGTGGGCTGGGAAAGTGACAATCTAGAAAATGAAAACTGGACTGAACACTACTTAAAAATCTCTAGACTTCTTTCCTTTAGTAGATACAGGTTTTGTGTTACAGAAGGCATTAATTTCTGTTCCTTTTCCAGTGTAACTGAAGTTTTTAGAGTAGACTGAAAAATAATAGCACATACCTTTTCCAGCCATACTACAAGAAACTTCTTAGCTAAAATGAAATCACCTCTGGCGCTAAACCATCTAACTTACTTTTGGTAAAGTAATGTATTTGAATCCTTAGGGCCTTACTTTCTGCAGAATTATTATGTATCTTTATGGGAGTAAGAAGAGACAGCTTGAACTAGGATATAGGAGCCTTACAAGCAGACTGCAGAGGGCATATTCAGGACAGAGATGATGGTGTGACTGTTTTTACAAACTGCTGAGCATCTAGCATGAAGCCCAGTAACGTGCAGTTTCCAGGCTTATTTTAAACAGCCACTTTGTAAACTTTTGCTCCAGATCAGTTGACTATTATCAGGTTGTGAACACTGGGAGGAATAACACAGCCCTTTTAAAGCAGAATGCAAAGAAAAGCTTCAAGACCCTGGAAAACAGCAGAAATGTCTAATTAAAGAGAAACTCTGAGGCTGGGTGAATGGCTGTTTTCTTCAGCAAAAGAATAGTTTTTCCAATGTAGGGAACACTCCGCAGGGACCAAATGCAATTTTGATTCAGCTTGCATCATATTGCAACTGTTCCATACCCACATATTTTGTATCAGAAGGGGAGTCCTACTCACAAAAGCACTGCAGGACTGACAGCGATGTCTGCTTCAATGAATTAAAAAAAGAAAAAAAAAAAAGACTCTGTACTGAAGGACTCTGTTGTCCTGTCAGTGCGTTGGTGCAGTATGTTCACTTATCCTTTCTTGTCTTCTTTGCCCTTAGCCTTTCTTTGAAAATGCTCAGCTTTATGAAATGAAATGGAAGAAAGCACAACAGTTAATTTGCCACTACACAGCAGCATAACTCCAGTACATCAGTGAACAAGAAAGGAAGCCAATTCTTATTGCAAGGTGGTTCCAGAAGGCAAAGATTTGCACAGGGCTTTATAACACAATATAACAGTATTTAGTTAAACAGAGTCATTCTTGCAGGTTGTAGTATAAGCAAACAGATCAAGCCCATAAGCCAAAGATGCCCAATATTAAAGAGAGAATTAGCTTAAGTTTTAAGACATCATTAGGATTTAGGTTGAACATTAACTAACAAAATGTATCTCGTTTTACAACCTGCTGCTAACTGATGCTCAATGTCCCTGGTACCATGTTATGATGCTATTATCACAGATAAAAATCAGTTTAGTATAAGATTTTATATTGAAGTGGAAAGGCAAGAAATGTAGTTATATGTATCTATTACTGAGATTTTATAATGGCAGCCACAATAGAAAGTTGCACAGAAGGGAATCTTCCTCTCACAATATATATAGACATTTAAAATAAATTTAATCAGTTTTAAAGATCCCCACTGGGTTTAACTTTGAGAAACCCCTACATGAGAAATCTCCCCAAAGAACACACTTTTCTTTAAATCTCCTTGGAATGTATTTGTTAAAGCCAGATTCTCATTTTACTAGATATGAGAGCAGGACAAAAGCTATTGCTAAGCAATTTATTAAAATGTTCTTCATATTTCAGATGAGAACTGACACTAAGTTTCATGCATTAAACATCTTCCTTCATATCTCTTGTGAGAGCTCATCTCTTATATTATGCCCACAAGGGTCTCTTATTCTTACATATGTTGAATAGAGTTTGACCTTCCCTCACAGCACCGCACAGCCAGTGAGGCTGTTTGAAGAACAAGGTACTAGTCTGTGTGAATGGCAATGAAAGAATTGCTTGGAGAATATTAAAAAAGAGAAAGTAGGAAAAAATGTGTTGCTTATGTAATACATCCGTATTACTAGGTCTCTTCACAAATTAAATGCATTTTGGTGCTTAGCTGCAGTAACTGCAATCAGAGTCAGACACATATTCTCTGTTATTCTAAATATAACTTAAGCTAGTTGTTGTTGGAAAGGGAACTAGAGATGGCTTTGATGCTATACAGAGTATGAATAAATAAATGTATTGCAAAATAGGAAGATCAATTCAAGCCTAAGTCTATAGCATATAATTTACCTATATGATGACTTATGTATTGAGGTGTTTTCAGCTGTTCCAGAATGTACACTGCTGTACAGTCTTAAAAAAATTTCTGCTCTGCTTTTCTATTCAGCATTGTGAGTGTTTTCTGGCATTGTGCAAGCCCTGTTCATTTTCAAGACTGAACTTTCTCTCTGACACACTTTATTTCTTTGAAGGCATGTTCATTTTGAAATTTTTAAGGTTATTTAGGAAAACTTCTTCTGGACCTGTGATGATTTGATGAACTTGTTTAATCAGGCTTGCATGGCATTGCGAAGTCATGCAAGCACATCACTTCAAACACTTTCAGATTAGTTCAAAACCAGCAGGAAGAATCACTTTAACAAAACCTTTGCTTCTTTTCACTACTTGTTCATTATTCCTTCAGTAATGAGAAAGAAATGTTTCATCTTTGTATTTCCAGATAAAATGCTAATAAATCTCAGTGGATGGGCATCCTTTTTTATTACACGGTGGTTAGGTTTGCCTTCAAGATGTTCACACTGCATTGGCTTTTCAGTCACACCATTTCTGTGAAGGAGAGTTTCCTTCATTCTGACTCTTATAGAATCAAAGTGACTTACTCTTTTCTGTTACTAAACCCATTTTTTCAGGAACTGACTCAAATGGCCTGGTTTTCAGAAGCGGTGAGCTCTCTCTAACTCCAGAGTATGGGAGCTACAGGAGGTTAAGAGAAAATAAAAACTCAAACCATGTGTGCTACAGAGTCTGAAGATGGATTCTGAAACCTCACTTTAAACAGAAAAACTTTGTAAATTCAAACTAATAATACTCGGCATATTTTTTTTTTAATTATTTATTTTATTTTTTAATGCATTTTTGATCTTTCTAGAAGTAGAGTCTTACCCTTTGGCATGGAGAATGATATCTCTGGGAATTAAATGTGTTGCATAAGCACGACTAATTAGACTACATATTTCCACTTCATTCTCCATCTTTTTCACCCAATAGCAGTGGACCAGCTGTTACAGAACCCTCCAGAAATGTACTACTGAACTTCCTGAGCCTACAAAACAGAGACCACATGTGAACTACCTGCTGAGACAGCCTTTAGCCTGTGCTAATTCTCAGACTCCCCCAGTGAGCGTTTTGGAGATTGCTAAAGCCATCTGACACGGCCAAAACTACACCAGGATAATTTAATACTGCAAATTAACAGTATAGACAGTTTCCACTGCTAAGGAATCTTCCTTGGAACTGTTTAACTTACAAGTAAGGATGTAGCTGTAATGTCCAGACATGTCATCAGTGACATACTTTAATGGTGCAGACTGTACCATAATTGCATGCAAGCCTCTGAAAACGTTGTCCACCTGCGTGGTGAGACACAGGGTGCCTCATGGGTGAGGAACTGAGATACTGAGGAAAGAAAGCCCAGCCTCTTCACCCCACTGCTATAAGTATTGACAGAAGAAGCAATTTTCCTAGATTGCCATTGCCATAATAAAAAATATGGCTATAGAAGAAGCCAATATCAGGAGTATCTCTACATGCTGTGATAGAGTTGTTAGTGGAGGGAGACTTCAGTCCACCAAGGCCATGGCTGTGCTGCGACATGAATTTCTCCAATGATGGCGAGGGACATAAGACATGGGCTCTCCACTTAGCCACCACAGCTACATCACTGCTGCTGAGAGACTGCACCTAGGCTGAAAGAACTCATTAAAAATTACAGGCTAAGTTAAGCTTGGAACTGACTGCAGGTTTTCTCTGCCCTAGCCAAGAGATAACATTGGTCATACGGCGGCGTTTGCACAAAGAATGCTGAGATTAACTGATAATACAAAGAAGAGAAAGTGAAAGCTCTCCCCCTTGGCTGTCCATGAAGAGGTACGACAGAGTCTGCAGCACAAGCGTCCTCTTCTCGGTGTCCTCTCCAAGTCATGCTAATGATAATGAGAGTTTTCCACCCTGTTTTCATGGTTTTCTATAGTAGATCTTTTATTATACCTGCTCAAACTCCCTACTTCTGCTTACAGTTCTAATTCCTGTCTCATCAGGCATACTCTCATCAGGCACAAGTGTTGCACACTGAGTTTGGATGTATGTTATTGAGTGATACTAACTGGAGATTTAAATAACTGTTATGCAATTTATTGACTAACTTTGATTTTCCTCTGGTTTAAACTAAAAGCTACAAAAGGAGGGATGGGAAAAGGTTGGGGAGGAGTGGAGGGAGAGGAAGGCGTGATTTTCACCCTGGTGGCAATTGTGTCCCATTAGAAATCAAACATAAGAATAATACCAGGCTTTGCAGGTGTGAGGCCATGAAAGTAACAGTTTGAGAACAAAGGAAAAACACTGCAGCAGCAGCTTTGGTGAAAAGTAACAGGTCTGCAAATGCAAGGCAGACTGCAGATTGCAGGAAAGGACCTTAAACATTACCCAGGAGATAATGTCTGCCCTTCACTCTCAACTCCAGCTACCTTGCTACCTCCTCCAACACCTCTGCAAGACACAGGCAAGAGCTACGAAACTTTCTCTTGCAGCTTAACAGACTGGCTCAGATGATTCTAATCATTTAAGGTGCAATGGTTTCATAACAGCAAGGGGTAATTGTCCTCTATGTTATTAAGAAATTTTCTTAGATCACTTTAATAGATTTTATGCATGTCTTCTTTTTAATTTATTAGATTTTATGTATCTCTTGTGTTCATGCTCACACAAAATCATTGAGTCCAATTTTGTGAAAGTTTGCAACAGCTGACGTGCTCAGGCCAGTTTTCTATGTTTAAAAGTCTGTTCCTGATAAATCTGTGACATTCTCCACATTTACTTTGTCTACACCATCTAAGAATATAGCCCTCTGGCTACAAGTGCTAGCAAACTGCAGTTCTAAGCCATAAAAATCATTACAATATTAACTTGGCATGTACAGAAACAATTTTCCAGGACAGTAAACTTTTCCAGGATAGTAAATTCACAATATCTCCCTGGTTACACTTATATATTCCAGTCTGCTGCCAGATGCAGATTTTCCAAAGTCTGGTGAAGTTCCACATGATTAAACAAAATTGTTGTTGGTATGTATCATTTATCTTCTTAAAATCCACTTTGAGATATTTATTATTATAGGTCAAAGATGTCAAGTTTGACGGAAAGAAAGCTGCAAATATAGCCTTAAGGTTGCCTCTTTTTTGCATTTTGATGTGTACTGTGATCCCTTTATGAGGCTCAGTATAAGCCTAGCATCAAGAGACAGGGAGCAGAGTCCCAGAATGTCAGGCCTAACAGTAGATGAGTTTGTTTGGATGCATCCAGCCTGAGGAGTGGGCTTTTGGTGTTCATGAGGAGCTTCTCTCATGCATGAAGGACAGTGTGGGAGAGTGCGGATGGGCACTTGCCTGCAAACATAGCAAATCATGGTGGAAGGCTGACACCTTTGCAGAGTGAGATTGGTTGTCTGCATTCTGTATGAGATGTTACTCCTTCAAAACAGAGGCAGTGGGGAAGGTCTGGGACTGGTTCAGCAAATTTGTGAGTGACAAGTAGTGAAAGGAGCTGTCAGTGCTTGTGGTAGGCCTATGCTAGGGTGAGGAATGATAAATAATGCTGGATACATGAAATACTGAGAAGCTGGTCGCGATTGAAAGATGTCTGTAATTCATCTGAATCAAGCTGGAGCTGGTCATAACTACACTAGTTAGTCCCTGATAACAAGAATGTACTTGTCAGGCACCTGGTCTTGTTGCTGAATGGTGCACACGTTGAAATGGGAGAGAAGGAGAAAAATGGCTGTGTACATACATATGTAAATGATTTAAGTTTGTGACCCTGTAGCAAATATACAACAGGGTGTATTAGAGTGCACAGCATGCAGAAGGAAAGATGGGGGTGGTTAATTTGGCTGGGGTACTTGCGCCCCCACCACTTGTTACCAGTGTTGTGCTGCTTTGCTGATTGTCAGCCTGTCTTTAGTGACATTTTTGGTGCCAAACTGAGTCCTTAGGAAAAAGGAGCAGTGATCATTTCTGGAGAAGACAAACTCTGAAGAAAACCCAGGTCACACCATCTCCTCCCATATTCATTCTGACAGTAATTGAATATGGAAAATAAAACTGGAGGAGCACAGAGTAAAATTTATCATTTTAATGCCTGGGAATCTGTGGTGATGCAAGATCATCTCACTGTCTTTACTTCTTTCTCATTAAAATGTGAACGAACTTCTACAAGTTGCATGTAGGTATTCTCATGGTCTACATTTTGTAATGCTGATCCCAGAGTTGGGTAGGTGCAGAAATGGCTCCACAGCTGTATAAAGGATGGATAAAAAGAAATTATATCTACAGAGAACATTATCCTGGTTGTAGTCAAGGATATGTGGAAAGTATGAAGATGAATTTCTTAGAAAAACTGAGTCAAAAGTGGACTCCCTCAGAATTCAGTTTTCAGTTCTTCAGCATTTCAATATTTCATACTAAACACAAAAGAGTACTGTCTTCAGGGACAGTTAGGAGGCAGAGCTTGTTTTCTTTTTAAGCAGCTCCTCTGTATTGCTATTTTGACATTTTCTTTAGTTCCTTGTTGAGCAAGGGTACTTTAATGATTCATTCTCTTATCCTTGCCTAGGATTACAGAAGGGACACCTTGTTATCATTTTCCCACCTCTAGTCCACCTGAGACATCGTCAAGCTCCAAATATGATATGACCAATCTTGATTAGATTCCTAGACATTTGTACTGAGGCAGTGGCATGCTGTTTCTCATTCTGCATTCAGGTCTTGCATCTCACTTTTGAGAATATTTATTATTAATGTCATTGCTGCTTGCCATTTCTTCTGTTATTAAGACAGTGAAGCCAGGTAGTATTTAACTTTGAAAAGTCTATTTCAAGTAGTAACCCCAATTCAAAAGTTTTATTTACTATAGAAAAATAACTTGACAGCAGAATAGATCAACCAAGCCCACCCACTGATAATTTTCTATTTATTTATTTTTTGTCTGATACCCAAACTAGCAGAGACTCTTGCAGAAAGCATTCACTTTCAAAATCTGTGAATGTTTGAGAAACAGATTTCATTCTTTTATATTTCACGATATATAACTTTGCAAATTGCATTAAGCACACTGTATGAACAAGTTGTGAATGCAACACTTTGAAAAGTAGTTGCTCAGGGAACAAAATTTGGTAACAGGCAACTCCCAATCTAGCAAATTAAGATACATTGAGATGCATAAACTGAATTTCAGTGTTGACTCCAGAGAAATTGCATTTAAAATGAATAGCAAGGCTATACTAACCATTAGAACAGTTAGGCACGGATAAGCTTCTTTTCACTGCTCAGGTTTTTTTGTTTGTTTTTTGTTTGTTTGTTTGTTTGTTTGTTTTTTGTTTTTAGTTTGTTTGCTTGTTTGTTTCCAGAGATTTTGAGCAGAAATTGCCTCTAGGAAGTCTTAAAAGAGGCCTCAAAGAGAGGAAAACATGCAACTAGAAACTGGCAGAGCTCAATCAAAGCCAGTCAGCTTGTGCTCATTTATGCCACTGAGGGATCTGATCTGCTGCTCCTCAGACTGAGATTTACACTGAACTCACTGTTACACTGAACTCACAGTTAGATAAAAGGTTGCTATGTATCACCTAAATTGTGGTAATGGCTTACATGTGGGTGCTTTTCTTGGGAAAATATCAGGTGTCTCAGTTTAGTCCAATTTCATACAGGTTAGATTAAATTGTAATCGCCTTTTCTCCATGCACCAAGAGCATAGAGAGAGCATCTATGGGTAGTGACTGTAGTTCAGTTTCTTATATTAGTCTTACTTCTTAACTGCTGTAGCTCTTTGGAGAGCAGAGCCTTTAAATCACGAATGTGGGGCTGCGAGATGAGTCTTACTCTGGACCACATTCTCAAATTTGACAAAGCTGTAGCTAGCAGAGGACTAGCTCCTTACATACTGCACCCCTGGGCTTGGAAATGAGGCTATCTCCTGCCATGCTGCTTCTCCTTCATTTGGGGATTATCTCTTAACACACAATTCCAGTTCTGAACGCTGCATGTAAAGTAGCACCTATGTTTACTGTGAAAAATATCATCATAAGCAGTGAAAATCCGCTCCTGTTCCAATGTTCTAATTTTTAATTTGTTCTGCCTCCTATACTCTAAAGGAACGGAAAGATATTTTTCCTGTCTCTTAGAAGTACCTGTCTGAAGAGGGACGTTGGTATTTTCTGCTTAGTATTTTAGTTGGAGGGCCAAGCATGTCTTCACAAGGACAAGTCACTGGTGCCCTTGGGGCAGCCCTGATGGGTATAATGCATTTTCTCATAACCAGAGGCTAAGTAAGCATTTTCATATATATTATCTGTTAGTATAATTAATAGATACCTCTATTTATATATCAGAGCTGAATGATGATGATAAAAAAATACCTTAGTGTTCAACACATTGAAATATTAAATGACTGGCATACCTTGAGCCCCAAATGGCTGTAATAAATATTCTCAACTTTTCCCTGGTTCCCCTTCTAGCTGTCACATTCTCCTTTGTTCTGATTAATAGAATTAACCTTCTAAAGTTAAAGATAAGAAATAATTTAAAATGGCATAGTAAGATACCTGTAGTGAATGTATATTCTCTTCAATAGAGAGAAAGACAGTGACATAAGACTTCAGAGCAGCTTTCAGCACTCTTTCGTTAGAGTGTACACTCTTTTTTAAGAGTGTAAACAGAAAACTTTGTGAAAGACATTCTCTCCCATCTCATCTCTGCTCCCACTCCCTGATGGGTATGCGCTTGCACTGTGTTCACAAAATTTACATGTAATCTTCTACGCTCATTCTGCACAGATGACACACCTTTCAGAGACATCAGGCTGGCAAAACCCAGTCCCCAGGGATGACTTATATTGTCCTATTTCCCATCTTTCTTCTGTTCCTCTGGCATCTTTGGTTACATTGCCAATATTCTGCAGAATTTTGTTCATTCACTTTAGCACAACAAGAAAGCGAATTTCCTTGGGGTCATGGAAGTGTTGGTAGTGGAAGACCAAATTTCATTAGCAAATATTTGGACATAGTGTAACTCTCTAAAATTCTTGATGCCAGCCTTCAGTAGCTGCTCCTTTCATCTTGGACAAGAAGAGCTGGCTTCCATAAGCATGACTGTACAAAACAGTAGACTCACTAGAGCCATTAAACTGTGTATTGTCTGCCTTACATTATGCCTTAATGTCATCCTCCCCACCACAGGGTTTGCAGGAAAATCCCTCTGCATTGTCATTCCACCTGCAGCCTCAATTACTCATGAAATGTGTTGCCCCTAGTTTAAAGCATAATCTAGGCCATATTCATTGTCCTAAATACCATGTAAATCTCTGTATTCAGTAAATGGAGAAAATCTGACTGCTCAGGAGGCTTCTGAAGAGTTCAGTGTTTCAATGGACCAAAAACCCCCTTGAGTATGAAGCTACCTATATCCAACCAAGATGTAAATGTGTTATTAGTGGTTATTAGTTTAATAATGTGTATTAGTTGTGCAGAAAGTGGACTATGTAAGCATCCCCAGGCATTTCTAACGGACAGTGTGAAAGCATTTTAGACAGTGACCATTAACTTATAGGTGCTATTTGTTAGAGGTGAGATTCTGTATTTCCAAAATAGAAGATTTCTACAGTGCTTGTAAGGATTTTCCCATTTGTTCAGGAATATTTGGGATTTTAAGACAATTTTCACCTCTCCTACTATTAGATGTTACAGTGGAAACATGAGTAGAGTTTAAATTCCAGAGTTTTAATCACTAAGTAAACATCAAGGTTTGGAGGAACCCATTTTTCAGAATACAGAGATGATGTATATGACAGTCTCAGGTACAAACACCTACTTTGCAGTCACAGCTGGGTGAGAATAGACTTATCCTCAGTGTTTAGAGACATGCTGAATATGAGAAAACATGTTATAATAGAGGAAAGACTGATTTGAAAGGAAGTGTTGTTTATTGGCAAATTATGCAAAGGAAGACGATTGAGGGTGGTGTTGCATTCATGGGTTGGCTAAAGCGTTGATAATGTTGGCCCAGAGGGACATACTGCTGAGCTCTCAGGGAGCATTGGCACCTGCTGTTTCTCACACTACCTGTTCTTTAAAGTCAATCAAAAGTTATTGGTAGAAAGAGCTGAATCATTGAGAAGGAGGCTAACACTATCATTAGTGAGAAAAGTTGTCAGTAGTTGTGCCTGGGCTCTCATTCTTAATATTTAACTGTTTGAAAGTTTGTTTGCATGTGACTGTCGTGTTTTGAGAAAACAAAATCCTTAATGGTAAGGGGAACAGAGGACTTTCTGTAGCTGTTTTCTGTAGCTGCTTTTCTGCAGCCATTAGGCAGGCAACAGATCCATGGGCAGTGTCACAGACAGGCTAGCACTAGGCTAGGCTCAGGGATGACAATGACAGCCAGATATTGTAATAAGGACAAGCCAAGGCTGGGAGCTAGAAAAGTCAACTCTTGTTCTAAGCTGGTGGTGGTGTGTGTTTGTGTGTGTGTGTGAAGACTGGTGGTCAAGGTTTGGGCAGTCAGGACGCCACAGAAGACAGGGGGAGACAATGTGACCAGGCCAAAAGTCAGGTTGTCTCTGTTACAGGGTAAATCCTGGACATCAAATGGTCAAGCTGGAGTGCGAGCACAGGACCTTGGCATCATGTGTCAGAGTCAACAGGGCTGGATGGATAGAAGACAACTACAAGGGTGAGACAGATGCCAAGAGCCATGCTGAGCTTCTGCTCACATATCTCTGTTGTTGCTGAAAGCAACTGGCTCGCACAGCTTTCTTGGCTAGGCAGAGCTTGAGTGAGGTCCTGATCCCTGCTGCAAAGCTTGGTTTCCCAGGGCCTCACAGTGACAATGCTAAGAAGGAACAAGAGAAACACTCTCTGAAGTTGGATAGATCATTCATACAAATTCACATGAGAACTGATGCCTAAAACCCAGATCCCCTTATTCCTGTTTTCAAGTTCCTCTAAGAGGCTAAGCCAGGGCACTCAGCTGCCTTTTTGGAGAGCAAAAGCAATCTGCGACTCTTCAAAATGAGATCTTTGTAACAACCTTCATTATGAATGTACTGTGTTTTATTCCACCAATTGAAGTGACCCCATGGATCTCGGAATTAAACAACTTGTGACCTTCATGGTGGTGTAAGACTATCCATTAAAACTTTGTGGAACAAGAGAGGTACAACTGCACTGAATGATTTGGTGCTTGTAAGGAACTGGTCCTAAATCCTTGTGGAAAGCAGAATGAATAATCTGTTAGTTTCAGCCAGTTTTTCTCTTTTGGGGATAGACAAGAACAGATTATGAATTCTTGGAGCATATTCAGCAAATGATTCTTTGAACATTGATCCCACTGCTGAATACGAAGATTAAGGCTGTGTGAGGATGTTACCAGAAAACAAATCTTGGGGAAATATTCCTTTTTTAATAAGTTCCAAACAGCAGAAAGAGAATATTTTAAGATATTAATGATCCACAAGTGAAATGCAATTATTGACCATGTGTGAGCCTTGTCCAAAGGCAACAACCTTTAAAAGGACAGAATGATGGGAAATGAGGAGTTTGCGGCGCTCATGGGGTAGAGTCTACCCTCAGTAAATTCGTGGATGTGTGCTCTTGTTTCCAGTTTCTTTAGAGCCTTTCTGTCCTCTGTTCATCCAACTGTACCTCGTAGATCTACCTCCATCAGCTATGGGCTATTTCTTTAAGAATAGTATGAAGCAATTATTTTAGTTGGCCTTTCAATACACTGGGAACTTGTGGGTGGCTAGTTAACTAGGCTGATGATTTGTGCTGTAAGGAGATAAGGAGATTTACTTTTTTTAAGACCTAAGTGACCTAAATGTCCAATTCCTTTCCTCTAGGGCACCACACAGCAATCTGATAGGATGGAGGTAATATTGCTCACAATCACATCTACCATTTTTTGCACAATGTTTGATTAACCTAAGAAACTTCACTAATTTTAAAAATGCTCTGTGAAAAAATTAAAGCTGATATTAGCAATGCCTATCAGCTAAAGTACCTTGAAACAAGAATTCATTAGAGGAAAAAATACACAGCCTTCTCCTGCAAACCTTGTTCAAAAGGCATTCCCACTGATTTCATCTGTATGTTCAATATAATCCTGCCTTCACTAGAAATTTCAGTCTTGAGAAAGATGGTCTGGAAATCGAATGCAGCAGCTTTGCCATATAAAGACAAACAGGTCAATATACATTATGCTTGTTTTCCTGAGGAAAAGGCATACCTATATATATGAAATTGAAATAGAGAGTTGAAATCCACCTTAAAATAAAATTGCAGGAAGTTTCATGGGTCATAATAAACATTAAATTACAGTTTAATGTTTTCTTATTATATTATAGGTGAGTTGATACTAATTTACAGGCCATATCCTGTGAGTTGCTAAATATCCTCAGTACTAGTTAAAGGCAGTGCTAGTAAATGTAAAAGTTGGTCAGTACTGAAAGCGATGGAGCCCCTGCTTGTTTTTATTTTCAAGTCACATTTTTTTCATCCTTGAACCATGACCACGAATTGCCTTCGAAGAGACATACTTGAATTATCTCCTGTGTTATCTCTTCCTTTTCCACGGCAATCTTATTTAGCCATAGCTTTTTTCTTCAAGCCATATTCCTCAAGTATAAGCTAAAGGACAAACTGTCTGGAGAACCACATAAATAATATAACCTATGTTTAAATGTCAACCCTAAGCAAACATCTCAAAAGAAATACCATTTAACTTGTTTTTAAATTATGAGGAATAATAGAATTTTGCAGGAAACCAGCCCATTATGACATTTGTTTATACTTCATATTATTGTCAAGCAAACAGAGCTCCAGAAGTGATGCTGAACTTCCTGTTCTCCCAGTTGGTTACAGTTGGCTATTTGAAAGAGCTCCTGCTTCTCATGAAAATCCATGACCTCCGTGAGTCCTAAAAGCTTGCCCCTCCACCACTCATAATCCTAAATCAGTTCTTGGATTTAAAATTTCATAATCACAATTATAATCTATCTATCTATCTATATATAATTCTCTTAATTTCTCTTATTTCTTGAAACTCTTGTTTCACCCTCCATTCTGCATTATAGCATCCACTGGTTGATTTATGGATGTTTCTCTCCAGAGTGAAAACCCAATTTGCCTTTTTTATAGACGAAATGTTTATACCCTAGTGTTAGATTTGAAAACTCTCTCATCCATAATGATCTAATACATATTTCTGGCTTGTGGAAAATAAGGGTGCTTGCAGTAAACTCTGTTCTGACAGGGGGATCCCCTAGAGAGTCAATAAGCTTTCACTGGCTACATTTCCTTCTTATTTAATGTAAGGCAAAATAATAGGCAATAAAACCAAGGAATGGGAACTTCTATTCCCTATCAGAAGGCATATTTTGATGAAACCCAAGGGCAAGGAATGGAGCTCTGTTTTAACATGTAATAATCCCAGTCAAACATTTCTCTACCTACTCTATTTTAACATTATATCTCCTTCTCTGGAGATATTCAAGAACTGTCTGGATGCCTACCCGGCCAACCTGCTCTAGGGAACCTGCTTTGGCAGGGGGGTTGGATCCAATGATCTCCTGAGGTCCCTTCCAACCCCTACAATTTTGTGATTCTGTGATTATAAACTTATTTTTTGTTCCCTTGGAATCCTGTCATGGTTAACCCATGAGTCCATTCCCACATGCCTTTTTTCCTTGCTCTCCCTTCTGTGCCCATGAGGACATCTTTACTCAGCCAGAGCCCCTGCTTCATTTTCTGACCTGGCCTTTTGATGTCCATATGACACAAAGAATTGGGTTCTCTCTCTCAGGAGCTAACCACTGGTAGGAATCAGGTGCAGCTGGGTCTTCCTGCTTATTTGATGCAGAAAATCACAAATATCATCTCCTGCCAGCTGAATAGCCCCACAGCTGAAAAAGGGCTGGTTGGAGAAGAGTGGTGAGCATCTGTTTTGCTCTTGGGTACAACACAGCTGTGGTTTTCATCTCTAGTGGTACCCCCCAGGATGTGGAAGGGGAGCTACAGCAGCAATCTGTACACAGTCCCATCCCCTGGGTGGCTGACGACCAGGATATGGGTTATTTTCCTTCTGAGTAACTTCACTCACCAAGGTAGCAGAGCATCAGAGTTATTCTGCTGGCAGGTTGTGCTTGTTAACTCCTGCCAAGGTGCTGAAACGCTTAGAGCAGATTTCTAGGACAAAAGCAGCCACAGGCTGGAACCAAGGACAATCTGCAGAGAACAAAAGCTCTCTGCATGGGGCAGAAATACAAGTCTTAGTGAAGTTACCTCGCACTCTCTTTTTTGCAGGGAGAAGGAAGCTGAGCTTTTTATCTTCACATTTTACAGCTAGCAATTAGGCTTCAGTTGCCTAACAATGGTCATTTCAAATGCTCTACTGAAGTTCCTGGTGACCGAGACCGTCCTTGGAGACATGAAGCTAACAGAGCCCGATCCCTGTGCCATATCAATCCACATAGCTTAGCTGGCTTCACCAGAAGTACATTGGCCAAGTGTACTAAGCCACTGGGAGAAGCAAATTAGTTAACAAGAGCTCTTTGCAAATTGTCTTTTGCATCTCAAAGTGGTTATAAAATTTGAGGACTGGATTAGAGAGTATGAGAGTGATTTTGCTCTACTAACTGCTTTAGGGAATAAAAGAATTAAAATGGGTAATGAAGTATTCATCGAATTTCTGATTTGCTCCCTTGGCTAGTTGTTTGTTCCTTTGGGAGCCTGTATGAATACTAGACATCACTGGGATTTTTCTTTATATATATGTATATATATATTTTTTTTTTGTGTGTGTGTGTGGGAGGATCAAGTGTCTGGAATGGAGGGTGGCAATCTCTCAAACTTGGTCTGTTGTTGGGGAATGTGTAGTGCAGGACTGCACCTGTATCTGGGACACAGGAGGATATAAAAGGCCAAGTTATGTAACACTCAGTGTCATCCATTTGTTTTCTATCATATCTAAAATTATCTTTTTTTTTTTTTTTGAGGGTTTTAGCATGCATTCTTATCCCTGTGACTCACTTGCTCTACTTAAATTAAGAAAATGGGGAAGAAGAAATATATGTCTTTTCTTCACAGTTATGCAGCTACTCTAGTCACTGCAAAAACACTTCAATGGTCTTAAGGTCCTTGTGGAATTTTGTCGTTAAGGTGGAAATAAAAGAAGTTGAAAGCAAGCTATCCCTGTTTCAAAGACTTCTGTGGCTGAGCAGAAATACATGTACTTATTCTGTTTTGGGTAGTTGAAAGTCAACCATTTTTGCTGATAAGATAATTCTCACCACCTTTATTAGCTAACCTGTGAAGAACTCAGTACACAGAGAAGTTCTTTCAGGGTTTGTACTTGCCTGGGAGCTTCCAGAGCCTTTTTTCTCTGACTTCCACTCCTGTCACTTATGGATCTGTTTTAAGAGCTGAATCCACTCCTTTGCTGCAGAGTACTGCCAGTGGGGGCCACAGATGGCTTTGGGTATGGCTGCATTGGACGATTAATTAGTTAAGCAAATTAGTGATGGGCTTTCACAGGCATCTGAAACCTTTTCTAGAGCTGAGAACTGACTGAGAGGCGAGAATTTGCATTTGGAAATAGGAACACTCAATTTCCTCTTTTTCCTGGAGAGATTTTAATGTTCATCTCTGAACTCAACACTTTCTAACTGCACTAATCAAGCACTGTATTGGGAACATTTGGTAGGTCGCTGTCCCTTCGGTTTCTCTAAAGGCTTTCTCTGAGGACATTGGGATAATGCGGTTTGTTGAACAGACACATACAGACCATTTGTTGTGATTGTGCACATGGCTCTAGAAATTGTCTGGCTGATCTATAGCGGAGACAAAGCTACTGTCTGAATTATTTTCTTTATCTGTGGAAGGGCATTCAAAACCCAACTGGAAAATATAATAAAATTTGCCAATTGAAAGAAAAATTATTTTTGTTGGTGGATGTACTGGATGATAATCTACCTCTGGTATCTAGCTTTTATCATGGGCAACAAAATCTAGTTACATCTCTTATCTGTTGAAAAACCTAGAAAATTATATATGTTTACAGGAATCAGCATTTCGCATGCTATATATTTACACTCTCAGTAATCTTATGAATCACGTTACTGAACTTCAGGCATCTAAATGTAATATTTGAGTTAGAAAGCTTATCTCCCTAGCCACTTCATATAGTCAACAGGGAGAAAAAAGATCCTCCAACAGGTAATTCAAGCGTGTAAGCCATGTTCCTTCTCCAAACTGTCCTCTGGAGGATTTTTTTTTTTTCATGCTATTTTGTGGAGTCCTGGGGCTGCCTGTCATTGGTAGCTTTTCAGGCAGCCTGAAAACAGGATGAAAACAAGCTGTTTTTTTGCTAGGGCTGGAGTAGCATGAAATGGCTGCTTTCAGGATGTACTGGGAGTGCAGTGCAGTCCTCCTTTTCTTAGGAAATTGGTCAGGTCAGGAACTCGGAGTTTCATCACGCCAGAACCATTTTGGACTGTGGGACAAACATGTTCTCTGCTGAAATCCCAGCACAAACCATACCAATAGCTGATTTCTGAGTTAGGTGCAGAGACTTATTCATAATGATAGTACAGATGCAGATGAAATAGTGCAGCAACATCTGCTTTGCCATTCAGGAAAGGTAATAGGCATGTGTCTATAACAATTGCTCATTGCTCTCGACAATGTATATTTTCCTTTGAGTGCTGGGGCCAGGGGCAACCCTTTATAGGGAAGGGAGCTTACTCCATCCCTTAGGGAGCTGCTGAGCTTGAATAGGCTTTAGAGGCCATGGAGTGGGCCTGCAAAGAGGTTCACAGGATGGAGCTCAAGTAGATGCTGCAAGATCTTAGTCAAAATTGGAGAGTAAACAACCAGGACACAGAAGTGACTGGGGGAAGTTTCCTGGTACCAAAGGGAACTATGCAGAGTTTGCTGCCAGAGAGCTACTTAGTTGGCTGCAGCCGTGCACAAGAGGAGGCCACCCACCTGTGAGGGCACAGTCAGTGGGGAGGTGGGGAGGGAAGAGGTAATACACATTTTGACTTCTTTTCTACATGTTCTTTGATTTCTTTTAAATTTGAAAATCTATTTTCTCTCTCTCTCTCCTTCTCTTTTTTTTTTCTTTTTTTTTTTTTTTTTTCCCTGATATAAAACATTTGGACATTTTGGAGGTGCATGCTATATGGAAAAGTTCTGGGTTACTGAAAACTCCATCTGACATGGCTATTGATTGCCAAATGTGCAAACCAACTGGAGGAGGGAGTGAATATCACAGGTCTGTTCAGTCAGACACCATGCTGCTTTATAAAAGACTAATCTACCAAGTCTTAAAAAAAAAAAAGTTTTAATATTTCGACAATATTTCCACTTCCCCAAAATTTGCTCATGTTGCTGACATAGGAATGAGTTTAATTTACAGGTTTTCATTTACATTTGAAGTCTAACTACAGTCTATTTGGACACATGGTCAGTACCTGAAAATGAAAACTAGAGCTAAGAGAAGGATAAGTGTTATCTCCCATCTGTATTTCATGCCCAAACTGTCTTTTTCTCCACCTTTTCTAAAGCAGCATGTACAGATTGCTTTTTGGCTTTTGAAATTCCTTAAATGAACCTTAGATAAAAAGTAAGATTCTCATAGATAGGAACTGAAAGAACTAGGACAAGAAATAAAAACATACAATGCACTACAGATGTTCTTATGCTCATAGGTATAGCAGAAGAGAACCCCTCATTCTCAAGTGTTTATGACTAATCTAGAAACAGATTTTAAACCCACTTTAATGTGGGATAAAGTACTGGCAGGCAATGGTGCAGGTGGTTTAGTTGTTAGCACAGTTCCTGGCATGCTTTGGACACATGAGAAAGAGAATAGTTTTGGAATGGAGTAGAGTTTCCCTGTGTGGACTAAGATGAGCCACTTGCCATCACACTTAGGGAAAGATGAGCCTTTGAATGCTAACACATTCTTTTTCCCACTCAGCTTAGGTGGTCACATGCCTTGTTTAAAGTTCTTGAGCGAGACTGATATGTGCAACAGAAGTTAAGAAAATATATCATTAACATTATTCCTTTTTCAGTGCCATAGTGCACCAGTTTTAATCATTTCACTCATGTCTTCCTTTTAGTGGTTTCTCTCTCTCTTCTCTCTTTCTCTCTCTCTCTTTTGTTCAGGTGTGATTTTTCTTCCCCCTGAGCAGATATTCTATGTACAGAGACTGCTTGCCTTGTAGACGAACAGAAATTACAATATTGTGGGTCATAAAACTACCAAATTCCTATAGTGAAAGCAATGATTTATATCTTCACAGTGTTAGGACCTTGGCACACTTTTATCATTGTTTTCCAAATAGGAAAAATGTTACCTGCTGTGCTTTGTCTGGTGGACTGTTCTTAAGAGAAGGAACTGTAGATGGATGGATAAATGTATTTGTAATTGTTTGGTTATTCTTTTCTTTGAACATGTACAGGCTTATTTGCATTGATAATTAAGTATTTTAGTCTCTGGGAATTATCTGAAAATTGTCATTATGTAGGCTATCTGAAGTGATATGAATTTATTTCTTATAAATCTGTGTTAGGAGAGTGCTGCCTGTACATCCATCCACATAGGACCATAGGACTAGGAACAACAACAACAAAAATAACAAAGATTAAAATGAATACTAAACAGCATGTGCCCCTTTTATCATGATCAAATAGGTTATGATTTTGTACCCATTTATATAGGTACACCTGGGGTATGAAGTCAGTGCAAATACAATGCACCAAATCTTGCTGGAATTAATTATAAAACCAGACCTAGATCTATTGGAAATATATGGAGATTGGACTCACTCAGGAAAATCGGGAGATGAGCAGGGTTAGCGTAGGAGACCTGAGATAAGCATGTGAAATGATTACAGAATCAAAATTAGAATTTATGAACTGAAACAGGGAAAAAAAAAGAAAGAAAAAAAACCACCAACAACAACAAAAAAGATCTGTGTATGTTAATTAGTCATAGGATAACTATGAGGTATGAGTTGGGAACAAACCATGCAAAAGGCAAATATGGCTTTGTGACATATCAACTGAGAGATTTCAGGATTTCAGGTAACAATTGTGCAAAGTGCTGAGCAAGTCACATGCAGAATATTGTTTACAATAGTTACCACCAAGAAAAAAGAGCATTAAAGCCAAACAACTTGCAGAGAGAGTTGCTGTAGGTATCACAGAAGTGGAGGAGCTGTTTATATGTCCTCACAAAACAGAGTTCGACTTGCTCACTTGAGCAGAGCCAAAATTAAGAGAGGATATAGTTTTCTCAGCAAATGCTTCAGGAATGAAAGCATCTCCTAGTGAGTTCAGATATTTTAGTTAAGGGTTATTTTTGGCAAAAGAACAAAAGAGTATGATTATTTTTTTCTATTAATTTGGTTTAGTTAGTACAAGGTTTGAGGTTTTATAACAATTTTGTGGTAGAGAGAATGAATGTAAATCAGTTAAAGATAGACTTTGGTTAATTTATAAAACATATATGACTATATTTGAAAGATTATATGATGTGTCTGCCTGTGCCATGAAAGGACAGGGACAGATGATCCAGAAAATCCACTTTTTTATTACTCAGGATATTAGCAAAAATGCGTTACGCACACTACTTATGACAGACTAGACTCAGGAGCTCATCTCTGCTGAAGACAGTGGTGTATGTTAATGGGGCAGTTTGGGACTCTGAATCCTACTTTCGCTCCCAGATCTGTCTTCCTGGGAAAGTTCACTATCACCCAGCTACTAAAGATGAGGTGGACTTGTTTTCCCCTTCTAAGTCCCCATTTTGCAGTCGTGTCTACACGCACTTTTGAGGTGTGTGTCTACTTGATGGGCTTGTGTTTCTCTCTGATGTTTCCTCTTGAGTGTGAGGGCATCCCAGTGCTGGGGGGGGGCTGTAGGAGCCTCTCCAACATGCCCTTGGACAGGGTGTCTAAATTGGCTGTGCAACATCTTGAAATACACATCTGACTTCTGACTTAAAATCTTGACTTCTAGGTATTGCACTGTAAAATAGCACATTACCTGTGGGGTTTTATTTCACATTTATCTTATTGCAGCAGTCCATCCACTGTACAAATTGGGGATTAAAATGCTGCTCTGTGTGAATAAGAAACCTACCTGGATACATTCTTCACTAGCAGGAAATCTTGTTGTAGCTTTTTAAGTACAGTTCACTTTGTCAGAAATGCAGAATTGTATGTGTGGTTATGTAAAAATACAGTTAGAAACTTGGTGAATACCTGAGAGTGGACTCCACATTTGATAGACAAGTTACTCAGATAGGATAAACATCAATAAGGAACAATTATCCCCATGGCTGCAAGAAGTTTTTGTGCTGGTTTAACATACACATCTCTAATCCCAGCTGTTATAAGGCTGCTTTTTTTCAGGTTAACTTCCAGGGTTTTTCTTGTAATCATTTCTCCCTCTAAATAATGGGTTCTCTGACAGAGACTGATTGTTCTGGCGGAGTTATGTTCACTGATTCTTAAGAAATGACTTCCCCACTCAGCTGTGGCTTAAACAACAAAATAATAGCTAGGATATGTATTCTTATCAGAAGACAGGAGATAAACTGATGACGTTTTCAAACAGAGATGTAGCTGTGATAGTCATGGTATTTTACAGAAGTGTTTTGGGAATGGTTAACCTATGTATTAATATCTAATTTTCCCTATCTGTGTACTCCACCCTCTCTGCTGAATTTGCTACTGGGTTGGTAACCACATGGAGAAGCATGGGTTGGGCAGAGAGGATGATGATAATTTTTTAAAGTATTTCTTTTAACTGTTTTCCACCCTGTTATGGTAGTTAAGCAATAACAGCACCTGTGTCAGCCCATTCAGCAAGCACTAGGAAAAAGACAGAACTCTGCATTAGAGTCGACTGTAAGTTCAGCAAAGCCATAGTAAAATGCAACACAAAATAGGGCACTTTTCTTATTTCTCTGTGTTTTAATTTTTCTTTCAGTAGGCTTCTACCTTTAAGCTAACTGCAATATTAATCTAGCAGACATTTTCAGGTGAAATTTTTAAGATGACATCTGTGATATTTTGTAGGTGGAACACCAACATCAGAACATGATTTGCTGTAACCTTTTTTATGGTGACCTGAGGCAGTCTGACATTCACATAAAAGCTAGACACTGTGGCTTTGGGAAAGGCTGCCCTTAAGTTTTTGGGAAAAAAACACAACACAACAAAAACAACATACAATTATTTCAAGAACAGCTTTTGAACAGACCCTCAGTCCAGAAAGACTCTCAGGAACACCTTATGATGCTGTGAGGATGATGATCTAGCAAAATCTTGGACTTGCATACTCACAATGTTGGCAGCTTCAATAAAGCAGTGTGTTAGCTGTGGCATGTCAATCCTGACAGGTATGGCATAACTTCGCATTCGGTTTTGAAACCACTGGCAGGTTTTTGCTGCCAATAATTGCTTATCAAGTGTCACTGAAATAAGGGCACCCAGGAGAAAAACCCTCATGTGAATCATTATGGATGTCCTGAATGTATCTAGAGATTTTTGAAGAAAAAAGTGTGGTCACTGTAATCAGGGCTTGAAAGCTTATTTACACAGCACAAACCCACCTGAATTTCACCATGTGAGATTCGGGAATCATTCTGGACTGTTAGGGTTTTCTTAGAAAAAACAAACAAACAAAAAAGTAACAGCATCTCTTCAGCATCTCAAGAGGTGTGAGACAGCAGTGGCAGAGAGAAAGAACTGCCCACCTGCTATTTGTTTTCCTGCATGAGGGCATGAGACTTATGAACATCTGGTGGTGGTAAAAAGGATGTACAGACAATTCCAGCTCTGGATAGGAGCAAAGTTAACAAGTGCAGCAGTCTGTTCCAGGGATTACCAAATATATCACGAGCAGCACAAAGCTTGGGGATAGGATATGTCACACTGGCCAGAGCAAGGCCAGAGGTGGCCAGTGGTGGTGCTGAGGGAGGAGGATAAAAGAAAGAGGAATGAAATGACTGCTCCTGGGGGAAGGAAGGACAATCAGAAATTCCGTATTGTGGTTAAATTGAACTATTAAATATTCCCCAGTTTCACTAGCTTCTCCACTGCACCTTCAAAGCCTCTAATTTCTCCTAAATCATTCATCTTCCTGTACCTTTTCTCCACTTTGTCTTCTTTCAGTGCTTTGTAAAAAGTGAACTCTGGACAGTAGGAATTATTGTTTTTGTTACCCATCTGCACTGTTCCAGGCAAAAACTTAGATGTGAGTGAGGTTCCAGGCACTGTTTAAAGACATTCTACAAATAATAACATCTACTGTAACAATTAATTTTAAAGGGTGCCCTTTTAACTATAAACCACTGTTAGAACCTATGTACTGGAGGTGAGATATTTCTTGAAAAGGAAAGCAGTCCTGCTCAGGGAGTTATAGTCCTGTCTGTAATTTTATTTTATTTATTTTTTTCCAAAAAAAAAAAAAAAGGGACACTGAAAATTGATGAGTTTGTCTCATTGCTGGGTAAGTTAGATATTTGATTAACTTCTCTTTCAGGTGCTGAGAGACAAACAACTCCTACCTTTCTGTTGGCCTTAAAGAAGTATTAATCTTGGGGCTGACTTTTGCATTGCTCTTGTCTGGTTTCCCTTTGGCCTCAGTCTGGGTGCTTAGGGGTGGCTTTGACACAGCTAAGCAGATCCTGTACTCTCAATTTCCCTGGTTTCATTACATCCTTAAGAGAGAGCTACTTTGTGGCTTGAGAGGGTGGCTGAAGAGAGAAGAGAGCAGAAATGGCTACAAGGTCAGAGGATGCTGCAGGTATGGGGAAAGAGGTTAAAAAAAAGGATCTAAAATCCAAAACTATTGTCAGAGATTACTCTTTGGTGATTGACACTGAGATATGGATGGGAAGAAGTCAGAAGCCTGAAGGAAAACTGTAAAGGGATGGAGGAGGTTCAGAGCTTAAATGGAAAGTGAGAGGCTTACATAAAGGACAAAGGTGCAGTCTGCTCACTAATGGTGGCAGAAAGTTTTGAGGACACTTTTCTGGGTCACTTTGGAAGTTAAAAATAAGTGAAATGTCTGATTTTAATTACACTGGTGGGTTAGGTGTCCCATCAGTAAACATACTTACTTTAATTGCCTCACATTTTCTTTATCTGGTCAAGATGTTCTTCACAAAGAACTGTGAAATAACGAGATAGATAAGAAATGACTCTGTGTCTAAAAGAAGCTTCCTTTTGAGAGGACAAAAATGTAGCAAGGAGTAATAAGATAGATCTGTTACTTTTTTTCCTCTAAAATTATCTTTCCTTTAGGATTTTCTTATACATGCAGAGATTAGTCAATTAAAAGGTAAAAGATAGTAAGAATTGTCACTGCTCAGTTTAATATCATGTCTACTATGTCATATGGTGGTAAGAGAATAAAGAGAGGTCTAATTAAACAGTAGAGATGTGTTTCCATGTTCTTAATGATCAAAGAGGAATAATCATCTGAAGTAGTAATAAATGGCATTTAATATTTGGCTTGGCATTAACTTACCAGAAACCAATAATCCTTCAGAAATTCTTTTATGGAAATATTCTTTTATAGAAATATCACCAATACTTATCTCCATATAAGAGAATATGTATGAGGTAACAGAGAAACGTAGGCAAATTATAATATAGAAATACCAAGTGTAAGAAGCTGCGCCTGGGTTGGATTTGGGAAGTCACTGCTGCTACTGGAAGATGCTCATGTTCTGCAGAAGCAGCTTCCAGACTGGTCATCCAGGACACGGTAATCTCCATGTGGGTAGTGAAGCTGTTTAACTCCCTTTGTCTGTCTAACTCCGCCAGAAAATGTGTATTTTGCTTATGCCTTGAAGTTGCCCATTTATATTGAAGGATGTGAAAGAATCCAAAAAAAGAGTGAGTGCTTTGTACTGTCCCCAAGACCTGGTCTACTAAGTTAAATATTCTCATGTTCAGAAAATTCATCTTCATTTTTACCTCAAATAGTTTACCTTCCATTTTAGCTACTGAAACATTATTTTTCTGTTATATTGAAGCGTCAACTACTTGTTCTCATATGTACTTGAGAAAAAGAAACTATAGGATGGGAAATGATTCATTGATCATCAAATTCAAATCCTCACGGTCATTGGAAGCTATATAATAGATGGAAAATCCAAAGAGCACTTTAAATGTGCCTCAGCTTCCTGTAAATCTTAGAGCCTACGAGCAGAGGAATACAGCAAGAAAGATCAAGAATATCTTTGCAGTGGCAAAAGATTTATATCAAACTAATAGATAGAGCTTTGGAAATGGGCTAGATCCTGTGTTGTAAAAGTAATCCTAGAAAAACAATCTGTCAGACCCATTCAAAGAAAAATTCAATGGCAGGTCTGATAGAAAGTTTAACCCTGGGCCAAGGCTTTCTAATGAGACACAGTCCTTTGTCCCTAGCTGTGACCCATCTCAGTCATGCTCCTCCTATTGCTTCAGAACAAGGCAAAATGTCTTTTTCATCCCTGATAATAAGCTGTGCTTTGAGACAAAAATAAATCCATCATGTAAATGTGGTAAAAACAAACACAATCAGCAGACAATAACAAGTCTTGTTCAATTAGCTTTAGAAATTCCAGTAACTTAAAAAAACAGTCTTTCACAGACTGTGATTAAGGAAGACATCTCTCCATTCTTTATTATTAAACTAACCAGAGTAAACTCCTGAATTGCCTGTCTTAAAATCTGTCTTCACTCCTCTGATTCTTTAAGACCTTTTCTGTGTTTCAAAATCTGTCATGTATCTAGAAATGGACACAATATTCCTATAGTGATCAGAGCTGCTTCAGAATTTGTAATTTCATATACCCTAAATCAACACATTTAGATAGCCAAAGATCTCATCAGACCTTTGGTGACAGTGTCATCTGGGAGATGACATTTAGTCTAATGCCTCCATGCTCTCATTTCTATTTCAGGATGTTCTTCAAGTCTGAGCTACAGCCAACATCTGTGGACAACACTCTTTGTTCCTATGTATCCTTTTACATGCATTTCTTCCTTGCTTCCCAGCTTTTCAAGTGACCAAGGTTCTTCAGTTTTACAATTTCTCTTTGTGATTTATCACTTGCCCATTTTTTTGCCTCAGTTGCAAGATTTGGATTTTTATTTTTATTTTTATTTCGGGGGGGCGGGGAGGAGGAGGAGGGGACAAAACCCAATCTTTGCAGGATCCCATAAAAATATCTTTAATAAAACCTGAAGGTCATTCTTTGAATGCAGATACTGCTTTAAAAGGAACGTTAATTTAAACATAGTGCTTTTGTTCAAAACTCCTTCTCTGTTATAAGCTTTACTAGGGAATCTAGGGGTTTTCCAGTTTTATTATTATGCATGTTTTGGAAGTGCTCTGGACACAGTTGATTTCCCCATATTCCTGTGTAGTCCATTAAGTTCTTTTGTAAATGCTTCAACACATGCCTAACTTCACTCATGGGATGTAACCACATGGCAGTAAAATTCATATAAACAAAATTCTGCACAAGACTTTAGCAAGCGGTTTTCTATGGCACATGTAGCAATGGAGTGGGGAGTATTTAAAATAAAGAAATGTAATGCAATTATGCAGCACAAAGCTGGTCATATCTAAGATAGTGTTTAAAAAAAAAGTTGGTTTTGATGAAAATATTTTCATAAAATATTTTTTAGTTTCTCTCCTTCTTCTTCTTCTTCTTCTTCTTCTTCTTCCTCTTCTTCTTCCTCTTCAACCTCTTCCTCTTCAACCTCTTCTTCTTCAACCTCTTCCTCTTCCTCTTCTTCCTCTTCAACCTCTTCCTCTTCAACCTCTTCCTCTTCCTCCTCGTCTTCTTCCTCTTCTTCTTTTTTAATTGATTCATCGATTTATCTGATTTCTATGTTTATGCATATACCAGCAAATAAAGCAGTCTGGGGACTGTTGCTAGCCCTGAAGCCAACTGGCATGGCACAGCTTGTACCTTGCATCTCCTAAAAGAGGGTGGCTGAAATATCTACTGGAAGTGCTGCGTGGTCATGGTACTCACTATGAACCACATCTGGGCTTTCCTTGGAGGTTGTGCCAAGACCAAAAGCATGCTGCGGGCCCTGCTAGTTCAGCATGCTCAGAGCTACATGTCCTGCTTAGTGCTTTAATACAGAGATTGCTTGTGATTCTCTACACTTACCAGAGGAACCCCCTCCTATCTCCTCACAGTAATCAGCAACTAGCTTTTAAATTCTTAGCTTGCTAATTGGAAATGACAGGAATTTGTTCCTAAGGAAACATTCTTGTATCTATGACAAGGCATCACTTCCAGGGGGTAAAAAAGTGATTACAAATATATACTTGTTTCTTAGCAACCATTGAAAGCTCTCTTTTCTAATTAGTACTGTACAATTCCTTGAAAGTCTTGTTAGTTCACAGTACTGAAAGATCAATTAATCTCAGTTAAAAATTGATGGTATGAATAATTTTTGTCAAATTCTAGCTGTGCCTATGATTAATGTTAAGACAAGAAAACAACCCCTTTTGTTTTGTTTCATCATTTAATTTTATAAAGGGATTTAAAATGCTCAAACACAGAATATGTATAAACAATAAAGAATGAATTTTCCCTCATTCAGTGGTAGCTCGTTTCCTTTACACTCTGAAGTTTTAGCAGCCTAAATAGGAGACAGCTCTCCCCTGAAGGGCATGAGGAAGGATTCCCTCTTGCTTTACCTCCAGCAACCAACCGCAAAAGCAGAAACAAGGAGACAATAAAGTTCTCCAAATCCCCACCGCTTACAGAAGTATTGTGCTAATTCATCATAATTACTAAACCAATCTTCTTTATATGGAGAGAGTGTCTTAGGCATAACCAAAGCTATGAAAATAGGTTTTAAGTCATTGGAGGCTGCATATGTGAACACTAGTTTCAATATGGAACCCCAGAACATGGATTTATATCCACAAAGGATCTTTGGGATTTCATATAAACTAAGAGCTATCCATGTAGATGTGACTGTAGGACTGAGGTCTCATTAGTGTCAAGACAGATTTATCTACCTACCTACCTACCTCCCTACCTAAGATACCTTCTCTAAGGTAACAGCAGATGGTGCTGGTAGATAGCACCTAGCTGTGTTTCCTTGTTAGTATGTAGGAGTCCAATCTGGGAGGAATCATAGAATCATAGGGCAGCTTGGGTTGGAAGGAACCTTAAAGGTCACCAACTTCTAACCCCCTGCCATGGGCAGGGATGCTATCCACTAGATCATGTTGCATCCACAACCTCTCTGGGCAACCTGTTCCAGTGCCTCACCACCCTTTGAGTGAAGAATTTCCTCCTTCTCCTAGAGGAGAAGAGGAAGTACACAGACCTTGGGTAGATGTTGTTTGTACCAACTGTCGACTGTAGAGTGTGGGGTTTTTTGGACATCATCTTGGATTTGTTGAAGTGTTGTTTAGACATTAGATTAATATTAATATTGTATTAGACAGCACTTCAGTGGAGAAAAAAACACCATTTCCTCCAACAAAGAGAGTGTTGTCCTGAGCTCCCCCATCTCAAGACTGCAGCCTAGGTGTTATGATAAAGTCACAGACAGGCTAAACACATAACAGAGTATAAGGCATATTCAGTGTTTGCAACCTGATCAAAAGTTTTTCCACTTCCTACATGGAGAGAAAGCACTTGCTTCCTGCTGCTTTCAGTCAGAGGCAGATCCTGAATCGTCTAAAAAAGCTGATTTCCGTGCAGAAAATTACTGTTGTCTCAGTTACAAGACATGGCAGACAAGTTAAGCAGGAAGGGGGTAGGCAACAACAGCACCTGGTACCACTCCTGCCTAAATCAACCAGATAAGAGCAGGTTTCTCCCTCCTGAAGAGTGAGGATAGGGACATGAAGCTCCTACAGCAGCATGCACTCCAGCCTGCAGTAGCTGCTGTTTTGGAGATGGCTCTTTCAGGTCATTTCACAGAACTACAGAAAAGTTGAGGTGTGAAGGAACTTCTGCAGATCATCCAGTACAACAACTCTGCTCAAATTGACTTCACCCAGAGCTGTGTCCAGGTGGGTTTTGAGTATCTCCAAGGACAGAGACTCCATAACCTCTCTGGACAACCTGTGCCAGTGCTCAATCACTCTCACAAGAAAAAAAAAGATTTTATGTTTCAGTGGAACTATCAGTGTTGTGTTTCACTTCGTGCGCATTGCCTCTTGTCGTGTAACAGGACACTACTGACAAGAGCCTGACTCTGTTTTCTTTACAGAAGCTATTTATACAGATTGTTAAGATCTGCAGTGCCGTTTCTTCTCCAGGCTGAACAGTTCCAGCTCTCTCAGCCTCTCTTTGTATAACAATGGTCCAAGCCCTTAACTATTTCCATAGCCCTTTGCAGGACCCACTCCAGCATGTCCATGTCTCTCTTGTACCAGGCAGCCCAGCACTGGTCACAATACTCCAGACGTGTCTCACCAGATTAGCAGAGGGGAGGGATCACAACCCTCAACCTGCTGGCAACACTTCTAATGCAGCCCAGGAGGCTGGTGTCCTTCTTTACCACAGGGCACACTGCTGACTCATGTTCAACGTAGTATCCACCAGGACCCTCAGCTCCATTTCTGCAGAGCTGCTTTCCAGCTGGGTGACCCCCATCCCCTCCTGGTGCCTGAGGCTGTTCCTCCCCAGGTATATGACCCTGCACTTCTCCTTGTTGAGCTGCATGAGGTTCCTGCTGGCCTATATCTCCATCCTGTGAAGGACAACAGTTTTTAACCCACTTCACTGTCCACTTATCTCATCTCATAGTGGAAGGCTTGCCAAATACAACAGGTGACATTTGGATTTCCTGCCTTAATCTGCTCACTCAGGCATTGTATCTAAGTTACTCTCAGGTCACCTGTCCTTGCTTCCACTTTGTATATGCTTCCTGAGTTTATTAGGAGCTTCTTTTCATGCATGAGGGCCTCCTAGAAAAACAAAACAAAACAAAACAAAAGGCAGGAAAATAAACTGTGAGATAATGGCTGAAGTCCTTGCTATGTGTATGTAAGGCTGCCTAAGACGCACTGAGACCCAACTGCGTTACACTGACAGCTGAAAAGAGGTAAATATGCATGTTGCAAGCATGTTACTTTACGCTCAGCTGCATAGAGCTATTCTGTCCTTAAAAACAAATGTAAATGCAAGATTTTCCATAACTAGGAGACTGATCAGTAGTGAGATAGATCATAGAATCATTCAGGGTTGGAAAAGACCCCTAAGGTCATCTCATCCAACCTTTAATCTAGCACTGACAAGTCCACCACCAGATGATGTTACTAAGATCTATATGTTTCTTGAAGACCTCCGGGGATGGTGATTCAACCACTTCCCTGGGCAGCCTGTTCCAATGCTGCACGACCCTTTCAGTAAAGACGCTTTTCCTAATATCCAACCTAAACCTCTCATAATGCAACTTGAGGCCATTTCCCCTCATCTTATCACTTGGTGCTTGGGAGAAGAGACTGATCCCCACCTTGCGACAACCTCCTTTAAGGTAACTGTAAAGTGTGATGAGGTCTCCCCGAGCCTCCTTTTTCTCCAGGCTAAACAACCCCACCTCCGTCAGCCACTCCTCATAGGACTTGTGTTCCAGGCCTGTCACCAGCTTCATAGCCCTTCTCTGGGCATGCTCCAGAACCTCCGTGTCCTTCTTGTAGTGAGGGGCCCAAAACTGAACACAGTACTTGAGGTACGGCCTCACCACAGCTGAGTACAGAGGGACAATCACTTCCCTAGTGCTGCTCGCCACTTTATTTCTGATTTTGGGCTGGCCACCCAACCAGTTATTAATCCAACAAAGTAAAGATGCATAGATAAAGGAAAAATGGCCATTTCCTATAAAGTGAGGGGACTTACTGGTATATTTGTACAAGAAAAAGCTGTTTGTGTTTGAATTTATGTGCAAGAGATTCCCTAAACAAGGAGAAATTGCATTGTGGGAAGAATAATTTAATACTGAGGACAGCATATATAGGGACAAAATTTAATAAACCACTATGTTGTCCTAAGTAACAAATGCTATTCAGGCTGTGTCCTTGATGAACCAAACTGGGTTGATGTGAAGGGACAGGCAATACTAGGAAAATACATACACTGGCTGCCCAAAATTCTTTTGTAGTTTCAATTAGAAATATCTGTTCCAGATATTTCATTTTATTTATTTTGTTTTATTTATTTATTTTTGTGTAGGACTCTGTTTTGTATAAAGGTGGAAATATTGGGTCCATAGTTATTAAAATCAATTATTGGGGTGAAAAGTGTAAATTATTGTTGGTCATGGGAAAATGAAAATGGGGTTGTCAGTGGCTGACTGGCTTAGAGTGCAAGGTGATAGACTATTCCACTTTCACAATGCAGATAATCTGATATTCATGTCTGGTAAAGACAAGTAAGAAAAATCTAACAGAAATATTGAAATTATTGGTAACTTCCTGTGTGACATTTTAGTTAAATCTTCCTGAAGTGTCTTATAGAATTGAAACCTAAATTGTGCTGCAGTGTAACTGATGAATTTCTGTAATAATGGAAGATATCTTCCTTTCTTATTCAGCCTGAATAAGTTTTTCTCTAGAAGAAACAGGCTGTTTAAACTCAATTTCCCGTCTCCTTCCATTATATATATTTGTATATTTCTTAGTCAATCATAAAATTCTGCTTTCATCAGCCTTCCTAATGTTTGATTACAATCATGGCATACCTATATATACCTTCCTATTAATGTTACTAAATACCCTTTCATAATGTCTAGAATGAAAATAAGCATGCGGTGTCAGTACTTCCTGGTCCTATAGCAGCATATATATAAAAAAACATTGTTCTAAATACACTCTGAAGCTTTAATCCTGCAAACACACAGGAACAGAAGGGAACTCTAGGGTAGCTGAATATAGTGACTGCTATCAAGGGCAATAATTTCCTATGATCTCTTGAATAATCATGGGCTTAATGGACAGCATATATATTATTCTACAGACTCAGCTGAAGTCTGTTCTCCTTTTGTTGCTTTTCACACATTTTCCATAATGAAAAATAATTTGGAACTTAGCTGAATTGTTGTCAGCTGAAGTAACTACTGGGCTACTACAGCCAGCAAAGCAGCAGGAAGAATAACTAATAACAGAAGAGTGCTGAGTCCTGGGAATTCTGTGGAGGAGTGGGATTCTAAGAACCAAACAAAATTCAAAAGAAATGGTGTGTTAAAAACAGCAATGAAAAGGAACAGAAATACACTTCTCATTCTCTGCCACATTAATTACTTTTCCTTTGTAACAGGATATGGTACTATTGGTATCCCAATGTCCAACCAAAACTATATTAAAAAACCCCAAACCCCTCTTCTCTCTGTAGCCTTCTCTGTAGCATTATACAAGAACTCTGAAAAACCTATGCTCTTTTCTGGATATCTCTTCTCCTCTTTCTCCCGCTGCTATATTTAAATCCAGAGAGCATAGCTCAGCTAGTGATTTAGTTAGGAAAGTTCCTGTTCTAAGTTATTTGCAACTGAAAGTCTTGATCCTACGATGGTTAAATATGACCTTAATTTCATCTGTAAACTGGAAGCACCCATGCAATATGATATAAACTCTATTAAATGGCAACATATAACACCAGTTAACTAACATTTGAAGATGCTAGACAGGAAGGCCTCTTTTGCCATACCCACAAGAAAGAGCAAAAGAAGGCAAAACAGAAAATGGAATGTTAGGGATTAGTAAAGGAAGAATAAAAAGTAAAACAGTGCACATTGTTAGTGGACTCACCATTTAGTCAATGGTGAGCTAAAGTTTCAGGAAATGTATTTCTTCCATTTTACAAGAGTACATCAGAACTGAAAAATATTTAGAAAAAAGGTCATAGGATGTTTAAAGATAAAAAAACATTTTCCATTTTTGGAACAAATAAGAATGCAAGGACTCTTCAGACACCCCTGGAAAGAATAGTAGTTGACTGATGTCTGCAAAATCATGAATGACATTGAAAGGACAGACAGGACTTCAATGCTTGCTATATCTTCTAGTACAAGAACGAGCAGTCATCAAGCATATTATGCCTTCATTTATGTATGCCTATGCATCACTTAGGGAATTAGAGATGGCTGTGATGGGAATGTTTAAAAGACTGACAGATCAGGCCAGTTTCAAACTTCAGAACAACTCTTTACTAAAATGAGATCTATTAGCAAGGCATATGGGTAACATTTAATTCCTAATCACTTTCACTATCACAATATATACAAACCAATTTGCCCTTTTTGAGATTATCCCAAAGTAAGTGTGAGTATATACATAGAACTGATGCTGGTTTAGTTAATCCTGATGGCTATGGTCCCTCATGGTCCTGAGTCACTGAGGTTGAGTTGGCCAATCCTCAAAGTGCTTTGTTGTGGGAAACGAGAACTGGAGCAGGCTGTGTTCCTCATTTCTTCTCACCCATCCTTGAAGTTTTATGCCCCATCCCCCAAAGAAAAGGGGGTGATCTCATCTGTCCTTGACATTCTATTTTTGGGATCAGGTCTTGTTTTGTTTTTACTTGTTTTGCAGGAATTCTGCAAAATCAGACATCCTTCATGCATGCTGTACACCCTTACTTCTCATTTTGCATATTTTACTACTTGCACATGCTTTTCTGCGTCCTGCTTGTGAATCTATATCACAAGTGACAATATGCATCTGTATTTATTGTTATTATTTATATATTTTAACTTGTCTGCATTACAAAATACTATTTGTGGTACTACAATGTTACAATATGCTTTTATGATTATGCTGATTATGCTATTTTAATGGCAGACAGTGTCAGACAGACAAACCTTCAATCTAACTCAGTATTGCTGTTTTTATATAATGGCATACCTGGAAAGGGGATTAAGAAGGAAGATCTCTGGGACATAGGCTGAGGTTAGTCTGAAGTGATGTTTGCATTACAACTATGTGTAATCAAATGTCAGTCAAAATCAGTGGTAGGGGAAATGTAGTGAACCTGTTGGTGGAGGGAAAGATACGTATCAGTAGATGAAATATAATGACTGTAAGGTTACAGACCTAGGGGATGCGCTGTAAATCACAAACAGGAAACCTGAGACAGAGTCAGCCACAGCTCAGTCTATGTCTTGATCAGCAGGATGGCTGTGCTCCCGCTGTGCTCAATGAATAGCGCATTCCTCCTTCGCTGTGTGCTCCTTGTCAGTGTATCTCAAAGATAAGTCCTGAGCAGTGTAGCAAGTGCTAAGCCTGTGGAAAGGGGAAACAGCTTGGTGACAGCCCAGGAAATAGAGCAGCCCATTATTTAGTTGTCAGCATGCAGAAGAGGCACAAATGAAGACGAGTATTCTTTGAGCAGACCAACCAAAAAGGTAGGTTGACATGATGTCAAGCTGTGACAGAAGGACTTGAGGACTTTTAACTGGGTTGTGAATGACTACAATTGCTATGAAGGAAGAAGGCATTTAAGGCCCTCTGGCTGGTTGTTTGCATTTTCTCTTCGTATTTTTAATATATTCATAAGAAGTCAACTTCCTCAGTAATCTGCTAGAGGGAAGAGTGTGGTTTTGATTGATCCTGCCAGTGGTCTGCATAAAAGACCAATCTGCTGATGAGTACAGAGACCTGGTATACCCATGGAAAGAGCTAAGACCATCAGTCCTGCGACAGCAGAATACAAAGTAATGAGCAGACCAGATTTCTAATGATGGTCAAAGTTTTTATGGTCAACAAAATTGTAGGCAATCTGGAAGCTGATCTTATTGACGTCAGTGCAAATACAGAACAGTACAACTGTGGTTAGTGGATTCTGACTGCTTTACAAAGCAAAATAAAGGCAAAATAATCAGGTCCAAGTGTATCACAATGGATTCCTCTAACATTGGAGTAAAAGACTTATTCAGACCCTCCATAAGGCATTAAAAATTATAGCTGAGCTCCTGATTATTACTTTCCTTTCTTTCTCTAGCTGTCAGAGTTAAAAACCGTTCATTTCAGTGCTGGTATTTTTATTTTACAGGTTTATTTGGCACTGTCCCAGTGTGCAAAATGGAAATAACATAAAGCCTGAAAGTATCTGAATCCATCAAGAATAAAATTCTCTTAAATAGAGTGCTTAGTAACATATATTCTTGTAATGGACTTGTTGTGATATTGACATCATCAATTGAAAGACATGTGAATACAAGAAGAATATAGATTGAAGGCATGTTTTTTGTTTTTGTTTTTGTTTTTTGTTTTTTTTTTTTTTTAATGTAATGAGAAATACCGTAACACATGATCTGAAAGGAAGAAAATGTTAAAATATTATGGGCCTTGGGTTCGATTCAGTTGGCTGGATTCTATTCTTACTTACATCAGCTTAAATGCAATCTATTGACCTTAAATCCATGCCAGTAAATGGAATTGGGTTCTTTTCCATTTTTCTGTGTACTTAGTGTTTAACTGTCTACAGGAAATGAACCCTAAATGTGAACATGAAAATCTCTCTTGGTGGAAGTTATCACTAGATGAACAACGTCTCTGCTATTCTTTTTGGATCAGATCTAGCTTTTTTGTTGTCAACGACAGGATTATTTTGGCCATTGCAGGGAGTAGGATTGCAATCTAAATTGCTATAATGCAAAAATATGTTGAACACGGATTGTCACAAATTGTAGCTGGTACAGATGTTCTTACATTAGGTGCTTGATTGTGTGAGAATTAAGAAGCTAATTGTATGATGCAGCAGAAGGTTTTGTGTCCACCAGGTTAGCAATGATGCATATCTTAAAGTCTGTGGTAAAGAGCAATAATGACACACAAAAATTCAATGTTTTCTGAAAAGAGAATACATTTCTGAAAAGTCTTTGTTTTCAAATAGACTGATATGAGTGGTTACAGCACCTTTCAAGCAAAGTAGTACAAACTTCTAAGAAATCTCCCTGCCTTTGTTTTGTTTACAAGCCTTGCAGTGAGTTACCTTCAAGAGGAGCCAAGTCCTCACCCGAGCACTATTTTCCAGACTTTACCATATGAAAAAAAATGAGGAAGAAAAGCTGTAAAGAAAACAGTAGTATGGAAGAACAAAAGGTATGACTATCACTGCAGTACTATTCATCCTTCTCTCTCTCTGAGCAAACTGGTGTCTTTGTATGAGGAAGCACAGAACTTCTGCATTTCCAGGACCAACATAGCTGTGTCACTAGATGACTGCACTCAGTGTTAGCTAGATCTACTGAAGTATGTCTCTGATTTAGCTAGATTAGTTCTCTGGTAATTTTAACAATATTAAGGGAAGATGAAGGAAAAGAATCAGAGAGGAAAATTATTAGGTCAAGAGCTATGAGGGAATCCTCACATCAGTGAGAATTGTGCAATAGTGCAATGCAAGAAACGTACAGTTAGAGAAGTCTAGATCTACTCTTATACTCTCATAGAATCATAGAATATTCCAAGTTGGAAGAGACCCATAAGGATCATCGAGTCCAGCTCCAACTCTCATGATGGATAAAAATCTGATCAGCTTGGTTTCTCCATGATGGATAAAAATCTGATCAGCTCGGTTTCTCCATGCCCAACTTGAATTTGTCCGTAACCTTTTCAGCTAGTCAGAAGAAATTCTAACATATTTAATGTCCTAGTAGGTTGAAATGGGAAAGGAAGGATGAAGGTAGTAATACCTTTGCCCATATAGTGCCAGTAGACATTCCTGGGCACTGGAATTTGATTGACAATGCAGTTTAGCTGTCAGTATGCTAACAGAGCTAGAACTCTCCCAAACCATTGCTGAGCTTTGTGTTAGAGACTGTATGGCCCAGGTACCTTTCCAAATGACACTTTGCATGCAGCCACCCTATTTCAGAGGATGACATAAATGGTGTGAGCATGGGTTAGTCCATCCCAGTTAACATCAGTTCCTGCAGTCATTTCCACAAGCACAATTAATTTGCTCGTGGAGTGTACCTGATGTGTGCAATAATGTTTTGCTCCTCGTCTAAGCCAGGAAGAATGACATGCCAGTGCTTTCCTTGCAAAAGAAAAAAATATTCATAGCTCTTATTGTTTGTTTTGTTTTGTTTTTTAATCTCTAGCTATTTCAAACCTGCTTATAAATACACTTTCCAGATTTCTGCAATAAAAATAAGAGTAGAGGTAATTTAAGTAAAAAGTATTTATAAAAAAAGTTCAGAAAAGGAGACTGAAACAGAATAAAACTCATTCTGTACAAGCTTTGACCTATTCAATGACACATCTTGAGTTACTGGATTACAACATCTGTTTGTCTAACCTGGCAAGTGACATTCAACACTCACAATATGTTTTAAAGTCCAAGCAAAAACAACTGCACTTTGTCACTCTGAATGTCTTATTCTCAGAAAAGTTACTGTTATATTGTAATTTTGATGGGTCCTGATTAGCAAGGTAGCAGAGAGATTTCATACAGTAAGGCGATAGGATAGCTGGAGAAGTAACCGCAGAGGCTAACAGCTATAGTTTCTACTTATGCCCGATGATGGAGGCTGTCGTACAAAAGACTGTCTGGCTCTAAAATTTTCTCAAATGGTTCAGGGCCATAAAAAATGAAGTTGCCTCTTGACTTTTAATGAAACCAGCCAGTAACCTAAAACATGAGGTTACTAAGCAAGCATATATTGCCTACTCAATTTAGATAAAATGTGAAAAACAGTTTTATTTACAGAGCAGCACATCTTGACTCTTCTAACATTACATTATTTATTTATTTTTTTCAGAAGTATTCAGCCAATTTTTAGTTTCCTCTTTGGGATGCATGAAACCATCCAAATCTAATTAGTTATTCACATCCTGAATCAGCTGATACCAGAATGACTGAATATTAGGAGAAAAAATAGACTGAAATTACAGCAATGAAAACCCAATTTAATGAAGATGAGAATCAGATTCATTGTTCATTGTTGTCATATCTGAATTTTGTACTTTGGAGAAAGAATCATTGCCAGATGCTAAGCGTAAAATTGTGACATAATACAATTATGTATGCCTCATCTCTATCTAGTCAATAGCGTTTTCCGTAGAATCACAGGAATTAAAGATGGGAAAGAATATGCATGCCAAACTGTCCACCCAACAGTGTGAGTTTCTCCCCTGCAGACTATTAATCATGGTTTTTATCCATTTCATTTTATATTATTTCTTCTAATTTCATATGCTTTGTTGGATAAGAAATTAAAAGGTGTAGGTGTCCTTCTCCACACAACTCGTAGATAATCTGCTGCCCGGTGGGAAGGGCCCTGGAGGTATTGGTCAATAGCTGTCTGAATAGGAGCTAGCTGTGTGCTCAGGTGGGCAAGAAGGCCAACAGGATGCTGGTTTGTATCAGAAACAGTGTGGCCAGCAGCACTAGAGAAGTGATTGCTGCCCTGTACTTGGCTCTGGTGAGGCCTCAACTCAAGTACTGTGTTCAGTTTTGGGCCCCTCAGTACAAATTGGACATCAAGGTGCTGGAGCGTGTCCAGAGAAGGACAGTGAAGCTGGTGAAGGGTCTAGAGAACAAGCCTTATGAGGAGCACCTGAGGAAGGTGGGGTTGTTAAGGCTGGAGAACAGAAGGCTCAGGGGAAACCTCATCGCACTCTACAGTTACCATAAAGGAGGTTGTAGCGAGGTGGGGACTGGTCTCTTCTCCCAAGCATCAAGTGATAAGACAAGGCAATGGTTTTAAGTTCCACTGGGGTGGTTTAGGTTCTATATTAGGAAAAAATTATTCACTGAAAGGGTTGTGCAGCATTGGAATAGGCTGCCCAGGGAAGTGGCTGAGTCACCATCCCTGGAGGTCTTCAAGAAAGGTGTAGATGTAGAGCTTAGCAGCATGGTTTAATAGTGGACTTGTCAGTGCTAGCTTAAAGGTTGAACGGGATGACCTTAGAGGTCTTTTCCAACCTGAATGATTCTATGATTCTATACATTTGAATTTTATAATATATTACAAAATATGTGAGTGTCTTCATGATGCTTATCTAATTATATTCTTTGTTAATGACTCAGCACATAGATATTCATATTCAATATTATGTTACAAAATACATGCATCTCCACATCTCAATATCTATGATGGATTGCCTGCTACTGTAACCTCTCCTGACCACTTCTAGCAGCTGTACCCACTCCATTTTACAGTTTCCATGGTTCAAAATGAAACATAAATGCATTTAAAACTGTCATTTTTGTTGAATATATATATATTTTTTCCATTGAATAAGAGAATCTCAACAGTTTTCATAGCAGCATTGGGGTTTCAAGACTGGTCTCAACAACACATGGTAAAGGACACAGGCTGTCATTAGAAGGCAGGTGCTCACATGATCTTCATCATTGTAAGCATACCTTTCAAAGACCAGGGTGTTCTACTGCAAAAATAAGAGAAGTGTTTTCTCTCTCTTGCTATGCTATTTTCCTTAAATGCCAGATGTTGAATAATTCCTGTTACAGTGGGTGATTTCATTCAAATGAATGGAAAAAAAAAAAACACCACGTAGGGTGTTTGGAGATTTTAGGAATGTGCTTCCTATGACCAGGAATTTTTTCTTGAAATTCCCTAAGTGTAATGATGAGATGGATGGGAAAACCTTCAGCTTGAAGAGAAGGATTTTTGGATTCTTTATGAAAATATGTAGAAAAACATCACTGATAAAAAAAAAAATGCTTCTCCTCTGCCAGCAGCTACAGGTTTTGCTACAAATTCTTACCTTGGGTTAACACAATGCATGTTGAACTAATACCAGCAAAAGAAGTGGATGGTGTCATGTGGTCTCACTCAAGGGAGAAGCCAGCTGGTGTCCGACATCAACAGCCGGTGCTCATCTGGAGACTATTTTAATGAATAACTCAAAAGCTGCAGTGGCCTGAGATTGGATTGAGTGTAGAAAAAAAGAATTTGAAGAACCAAGGGCAGAGAAAGGTGAAAATCCAGGTATTTCAGACTATATGACCTTGTATGACTGAAAGCTGGAGACCCAGGGACAGCCAAGTCCTGAAAGGGGCGAAACTTGTCAAGACAGAAGGTCTAGAGATCAACCTTCCCAAGATGGAGCTCCAGACAGATAACTGGCTTCTCCTCTCCCCTTCTTTGTCCACATGGATGGGGACATTCTGGAGGGAAATTTCTACCAGCTGAAGCTATTATTTTTTTACTAATTTGATAATTTCTATTAATATTATTATTTTTAAACCACTTGTTTAGCTTATTCTTACTTTCTCCTGACTTGAAGTTTTTTAGCATGATGGAATCGTCACCATTTACATAAATCCTGGGGTACTTCACAGTTTTGAAGTGAATTGATTTACTCCCTGCCTTGAACTCTAACAGACTAACCTAATTGAGGATGATCAGATGCATTTGCTATAATTCTAAGGATACATTCAGAAATATGAGATTTACAGGTAAAACTTTGAATCTCGACATTAATTTTCTCCATTCATTTTGGTGGTTTAGGACAAATTCTGTCTCTAAAGACACTGCGTGGGCCAAGATACAACCCTAAAAGTTTCAAGGATTTATGGTGAAAATATAGTATGGAATAATTAAAAAAAATCTCTTGCTTAAAGGGAGAATTGGTCTTCATGGATTAAGATGCACTTTGAGAGGAGATTAGAACATTGCCTTCTGTTAGGAAGATGACTTTGAATCTTAAACTTTTGCTACATTTAAAATTTAATAGTAGGAAATAAACTCCTTCATTTAGCCTTCCAAAGTCAGTCATTTTAGTCTAAGTGTTAGGAACAAATCTTCTCTGATACAAGTCTTGAATTTACTTCAATGTAGAATGCAAAGGTGTTTTTTTTTTTTCTTTTTTTTTTTTCCTTGCTGCTTGTGTATTATTATAAACAAAGAAAAAAATGTAAGCTGAATTTATAGAAAGGCTATGGAATATCAAATTAAAGCTGTATTAGTACTTCATATTAGGAATAAACAGTGTGTAATTTTTCTCAGCAGCCTTTTTTAGCACACAAACGTAATTGAATTGCAACTGACTAATCGCACTTTATTTCTGTAGAATATGAAAAGTTCCACTTGCCAAACTGTATCCTGTGTGTGTTTATGCATATTTTAAAGAAAAGTTCTCAGGAGACATGATAACATCCCCAATGTGAATCTGCTACTATTAAACTGCTTTTCAGTTCATCCTGTATCTGTTCTGGAAGACTTTTTTTTTTTCTTTTTTTCTTTTTTTTAAAGTCAGCAGTGCAATAAAAAAGCTTTTTGATGGTTATTTGCCTAACTTATTGATTGTGGTGCCTCAACAGGGATTCCACAGTGTCTTTTAGTTTTCATTATGTGGGTAAGGGAGCAATAAAATTGCATCTGGAAGCTATTTTACTTCAAATTTAAAATAAGGGACTTAGGAAATGGAGTAGACACCACAGTAAAGGAAGAAACCCAAAAGTAGTAAATAGAAAAAACAGAAATCACTACAATAATGTATTTTTGCCTTTTAAACCAGCTTCTATTTAAAAATGAAATCTTAGGCAAAGATGTCCAAATAGATGTTGAATTTTGACAAAACCAGTGGATTGGTTCCCTCTGCATTTTATATACAAAATAATCATTATAAAATTTTGTAAAATGGCAAAAGCTGCTCCTCTTTGTAGGAGACTGGACTTTTCCAATCTAAAGCCTAGTTGGATCCTCAGCTGTTGTTACAGCTCATGGTAAGATTGCAGTGAAAAGCAAGTCGCACGTACAACTTCCTCTCCTCATATTACTAACTGGAGTGGAAAACAAGGAGAGAAGAGTGAAAGAGATGAGTGACTGGGAAGACAAACATACTTGTCTTTGTGTCTGCTTGTTTATTTTTTTTTCTCTGAAGAACATGCCATTAAGAAACCTCTAGCAGCTCTCAAAATGCACAACTGGCTCAGCAGCATTTGCTGGCACGGATTTGTACTCACGCATTTGACCATTTCATGGGGAACTGTACAACAAACACGCACTTTCGCATGAGTAAACTTTGTGTGGTTCACTCACTCTGAGTCTTTGCAGCTACTTCACAATGAAGGATGATTAAATTGTCCAGCCAGTGTTTTAGTTATGTACCTGGGTTTAGATGGATAACTGAAAGGATGTCAAATGCCAAAAAATGCAATGGAAAAGATTATGAAGTCATAAAGTGTTTTCAGACACCTGTTCAAAGGAACTCAACCATGTGTTTAAATTTTGTTAGTGCTAAGGGCTCTCTAGTCTGAGTTTTGCTGAACAGAGGTTGAAAATATGCATCTTCGCTTTGAAGTAGTCTGAGATAAAGTGGAAATTCTAGCTAAGAATCGGAACTATGTTGAGTCCATGGAAGAAAAAGATCTTATCCTAGTTAAATGACTTTGTATCATAGGTGGCTTGGGAGTTCTGTTTCTTATTCACATCTGCTACAGTTATATCCTGTACCTCACAAATCTTTCAGACTAAATCGACTAAATCAAATACCTTTTTTTTTTTTTCTTTTTTTTTTTTTCTTTTAAGAGAAAGACCATAACATGAAATTTCCAATCAAATTTTTTGGAAACCAAATTAGATTAGGTGAATTCTCAAAGGATTGGACACAAAGACTGAAAGCAGATGTAAACACAGAACAAATCAAAATGAATTAAACACTGCAGCAGTAATGGAAACCTGGAAAGTGATTTGTCTACATCCTTTTTCCAAAAGCAAGTATTTATAAAAAGACTTCTTGGCAACAAGACAAAACTGAAAAGTAGGGATAACTTTTTAAACCATCAATTATGTGCATGAGAGACAATGCGTCTTATTAAAGATGCAGTATGGACATCTATCCAGGGAAGATTCCTCTTTTTCCTTTGACCTTTCCAATAGCATTTTGGTTGCAATGCAAAGAGAAAGCAGCTGATATATTCCTTTCCAAACAGCACATGGTAAAAAAAAAAAAAAGTGAGAAGGGAATGGAGATTGAGCCTACTTATGCATTGGCAATGATTTGAATGGGCACGGTTGGTGGGGAAGCAATTTGCACCACAAAAATGACCAACAAAATGAATTTAAATGAGAAATAAGGGAGCAAATTGTGGTCTTAGGTCAGAATAGATTGTGCCAGAATAATGTTAGATAAATTCTTCCTATAAATAAATCTTTCCTTCTGTCTCAGATCTTGCTCTGAATATTTTTTTTTAATTTTTTTTTTTCTGATGATGGTATCCTTATGTGGTTGTTCAGCTCACTGAAAACAGACCCACAGAAATATCGAACTCAAAAGACATGGTAATGGCTCTAAGAGGCTGGACCAAAGATCTGTGTTGGCATATGGCAGTCCCTAAAGAAGAGTCTAAGGGAATAAGAGTCCTTCCTTGAGCACAGGCACCTACGCTGGGGCCATACAGCTATAAAAGAGCTTTCAACAGTGTGCTGCTGAATGTGGGTTACTCTCACAGAAGGTGTTTTGAATACATGTATTATAGTGTA
Organism: Anser brachyrhynchus; assembly: GCF_964034855.1. Lineage (NCBI taxonomy): Eukaryota > Metazoa > Chordata > Aves > Anseriformes > Anatidae > Anser > Anser brachyrhynchus. The sequence goes on along the minus strand of NC_137694.1, from coordinate 203,467,555 downwards.
AATGTAGAGACTGGTACACATGAACCCTGAACTCAAATGCTTAATGGGATGCTTGTTACAAGGTCAATGTTTATGCTTGTCACTTATGGTTCTGTTTTATGAAAGATGATGAATGAAGTCTATGTATTTTCTTGTTTCTTGTTTTAAATCTGCCTTTGGCTGTTATTTTCAAAAATGCAGGTGGTTATCCCAGTCCTGCAAATCTTGAGTAACTGTTCAATGTTAATATCTTATTGGTTATATCCCTATATGATCAATTTACTTGCTTGCTAAGTTACAGCTCAATTTCCAGAGCTTAATGAATTTTCAATATTTTTATCCTCAAGAGCTAATAGAAATATTATATATTTCTATAAGGAGATGTATATGTTTACTGAAAATATACTTCATACACTTTTAAATGAACATTAGAATAAAGAATATTGTATACCCAACCTCTCATAACTTGTCATAATTTTATAGCTTATTAATTATATTATTACAATGTTTAGCTAATAGTGGAGTCCTGTTGGGGACAGTTCTTAGTCCATGCTACATCCTGAACTCTTGGGAATTATTTAGGGAGTGCTATGGGAGTCCCATGTCAGAGACTGTTCTAACAACTGGACAGTACAGACGTTATAACTCTGGACTTGAGGTATGTTATTTGGTATTGTTTAATTCAGTAGTGTAAGAATAACCATGTGATGTCCTAGACCCAGCCCAGAGCTCTGCAACATGGATGCAGCCAGGCTGCGTCACGAAGGCTCAGGCTCTTGGGCTGGTTTTGTTTAATGGTAGGATGAGTAGTTTTCCAGCCCTTCTAGTGGATGATTGTGGGTACCTTTCAACTGATGTCCAATTAGAAGACATATGTTTATGTACCTTGCAGAGTCTTTGTCCTGTCTTAATCTCCCATGTTCAGATCCTTCTAACATCAGAAAATGTCCTGAATCATCCTTGATTTACCTGGTTTCCTCCTCAGAGTTGAAGAACTCTCCCTTACATTAACAAAGGCATTTCAATGCATCAGGATGGTATTTTACTACAACCTTTTAATTCTGACCTGTGTGTGCTGATTGTCACATCAGAAGTTTGACAAGGGAGCAAGGGAATTCACACCAGTATCTTCCTGGTAAATAAACACTTAGGTGCTTGTTAACTATAGGCTTTAGAACAGACCTTCTGTATTTATAAGCTTTTTATATTTTATTGGGTGTAATTAGTAGCACAGTCCAGTGTTTGTAGCAACTTGGCTTCATGAAACAGAATGCTCATTAATGCAATTGCTATACTGGGAGATATTCTACACAGCCCATTTGATACTGATGGGTTTCCTTTTATCTCATTTGTATTAACCACCATTATTTTCTCTCTTCATCAGTTTTTCTCAATCTTTAAACTCCCTGGTGCCACAGATGTGTTAGTTAGTTAGTACTTTAGTGCTGATCTGGAGATCCAAACTCCACTGGAAAAATCGGTGTGGGGTGACATGGGTATTACGCTAGCCAGCTAAAACAATTTGGTAAATATTTGTGCTATTCTGTTGTTCAGTTATTCATGTTCTTAACTTTATAGGTCCATCCTAGGAGGTCTGAGAGGAATCTGCTATCAGTTTTTGTTAGTAGTATGGAGTGAACTACAGATTGTTTTTGTAAGGCTATGGTATTGTCAGGTTATTTAGGATGACGTAAATAGTTATGAAACAGCCAGTTGGAAATTGCTTGAAATTAAATGCATAATAGCTTTTATCGGCAAACAATTTTTCAAGCAAATTTTGAACTTTCTCTCAGACTTTTTGGTGGGTTTGGGAAGAATATCTACAAGAACTCATCAAAGGCCTAACTTTTCAAATAGTTTCAATCTTTTGCTGGCATGCTTTGAAACAGCTTGGCAAAATTTAACTGCTAGGAAGCTGCAATTCCTATCTATGTCTCCCATTTTTATCCAGTTATTGTTGCTTGTGTGGTAATTAGATTCTAAGTAGACTATATGTATGTAGTTATAACAAATTTTTCGCCTTGATGTTCAAACCATCAAGCTTTCCATTCCAAAAATAACATTACCTATTGCAATAAAAATAGAATTCTTAAAAAAAAAAATGAGATGAGAATGATATTTCTTCATTTAAAAACTGTTGAAATAAACTATTTTGATTTTTCAGATATCTTTTTACATCTAATATCACTCATCAAATGTGAACAATGGTTATTGGTACTTGGAAAAAGCATTTGTAACCAATTAAACTATCCCTGTATTTTTCTTCCAGTGATAATATTTCTAAGCTCCAGCTGTGAATATTGACAAGAAACTGTTTCTGTTCTTTGTTCATTAAATCAACCACACTAGCATCTTCCACCGTAACTTGGTTTTATGGTGACACAACCACTGCTACCCCAGTGTTTAAATTATTTATCTCATTTTAGGGAAAAGCTGGGCATCAGGTTAAGGAGTCTAAATATACTGAGGATTAAGGAGTCTAAGTATACCAGGGCACAATGTTCTAGTTGACGCTTCCTGTCAACAAGAACGTATTTTCTTCAATAACACAGTCACCGATCTGCCATCCCTTCCACTGGCAGTATGAGCTGGTAAGCTTTACCATCAGTCCCTGGGCTGTTTACAGGCCGACTTTCTTCCATTCACGATCTTTTGTAAATGTAAACTATATGCAATTGTTTCTGATTTAGGAATGAATTACTGAAATGCGTTAACGGGGAGAGAGACATACAGCAAATAATAAGCAGACGATGAGCTTTTGGGTATAAATTTTATGAAATATAAATATTCATGATGGTGTTTATGAAACACACAGGAGCTGAGAACACTTCCTCTGCCATCTAGAATATGTGTAAATACTTCATATGCTTGTGAATGCGTTTTCTTATTACTTTTACTTTTTTCCTTGAAATCAGCTCTGTTCCGCATGCTGAACATAAAACCTCAAATACATTTTGACAGTGAAAATATTTTTTTCAGTTAATGAAAATCTCTCATGTGGGCTGCTATTTCCTGTTAAAAGTCAAATGCCTTTTATAACTTGGAGGTGGTATTAGATTTTTAATTATATGTTGCTGTGTAATACTACTTAATAAATAGAACTTGAGAAAGCATTCTTCTGTAGAGAATAAATGAAATTTAATGTATGGGTTCCATTTAATTAGACATTTTCTGCTGTAATAGTTGAATTCCCTACCCAAATTTCATTTCCATAATCAAGCCACGTTTAGACTGCTGACATACTGGTACTTCATCAAAGCAATCACTGCAACCTTCTCTTTCCAAAATTCTTATTACATTAAGATTGAGAATATTTGCATAATGACAAAAGACAATGAAATTTCACAAGAGGTAAAGTGTTGGTAAACCAAACCCTGGTTTTAATAATCTAATGAGTAAAGTCAGTAAGATTCAACAGTAGGCTCTATAAGTAGCCACAGAAAATATTGAAAGTATAGTAAGTGTAGTGAAAAATATGTATTTTATTTGTCTTTTTAAAGCTTTTCTCTTTTTTTTTTCCTCTTAATTTCTCTTTAAATACATTAAATGTATTTAATGTATTTCAAATACATCATGTGAAAGATCTTTCTGTAAAAACTCTTGTCAAATGTAACAGCTAAAAATTACTTGAAGTTCTGAACTGATCATCAGTGAAGACAAAGTTTTTTAACCAACATGTCTAGGAAATCTCTCACATGATTATTTTACAATTGTAGGTAAAACAGTTCTGGGTAATGTAGTAACCTGGGGGCAGGAGTCAGGAGTTCTGCTTCTGTATCTTACTACTACAGCTAAGGTCCTGTCTACTGCTGTGTGCAGGTTAATTATACCAGCAGTTTTCTCTTTCTGGATACTTGGGTCATAAATGGAGGTGTGGGTGCGTACAAATGCCATATCAGGAGTGAAAAGAGAACCTCTCATACTTACAAAAGGTGAAAGCGAAAAACCAGGAATTGAGATTACATGAATTGTATTCTCCTCCTTAAATTATCATGAAAGAACATGGAAATAAGTTTTGACTTGAAACAGGCAGATGGTTTTCTCCAAAACTGCAAAAAATAGCAGCTATATATACATATAGGGGAGTATGGTAGTCACTTCTATAAAATGTTCTAAGATAATCAGAGGAGAAAGGAATGTGTAAATTATTACTTTTTCAGAACTAAGGGCCACCTACATCCAGGCATAACTGACTACTTACTTTCAATTCAAGATCTTGGTCTTCTCTTAGTCCCTTGAACAGGCACTTGGCTGTTTCAGAAAACTCTTTCAGTGTTTTGTGCAATGCTGGGGTAATGGGCTAGCAGTGCTCATGGACCCACTTTCTGAGTTGCAGAATAACCAAGAAGTTCTTTATATATGAGTAATAAACTGACAGGCCAACTTATATCTGTAATAAACTGAAAATGGTCTTTATGCAATCACTGATATGGTGGTAGAACTTAAAGTTTGCTGTTTCATTATTATTATGGGAGATTTTCTCTGTGGCCAACTTTTAGTCATGCAGTAAAAATCAATTTTGTTTCAGATCAGCATAGTAGAAGGAAAAGGAGTATGTTTCTGAAAAAAGGTATGTTTTGTGGACATTGCAGAAAATATTACTGTTTGAAATGTGAAACAGACATATTGTGACCTGTTCTGGTAGGCTTTAGAGAAAAGAAGATGTCATATTTATCCTTACAAAAGCTAGCTTGACATCCCTTCCTACATATTTTATTTTTAATCCCATTTTCAGTCTTCAGGATAATCTGCTCTCAATCTTTTCATTCATCATGAGCAGATTCTCCGACCTGGGCTCCCATAACTTTTTTTTTCTTTCTTTTTTTTCCCCCCCTTTTTTTTTTTTCCCTCTTGTTCTTTCTTTCACAAGCTTTTCTAAAACCATAACATGCTGTGGTGCTTTCATACTGCTAGACACCTAAGCTTGAGAGCAGCCCTGAGGAGAAGGAGTTGGGGGTGATAGTTGATGAGAAACTCAACATGAGCCAGCAACACTCAACTATATCCTTGGCTGCATCAAAAGCAGCATGGCCAGAAGTTTGAGAGAGGTGATTCTCCCCTTCTACTTCACTCTCATGACACTCCACCTGGAGTTCAGTTCTGTGGCCCGCAGTACAAGAAGGACATCCCTCTTGGCGCAAGTCTGGAGGAGGACCCTGAGGATGATAAGACGGCTGGAGCACCTCCCAACAGGCTGTTGAACTCATTGCTACAGGATGCTGCTGCAGAAACTATAAGTGTATATCAGAATGTAGTAGAAAAATAAGCCACTGAGATTGTCTGGGGCTATTAAATGCTAAGGGCTGAATGCAACTTTTATCTCAAAGCTTCTTAACAGTTTTTACACAGAGGCTACCTCTTAGTCCTCAACTGTAGAGCACTTAATGTATTGTCTGTGCTCTACGAACAATAGCTGCTGCATTAATTCTGGAAAAGAACATGGACAACTAATTGCATTGGAAGCTCTCATTGCTTCTAAATAGAGAGAGACCCCTCTGACAGGGGCTTAAGGAGGTACTTTGTTTTCCTGGGATGTAACTTTTGCAAAAGTATTCTTTGAGATGTTGCTGTATTGAAGTGTCTAACACTGTCACATGCCCACTGAGAAAACTGTATAGATGTGAAGGGTAGGGAACAAGTGTTTCTTTTAAGCGTGAAAATAGATATACTGCACTGTTATGTATGTAGGAAGATTATATAACATTTCTTTACAGAGCCCGTGTTGCCATGTTTTTCCCTCTATCTGAAGGTATCCCTTACAAAACATATACGTGGTGAAAAACTCACAGCATTCCTAATGATTTTACTCATTGTGTTTGTTTAATGGAAGCCAAATGATAGTTGTCAAGGGCACAAATGTGCCCACTGCTCCCAGAGAGGACTTGTGTGCCACCTCCAACAAAAATAACTATCCCTCCTCCTGGTCAGGCATACTGGTTTGACCAGGAGAGCCACACAGCTGGTGGGATGTGAAACACAAGGCTGTCTACACCAAGAACAGGTCAACTGCTTGTCTATAAAATTACTTCTGATATTATAGTTTTCACTGTTGTTGCTTTTTTTTTTTTTTTTTTTTTCCTCAGAAGGCAAGACTGATGATGCAAGATGTAATGTAAATCAGTGAGCTTCTGGGAGAGAATTTTATGGATATATATGAGATACACACTGTACTTTTCAGTCAGCAGCTATTCAAAGAGAATCTGATATCTCTTAGATTTGCAAAAGTTCTATTCATCACTCCACAATTGCAGCACTTTGATGCACTTTGGAATGTGAAATTCTCAGGTTCTTGTAGCAGATAAAAGCAGTTGAAGAAGTACTAGGGTGTGGGAACTAGAACAGAAAAGAAGTGAAGAACAGTAACCCCAGTGGGACAGTTTGTGCATCAAATAGCATAAGTAGGAGACTGGCTGATGCATCTGTCTTCCAAATTTTGGAACAAAAAGCTACACCGCTTTCTCTAGTACTTTCACCTGCATAACTAGCGTAAGAAACAATTTGCAGAGTTGTCATTCAACAAACAGAACCTCAACTGTACATCTTGTTGCCTGATTATATAGCGCCAGCATCCTTCACCCTGTGCTTTGGATCTTAAACTTGTCAGTAGGTGGAAGGTTGCCTGGCTAATGTTTCACTACAAAATTAATTTGTAGGCTAATAGCTGATATAACCTATCTTAAGAGGTAAGCTCTCTAAACATATCTTTATCAACTGTTGAGTTTTAATTTATATTAGTTTCATTGGTGATATCTAAACAATTTTATTCTGCATTCCAAACTAATTTAGGCTAAAGCATAATCTTATGCTTTTATTCTTACAGGCATGCTGAAGAGAAATGGGTGTATTCCTATCTATTCTAGTGTTAGCTAGTACAAAATGTTGCATTTGCTTTACTGAGCCCCTAGAGAGTTGGTTAATGCTGTTAGATAAGAACACTTATCTACTATACTAAACTATATATATATATATATATATATATATATATATAGTTTAGTATAGTAGATAAGTGTTCTTATCTAACAGATTATATATATATATATACTATACTAAAGATAAGAACACTTATCTACTATAAAATCAGATGCACAACCTTCATTAGCCACTGTTTGTAGAAAAAGGTAATTGCTCGCTATTCCTTCATTTTGGGTTAACAGTAAAATGGTGTGGTGGTTTTACCCTGCTGGGCACCTGAACTCCACCATAGCCACTCTCTCCCTTCCCCTTCTCAAAGGAAAAGAGAGAAAATATGATGGAAGGGGCTCAAGAGCTGAGATAAGGACAGGGAGATCACTCAACAATGACTGGCACAGGCAAAACAGAGATATAATTTATTGCCTATTTATTGCCTATTACCAACAAACTAGAGCAGAGAGAAATAAAAACAAACTAAAAACATCTTTCCCCCATCCATGTTCTTCCACCTCCTCCCCCTGAATGGTGCAGGGGAATGGGGAATGGGGATTGTGGTCAGTCCCTGACGCTTCGTCTCCATGACTCCACGGTCCCTCTCTGCCCCTGCTCCCCGTGGGGTCCCTCCCACGGGATGCCATCCTTCCCGAACTGAGCCTGGGGGGCTGCCCACAGGCTGCAGCTCTTCAAGAACTGCTCCCACACAGCTCCGTACCACGGGGTCCATCCCCCAGGAGCAAACTGCTCCAGCACGGGTCCCCCACGGGCGGCAGCTCCCCCCAGACCCCCTGCTCCTGCGTGGGCTCCTCTCCACGGGCTGCAGCTCCGGCCCGGGGCCTGCTCCTGCGGGGGCTCTCCATGGGCCGCAGCCTCCTCCAGGCCACATCCACCTGCTCCACCGGGGGCTCCTCCACGGGCTGCAGCGTGGAGATCTGCTCCGTGTGGGACCCGTGGGCTGCAGGGGGACAGCCTGCTCCACCAGGGAGCTCTCCAGGGGCTGCAGGGGGCTCTGCACTGACCCTGAGGGTTGCAAGGCTGCTTCTCTCTCAGCTCTCACCCCTCTCTCCCAGCTGCTGTAGCACAGCAGATTTTTCCCTTTCTTCAATCTGCTCTCCCAGAGGCCCAACCAGTGTCGCTCATGGCTCGGCTCTGGCCAGCAGCGGGTCCCTTTTGGAGCCATCTGGAGCTGGCTCTGATCTGACAAGGGGCAGCTGCTGGGCTCTGCTCACAGATGCCACCCCTGCAACCTCCCCCTCCTCCACTACCAAATCCTTGCCATGGAAACCTAACGCGAATGGACGTCACAGGAGGTGCCACCTCAAGGTTACCTCATTGTCATTGCTTAATAATCGGTGCTGTTTGTTAAATGACACCTTTTTCCCTTACCTGCTCACTTTGCAATAAACCTTTGACTTCCAGTTCTCTCCCCACATGGCTATGCCAGTAACGTTTGTCTCCCAGAATGCCTTCTGAAATTGTGCGTTAATGCACCTCCAGCCCTGACTGACACAAATTGAAATTGCGTCGATAATTTGCTGTTGTGTTTAGAACAGGGAGCAACTCAGATTGTTCTTTAAAATTTTGCAAAGCCTTTTCTAGCCAGTTAAAAAACCCACAGCCTAAACATAACATGAGTGTTTGCGTAGCTATATATTTGTGTTAGGCATAGGCATCTCTGGTATTTGTTTTGTTATAGCAAATCTTGAAACATTTTCACTTGGTTTTTCTTCTGCTTCCTTTTGTTCCTGCTTGTCCCTAAAACAGATTGCAAACGCTATGCTAATAAAAAGGAAATAAATGCATATTTGATAACTTTTTCATATAACAACAACAACAAAATCAACAAGACTGGTGTTAGTATCATTTGACGCATAGGTGTTGTAACTAAACTAGGGTCCTGAATTAATAGTAACACAATGACAGTGTAACTTGATAAATGTTAATTTTCTCATTATTTGTCTTCTGTCTGAGTACTTTTCAATAAGCATATGTCTTCTAATTCCTTCACATCATGGATATGGTAACGAAGTTTGTGACTTCAAATTTTGTACCACAGTGTCACGGTTCTGGCTGAGATACAGTTAATTGTCTTCATAGAGGCTCATATGATGCTGTGTTTTGGATTTGTGATGTAAATAGTAGTGATAACACACTGATGTTTTAGTTGTTGCAGAGCAGTGCTCACACAGAGCCAAGGACTTTTCTGCATCTCGTGCTGCCCTACCAGTGAGGAGGCTGGGGGTGCACAAGGAGCTGGGAGGAAATGCAATTGTTGGATTCTGCACCTGGGACGGGGTGACCCTGGCTGTACATATACATCAGGCAAAGCGCTGCTAGCTGGTCACTGGAATGAGCTTACTCTGCTCTGCTCTGCTCTGGTGTGGCTTCACCTTGAGTACTGTGTGCAGTTTTGGGTGCCACAATGTAAGAAGGACGAAATACTATTAGAGCGTGTCCAAAGGAGGGCTATGAAGATGGTGAAGTGTCTAGAGGGCAAAACATAGAAGGAGTGTCTGAAGTTGCTTGGTTTGCTCAGCCCAGAGAAGAGGAGACTGAGGAGAGGCCTCATGGCGGCCTGCAGCTCCCTCACGAGGGGAGCGGAGGGGCAGGCGCTGAGCTCTGCTCTCTGGGGACAACGACAGGACCCGAGGAAACAGCATGGAGCTGGGACAGGGGAGGGTCAGGCTGGGTGTCAGGAAAAGGTTCTTCACCAAGAAGAGTGAAGGGCACTGGAACAGGCTCCCCAGGGAAGCCTGTGATTCTATGACTCTACGACACAGCCAGGCCCTGAGCCAGACTGACCAAAGGGATGTCCCATACCGTATGGTGGCATGCTCAGCAATAAAAGCTGGAGTAAAGAATGAAGAAGGGGAGGACATTTGGAGTAATGGCATTTGGCTTCCCACGGAACCATTATGTATGATGAACCCTGCTTTACTGTGAGTGGCTGAACACCTGCCCACTGATGGGAAGTAGTGAATTAATTCCTTGGTTTGCTGTGCTTGCATGTGTGACTATTGCTTTACATAGTAAACTGTAAAAGAAGTTCTCACATTTTTACCTTTCTGATTCTCTCCCTCATCCCACTTGGAGAGAATGAGTGGCTGTGTGGTGCTGAGCTGCCTAACGGGGTTAAACCACAACACATAGCTTCTCCCCCAGACCTCCCTTCACATTCTTTCCTCCATCTTTATACATAGCTAAACTATTTAAGCCCAGGGCTCCTTTACACTGCTCCTGTTGAAGGTAGCTGTTTCCTAAATAGAAAAGCTGGAGGACAAGCTTTGAGATTAAAATAATTCCTATGTTCCTGTGGCAATGACTCAGGGGTGGTGCAGAGCCTACCTTGTCTGACCTCTCCCATGATGGATTCATTAATCTCACTGAAAGTGCCAGCAGATCAGTTAACTGCTTTTCCTATTTGGCTGTCCCAGATGGTATTTCTGAGGAAACAGTGAAGATTAGATGGAAGATATGACTTGAATTTCAACAGCCCATTACTGCTCCAGAGTATTTAGTCTAAGAAAAACACAGAGGTTACCTTAGTCCATCTCAAAATTGTGCATGAAAAGCCTTTGGAAGAACATACAGACTGTGTTTCTTTATTGATTGAGGCATGACCTTCAGCCATGGGATAAACCATACTCTGTGCTGTGTTGTACACAGATTTTGTTAGCACTAAGGAGCTTTTTAAAATAACTCACTTAGTTCTTTCATCCTCTTGGATGAGAAAAAGATGCCCAAAATTATTAAAGTTCTTCTTGGTTTAAGAGTCTGGATAATTTCTGTCATAACTTTGTACAACTACAGAAGGACAATAAGTCAGAGTACAACCTTAGTCCAGCCTTCAGGGGAGTATGATCCCTGAATTTCCCATAGTACACATCAGCCTTAAAATACTGTTTTATAGACCTGAACACTCCACTGGTTAATGCACATTGTTGCCATAAGTTTATAAACCTTTGCCTGCTCCCTAGACTGTTGAAAATATGTGTTCATTGTCAAGTTAGGGCAATGGCCAGTGTCAAGGAACGAAAGTTCCTGTATAATTCATAGGATTTTCTTCCATTAAATGATTTTAAGATAGGACCATAAATAAGTATGTGTATTGGACTGCTTTTAAATTCATGGATTTGTCTACTGTCTTGTCTGAACTGACAGTATAGAACTAATCAAGACTGAGAAGATTATGCTCAAACTTTGGATCTTCAGAGCAGTACAGAGATCATACCTGACACAAATGAACATGGACAAGCAGGGGCTGTGGAAGGATGGAGAAACTCTTCAGAGCTCCCTGCATGGAGAAGCATCATTAAATATTTATTTGGGGAGAACTTACGAAGCAATCAATACTATCATACTAAGGATTGTGTGGACATTGTGTTGATGTCTATACTGCTACCTGAGGAGGGATAAGAGTCAGGGAATAAACAGTAAGTGATGTGGGTGTTTAGGGGTCCAGAGTTTGAATTTGCCCCACTGAACTTAGTTATTTAGCAATACAGACATAACTTGTGAGAGCCAGTCCATGCCCATAGGCCAAAAGACTGAATAGAAAAACACATGGTGGGGCCCAGGGACCGGAGGAAACTGGCTTAGTGAAGATGGAATCTGGAAATAGCCTTGTAGTGGCACAGGATTGATTTCTGGATGTATGTAATGTACAGCATAAGCAACAAGGGGTCAACAGAAATGGAGGCTGGGGAGAGGGTCCAAATGGAGGGTGAAATGATGTTGAGAGAAAGGAGTGGTGATGGACTGTGTGGATCAGCCATCTCACTGATCTAGCTAAGGGAAACTTCAAAACCAAGGGTGGAGGAATGGAACTGAGGATGCTACTCGTTACAGAGCTGTTTTGGTTGTTTTGTTTCTGGCTTTGGCCCTTTGGCTTTTTCCGTTTTCTTCCAAAATGCAGAAAGAGGAGAGGCTGTTCTGTTCTCCTGGAAATTTGCCCTTAGGCCAGTTTCCTTAGGGCTTCTCGGTCTAGGGAAGTGCCAAATAGCTAAGCTATGCTTTACAGGACAGCTGGGCTGTCCTGAAGAACTGAGATGGGACTTTAAACCCTTTTAATTTCCTGAGTAAATCTTTAACCATCAGAATAGTCTCATATAGCGATTTAAGGTCTCTGCCTTTCTTCTTCTGGGACTGTTCTTTATATAACAACAGGGGTGGTGAGAGCAAGTCAACCCAAGAATTTTCAAGGCAAGTACTTCTGTCTTATAAGCATGATTATTACACTTAATTGCTGACCTGTAGTATCAGAGCCAATGTGGGATCTCTCTTTCTCATAGTTTTACCACTCTTTCCACCCTTCCATATCTACATCTGTCTGTTTATTTTACAGTCTATATTGGGATGAGTCATCTCTAAAACTGCCCATTTTTCTTCATCACCTGTAACTGGGGCTCTAGTGACTGATTCAGAAGGATGAAGACATCTACTTGAATCCAACATTAATCCCTCCTCTGGAGCATTGGTTAATCTCTCAAGCCTGTAGTCCAAAAAATTGTACTAAATAGTAACTAAACCCAACATTTTTTCATAACCAACAGCTTGCCTAACACTTCATTACCCTGCTTAGGCAGTGGGTATTAAATGATTTCCAGTTTCCTCTGAATGAACAAATGCGGACTGAGACCCTTAGTTTGTGCATTAAAAAGCAAATATTTCGTCTCATTTCAGCTTTAAAGAAAACACTCCTTACCATTAGATGTGATGTTCTGTGAAGCTATTCCTTCAGTAATTTACATCTATCAATCTTTTTAAATGGAGCAGGCATTGTAAAGAGAAGTGATAACTTTGATTAGATGAAAAGCTATAGCTGAAAGAAATGGACTGGCTTCTAATAAGTAAGCTTAACCTTTTTTTTTATTTATATATTGTTATTATTTATTTATTATTATATTTTTTTTTACTGTGCATTGGTTTTAAAAAAGTCTGTCTCTCTGCAAACATAGCCTCTTTTCTATCCACCATAGCTGTCACTGCACTTGCTTTGCAGGTTTATTTTCAAAGTAAGTGGGTCCTGATTGCTTTTAAGTTAGCAAACATTATTTTAGTAGTTTTTCCATCTGAGATAAAATCTTTATAAGGATTTGAATTATCTATGCCTTTATAGGCTGAAAACTGGTTTTATTTATTTTTTTAATTTTTTTTCCACTTGATTGACTACATAGCTTTTCAAAGCAACATAATTCTTCTTGATATAGGAAGTTAAGCCACCATAAGGTGTGTACTGATATAATTCATCACATGCTTACTGTTATTATGAAATGCATAACTCTTTTTACTGTTATCCTTAAATTAGAAAAGTCACTTCTTTTTTAGTTCTATTACCACATTACAATTTATGTCCTTAGACTGGTAGTGGTATAATTGCGTTTGTACTATCTTTCTGCTTAGCTATTTTGCATCAATAAACTTTTAGTTTGACCTGTAAAATATAAAGTGTGGAGACAGCTAAATTAGTGTAAAAGAACCTCAGTAATTCTGATTACAAAGGCTACCTTTCTTGACACTATCAATAAGACATGTTATTTGACTTTAACTTAAATATGTGTAATGTTTACATTGTTTTTTTTTTTTTTCTGTTTTGCAGTAATAAAAGCAAAGCCTATTTAAAACAATATACTGATCCTTGAAATGGAAAAGTGCGTGTTTGTGTGTGTGTGTGCAAGTATGATGCAAAAACATATAATTTTGAACATTTCAGGTAGTACAACATCTTGACAAAGTCTGATGGATTTGCTGTTCCCTTTTAAAGGTGGTTATTCAAATTAAGCACCATCTTTTTCAATATGCTTTTAAGGTTCATCCTAATGGAAGTAATAATACTGAATAGCTAGATAGCAATTCACATATTCAAAGCACTGCGCAAACATTAACTAATATAGTTACACAACATCTAAATAACTATAATACTGGCTGTCAAGGCAATGAAGAAGTAGACAAATGCATGGCACTGTGCATGGTCCTGGAATGGATTCTACAGAGAGGAGGGAGCAAGCACAATCCCTCTTAACAGAGTGAGGTTCAGCCTGACAGTATGCTCCAGGTTTGCATTGTTCTCTTTCAGCCACCTGCAATGCTATGTTTAAAGTGTTAATTAGCAGGTAGCAGATGCTGGTCCATTTCCAGTTCTGTCTTGGAAGTGTTCTTTGTACTGTACATCAAAATATAATGGTGCCAATTCCAGGTTTCCAGTGACTAGTTTCCTATTGAACATCTGGGTACAATTCTGGATACTGACTTTTTGAGAGGTTGTTCTTTTAATCATCCTATTTTTTTTTTCTCTTGTTGTTGGGTGCTTATTTAAACAAGCTGCTGACAAGATTGTAGAATAAGGAAAGAAAAAAAAAAAGATTTGGTGTTTTGGGCATCAGCATCCCGTCATTGCAATCTTTACATATTAGCTGGCCTATGGCAATAAGAGCAGAATATCCTAATTAATTTATTGAAGTGCTTGAAAGATACAGTGGGAGACATTTAATTCTTTGTGCCTTTCTGTTACTTTCCTGGTTTAAAAATTGTTGCTGTTGAGGTGTGTTAAACAATAGCAGAGTTAATGTTCCTCAGTGACACCAGCTGAAACCAAATTAGTGCCATTTACAGACATACATTTTATTCGCTATACCTTGAATAGATAAAGAAGTAATCCACTTTCCTGCATCCATGACATCCCTTATTCCTTGTGGCCTTGCCGAATGTAATACACTGCAATAATAAGCTAATCTGGAGGTGGTGAAAGCACTGATTGTTACTTTAGTTTTATTGCAAGCTGAGAAGAATGTGTTCAAACCTTTGGCTTTCAAGTGCAAGGGAAAGATTTCTTCTCAGTGTTAATGTTCAGCCATAACAATATAACCTCCTCCATTTACATGTCATCTTTCATCATAAACATTCAAAAGAAGTGTATGAATGTGATTGTGAACACAGTTTGTGAATGGATCGCTTCACACAGGTTGAAATCAAGTGGCAGTTGCTGGGAGAGGTGCAAGCATTTAGTAGTGAATAACATTCTGCAGAGCAATTTGGGGCATGTTGAATTGAGACTCCTTTGCCTGAGATGAGTGACATGGCTTTAAAGATAATAAGCAAGGTAGTTCTAGTTATATTATTTATTTAAAAACAGTCCAGGCTTTCTTCAGCACCATGATTCTGGTTCACCTGTTGGAATATCAGATTCAATTAACAAATATGATTAGCAAATATCTGTTAGTAAAAATTCTTACTGCTAGCAACTGTCCATTGCTTTTCTCTGTGATTTTTTTTTTCTTCCCACTGTGGAACTGAAGAGCTCATGCTTTAGAATGCAGTGGTGAAAAATATAAATGTATGCACTAAGAGGAGAGCAATAGGAATCACAGCAAATCATTGTGCTTAAATTTTATTCCTGAATATTGAATTCCTACATTTTGAGAGCAATCCTGTCAGACTTCAGTGGTCTGTGATGTTTTGTGAAGCCCCATTATATGTCTCTCTGGGAAGCTCACCTTACAATTTTTTTAATTTATTTACTTTTTTTCCCTCTATGACTTCACTGGCTTTGCAAAACCCCAGCTTCTGTCTTGATGTACTGCATCGTTTGCATTTCCAAAATCACACTTGTGCCCTAAAAAAATATACCTCTTTTCAATTGAAATCACTAATAATGAGATATTTCCAGGCTTTTCATTAAAAGCCAGCAGATGTCGTAGTTTCTCCAAAGAGAGCAGGTTTATCCCTGATGCTTAGAAACTGCAGCAATTTGTTGGTCATTTCTGTGCAACGTTTTACACCGAAATAGTTCTGTATTTGTTAAGTTATTGTTCAGCAACATGTTCTAACCATCTGATTTTTAGATACTCTCAATTTTAGGCAAAATATATCGACACATGAAATCTCCCTGTTTTTCTTGTTGAAACATAAGGAAGATGCTGTGGTGCTAACCACCCAAGACTGTGTGGCACATTTTCCTAACTTTATTACTGTTACCCCTCAATTCAGTCACATTTGATGTCTGACCTTTCTTTCTGCTACTGCTCTGATGTGTGTTCAAAATGGTTAAATGGATCCAAGTTAATGAGATGCTGCACTGAAGCAACTGAGTAAATATTTTTGTAATGAGAGCATAAATGATAGAATGTGCCGACTAGTAAAATCAACTGAAATTCATCTTACCTAACTTTAGCGGTTTAAAAATTGGATAGGTAGTCTGAAGTAGCAGTTGTGCCTTCCTCTGCAATTAAAAGAGGAAAAAGAAAAAGAAAAAGAAAAAGAAAAAAAAGAAACACTTTCAAAGGCCATTTCATATCATTCTAAGATTAGTGTTGGAAAATTGTCCTCTGGAGATACCTGTATCTCTCAATTAAGTATAGAAGAAACCTAAATGGCTGTTTCAACTTAAGTGGTTAATTTAAAAATGGCTGGAATTAGGTGATCTTAACAGACAATGAATCTTGCCCATTCTGCTCTTTTTTTTTTTTCTTTTCTGCTTTCTATGTAAAAACAGTAGGAAAATTGTATTGTTGATTACATCAGCAGTAGTTAAATAGAAAATATTCAACCTATGGCAGCTATGTATATACCTGTGGTTTCCGTTGTAGTAGTTCCTGCAAATCATTATCAGTATTTTTTTTTTTTTTGCAGCATGGGTAGGGGAGGGTGATGAAGATTCCCATTCAGATACAGAATTGAAGTGTAGCAACTACTTTCCCAGTGACCTCCATCTTGACTGATGCATCAAGGGTTGATCCTGGAGTCTAAAAGCAGTCTTCCCTAGGGGGTAGGCTGAGGTGGGGGGGGAGTTGGAGAAGAAGGGAAAGCAAGAAGAAATGTGGAAGACAGAAAGTGTGAACAACAGCTGATATCTAACTTCCTTTTAACAGTCTGCTGCAGGGTTTCTTGCACAGAAAGATGGTGGCACAGCCAGGGACACAGAGTAGACCTGCTGAGATGTCATGGTGAAGATCTCATCCGAAGCCTTATCCAAGTGCATCCCTAGATTTGCAGTAAAGAAAGCAAACAACAACAACAACAAAAAAAACACTGGAGACACAATATAGCTAAAATTTAGTTTATTGAATAAGCGTTGAAATTTAGCTTTTGTGATTAAGTTTTTAACAAGAGGAAAGAGTGAGATACAATTAACATAGGGTGCCTAAAGGTTAGACAATAACACTGCCTAAGAGTTAGACAAGCAGGCTGAACTAGCTATCTTGGCTATCCCTGTACTCAATGGAGAAAGAAGGCTAAACAGAAGTCTGCTTTTGGATGCAAAAGTAGCTGTTGCCATCTCCTTCCCTTACCTACGAAGACAACCTATATAAATAGTTTGAAGGCTAATATTAGTTAAGATGTCTTCCATGCAAAAGAAAAAGAAAAGAAAAAAAGAAAAAAAAGGAAGTCATCACAAAACTAATAATATTTAAAGAAATCTAAATGTTGAAATAAGCATATGCTTACAGAATATTTTTGCACTCAAGATCAGACACAACTTGGCAACTTGTAGGGGGCTAATTCAGATAAATGGCATAGATAATAATGAAGATATATGCTTGTAATAGGATGGAATAATGAAGATACATGCTCTATAACAAACTGGAATAACAGACGAGGGCTTCCGAGTATGCCAGAAGATAGGGAGTCTAGAGCAGAGCTAAGCTGGGATTCCTCAGAAAGCACTTTATGACAGGCAATGATTTCTTGCAATTCACACTTCAGGCAGACACAAAAAAAGAGAGGGGGTTGTGGAGAGGGGGAAAATTGTGCTCACTAAAAACTCCTGACACCTTTTCCAATCAATGCTCAAAATACAGTTGTCTGTCTTGGATAAAAAGGAAATCATTTCAGAATAGAAATTAGGAGGATTTGTTGTGAAATGAGTCAGGAAAACAGCTTGACCTCAGTTAGGAAGGGGCTCTGTGCACTGCTTGGACCTATCAAAACATGTGCAGTATTAAATATAGCTCCTACTGACATTCAAATTTGTCTGCTACTGATCTGCTTCTAGCTGAGAAATGATGGCTCTGCTGGTGTAGCTGAGTGAAATGGTTACGGTTAGCATCTTTCTTGACAAAATCTGCCCATATTAAGTTCACAGCTTGCCTGAAGCTGGTCCTGAAGTCAAGGGTTATTGTTCTGTGCTTGATGCTTTCAGCTAGGGTCATTTATTGTATTTTGAGATAAAAGTGGGATCTCAGTATTGATAAATGAAAGGTTTTTATCAGTATATACCTCACCCAAAGTAAGGGAAGTCCTTTGGTAACTTCTTTAACTCAGGAAAATTGTACAAGTTCAAAGTTAGAGGCATTTATTTTTTATTTTTTTCTCTCTCTCTCTGCCCCTGGAGAGCCATGCTGCCTGAACCATCTCAGTATTCAAAGCAAAGGAAAGCAAGTGATGACCTGGCAAACCTGGTGTTTCCAGCATGGCTCTTCTCCAGAAGCACAGTCCTGGGGGCACCTGAGCATCCCCTTTCTTCACAGCCAAGGGCAATGCTTGTCATTCTTCCCCTTTTTTACTCCTCAGAGAAATTTTGGGTCAGGGCCACATCCCCCCAATGTCTGCAGCCTTCTTCTGTGTTCCTGACTTTCCCATCTCTCTTCTTCCACCAAAAGAGTTGGTCATGATTAGCAAAGATGGTTTGCAAGAAATATTGGGACAAAATGTCCCAGTTGCCCTTACTGAGAAAGAATCCATCCCTGTTGCCAAGAGAAGGTATAAAAATCTTGACCAAGTTACAACCAACTAGTCTTTTAAATGTCACTGTGCCAAAAGTGTACTGCTGATATTTGCCTAGACTTCTGAAAAAGGAGACTGTTGTGCTATGGTTTGATATTAGCAGATCTAGTTTACGTATCTCCTCCTACATTCCTTCTGTAGTAACATTGTTAGAAATGGTATTTGCAGAGTGAGGTCTATTGTGTATATATTGGTTTTTGAAATACTGTGGTTTCCAAAGAAATCCTTCTCACGTCAGCATTTCTAGCCTGGTTGGCCAATGTTTACTCTATTGTTTTACTTCTTAAGCTTGTTTTAATGCCACAGTTTTCAAAATAATTTACCTGAGGTTGGAGGTTTAGCCACATTAACTAATTCCTAAAGTACTGCCCACCCAGCTGGGGGTACTGAAAGCAGCTCTGAGGTTGTGGCACCTGACTGTGCCTGTAAGAGGAGGAGATGTGACTTATTGTCACTGTCAGAAAGGCAAAAAGTTAAATGAAAAATCAGGCTGATTGATGAATGCCACCCACCAGGGAGAACTTGGCAGCAGGTAGAAGCAGTCCTTAGAGGTATCTGAACAACATGTGATGCATTTCAATGCTGGTTTTTAAATCTTCTTGAAAAGAAAATTTAATCAGGCTTTGGGGCCATAGGGAGAAGAAAAAGTACAGAATTCACTTGGATTCCCTTTTAAGAAGTATGTTGAAGGGCCCAAACCCACTTTTTCTATTGGACTACATGTGGGTTTTGCTCTGTTTTTAAAATAACGTGAATACCCCCTCAACTTCTCTTTACCTAACAAGAGATTATGCCCTGGTTCCTTTGAAATAGAACCCTATTTTCACAACCTGTTTTAATTTTTTTTTTCCTTTCTTTAAGTCAAACCTAGGTATTTTCAAGAGCATTTCATTCTGGAAATGATCTATCTGTAGCTAAAGAGGATGGTTTTACTTTGTATAAAACCTGTATTTCTTCCCATTCCCAAGCCTGGGTTGACAGAAACTGTGATCCAGGATATAGCATGATATTTTGGTTTTAGCATTGTTTTTAAATTTGGCTCTTTGTTGATTTTTTATCACTGACTATTTCTGCTTGTCTCCATAATCTCAGATAAAGAGGTGAGAAATTGCTTTGAGAAAACCTGTTTGATCAGAAAAATGTTGAATTCATAAAATCACATGTTTTTGAGAAAGCATATTTTGTGGCAAAGCTTTTACTGAGACATCATTCCGACCTTAGATGGATCTGATTTTCAGATCTGAGAGAGCAAGCGTTCCACTACAGAGCATCAACCAGCCAAATAAAGAGCTGGAATGTGCAGAGCCTGCGTTCAAGTTAGTTTTCTGAATCAAGAAAAGGCATTAGCTTTTTCCCTACAGGCCACACCAGCTCATTGTCTAGAGATCTACTGGCTATTCTACTGTACACAGATTTGTAACAACAATTACATATAAATTTGTTTTATGCTTATGATGCTCCAGAGGTATAAACAAGAGGAAGATCATAGGGAGAAGAAATGCATTGTATTAGAGCAGCTAACAAGTTTTCAGGAACATAAAACATTCTTCAGTTCTTTGCTTTCCTAAAATGTTTTTGCTTTTGTTTTTCCCAGCTGCAGCATTTGCTTAAAAAGATATTATTTCTCTTGGCAAAACTTTGTGTTTGGAAATGTTTGTCACTTTCTAGTTTGCTACATAAAAATAAATAAATAAATAAATAAATAAATAAGAATCCCAAGCAAACACAACCACTGTTTTTTCAAGTCTTGTTTTTTGAAACCCATGAAGACCTTTACCAAGCTTTTACTATTCTCAGTAGGAGACTGGTTCAGAAACATTCCAGTTCTGACTGTGCCTTTGGACTGATGGTGTTTCAGGTTTGAAAAAGACAAATGGAGTTTGGTATTCTTTAATGACATTTAAGCATACAATAAATCCACCACATACACAGAAGAATAGGTACACAGAGTACTTGAAGCTGAAATATTATTCTCAGTAGCGTGTTTCCACCACAGATAATGGGTTCTATGTGGCCGCAGCCATCTTAGGTTTCCATTTCTCACCAGTTTCCCTCATTTATTGCCAAGTTGTTGCGTTCCACTTATGGTACTAGAGCTTTAGACAGAACCAGTTCTGAGAGGAATAATTATATATTCCTTCCTGGGGGAAAATACAAGCTCAAAGGAAAGTTTCTAAAGGATTTATAAGTCATAGCACTTACCCTCAGGAATGATCTCCTTGGAGAAAGGAGATTGGGGTTTGGGTGCTTAGTGTACAGTGCCCTTACTCTGTGTTGCTTCCTAATGTAACCTTAATGCCATTATTTTACAATCACATCCCTGCTAGAGCAAACGGAGCATGCAGATAATCAGTAGTAATTAATTTTGGACACCAAGGAGTTCCTAGCCAGGCCATCCTGGCATACACACCTTTTTTTCTACGAGCTGGTATATCTGGATGGAGCACAAGTACCCTGGAATACTAACAGCAATGACCAAGGCAGAAGCTGGCTATGTGCAAACCTTGATCTAGTTGTACTAGAAGCTGAGAAAGAGGCATTTGCATTTTTACTTCTGGGATTTTGCTCTTTCAGATGAATGGTAGGAAGAGAGAGCGGGGAATACTTTCCTAGTGACCAAAATTATAGTTCAGTGTAAGGTATTCTGGACAGCTGGAAGATAACTAAGTAGCAGACTGTTCGTTAAATGCTGGTGGTAGGAGAGCCCAGATAGCCCTCAGTTTACCAATGTTTCCTGCTTTTCACCTTTTGTGATTCAAGAGATTCTGCTTTTTTTACCTGTGTGGGCAGCAGCATTTGTTTATACCTGTGGCTTTGTAGCTCCATGGTTTCTATAATGAATGTCATGTTCTGGATTCACATAATTCCTAGCAGATTGGTATTTTAGTCCACTAGTGTTCATACTTTGAATTCAGCTGGTCAAAGCAGTGGCTGACACAGAAGTACAAGGACACAGAACTATTAGAGAGTATCTAAAGGAGGGTTATGAAGATGGTGAAGGGTCTAAAGGGCAAGACATGAGGAGCAGCTGGGGTCCCTTGGTTTGTTCAGCCCAGAGCAGAGCAGACGGGAGGCCTCATGGCATCCTGCAGCTCCCTCATGAAGGGAGCGGAGGGGCAGGCGCTGAGCTCTGCTCTCTGGGGACAGCAACAGGACCCGAGGGAATGGCATGGAGCTGGGATGGAGAGGGTCAGGCTGGGTGTTAGGGAAAGGTTCTGCACCCAGAGGGTGGTTGGGCAGGTTCCCCAGGGCAGTGGTCACAGTACCGAGCCTGCTGGAATTCAAGAAGCATTTGGACAGTGCTCTCAGACATATCGTTGAGGTACAAGGGTGGCTGAAGAGGGCACATGCCTCACCTTTCTTTACAATCATATATACAAATGTGGGTATGCAGGAATACTTAATTGGATGCAATATCCTGCTCTGATTGCATTTTTATTTTTATTTACACAGTCCCCAAGGAGCTCTGCCACTGTCTCCATCTCTTCAATTTGCAAGTTGCTCAAACTCAGCTCAGTAGACTAGTTTGCCCAAGTTTGAACTGTTCTGCCTCCTAAGTAGACCTGAGAGAAAAACATTCATACTGCTTACCCGTCAGAGGAAGGAAAAAATAAACCACTAAATGGCTGTACAAGTAGAACTGTACAAGGATTGCTGTAAGTCTTGGAGAGCAAATGAGATGTAGATCTGGGAAAAAAAAATGTAAATTTTGTGTTAGAGACTAAATAAATTGTGTGCATAAAGGAAGCCAATTACTGTTTTACGGGCAATCATAATCCTGGTGTTTCCTCACATGTGAGCATTTGATTTTGAAGCCTTGCTGTTCTTTTCATGCCATTTCTGTGAGTTCTTATAGACCTTGAAGCACTAGCAGACACAATAAGCATTAGGATGAAGGGACACATTTATAGAAAGTGTTGCTGATAAAATGTGACAAATCCAAAGGTTGCAGATAACTAGTAATATTCGTAAGGGAACTGCTCTCCATAGCTGATTAGTATATATTATACCACCTGGCAAGTCCAGACGGTTTTGACCAATCACCTGTATCCTTCAGGAACTTTATGGACCTGAAAGTCTTAGTGTAGCATCCTGATTAGAGAAAAAGAAATGGGCCAGGTGCATCAGGTGTCAGAAGGAAACAACCGTATAGATCTATAAAACCTACAATGTTTTAAGAATAGATTGCAGGTTTCATTGGTAAGACAACAGGAGAAAGGGATCCTCACAGACCTTACAGTTAGATTGACAAGGGGGGTTATGACGCAATATGCTAAGCAATACAGTGTTGTGTTTTCATTAGCCTTTTAACTTAGTGGAAGCCACATTAAAAGATAGGACACATCAAAAAGAGATCTGCCAAAGCTTTGTGAAGAGGAAGATGTCTGAGCTTATTAAGCTCTGGGGAAAGTATGTTTTAAATCCATTACTTTCATAACGATTTAGATGGTTACTGTGGAGACCGGGTCAGGCACTGCACATATTCTCATTACTGGGCATTGGGAGGATATAGCCCTACCACCTTCCAGGTGGAAGGCACTTCCAGTGTCTAGTAATGAGAATATGTGATTTTGGTAATTTTCATGCCTCAATAGATTGGAACCAGTGTCACCAGCATCCCTGGGCTGCAGCCTTGTGCACCAAAGGGAGAGTTTCACTACGTCTGCTGTGAGCAGGGCTGTAGCTTTGTGGAGAGGTGTTACCTGGGGAAAAAAAAAATACTGATGCAGCAAATGTGTAATTTATGTTACACGGCTAGTTACTTTCTCTCTTTAATGTATATTTATGGTACCATCAAAGTGAAACTGTCTGCTAGAATATTTGAGCAAACTCTATAGATCTATCCTAGTGGCAAGAACAGTTGTCTAGAAGATGGGAAGTTTCAAATCCCTAAAGACAGACTGGGATATTAAACACAATCCTTCCTTACCTAAGCAGATGCTCCAATTACTGAGCTACTAAAGAAAGGGAAAGATGACCTCCTCTTTCCCAGCTGATTTTTTTTCCCCCCTTCAGGATCTTTCTTTAAAGCAGAGGGTTGCTTTGAGACCACACTGCAACAGGCTGGACTATTTTCTGAAGATGGGTAGGTATGCATGCCCAAACTGATGATAAATAAGCAGAAAATCTTCTTACATTGATAAGCATGCAGTTGTGCGCATGCGTGTGTCCTCATCTAAGCACAAGCAGAGTTACTGTCTCCAGAGTGGACAGACACTTACCTAAGCCCCTCTGGAAAGTGCAGAGGCATGTATCTCCCTTGCATCTGGATTCATTCAGCTTGCTCAGAAAGTGCCAAGCACCTATCAGTAAGAAGACCCTCCAGAACTGAAGTCAGCTTAGAAAAATACATCCGCAAGAGGAGGAAAGGATTGCCTCTTCTCCTCACGTCTTTTACATAATGGTCTGATAGTCTGAACACTTGCCCATGAGGAGAAGGGCTTGAACATTATATAGCCCACCTCAGCTTGTGAGCCAGAAGAGCACCCTAGTACATAACTGATATTTAGGGAGGTGATGTAGGTGTTTGTGCTAGCTTGCATCATTTGGTAGGATAGAGCTGCTCATGTTTTAAATGTATGATTTTTGTTATATACCATGCCTAGCAGCTTTAGGATATAAGTAATTTGCACAACATTTCAAAAAGCATGTAACAAATATTTCAATGAACTGTATAAAAGGAATATATAAAGGAAAAGTAAAAATAATGACACTTTTGAAACTGCACATTCTGCATGAGCTGGCATCTAATTTGACAAAGGAGATACTTGTAATTTTTTTTCCCTCCTTTTAAAATTCAAATTAGAAGAAACAGGTTTTATTCAGATCCCTGTTTTAGATTCATAGAAATTAAGATTGAGAAATCAGTGTGACATTTTTGTAGTTCTTATAATAATGTCTGAAAACAGGCTTTTGTTAATTGTCATTTTTAGTGTTCTCTCTTGTGGAAGAAAATCCAATTTGTGCAATAGCGTGTGTCTGTACACAGCATGCAGAGCCAGTGATAGCATTCTGCATGGTACAGCTGGAAGGAGACTGAAGCAGGGGATATAACTCCATGCTGCAGCTTCTTATAAAGTGATTCCTAGATGTACTAATTATTTTTCAGATCATGAATATAAGCCCATTATTAATAAAAAATAAAAAATAAAGTGTTCAAAGAAGAGTTTGGGATAGATAGGGGAATTTAGGTTAGGTGTCTGTGCTTATGACATCAATAAATAAGCAGAAAATCTTTCTGTTGTTGATGAAGTCTCTGAGTATCTTAAAATATACTCTTTGACTAAGGCAAGCTGCAAGAGGAAGAACCAATCTGAAAATCCACTTATCTGAAATGGCCTTGAGCAGGTAAATCTGCAGAGAAATTTGGGGGTTTACAGCTTAGGTGCTCTCCATGGATCTTTCTGTTGGATTGTACACTTATTCTGTTCCTGCTGTTGTTGCAGACAAACTTGTAATTTATTTCATTAAATTAAATCAGGCATCATTCCCATTTCTACTTGACTACATACCTACGAAAAGATGCAAACAGAATTAAGTTAGAAAGACATCATAAAATGAAATGAACTGATCTCTTTCTCCAATGTGTCTGTATCTACATATCCTTGAGGGAACTCCGGTAGGTATCTCATCACTCTATCCTCTTATTATTGAATGTAGTGTTTACTAGCTTTCCTACAGCCCTAGCGAGAACCCATCTTTCCGATTCCACTATTTACCTTTACTATTTAGCTGTAGTCCTTTATTTAAAAATAAATAAATACAATTTAAAAGTAAATCATTGGAAAAGTAAATGGAATAGTTGGCTAGGTGTGTATAGAACTGTATGAAAGCACATTACAGAAAGTATATGGCAAGAAAAATATTTACTAGTAACAGTAATGAAGTATGTGTTGCCTGAGAAATTTGTACATGTTTGATTATCTATCTTTATGTAACAGGCCTTAGGTAAATAGTGTTTGAGGTTGTGTTTCCTTGCATTTGGGAAATCTCTATAAATGATACATATTTCTTTTTACTGAGGCATTTGGCTGCTGTTCATATCTATGCAAATAGGGGTGTTCTTCAAGCACTGAATGACTGCAGGCAACGATTTCTGAAACTCTAGGGCCAGATTTAAAGGATAAATAAATATACATTAATGTGCATAAATTAAACTATTGCTTGATTGCATGTGGAGGCTGGAAATAAATATAACAATGTCTGATTAACTTGACCAGTTAACAGAAAAACCTGCTGCTTCAACTATTGTTTAAAGTATGAAAATATGCAATCCCCTTGAACTATAAAATGGTTTTAAGAGGTCCCCTTCAAATACATGGCTTGTATAAAATAAGTATTCCAGCTCCAGATGAAATCCAAGTTCTCACAGACTTTATTGTTTCAGAACTGAGACGGGGCAAGCATATTCTCCCTGCTCTGCACTCAAAAATCTTGAATCTTGTACTTTCATGGACTTGTCTCCTTTCATTGTTGTCAGTTTTTGTTAGGGTGGGGAGGGAACAATGGAAGGATAGTGGCATTTTAGTTGTTGCTGCTGTATTTTGTTTGTTTGTTTGTTTGTTTGGTTTGGTTTTTAATTTTTGTTGTTTGTTTGTTTGCTGTTACCAATATAAGCTATGTCTTTTATGGCTCTTAATGGGCCTGTATTGATGGTCATGTCCTTGCCCAACAACTTTTGATCTAAATGCAGAGTGGACCCAGCTGCAGCAATCCATGTAAAATAAAACACCTGACCAAAACTGATATCTCATTGTTCTTTGATTGAAAATGGGTGACTTTCTAAGAGGCTCAGGGCCAGGTCATTAACTGGTATAAATCTGCTTAGTGTTAATATCACTGGACTTGCACCAATTAATGACAGATGCAGATCCAAACTATTTAGACCTGTGCAGAGAGCATGTTTCCTCAAGACAAGAGCAGTTCTGTGCTGCTAGAATGTCTTGAGCTATAAGGGTGAGCCATGGCTGTATCTCTTTGTATAATAAATAACATTTGTTTTCAAGTGAGTGCCCAAAACCTCTGGCCTCAATAGCAGTCTAAATGTGTTGCATCTTCTGATCCACAGTGGTTCGATCCAGATGGATATCACATAGCTAGAGTCAATCCAGCATGATTTCTGTCTTCCTTTCAGTTGTGACACTTGGATGGAAATCCAACCCTTATGGTAATGAATAGAGCACTACATCACTTTACATTTCTCTCGTATTTATAGGTCTCCTCCTTTCATATATTCATTTGAATAGCACATCTGTGATCAATTGTCATTTTGTCCACTTCAGATCCTAAGAGGCAAAAGGAAAAAACATTAATGCTATTAGGCTGATGACCAGCACCTTAATAGCTTTTCAGTACCATTTCAATGAAAATTAATAAACTTGCTGTT
Organism: Anser brachyrhynchus; assembly: GCF_964034855.1. Taxonomy (NCBI): domain Eukaryota; kingdom Metazoa; phylum Chordata; class Aves; order Anseriformes; family Anatidae; genus Anser; species Anser brachyrhynchus. The sequence goes on along the minus strand of NC_137694.1, from coordinate 203,440,560 downwards.
GTACTAAGTTAATTTTGAAGGATCACATAGAAAGAATGTTATCTTGGGTAAGGAAACATTCTGTGTAAACAACAATTCCTATGGAGGCATTAAGTGTTTGTGGCCCAGATAATCTGCAAAAGGCTTCTGGTCTTTCCAGATGATATTGTCCTTGATCACCACCTAAAGGTATTGTGTTGACTTTTAAAATGAGGAGCTGTAGACTGACAGACAAATGACTGACTAATTTCATACCAATGAGTCATAAATATTTTGTTGCTGTTGTTTTTCTGGAGATTTGTGTTTAAGGTGACATTTAGACAAAATCCATGTTTTTCCTGGGGGATAGCAAAAAGAAGGTGGCAATTTTCTGTTTTCATGGTTCTGGGCTGCTGCAGTGGCAGAAATAGGTCTGGAGTTAGACAATAAAGACCTGTCTCGCTACAGTCTCTAATCTAAGTGCAATTCTTTGGCAGATCATGCGGTACAGGTTAATCATAGCAGACCTCTAGTGCTTTTCTTTGTTAAACCTCCCCTAGGTTCCTTTATAGCATTTAGATTATTTTTTTTAAGGGTAGGAGGAACCATTCTGATCATTTAGAGTGATCTACTTGTCTTGTGTAGGGATGTCAAAGGGCACTTTTAAGCAAGCTTTTGTTAAATGAATTTTCAAATAAAAGGGCCTGGGCTGTGGTTGATAAACTAGAGTTCTGCCCCCAGAAGAGAGTGCCTCAGAAAAAAAAGGCCTCTTCATCCACTCAGATATGCCAATAACTAGAATATTTCCAGTCTTGGGCAGTTTTTACATTCTGAGATGGAGAAAGTGGAACACACCAAACACTAAAGACAAGTCTCGAACAAGTGAGGAACAAGTGAGGTGGAGGGACAAGACATCATGGCCTATCACACACAACAAAATGTTTGAAGCTCTCATTTTTAAAATGTAATTCGGAAAATGGGTGAGAACCTTAGTGGACATGAACACGTGTGTGTGATCAGGCCAAAAGGCAGTGTCAATGTTATTCTAAACGGTGGTATCCTATTATTCTAAACTCTTGAAAAGAATAAGCTCCTTTCCTAGGTACTGTATGGCATGACCTTCTCCTGCTGAGTGTGTAGGTGAAGGTCTGAGGTTGGATTGTACAGCTATTTTGCTACTGAATCAGCGTGAGCTACCCGCTTTGCACTTGGTCAATATATAAGTGGTCTCTTGAGCTAAGAGGAAGTAAGAGGGTAAGTAAAACAGAACTGGATCCAATCTTAGGACCTGAAGACAAGTGCTATGGTATGCCTTGGATCTACAGGTCAAACCCCTTGACTTCCTCCCCAGAACAGGACAACCGCTGTGCTCCCATCTGGGAAAAGTCCCTGCCCTCTGCTATTCCCCAAACTATGTCCTGCACATCTGGGAGAGAGCTGGCTGGCATGAGCCAAAACTGTACCAAGGACAGGCCAACAATAGAGAAGTGTGGGTAGTCAGAGGACATGGGGACATGGCCTGATTCAGTTCACTCACACAGGCACAATTTTGCTGTCTATCAAAGTGATACCAATTATAAATGAGCGACACATGGTGTAGCATGAACTCTGGTAACCTGTGACAGGCGAGTATAACTCTGAAGAGGCACAGCAGGATCATTGTCGACGCAGTTATGTTGGAAATTTTCATGTAGCTCACTAACTGCAGTCTGTTTCCCTGGTATGCAATGCTATCAAATGGCATGTTAACAACCCAACTGTGCCAATGGTCCACAGTTAGTTAACACCTATGATTTCCCAGATGCCAGGGAATGTGTAAGGAGGCTTGACATTACTTGATATTATGTGGTTTTACAGTGAAGTAAATGAGTTTTTTTTCAGCATGTCGTAACAGCCCTTGTCAACTGATCCCATGGATGACAAAGTCTTGCTGCAGGGAGTCCCACATTACTGCACATTAATGTTTCCTTTGAGAACAAAGAAAGAAACTAAATACTATTCATTAGATTGAAGTGGGATTTCAGGGCAAAAAGATTTGTGTCCACGTCTAAAAAGTGGATGATAGCACTCTTATTGAAAGTTTCTGGGAAGCCACTTAGTGACAAACTGAAGTTCTGCAACTTTCTGGACCCTTAGTCTAAGAAAGCATCTTTGTATTTTCTACTTTGAGGAAGGAATTTTTAATTGACACCATGCTCAGTTCTGTGAACTGTAAATGAAAATTTAGTCCTCTTAGTCCTCTACATGAGAGAGACAAGGATAATCCCACCAAATGAAAGCAAGCCTCTAAAGGAAGCCTCTAAAGGAGGATCCTCTCTAAGGAAGATAAATAGATGTTTAATATACTTATCTAAGACATATAGACTAGTAGACTAAAAGGTATCCAGAAAACCCTTTCTTTCACTAATCAGACCAACTCCTGTGACTGAAAAAGTGAGCTACAAGAGCCAACCCAAAATTCCAAACAAAGCAAAGTAAACTTTCTGCTTGCACTTCTCAAGCTTGCAGCTCAGTGGCTCATGGGAATTCATTTGCTCTCATTCTAAGGAGAGACAATGACAAAATTTGGATGACTGTCTGAATCAGTATCTTGTATAGACAATTGGTATGCCAATTGACCTGAATGTGCACTTTCTGAAACTGCTTATTTCTTTTTACTTGAACTGCCTGTGTCTCCCAGGACATCTCAGTTGGTTTGAGCCAGGTGTAGCAGCTGAGATAAGATCTAATCCTTCTGGGATTAGGGTGAAATAGATATTCAGCAGCACTTTCTCACATTTAATAGACCAGGGCTTAGTCTCATCTTAGTCTTAGTAAAGGGACTAGAAAGGAGACACACAACAGCTGTTTTGATTATTTTTTTTTTAATTGCTGGGAACTATGCAATTTTATTGTGTTGTGGCATAAGAAATCTTGACCTCTTTGCTTTTTTAAGCAGTTATAAAAGATGAAGTTGATTCTAGGAGACAATCTCCAATGCACTATTTGTGTTAGAAATGTAGATGCATTGTTTACATATTACATTCTTCTGGCTTGTTATTGAGTTCACCTGACTGTTAGGAAGTGTGTCTACATTTTACCCTGTTTATATGTCTACCTGGACACTAGAGAAGAACAAGATAATATAAATACGGCATAATTTAAGCAAACCATATTATTTGGCTTTTTACTAAGCCTCAGTGGCATGCTGAAATGCCTATAGCACTAGAGCAAAATTAGGAATGGAAATAGTTTTCAAAATGACTAATGTGTTTACCAAAACACAGGTAGGAAAAACTTTGTTAGTCTTTTAAGGCAGAAACTATTTCAGGAAACTAAGTTAGGTAAAACTTGTATTCAAAACTACAAGCAGGTAAGAGGACTTGCAGGTTTCCTTAGTGAAGCTTGCAATATATTTCAGCTGAACTTTGGAGAGCTCATTTTTGTTAAATGCTTTAGTTGGGCACCAAGGTCAACAAGTCTTAATTCAGATCTAGGTTCACAAAATCACAGAATGGTTAAGGTTGGAAGGAATTTTTGGAGTCCATCTGGTCCAACCCCCTGCACAAGCAGGGACAACCATAGCAGATTGCTCAGAATCATCTCCAGGTGGCTTTTGAAAATCTCCCAGTGGGGAGACTCCACAACCTCTCTGGGAAACCTGTGCCAGCCAGTGCTCTGTCACCTGCACAATAAAGCAGTGCTTCCTGTTGTTCAGATGGAACCTCGTGTGTTACAGTTTGTGTTCCTGTCCTGGCACTGGGCACCACTGAAAAAAGCCTGGCTCCATCCTCTTTGCACCCTCCCTTCAGGTTTATATAGACATTGATAAAACCCCCCTGAGCCACCTCTTCTCCAGGTTGAACAGTCCCATCTCTCTCAACCTTTCCTTGCAGACTAGACTCTCTCTAGTACATCCAGGTCTCTCTTGTTCTAGGGGGCTTAGAATTGAACACAGTACTCCAGCGCATGCTCACCAATGCTGAGTAGAGGGGAAGGACCACCTCTCTTGACGTGCTGGTGATACTTTGCCTCATGCAGGAAAGAATACTATACCCTTCTTAGTAGCAAGGGCACTAATGTTCAGCTTGATGTCTTCCAGGACTCCCAGGCCCTTTTCTGCAGAGCTGCTTTCCAGCTGGGTTGTTCCTCTCCCGGTGTGGGACTCTGGGGACTCTGCATTTCTTGAACTTCATGATATTTTGGCAGCCCACTGCTTGATCTTTTCCATGCCCTTAGAATCAAGATGTGCTGCACTTAAAAAAAAAAAAAAAAAAAAAAAAAAAGGCAAACCCAGAAAATCTTTTGACTTTGTAGTCAAGCCCTTCGTGTCAATGTTAGTTGAAAAACTGTAAAAGGCATCTAACTCTTGACTAAGAACAGTGTCAAGATTGTTGGCCTGGCTGTTGGTCCAGATTTCATGTATACGAGCCCTGGCAGGTTCACTGGACTGGGTAGTTCTGTGTTTCTGCACCCTGAAGCACCTAATGCAGAACCCTACTGTGGCTACCATTGTTCTACTACATGGGAAAATCTTGTTTAAAAGAGCTGCCTGCAGCTATAATTATATTACAGTGTTTCCAAGTAGTGGTAAGGTGTGGTCTTGACACTCTTAAATGTGTCTTCTACAATATTCATGCACCACATATGGTCTGGGTTGCAGAATTGCTTAGACACATATAGAATTTATTTTGTAAGAGTTATAGAATGTGTCAGTCCAGACAATAGATTACATTAGCAGTCTGGATACAGGAGAGACTTTTACTATTGGATTTAACTGGTAAGGGGGGGAGAAAACAAGGCTCCATAAAGTTTTATCAAAGTACCTACTATAGCTCCCGATATCCCAGGGTTAAAGCTGATAAAAAGAAACAGAGGCCTGTAAAACAAGTCATACCTAGAGAACAGGAAAATACTCTGTGAATCATGTAAGTAACCATGTCTGTGTGTCCCTGGCACCTTCCAGGTATCAGCAAACAGAAGATATGTTGGTGAGCATGAGCTCTTCCTCCATTCAGCTGACTGCAGGAGACGTCAACAAAGGCCATGCACCTCATAAAGTTTCTTGTTTTACCTTAGCTTCCTTGTCTGTATCTATTTTGCAGTTCTATTTTTGTTTTTTGTTGAAGTGTCCACAAAGAGCAGGCACACACATTGACCATTCCCCAAGAAACTGTAGGGATCTGAGAACCCTCCAGATCAGCAGAGGAGTGCATCTCACCCAAAGCATGCATTTCAGGGGGCTTTCACCCTGCTACATGATTCCTTGCAGTATGGGGGCTGACATTGCAATCACACTATGTGACAATCTTTCTAGCATAAAAGGACAAAGCAACAGCTCTTGATTGGGAAAAATAATATATATTTTTTTGTTTTGTTTTTGAACTGTGATCTAAAAAGTAGACAAATCTTAACTGAAGACACTCTAATACTGAAGGTGTTATGTCATGAATAAAGAAGAGAAGAAAAGTGAATCAGTCTCTAGTGCCTAACAGAAGACAGAACTGAGTTAGCTGCAGTCAGGTAAAGCCATTGGGTAGGAATGAGCTGCAGAAGAGGAACAAGTCCTTTTTAAAAATACTGTTTTCAGGAAACAATACATAAAGAAAAATGAAAGTGCCTTTGTTGTTTGGTCCAGATATTTTATTGAAAGGTCCATTCAGGCTATAAAGCTGTAAGCTTTTGCCTTCAGGTCTGGATAATCCTTACGCTGTCTGGGTGCTGTAAAAATCTGCTTTATCTCCAAATACATGATGCTATTTGTCTTTTCAATTTCCCCTTCACATCAGAAATAGCTGCAAACAGTTAGAGTTATGACCAAATGTAAAGATAAACTCTTCCTACAAACAAGAATGGAGAGCATTGTCACTCATTGATATAATGAGAAGAAAAAGGCCTTCTTTCTCCTTCTTTCTAATCAAATCCCGAGACAAATCCTACAAAGTTATACAAAAGATACCTTTGAATGTTGTTAGCCCAACTGCCTTTTAAAACATTCTTTTTCAGCTAACTTACTGTCCTTCAGCAGTAAAATCCTGTATGGAATTTCTTGAGGGGGCAAGCACATTCCTCTTCCTTTCCATGTATCTTCCTTCTTGAAGGGATTTTCTTATCAGGTCTTGCTTCACTGGACAATTGAGACAGACTGTCTTTTTCAATTTGAAGGAACAGCAAAAGTGCATTACCCAGGCAAAATGTAACAAACAATAAAAAAGCTCCTTGATCTTTATGTGGATATGTGCGTGATCTGTGCAAGCATCCTTTCCCACTGTATGGTAATACCAATTCGTGCAAAACAAAACAAAACAAAACAAAATACCTATTATAAAATGAATAGTTTGTGGCTACACTATTCATAGAATCATAGAATCATAGAGTATCCTGAGTTGGAAGGGACTCACAAGGATCACTGAGTCCATCTCCTGGGTCCCCAAAGGACCACCCAAAAAATTAGACCATTTGAGAGCCCTGTCCTAGTGCTTCTGGAACTCCAGCAGGCCCGGTGCCGTGACTACTGCCCTGGGGAGCCTGTCCCAGTGCCTGAACACCTTCTTGGTGAAGAACCTTTTCCTAACACCCAGCCTGACCCTCCCCGTCCCAGCTCCATGCCATTCCCTTGGGTCCTGTTGCTGTCCCTAGAGAGCAGAGCTCAGCGCCTGCCCCTCTGCTCCCCTCATGAGGGAGCTGCAGGCCGCCATGAGGCCTCCCCTCAGCCTGCTCTGCGCTGGGCTGAACAAACCAAGGGACCTCAGCTGCTCCTCATACATCTTCCCCTCCAGATCCTTCACCATCTTTATAGCCTTCCTTTGGACACTTTAACAGTTTTATATCTTTCTTATACTGTGCCACCCAAAACTGCATTTAGTACTTGAGGTGAGGCCACACCAGCGCAGAGCAGAGTGGGGAAATCCCTTCACCAGCTAGGAATGCCATGCTTGACGTACCCCAGAATATGGTTGGCCCTTGTGGCTGCTAAGGCACACTGTTGTCTCATGTTCAGCTTGCTGTCAACCAAAATCTTAGATCCCTTTCTGAGGGGCTGATGTCCAGCATCTTATCCCTCAAGCTACATACAGCCAAGGTTGCCCCTTCCCAGGTACAGAATTTGGCACTTGCTCCTATTAAACTTCATATTTTTGGTGATTGCCCAGCTCTTTAATTTGTCTAGATCTTTCTGCAAGGCCTCATCACCCTCAACGGAGTCAACAGCTCCACCCAATTTGGTATCTTCTGTGAACTTGCTCAAAAAACCTTCAAGTCCTACATCCAAATTGTTTATGAAAACATTGAAGAGGGCTGGTCCTAAAATGGAGCTCAGAGGAACCCCACTAGTGACAGGTTGCCATCCCAACGTAACCCCATTTACAAGAACCCTTTGGGCCTGACCCATCAGCCAATTGTTCGCCCACCTTATTATTTTTTAATCTAACTGTATTTTGGTCAGTTTGTCCAGCAGGATATTGTGAGAGACAATATCAAAATCTTTACTGAAATCCAGAAGGATTGCCTCAACTGGCTTCCTTTAGTCAACTAGATGGGTGATTTTGTTGTAAAAGGAAATATGTTTGTCAAACATGACCTTCTCCTTGTATACCCACGTTGGTTGTTACCAATGTCTGAGTTGCACTTCAGGTGTTTTTCAATAACTCCCACAATAGTCTTCTCCATAATTTTACCAGGCCCTGCAGTGAGACTGACAGGCCTGTAATTACCAGGATCTTCTTTCTTGCCCTTCTTGAAAATTAAGAACACATTTGCCAGCTTCTAGTCAACTGGAAACTCTCCAGATTTCCAAGACCATTGAAAAGTAATTGAGATAGGTCCTGCAGTGACATCAGCCAGCTCCCTGAGTACCCTGGGGTGAATCCCATCAGGCCCCATGGACGTATATGCATCCAGATGGAGCAGAAAATCCCACAAAATTTCAGGTTTGACTGGGAATTTATCATTCCCACAGTCATGGTCCTCCAACTCGGGGCAGCTGGGGTCCCAGAGCCCATCACTGGTGTTGAAGACAGAGGCAAAAAATTCATTAAACAGCTCTGCTTTCTATGTCCCTGTTTGTTAGGTTACTGTCCTCATCAAGTATTGGACCAATGTTTGATCTGGTCCTCCTTTTCCTGTTAACATACTTTAAAAAGCCTTTTTTTATTATCCCCCACACTGCTGCCAGCTTCAACTCTAATTGAGCCTTGGCTGCATGAATTCTCTCCCTACAAAGGTGAGCAGCATCCCTGTAGTCCTTGATATCGCCCGACCCTGCTTCCAGCAACCATGCACTTTCTTTTTCCACATAAGCTCTTGAAGAAGATCCCTGCTCAGAGAAGCTGACCTTCTGTCCCTCCTGCTTGACTTTTGGCATTTTGGAATTGCCTGTTCCTGCGCTCTTAGGAGGTGGTACTTAAAAACCCACCAGCACTGATGGACCCCAATATCTTTAAAAGCAGTTTCCCAGGGGACCTCACTAACTCGTTTCCTGAACAGTCTGAAGTCTCCTCCCCTCAATCCAGGGTTGAAGTTTTGGTGGCAGTTTTCCTTCTATCACCAAAGATTTTAAACTTGACTGCTTCATTGTTACCATGGCCAAGGTGGCCACCTATAGACAGCTCACCTACAAGACCCTCCCTGTTTACAAGCAACACGTCTAGGAGGGCACCTTTCCTAGCTGGCTCCCTTAGCACCTGTATCAAGAAGTTATCATCAAGGTGTTTCATGAATCTCCTGGACGTGTTTTTATCTCAACTATGTGATATTCCCATTTGTCATCTGGCAGGTTGACGTCCTCCATAGGGGCAAAGGCAGCTGATCTAGAAGTCTCTCAGTTCCATAAAGAATATTTCACCAGTGTTGGGTGATCTATAGTAGACTGCCACAATGACATCCCCTTTATTTGCTTGTTCTTCAACTGTTCCCTATGTTTACCGTGTGAGCAAGTGCATATTTAAGAAAGTTGCATCAAGACTAGAGGTGGTGTTGCGTGTCCTCCTCAGGCATTGCTAACCACCCTGGACAGACTGCACTATCCCACTCCACTCATTAAACCTTCTCCTACTCAGCAATTTAAAGTGCATTCATCAGAAAAACAAACACAAAGTAACCAGTAAATAAACAGGGTGCTGATCTGGGATGGGGAATATAGCTTTATGTGTACACAGGTGATAGTATAGGCTCCATCTCTCATTTGTTGAACTCCAGGATGTTTTCCTGGGTAAGGTATCTAACAAAGCTGCAGTTGTCCAAAATTTTGTGTCAAATTAGGGCTCTGTTTAGCCAACATTTTTTTAAAGATGATCCTAAACATAACCTATATACTCTCAGGCTAGCCCCTGAGTGTAGTACATGATGGGAGCAAACTCTCCTAAACAAATAAATCAGTGTCTCCCCATTGATTATGTGTCTCACCTGAAGCGACTAGCCTCTACTTTTGTTTTTGCAGGCTGTATTTTAAAGCGAAGGGCTTTGCACTGGGAGGACAGATGATAAATTCTAGTGTTTTTTTTTTTTTTTTTTTTTTTTTGTCAAGGGAATATTAAAGGATGAGACTTATTTTTCAGTCAAGAGTTTAGCCAAAATGGTGTACAAAGCCATGATGCACAAATACTGTGAAGGTCAGTTTGGTCTGAACTGTTTCTTTTTATGAGTGCCTGTGGTGCAGTGACCAAAGAGTACATTTTAGTCCTATAGTAGTTTAACATGTAGGCTGTGCCCTGGCTTTGAGCAGGAGAATACAGAGTTCAACCTGGTGGCTTACAGAAGTTGTTGTTTTGTTTGGCACTATATAAAAGCACAGTAAGAGACAATCCTTCCTCTCGGGAGTGTGCAGTTTGGATAACCCAGTAAAGAAAGAAAGATGTAGAGGGAGATAAAGGAGTATTGCTACAGACACACAGCTGGTGGTAGTTAGATATGTAAAGGGGATTTCTGGTGAAGGTAAAGGGTATTTCTGGTGAAAACGTATTTTTATAAGGTTTCAGATATTCTTCAATAAATGTTCCATGCACACTTACAGCTATGTATTTGTATATGTATTTAATAATTATGTAACTAATATTTATAATAATCTTCCTAATAAGAAAGAAGTAGCTTTGCATTGTCTCTATGAACATATGTGACAGGCCTGACCAGCAATTTGGAGATGTTATTTTGAGAATCCTCATGAGCTGGCTAGGGGACTGCACCTCAGACACTAGGCTAAGAAATGAGGATGAACTATGCCCAGCATAGGCACTGAAGGAATTGTAAGAAAGTGAAGGGGGGGTCAAAAAAATCTAGTTTGAAAAAGTTAGGAAAGAGCTGGTTTGTTGTTGAAAATGCAGACTTTTCTCTTTGTGCTGTAGAGCTAACTTGTTAAGTAGGGAGAATGATGCCATGGAAACTCTTCATGTAGTGAAGATAAAACTGATGCTACCTTAACAATTTCTTACAGATCACTTCTCTGCAACTGTTCAAATTATTTATTTAATACAACATTTTGGAACGAAAACTGCTAACTACATAAACAAGAAGAAAACCAAACATAGTCCTGTTTTAAACGTTATATATGTACATAGAGAGAGTGGCAGTGCAAAGTTAAATCAAATTCTACCAGTGAAAGTGACACACGTACTTTGGTGTGTTTATGTCACCCATAAGTTTCAGCAAAACCTCCTACTCAGCAATTCATCAGAACGGTGCATTCATCAGAAAAACAAACACAAAAAAAATGAGCCATATGATTCATCATCCTTCTGCATTTTTGCCCATGGAACATAAGCCTCCCATAAAGCTTCTTGAGCTTAATGAGTAATTTGTCTTGTGGGTCTTATAACAGCTAAAATCTCCTTGTAGTGCTATCAATCTTGATGCATCTATATGAAGTGGAAAAGACCAAATATGGTTTCAGAGAACTGAAGAAAACAATCAGAGTAACTTCTGTGACAAAATTTATGATATTAAAAAATTTCCTATACATACTAGCTGAGCTCACTGGACTTGGTGGCATCAAGCTGATTCTGTTTGTATCAGGTGCTGAATAAGATTCTACAAAGAAATTAAGGTTTGTTTCACAGAAAAAAAAAAAAGGAAATAAAAAAAGTTGTTTCCTCCTCAGTCTGAATGCTACTTCCAGCTTATGTAATAGTTGGAAACTTGTGGAGGGGGACATTTGAGTTGCTTTGTTAAATCCACAGGGGACATAAAGTAGGCAAATCATTTAATTTGTGGTTCCTTCTTATACATCTGAGGACAGCAATTTCCATCCAACCGATCATTCTTCTTGAGCTCCTCTATACTCTGATCCACTTTTTTTTTTAAAAAAAAAAAAACAGTTTTGAAAAGCACTCAAAAGTGCATATCAAACTTAGGTAAAGTGTTACCAGTACTGAGAAAAATGAAGGGATTACTCTGCTGTTGGGCAGCTCTGAAATTCAGCAGAAGCCTTATAGGAAAGCTGCCTCCATCAGACTTGCGTATCACCTTTATAATACTGCTTGTGTATGATGAGGTTTCTCAATGGCACACTTTAAAAAGAAAAACAAGAAAGAAAAACTAAACTAAATCTTCTAAATTAGTTCTTTTTTTCTATTTAGAGCTTAATTGAATTTCCAGGCCTTTTTATAATGACCTTGTAAAACCATTGACTTTTCGTTTCCCATTTTTGGTACATACAGTTCCTAAAATCTGAGTCAGGGCTCTATATTAGAGTACCCTTTTCAGTAATAACAGGGTAGATAATACAATTTTACATTGGAATAATATAACCTTCATTCTACTTTCCTGTTTTTATTTATAACCAAATAATCCACATCCTTTTGCCCTTCTTCTAAATGCCCTCAATAGAAGAAAGTAGTCTGAAATCTCTACCAATTAGAACCAACTTTTTTTTTTTTTTACAGTCACCAATGTCATTACAGTCCATGCTACAGATTTTTCTTCTTCCATTGTCCCTTCATTCTCCATGTCCCTTACTGACTTGGCCATAGAGTCAGCCCATCAACTCAACAGCACCCATAAGCCTTTCAGGCTTGTTTGCACAACATATAAACACAGCATAGAAACACAAAGCTGATTCTTCCACGCAGACTGTGAGATTTCTGCTGTAACTGACGAAGGTACTTGTTGTCTTTTGTTATTTCTGCCCGTGAAGGTGCTATGAGTGTGGAGGCCGAAAGCCATTTGATTATAACCAGATTCAGGAACTGCAAAGGTTACTACTTTGTATTTCTTAATTTCCAAGATTTTGGAAAAGCCAGAATATGCAAATGTAGGACATGAAGCTTGGCAGAAACAATAGCTCTTGGAAAAAAAAAATCACTAAGATAACTCATGTACTACTGGGGCCAGAGCAGAATTATTCTTAACAATATGCTCTTGTTTAGAATTCAGAACAGCAGCCTGTTTCCAGTGCTGTGCATTACCCTCCTGAGCCCGGCTCCCTCCACTGAGAAGAAAATAAAACTTAAAAGCATGCACCCAAAATTAGGCTAGGGAATATACTCCTTCGTGTTCCATTTCCTACAGTGGCACTAACCTTCTGGCCCATTTGTTAGAAAATCACATAGGATGTGGAGAACTTGAGTTCAGTTTCCTCCTCACCCTAGAAGAATGTGAAAACACCTGTGTGAAGAATTTCCTCCTAACCTCTAATCTAAATCTCCCCTCTTTTAATTTAAAACCATTCCCCCTTGTCCTGTCTGACTGAGTAGAAAGTTGCTCTCCATCTTTTTTATCAGCCCCCTTTAAGTACTGAAAGACTGCAATGAGGTCACCCTGGAGCCTTCTCTTCTTTAGGCTGAACAGCCCCAGCTCTCTCAGCCTTTCGTTGTAGGAGAGTTGCTCTAGCCCCTTGATCATCCTTGTGTCCCTCCTTTGGACCCGTTCTAATAGCCCCACATCCTTCTTGTGCTGGGGGCCCCAGACCTGGACACAGCACTCCAAGTGGGGCCTCACAAGGACAGAGCAGGGGGGACAGTCACCTCCCTCCACCTGCTGGCCACTCCTCTGTAGATGCAGCCCAGGACGCAGTTGGCCTTCTGGGCTGCAAGCACACACTGCTGGCTCATGTTGAGCTTTTCATCCACCAGAACCCCCAAGTCCTTCTTAGCAGGGCTGCTCTCAATGAGTTCTTCTCCCACAAGAGAGAAGTGGGTGTAGATCACAAGGATGTATATCCTTGTGAAAACTGCCTGAGCCTTGAATTTGTCAAAGATGACTGCAGTCATGTTGTACTTTCTTGAAAGACTGATGATGTGAATATAACTTCACACAGAAGCATGGAAACAAAGAATCCTTGACGTACAAAAGGACTTCTGCAGACCATCTGGTCCAACCTTCCTGCTCGAAGTTCTGTCTGGTCAACCTGTTTGGTTTTTTTTTTGCTTGTTTGTTTGTTAGTTTGACCGCTCACAGTTAAAACAGTTTTTTATTCTGCTCACCTTGCATTTCCTCTATTTCAGTTTGTGGCCACTGCATCATATCTTGCCACTGGGTATAACTGAGAAGAGTTTGACTCCATCTTCATTACTGATCCCCATCAGGTATTTGTAGACAATGATTAGATCCCCCAGAGCCATCTCTTCTTCAGGTTGAACTGTCCCAGCTCTCTTGGCCTCTTTTCATAAGACAGATCGAATTCCTTAATTTTTTTTTTCTATATTTGCTCCTGTATGTCTGTGTCTCTCTTGTACTGGGACCCCAGAAATGGACAGAGCATTCCAGATGGGCCTCACTAGGGATAAATAGAGGGGAAGGATCACTTTGCTTGACCTCCTGGCATTGCTTTACCTAATGCATTCCACATCGTTATTGAACTCCTTTCCCACAGGGTTACATCGATGTCTCACATTCAACTTCTTTTCCACCAGGATCCCTAGGTCTATTTCTGTAAGCTGCTTGCCAGCCTGTTCCTCTTGGTCCATTTCTCCATCTTGTCAATGCTCCTCTGAATGGCAGCACAACCCTCCATTTCATCAATCACTCCTCACAGTTTTGAATCATCTGCAAACTTGAAGAGCATGCAACCTGTCACATTGTCTAGGTCATTAATGAAGAAGCTGAACAGTACTGGATCCCTGGGGTACACCACAAATGGCTGGTCTACAGCTGAACTTTGTGCTGCTGTGTTCATTTATCTAGTCCATGCTTCATCTGCTTTGACAGAGAATGTTATGGGAGACTGTGTCAAAAGCTTTTCTAGTCAAGATGAAGCACATACATTGCTCTCCCCTTGACCACTGCACAGCTCATTACATTGTGAAAAGTTCTCACTTTGGTCAGGCATGATTTCCCATTCATAAATCCATGCTGACTACTCCCAATTGCCTTCTTGTGCACTAAGAATAAGAGTTAAGAAATAGTTCTGAGAATTATTTGATCCATCACCTTCCCAGGGACTGAGGGGAGGCTGACGACCTGTACTTCCCTAGGTCTTCCTTCTTGCTGTTCTTGAAGGTAGGAGTGTCATCTGCTTTCTGTTAGTCCTTAGGAACATCCCCTGTCACCACAGCCTTACAAAGACAACTGAGAGTGGCCTCACAGTGACATCAGCCAGCTCTCTCAGCTCTCAGGGGTGCATATTATTAAGTCCCAGAGATTTAAGAATATGTAGTTTGTTTCAGTGCTCCCTAACATGGTCTTCCTCCACTGAGGGTAAGTATTCCTACTTCCAGATTTTCCTTCTAGTCTCAGGGGCTGACATTCCTGAAGGCTGCTCCTGCCTGTATATAAAGAGGCAAACAAGGCATTCAGAGGTACTTTGCCTGTTGTCATGAGATACCCCAGCTCATTCAGCAGTAGGCCCACATTTTCCCTAGTCCTTCTTTCACTGTTGATACACCTGTAGAAACTTTTCTTGTTGATTTTCATTTCTCTTGCCAGATTCAACTCCAGGTAGGATTTGGCTTTTCAGATCCCATACCTGTGTTCCTCCTGGCTGATCTGACTTGTCATGCATGCTTTCTTTCTATGTTTAAATTTAGCCTGGAACTTCTTGTTCATTCAGGTAAACTTTTGGTTGTTTTTACTTATTTCATGCATGTTAGGTTGGATCACTCTTGGTCTTGGATCTCATCCGCCCCTCTTTTCTGCAGGACTATACAGCATGTCTGATGTGACTTTAAAAGGTTAGATACGTATATGAATTTTCAGAGTAAATAGTAACTGGTAGAGCTGTATACCTAGGATTCTGAAATGGGGTACCTTTTGGTGGTCCAGCCACTTCCATTTCTACCTCTCCATTTATTTATTTGTTTGTTTGTTTGTTTCTTTGTTTCCAGCTTATGAGCTCTTCAGATTAATACATTTTTATAGATCTTTTCTTCAAGTGATCCCAGGATAATTGTACTGATTATTGATAGACATTTGATTAACTCTTATGCTAGCTTTCTTCATCTAATATCTGTTCAAACCTTTATTAAGACCAAGTTCTCCATTGTTGGACATGTATTTAGTGGAATGGATGGAGTCACCCTCTTTTTTCATCTCCATATCTTGACAAATTATGACTTCTTACATTTGTATGTGCAAAATGGATTATGGCATTTTCCATTTAGGCAGTTTGCTATCAACTCTTTAATGAACACATGCAGAATAGATAATCAATATCTGAACACAATGGGCTGCACAGAAATTGCTGACTCATCAATAATTGCAAGTAAGAGAGTGTGGCTCAATCAATACTCTGAATCAAAATTGTATGTTAGTAATTTTGGAAACAAATACTAGCATAACATTCAACAAGCTTAATCCAAGAGACCATAAAGTCTCTGGTCAAGATTAATAATGATAAAAGAGCCATCAAGCTCATTGTTTAAGGTTTCCTTGAAAAAACAGAATTCTTCCACATTCACCTCACTCCAGCTCCCTGAGCTGTTTTCCAGCTGTTGAAGTGCCCTTCTGAACTAGGAAAATATTATGCGTGGATATCCAAACTGTGACACAAGAAAGTCTATGAGCTTAGAATTGTTCCTGTCAACCCAAGATGGCCCTTAATCTTCCCTATGTTCACTTTTTGATCTGAATTCTTATTGTACAGATTCTCATGTAGCTCTTATACAGATTAAATATATAAAAGAAAAAGGATTTCTCTGACTGTTTCCTCTTGCTCTGTTGTCAAAAGCTGGGTGCTAGCTGATTCTATCTGAATTCACAGAAGGCTCTCAGAAAGTCTTCATCTCACGAAAGGAGGAGATGTCCGAAGCCCTCAATATAACATTTTACTCTCTGTCTTAGATGGATGTTAGTGGCATTAGAAGGAAATGATTATGAGTTAACTGTTAACACAAACAGGTTTCCACGATATACTGAAATGGTAAAGGTAGCTGAAGGAGTTTCTAACTTGTTCCTGAGCTACAGTTTACCATGTTACATGTTTTAAAGGGTGTTTTCTACAGCTATATAATGCAGCACTCTAGTTGTGGAAGGGAAACAGCTTTGCTGGTTTGATTTGTACAGTATCTATCAGTAGAACAGAAGTTATCCAGCCTCCCACAACTCTGGTAGGAAGTTTGTGTTATGCCACTTGGATGGCAAATGTAATTCATATTAACTAGCCTCTGTTTTTTGTTTCAGGATGTTTACTTTATCTAAGTGAGTTACTCAAAGTTCAGTCTCTCTCCTCCTTTCCATTAGGTGCATAGTTCAAACCTCAGTGTATTTCACAGTGAAATCAATTGGTATTCAGCTGTACATCCTCTGCACTGTGGCAGAGACTTGCTGGCTGCCTTCCAAGGTGGGATTCAGAAGGGCTCTTAAACACCTTGAATAGAGAACAGACACTTAGAGGAACTATTACTTAGTGAAGAGGAAAAGAGACGTGATTATCAAACTGACTTGTGGGTCTTTTACAGAACCAGAATTGAGACACATTGTCTTGCAGGGTGTATATCCACATTCCCTTCCCCACAAGTTGTTTTCTTAATGTTTTTCCCCATTTTTTTTTCTGTTAACTCTGTCTTCTCGGTGAGGGAAGATAGATTTGCCTTGTGGCTTGTTCAGTCAATGGGGAGTAGCTCTTCAAGTGCCTTTGTAAGAGTGTAAATACATGGATGTAGCATGCAGTGTTACCTATCATTGTGGTTGGGAATCTGTATCTTGAAGACTGAAGCAACACATTATTTTTGCTTGAAATAAAGGTTGATTTCCACAGTTGGAATTTCAGGGAGCACACAGCCTCTCTTTGAGGAGAGGTTGGAGAGAAGTACTGAAAAGAAAAGAGAACTAATTCAAAAATAAATGTTAAATAATGAGATGAGTCATGAATACATATTTTTCTTTTTTTTTTTTTTTGTTACAAACAGAGCATATCATGAAAAGATCTCTGCAAAACATGTATGTGATATAGTTAGATGAGATCCTACACTCTGAAATTGCTTGAAAAGTGTTTCCTGGAAAAAAAGGTGCAAGCTCCTGATCCTTGCACATGCTTATCTGCAGAATTCTTCCTTCAAGCCTATCAAAAAATGCAGAAGGGCATGTCAGAGTGAATTAGGAAGTTCAGTATTGCTAAAGGAACGCTAAAATGAATTTTTTTTTCCTTTAATTTGCCAGTAAGACCAGACCCCATTTGGAATCTTCTTGAATCTTGTTTTTTTGAACCTCTTGAACCTCTCTGAATCTTGTTTTTTGAGGCCCTGAAATGTTCTCCTGAAACCCAAGGTAATGCTCCAGTTTTTGGACCATTTTTTTCTTGATGGTAAACGTGAAAATTATGTGTATGTGCCAGATATAACTCCTGTCAGAAACTGGGATATGAGTTTAATTAGCAGGACTGGACAAAACACCTCATTGCAGTCATCAGCCTCAAGGCTTGTGGCAGTAAGTTAACCTTGGTTTTACTGTGTGGTTCTTGTTTTGGTAGGTCAGACTGCTAGGGAATCGACTTTGTGTTCCACTTTCTCAGTATTCTTAAAATTGGTGGTCTTTCCTTCTCAGTAGACTGGAGAGTCAATCAAATCCTATTTCCAGTGGTAATGAAATAAATCTACGAGATTTTATTTTATTTAAATAAATCTACGAGATTTATTTCATTAAGCTGACTTATTTTATTAAGTTGACTTATCTGGAGTTCCCCCCAAATTTCCCCCAGTGTGAACAAAATGAGGACTGAAGCCTTAACTGTCATTTTTATTTCTCTCTGTGGACTGCTTCTTAAAACAGCTCCAAAATCAACCAACAGTTTCCATAGTTGCAGTACTATTTAATTTTCATTTGATTTCCAGATTTCAAGGCTGTTTATTATATTGGTATGTCTTTGTATTCACAGAAGCATGCACTAGGACCTTGGGATACATTGGGTCTAAGAGAAATATTTTGAGAAATTAGTAATATTTGAGTGATTTATTTACAATTTTTAAGAATAGAGAAAGGATTTCTCAAAAAAAAAATAAAAAAGATGATTAAGAGAAAATGAAAGTTAAGATTATTTGTAAATCAAGAATCTGGGAAATTTTATAAATCAGATAATTCCTGAGAAATGCAATGAAATTTTGAGAAGCTGGCAACATTGATTATAATCCTATTTTTTAGCAACGCTTTTTTTGTTCCTTAAACCTATGAAATGCAAAGATGTGTATTTTGTTATTGTCGGCTTTTATGTTCTTGAAGTTCTGGCATTTGTTGGTTGGCAGGAACAGCTAGCTAAGCTGTTCAGAATTTATTCCTGCTTGATAAGGATGAACAGTTTCAAATTTTACTAACAGAAATCTGGATCCCTATGACTTACATTTAGGAAATAGATTTTTTAAATTTGTTTTTTATTTTTATTTTATAGCCTTATTTTCCAAACTTGTTATACTAACAATAATGAATAGTATATTCTGCAACAGCAGAAGGGATGTTGGTCAAAAGAAACATTTTTTGGGAGAAGGAGTATGAGAGCTGGAGCACGCTCTGCAGTGGGGAGAGAAGTGGAAGGAGACACCACCAGTTTAAACCAGGTAGGTCCATTTTGACATTCTTTCTTAAGACTGTGAAATCTAAACCCATCTACTATGACATTTATATCTAGAAATGGTCTCCTAAGTGCTAATAGAGGCTGGCTTGTCTGTATCTATGTGCTTAATTCAACTACTTTGTCTTAACTCAAATCCCATTAAGCATGTGTAGAAATGGCTGTGGAACGAAGGGTGGAAGTATCCAGGCAACAGTATCCAGTGGTCCATATGCTTTGAGCATCTGCATTTTGACTAGAGTGAAATTTATGGGTGCACAAGAACACTTATTTAAGTGCCTAAACATAATTTCCAGGTCCTAAAAGTATTGAAAACCTTGGCCTAATTTTATTGAGTCAGGATTCCGTGGTAATAAAAAAAGAAACTGCCAACACATGTTCCCCTAAATTAAACTACTGTTTTTCACTGTTTGCAGCTAGGGTCCAAGAGTCAAACAAACTCATTTCAAAGTCAGCAATCCTGTCTGCCAAGTGCTAGATCATGCTGTATCTGTCTACTTTAGAGCCAGAGCAGTTCACATGTATTATTTAGAAACATTTAGAACAGTTGAGTAGGAGGAGGGGAAGATCTTGTCTAATATATCTGATGTGTGCTTCAAGGCTGTACCATAGATGCCACTCTGCCTTACGTTGAAGACAATCCAAAAACTCCATGATTGAATGCTCTGGAATTTTATCCTCAAAGTTCACAATTTTTCTTCTGTCACAATATGGGTCAGCTGAAGATAATATAAAAAAATAAAAAGGGGTTACTTTTTTTTTTTTTGATTTTTTGGTGTTTATTTTACTAGAGAGGGTGGGATGGGGAGTTGGGAAGATCAAAGTACTTGGAAGTTTCTTTATGTTCCTCCAGTTCTGTGCTATTCACCTGTGAACATAGTGCTCATGGCTTTGATGAAGACATGGAGTCCTTGTCTTGGGGCTTTAGCTCCTGAGGTAAGAACAAACCAAAGACAGCAGCGAGTGGTGTTACTCTATCAGTAGCAGGCAGCTTCTTGGTGGCCCCTAGTGCTGGGCACCCTTGTGAACAAGTGCTGTGGGCATCTCTTGGCTGTAGGATGCAGCACTACATACAGACCCACCCACAGCAACCCTGCAACTCTGGCTTAGTTTAACATAGCTATTCAGAATGGCTATGTATTTTTCAGTGGAATCAGCCTGATGCACCCTGAGTCGTGTTGCTATATCAGGCTGGTCAGCGCCGAGTTCCCTTTGCCTTGTGTATTGCAGTATGATAGAGATACTTCATTTCTCAGAATTGTAATTACTGCCTGTGAGTTTTAAAGATCCCATTTTAATATGCCTTCCTATTATTAGTAACAGAAATGGGGACATTTACCAACGGTAGAGGCTTAATATTTGAGAAAAATTCCCATGCCTGAATGAAAGTCACTTTTCCAATTACAGCTGCCTGCATTTAAGCACCCTGATTTAGTTCTTTAAGTGACCACAATAGATAGGGGCAACATTCCTTTGCTCTTGTGCCTAGGAGAAGGTGCTCAGCTTCCCAAGAGTGGTTTCTAAAGGACACTTGAACATCTCATGTAGTGTGTAGCAGTGCCCAGGCTGGGAACAACACAATGGTTCCTGCTTTTGTGTCAAGCTCAAAGCATTCCTATAAAGTGGCAAATTGTAAAGTCAGGGAGAGAAAACCATTTGTGTGCAGGGACATGGCTAACATGGAGAAGGAGTATGAGTGGGATACTGCTTTAATCTCCTTGGGAATCCTGTAACACCAAAACAATCTCATTGTCTATGACCAAAGTAATCTGCCAGCTGTACTAACCCACCAAAACAAACAAACAAACAAACAACAAAACAACAACAACAACAAACTGTTTTAAGAGGGAGGGATGGAGATATCAGAAGGTGCCTGCTGTATCCACACCTGACATAAATGTTATGTTTCAGCTCTGCTTAAATGTTATCTAAGCGGTGCTTGTGTATGCATGATGTACCCAGGTGTGTTTACGAGCCCCATTCTCTGCCCTGTACATGGTCTCATGGTTTCACAATTAGCTTCTTAGCTGGTCACTGCCCTGACTTTTTTTTTTTTTGGCCATTTTGAGACAGTGATTTAAGGTGACAACAAAGAGCTAATGTTACAATTAGGTGATTTTGAGAGTTGCAGTTTTGCTTTCCCTTTGCCATAGGTGGATGGTCACAAGCTAAAGGCTTCAGTAAGCTTCCAGATGTATTTTAGAAATGGGAAAAACAGGGCTTTGAAACTTTGGTGAAACTTGACGGGAACTATCGGAAGATAAAAAAAAACCCTAAGTATACTTTTCCTCAATGGTCCAGTTCATTTTTGACAGTCCGTAAAAGAATAAAATGGACATCTTTAATATGCGGTAAGTATATATAATCATAGAAGAATAGAATGGGTTGGAAGAGAACTTAAAGATCATCTAATTCCAACCCCCTGACATGGGCAGGGACACCTTCAACTAGACCAGGTTGCTCAAAGTCCCATCCAGCCTGGCCTTGAACACCTCCATGGATGGGGCACTCACAACTTCTCTGGGCAACCTGTCCTAGTGCCTCACCACCCTCTGAGTGAAGAATTTCTTCCTTATATCTAATGTAAATCTCCCCTCTTTTAGTTTAAAGCCATTCCACCTTGCCCTATCATGGTACCCCCTGACAAAGAGTCCCTCCCCAGCTTTCCTGTAGCCCCCTTCAGGTACTGGAAGGCCGCTGTAAGATCTCCCTAGAGCCTTCTCTTCTCCAGGCTGAACAACTCCAGCTCCCTCAGCTTGTCTTCACAGGAGAGGTGCTCCAGCCCTCTAATCATCCTTGTGGCCCTCCGCTGGACCCACTCTAATACTTCCACATTCTTCTTGTGCTGGGGGCCCCAGAGTTGAATGCAGGTCTCCAGGTGGGGTCTCATGAGAGCAGAGCAGAGGGGAAGAATCATCTCCCTCACCCTGATTGCCATGCTGCTTTTGGTGCAGCCCAGGAATGCAGTTGGATTTCTGGACAGATATATATAGAGACAGATAAACACTGGTACCTTGCAATCTGCAAACCTAGGCAGTTGTTGATGTTCTAAATGCAAGGACTTCTTTCAGGCAGACTTGATACAAGAAGACCACTCTTTTGGAGCTAATTAAAATGTCAGATCATCAAAATACTTTCCGGGAGTAGTGTGAGAAACTAAATTCACTGATTTTGTAAATAGTAAAGTGGTGACTATTTAATGATGCACAGATTTTATTACAGAGAGGATGATTTCTTTATGATAGCAGTATAAATGCAATTATACATAGCAGGAGCTGAACTGGACTGTGCTCAGTCCTCCATTCTCAGTGCGCAGCTGTGCAGAGCAGGTTGTCAAACACCCACTAGTCTGTGACAGTCTGCTTTTGTTCTGCAGTCAGTTGAGTGTCTGTGAATAATGGTATGCCTCCCATGATAGAGCAAGGTTTAATTGACCACAGCTAAAAAATTGGAAGGGCAGATTTTAAGCAGGCGTGGTGTGAGAGAAGAGAGTGTACATGTTTGTACAGGCAATAGAAATTCTGTAACAATATGATGCCGATCTCTTACTTGCAAATAATGGTTGTTTGTCAGTAATCAAAAGCTAAAACAAGAATAAATCATATCCTCCCTTCTGTATATTTCATAGAAGTTTTATTTGTTTGAAACGTACTCAATGCCAAGTAAGCATCTTTCTTAATGAGGTTTTTCTGCACAACACACTTTCAAGCCAAATGGAATACGAGGAACATCTCAGAAACACAGAAATTTGTTGGGAACAATTTTAAAGGGAAAGTAAAAGATGACATACTTATCCTTGCATTTCTTCTTATTATTGTGTTGTTGTTGTGGTTTTGTTTGTATGTTTTGTGTTGTTTTTTTCTTCGATCATACTTTCTTTATTCTAGCTCAATTGTTGTTACACCAAGAGAAAATGTCACATGTAGTTTTTTTTTTCTACTTGACTAGATAGTCTCTATGCATAGCCCAGCTGAAATGAAGAAAATGAAATGAAATATTGAAAGAAGGCAGGGAGTGGAGGAGGATTCAAGGGGAAAGACAATTTATTTAGGCAAACTTGGCTCACCATTAATAGTTTGTCACTGATGTCTGGAGTTCACATCCTGGCTTTGTAGCAGTCTGTATGCAACCTTAGCTCATCACCTGAGGCCAGGTCCAGCAGCTCTTTGGATCCCAGCCAGAACAACTAATTTGGTATACTAATGAGACAGTATGCATAGAATTACAGTACCAAATGTCAAAAGAAAGTGAGACAGAATGAGAGTTAGATAACAAACATATATTAGTTCATTCTAGAAACAAGCACCTCCATTTGATCTCAGTGGTTCCTCTTTACGGATAGACATGGTTTGGTCTTTTCTTTCTGTAGACTGGATGATCTGGCAAGCTCTGGCTCCAGAAAGGAAGATGGAGAGGGTCGGTTTGTGCTGGAGTCCATCCTTCTTTTTATACCACATCTTCTCCTGCTCTTATAGTGTGATGTATATGTGACAGCAGTTCACAGTACCCCAGCCTCGATCTAAACTAGATTCAACAAGCTCCATGAGGTACATAAGATACTATTATACAACACTATGCATGTAGGAGTTGCCTTGGCTCATTAGAGAGCCATAGAGCACCTTGTCAAAGGATCACCGTTGGTCCTGTGGTCCACCTTCCCCAGTCAAAGCAAGGCCAAATTCTGGTTTACATTTTGTTGCTCGATAAAAGTCCAGTTATAGAATTCAAAGATATACGGCAAGAATCACATGAATAAGTCAGTGAATGAACCAGTCTATTATGTTACACAGAGGACAGAGATAAGAACTTCACTGACGTGGCTATCACTGGTTCTGCAATTGACATTGGGAAGGTTTCATCTTTTCATATCTCATTTATGAGGATAATGATGTTTGTTTCCTTTGTCAAGGACCCTATGATGTACAAACTAAGGGAGCTATATGTTAACCACCGTTGCTATCTTGATTTTCTCAGACTACAGCACAGCTTCAGCCCCTACTGCAAATTGTTTGCCCTTGGTGGAGGCAAACAACAGATAAATGGATCAGGAGTCCCGTTTTCTGGACTCATAGAAAATAAGGCAGGAAAGCACCTTGACAGTGGCTTTTATCTGCCCTTTGTCACAAAAAAAAAAAAAAATATTACCCAGACCATTTTCATATAATCACAGAATGGTTTGGGTTGGAAGGGACCTTAAAGATCATCTAATTCCAACCCCCCTGCCATGGGCAGGGACACCTTCCACTAGACCAGATTGAGTGAATTTTGTCTAATCTCTCTTTCAGAAACCTTCAGTTCCACAAGTTTCTTAGTCCATCGTTTTCTAATGTTTTGCTGTTTTTCACTATTAGAAAACCTCCTGTTATGTGACCAAAATTTACCTTGTTGCAGGTTTTAGATCTTGACCATTTTCCCAGTTGTGGTGAACTTGAACAGTTTGTTTTCTTTCTCTTTGCAAATGACATTTATTTATTTGAAAACTGCCACAGTGGGACTCTTCTGCCTTTTCTTCTTTGGATCAAACAACCTCAGTCTTTTCCACTTATCCTCTTGAATCATGTTTTACAGTCCTCTGATCATTATTTTCATTGCTTTCTTCTGGACTTTGAGTGGTTCATATTCTCTCTCAATTGTGTTACTTAAAACTGCACATACAACTCCTGCTGAGATCTTAAATAAGCTATGGAGAGTAGAAAGGTTACTTCACGTGCCTTGCAGGAAATATATATATATCTATATGTTGACTGTTCTTTCATATTCCTGCATTTTTTAAGAACTGTTTCCTAAGCAGATTTTTCCCACTCAGTGTTTGTAAACTTGATTATCTCTATTAAAGTGCAATATTTATCTGAATTTTGTTACTATTCTTCAGGTCATTTTTTTTTCTGTTTGTCAAGGTCACACTGAATTTCAGTCCCCGTTCCTTCCACTTTTATCATCTGAAAATTCAGTCTCCGTACATATCGATGACAAGGCTGATAGGACAAAAATAAGGTTAGTAGTGGGTTCTGAACAAATTTCTAGAGGAACTGTACTTGATAATTCTTTCAAGTTTAACTACTGGTGTACCTTTCTAGTTATTACCTTCTGACAGGTTCACAATCAGTTTTCTGTCTGTCAAGAATTTCACCCAGATCATTTTGCCTTAGCTTTCATTTGAGAATATTGTAGAAGACACTGTAAAAAGCCTTGTTACTGCTGCTCTGATGTCTACAGGGTCTCCTGTTCCAGGGTAGATTCATTTTTTTCTTGATGAGTTGTGATGTTGTACTTCCCACCCAAGCTTAAGCAGAGCATCCAGCCTAAGCAGATAACCATCAATGGCGGTGGTGATGGATATGTCCAGTTATGATGTCTGTATCCTGGACTTGGAGGAGACAGCAGACAAATAGCCAAGGGTTAGTTTGAACAATGCACCCCCCATCACCCTCCACTACTGGCCAAATTTGGAAGAAAACCTGACTCAAACTAAATTTGGAAGAAAACTAACATCTATATGCAAATGTGACCATGAATCAATCATCTTGCCTCATAAACAGTGAGCAGCCCCAAAACCCTTTGAGCTCTCCTGACACGACAGCGGGCTGCATGCCAGGCCCTCTCCTTGGGCAGGTACAACTCCCAAGGTTACTTCTGCAGATTGAGAAGGCGCTTACTGCAACAGATAGTGGGTAAGTGGACTGGGAGAGTAAGAGCATACTAATGCACTGTAATAGCGTTTTGAGATCTCACTTTATAAACTTAGCTAAGTAACATACAGGATTTGTGTAATGCATATAATCCTTAGACATAAACTGTTGACCAAGTTTGGATGTAGGAGTGGATTCAGACACACTAGGTTCCTTAACACTTTGGCTAAAGAAATTTAGAAAGCAAGAGGGTTAAAATCTCATGACTCAATGGAAGGGTTTTCTTGATGCAATGTCACATAACCAAGAGTCTTATGTAGTCTTTACGTAGTATGTAATGTCTTTAATTTAGAATCTTTGAGTGGTAAATAGTGTTTCTTATATAGTGTGTAATTAAATATATCTCCCAATTATAATCAGATGTACCTTGACGTTATCAAATCTTTGTTAAGTGGTATAAACTTTGTTATCAATTAATCATATCACTGCTTCTGTCTCCCAGCTGAAGTACATATTGATATTATTATTACCATTCATCATTCCTTCTTCCACCCGCTACAAGTCTATATGCATTTTTTATAAACTTACAGCCTGAAGCTCCCAGGGTAATAGCTTCTCTATCTCCCTGCAGGAGAAAAAAAAAAAAAAAAAAAAAAAAGGTATTTCTTCTTCTATTACAAGCTAATTTAATTGTAAAGCCATCTTCATTGTCACTGTAATATGTTTTTCTTGTGTTAAATCTCCTCGGAGCATAGCCTGGACATTTCTTCATTGTCTTAATACCTATGAACACTATGAACTGATTTTCATTCTATACTACTTTATACCATGGTATTTGTTGTAGTAGCGTATATGTAATAAAAGTGCATTTTGTCTTTTTATTGAAGAGAAATAAACAAGCAGATATCCAGGTGGAATCTGGTTAGCAGCCTTTTATTTTCTTTGCACTGTGAGATGAAAGAGTAAGTCAGATTCAGCCCTGTTTTAAATTCCCTTGTTTTCTACACATTATTTTTTTCTAGGTCTGCTTATTTTTAATAAAACAGAAAATTGTATCATTGTATCCAGGAAACAAAAATGTTTACCAAAGTATGTACTGTAGGTGAAACACATAATGAGTTTGGACCTACTGCAGCTGGAAATATTTTTTTGGACTGAAGATTAATTTTCTCTTAAGTCTTTCATTTAGAAAAATAATGTGGTCAAACTATGGCTTTTTTGAAGTTTCCCTAGAGATTTCATGCCCTTCCATTTCATTTAGTTAGAGTTCAAGAAAATAATCTTATTCTTTACGTTCTTTACCTAATATATCAAATCCCTTTTAGCAACTGAAATACCACAGAATACACATGTAGCTTGGAACAAATTAATATACAGACTAAGATGGATTTTCAGTTACAACAACTTAATGCTTCAGCACAAGTAGACATTGGTAAATCTTATCATATGTAGATACACTGTGTGCTTGTACCATCAAACCTGCAAGTTTTTTCTCCTCTGATATAAGTACATTCAGACAGACCATCCACTTTTGGGAAGCACTTGACCCAACAACTTATTTTTCAAGGACTTGGTGATCTTCATCTAATCAGTCTTGAAATTTTATTTATGTATTTATTTATTTATTTTTGAGGTACCTGAGAGCATGTCTGAGTCATCACAGAAGAGCTGATGCACTTTCAAAATGATTGTCGATAAGATTATGAAGCTAAAGTTGTTCTCCAATCTCTCTTCAATCATTTCAGTGATCTTTGGGTCAGGTGTTATCTTAGGGAATTCTGGCAAATTTGCTTAACATTTATTAAACTCTGAGAAAATAATAACCATTTCTTTTAAATCCAGGTGGGCTGTTCTTGTCATTTACTATGACAGTGGTTGTAGCAGAGGACATAGAAGAGACATGAAGGCAATTTTTGATTTGTACGACACTTTTGAAGACAGTTGATTACAATACTACAATTCTGAGTTAGAAAAAATGGAGAAACTGTAGTGTTTCTATAGGAAATGATTATGGGGTCAATGTATACTCAGTAGATATTTACAAATAATGTCTTTTTGGTTTTCCTGGTGACCCCCCCTCAAAAAAAAAAAAAAAAAAAGAAAAAGGAAATTGTTTCATTTCTGGTTCATTTAATCCTTTCTTTTTTCTTTAAAGAAAAAAAAAATGTTAAAAAAATGTTAAAATGAAAACACTGTTTTAAAAATGTAAAAATAACATTATATTTAAAACAATGTTGGTAAGAAATATATTGACTCTTCAAAGAACCATTTCTAGTTTTGTTTTCAAATCTTATTGAATCTGATCTATATTCCAGAATGATTTCTGTTGCCAAGAAACTGTTGTGTTTTATTTTCCTAAATCCATTGTGAAATATTTCTCAGTTCTGTTCTCACTTTTCCCTGATCTTCTATTATTAAAAGTATTTTGTTTCTTGCAGTTCCATAATATCCTAATTTCTTCAGTCCTCTCCAGCCTGTATACTTGTAATCTGCATTAAATCTCCAATGAAGAATCTGTGAATTTACACTCCTTTGTTTTCCAAAGACACTGTGCAAATGATTATGCTTCCTTGAAGGAATGTTGTAAAAATCTTCCAGAAGTTCAGGAAGCATATTTACAAGAACTCTTGGACTAAAAACATTTCCCTTGCAATCCTCAAATTTAATTTCCTATTGCATTGCCTGCTTAGATAATTTTCAACTATCACCCCATGAAAGAGAAAAATATGAAACAATTTTTAATGATAAAACTTATAAAAGTGCAAATCATTTTTCCTACAGTTCTTAAACTATGCTGCTTATTTATGCAATCCACTAATATTAAACAGGATATTTGTAGGATTAATAACAGCAGGTTATCTAACAGTTGGCAATAAACAGATTTAACTTAAATAGCATCAAACCTTAAAAAGAAATGATACATTTCCTTTTTTTTTTTTTTTCCCCTCTACATTTTCTAACCTCTGTCATGTAAAAAATGAATATGAAGATTTCATCCTAAGGCAATTTTATATCCTTTTGAATTTAATAACTGAAACTTCACAATAAACAAGAAGTACAGATAAAGATCAGTAGCAAAGAAAAGGATTTGATTTGGAAATTAAAAGAGAAAAAAATAAAGAGAAAAAATAAACATTGAAAAAAATCATGAGAAAGCCTTAAATGTTGTTAATATTTTCTACTCTAGATTTTGAAATCATCTGTATCTGGATTGCAGAATTACTCAGAACTGAAGTTCTGAGTTTCCTTGACCTGTGTTTAATTCTAATTTTCAAAAGATTGGTGTTCAGCAACTTGTTCCATCATTTGAAAAAGTAATTCAGATAAAAAGTAATTAAGGACAAACAATAGACTTGCATATAATAGAAGTTGAATAGCTGAAACTGGAAGGAACCTCTGAAGACAGTCAGTCCAACCCCTTTGCTTAAAACAGAGTCCTCTAAAGCAGGTTGCTCAAGGCCATATCTAGTTATGCGTATCTCTGAGGATGGAAACTCCACAACACCTCTGAGCAACTGTAATTGACTCTTGATCATTTAAGACTTTGCTTTGCATCTTCCTCCCTTCAGAAGTAACAAAAATTGTTTGTACAGCATTATTTTAAAGTTAGAAATTGTGTCCTGTGGTCAAACCAGTGATGTTCTAGTTCTAAGTTCTAAATTCTAAGAAATCACGCTAGAAGTAGCCGACAGGTAATTTTCTTGCCAGAAGTTAATGGAGAGCTCTTTACCAATAGATTTTGAATTTTCACCTCACATTTTCATAGAATTATAAAATGCTTTGGGTTGGAAGAGACCTTAAAGTTCATCTAGTTCCAACCCCCCTGCCACAGACAAGGACACCTCCCACTATACTAGGTTGGTCAAAGCCCCATCCAGCCTGGCCTTCAACAATTTGAGGGATAGGACATCCACAGCTTCTCTGGGCAACCTGTTCCACTGTTTCACCACCCTGTGAGTAAAGAATTTCTTCCTTATCTCTAATCTAAATCTCCCCTCTAATCTCCCTTCTTGTAGTTTAAAGCCATTATACCTTGCTTCATTACTGCAGTCCCTGATAAAGAGTCCCTCTCCTGCTTTCTTGTAGACCCCCTTTACATACCAGAAGGGCTCTCTTTGTATTCTATGTTTATAGCCTAGATTAAAAAACTTTCATCATTTAGACAATTTAAAATTTATTTATTTATTTATTTTTCTACTGTGCCTTTACTGCTATAGGTTGTTCAGGCAGCTTTGCTCACAGAGTGAATATTCTTGATGGTACCTGAGATTTATTTTCATTTTCCGTGTAAAGCTCCTTCTGAGCACTTAGATGGAAGTACAAGTCCTCAATCACAGAGCACATAAGCAGTCTCTTACACCTCACACCTTTTGAGGGATATACTTGAATCAGTTGATGCTAGTGGTGTAATTTAAATGTGTTCTCATTTGCCTGAGTAACAGGTATCTTCATCAATCACAGCCTCTGAATGAAAAATTTACATAAATACTTTTTTTATGTTTGATATGAAATTTTCCTGTCTTTATCTGATAAATTCATCAGTAAAAGTTGCTCTGATTTAAACATATTAAAATAATTTTAATATTTAATTTGTATCATGCCTACTTTTGAAGACCTTTTGCTACACAAAATGAAGTATAAACTCACACAACATGTTGTTCTTCAATAGAATTTGCAATGCCACAGAAGTAGACTACAGATGATTCATGAATGCAAGAAAGAGTCTCATTTTGGAAACATTCAGTGTCTGCAAATTTTGTGAGTTGAATATTTCTTGAAGGAAATAACCTGTTTAAATAGGTAAACACATTTTGCATGCTTGGATGAGATCATGCTAATTATCCACTGCAAGCTGGTAAAGGAATAATCCTGCGAGTATCAGGACTGACAGAGGTTACAGACAGAGCAAGCATAAATTCATCTCTCTACTGCTGCCTTGTAACATTGCCACAGTTCAGGATGATGGAGGCATATATTGTCCCACAGACTGCGCATATTTCAACCATTAGCAATTTGAGAACAGTTTGAGGCAAGTCAGCTGTCTGTAAGCCATAAATCTTCATCTTGGAAACAGCAGTGCTTGAGGAGATTTGATAAGGTAAAAGGCCAAGCTGGGCAGGAGAAGTTCTCCAGCCAGCTGAGCTGTGAAGTACTTAGAAGAGCCTTTCAGTTGGAAGAGAGCTATTTGCACAAGAGATGCTCAGAATGATATGTGAGATTTTCTGGGAGGATAAGTCTGCTAGACTTTCTTTTCCTGTTCAGGCAGCAGGAAATACAGATTGTAAGAGGGGCGGGGAAATTAATTTGGAAAATTTGCTCTCTTTCTTGCTAGGACAACCAGGAGGGATGAATATTCCCATAGCCTGAAGTCTCTTGAAACCTATATTGGCTCTATTTTCCCATTAAAAACAAAAGCTTTAAGGGAATTAATGTAGACTTTTCTTATTGTAATGAGGCTTTGCTCTGATGTGAAACCAAACTTCTGAATACAAAGTGGGTCTCAAAATGCCGACTGGGATATCACTGGCCATCTGTGCCAGATCTAACAGTAATTCTGTAGCAAGCAAAACCAGTTAATCGAAAAGTGCTCTGTTCAGGGTGCAGCACAAGCTGGAATGTGCAGACATGAAGACCCTGCAGTTTCAGAAGGTTCTCAGTTAAATATGTTCATGGGCTTTGGCACTGAGCAAGTACGAATAGGACAGATCTCCACTGATGAATCAGGAGATAGCTCAGCAAGTTGTAGTAGACAGGGAGGTTTACTCCACCCCTATTTTTCCAGGAACAAACCTTATGTTTGCAAAGTAGTACAGGGCTATGTGTGGTCATGCCGCATTCCTGCTAGCGGGCTTTGCTGTCATCATTTCTTCAAATGCCTGAATTCAGACCTGAGCACAATCCCATGATCACAGAATCGGAGAATTTTTGAAGTTGGAAAATAATTTTGTAGGTCATCTGGTTCAACCCCCTTGGTCAAGCAGGGACACCTAGGGCAGGATGCCCAGGGTCATGTACAGATCGTTCTCCAAGGAGGATAGATTTCCAAGAAGGGAGACTCTACCTCTTGGGAGCAAACTGTTCCAGTGTTCAGTTACTCACACAGTAATGTGTTTTTTGATGTTTAGATGGAACCTCTTGTCCTGTTACTGGGCACCGCTTAAAAGAGGCTGGCTCCATTTTCATTGCATTCTCCCTTTAGGTATTTGTATACATTGATATGTCTCCCGGTGTAGGGAATGCCACGGTGCTTTTCTGTGTTTCAGCAGCAGAGTTCACATCTCTAGTGAGACATTTTGTTAAACTTAGCTGCTATCTATGTATAATTTAGTAATTTAATAATAATTTTAATAATTTAATATTATGTATAATTAATGTATGATTATTTTGTTGTCTGCTCTAGGAAGATGGAATAAGTATCAGAAGCCATTGCAACATCTTTACCTTTGTCTCTACTGCAAATCAGGTACATGCCAACAGAAATTGGAGCCTTTTTCCTATATCCTTTCCATATGCCAGCTTTTCCATATTTGGAGCATCAATGGACTCCAGTGAGATGGCTTGGAATGGAGATCAAAAGTTAGATCTGACTTAATGCCTTAGTTAACTCTGCAGGATGGCATACCTTTTGTGTAGTTTCAGATCATTTTCATGAAAAAATTATCATCATCTTGATACTAGAATCTGGCTTGTGTCTCAAGCACTCAGCTCGTGTAAGTAGATTGCTTTGTATTACTGTTGAAT
Organism: Anser brachyrhynchus; assembly: GCF_964034855.1. Lineage (NCBI taxonomy): Eukaryota > Metazoa > Chordata > Aves > Anseriformes > Anatidae > Anser > Anser brachyrhynchus. Next base: position 203,408,328 of record NC_137694.1, on the reverse strand, counting down.
CCTACAAAGTCTCTAAAGACTCCAAGCCTGAAATTGCAAGAGCAACTATTGCTTACTGAAAGAATAAAATTGGTATTCTAAGCTAAATTTTCATGTGGGTTTCTAATATGAGACAACAAAACATTTAGCATTCTTCTGATGACTTTTAATTAAGATGAAAAAAAACAACATATAAATGAAAACATCACAGTTGACTGCATAAAATAAATTGTGAAATGCTCTCCTTTAATGCTCCTCAAGCCTGAGCATTAATAGAAACTTTTCCTAGAAACTAATCCTGGTACTTGCTCAAAGAGCCCCTGGAAATTGTCAATACATAGAATTCCTGTTTGCTGACATATCAGTCTCCACTTTGTGGTATTTCTTCCCCCTTTCCCCTTCCCCCTTTCCTTTTCCCTTTCCCTTCCTCTTCCCCTTCCCCCTCCCTGTTTCCAAGATCATCTGTTCCAACCAACCACCTACCACCAATATCACCCACTAAACCATGCTCCAATATAGGATCATAGAATCACAAAGGTTGGAAAAGACCTCCAAGATCAAGACCTCCAGATCCGAACTGGCAATCCTGGTTACTTCCTTTACTAAAAGAGGACACTTATAGGGCGTAATTCATCTGACTTCCCTAGAGATTTTTTTCCAGGATGAGTTGAATCTTGGTCTGAGAGTGCCTTGCTCATTATGGACTATAGAGTAGAAGACCAGGTTGAATGCAAACATCTACTTTCTATTCCTTTAAGGATCTCGAACCCAAATGTTCAAAAGTGAAATATGTCCCTTACATTGGACCTGATGCTGCCTATGGTACCTGAAGCAAATGTCACTTGTGTAGGAGGCCTTCTCTTAACCTGTCCTGGGATTTTCTCTATGTTTTGGGATCTAAGAAAACTCTGTCCTACTAGATTTGTGCTGAATGTGATCTGCTACTAAAAATTACTTTTATCAGCAGTTAGATAACAAGAAAAAGACTATTTTTATGGTCCTTCATAATCTGAAATGTGTCACAGATTTTCTCATCTAATAGAAAAGGCAAAAGTATTCTTTAAGACCCAACTGCCTAAAGCAAGAATACAAGGACTTTCCCATCTACTGAACTTGGTGAAGGTTGATTCAATCATCATCTTCCGCAATTTTCACTTGACAACAGCAGCTTAATACTTTCAGTGGATGCTATTAATGCATCCTTAATAAGATGAATACTCTTGCTAATGAATCCCAGAAGTCTCAGACATCAGAGGATCAAGGGTTCGTGTGTGCATGTGTGTGAAAGCAAAAGCAAAGCACCAGGGGTTATTATAGAGCTATTATAAGCCCTCTGAAAGCTGTAAATCAAAGACAGATAAAACAGCTTCTAGTTGTTAGTTTTTACTTCCTGCTTTTGCATGTTTGGATGTTCTTCTTCTGGTAGGTACTTAGTATTTGGACTGACTTGTATAATTTTCAATTGCTTCTTAAACATACTGTACTGGGTTGGGCTGGGATGTTAACTTTCCCTGCAGCAGCCCATACAGTGTCGTGCTCTGTACTTGTAGCTAAAACAGCATTGGTATCACACCAGTGTTGTGTCTGCTGCTGAGCAGTGCTGGCACAGCATCAGGACTCTCTCTAACCCCCCTAGGGGTGGGCAAAAATGTGAGAAAAGAAACATCACCAGGACAACTGACCTAAACCAACCAAAGGGATATTCCATACCATATGATGTCACACTCAGCAATAAAAGGTGGGAAAAGGAGGAAGAGGTGAGGGGTGGGCTCTCGTGAAAACGTCTGCCCTCCTCCCGAACACCGGCTACGTGCGTTGAGGCCCTGCTTCAAGGACGTGGTCAAGCATCGCTCATTTGTGGGAAGTGGAGAGTAATTTCTTTCCTCTGCACTTCCACACGGCCTTTGCTTGTTTCGCTTAGTTTTCTCTTTCCCCCTCCCTTTTCCCCTTTCCTTTTTTTCCCCCTTTAGTTAAATTGTTAATTGTTTAGTTAAATTGTTTAATTAATAATAATCTTTCCTTAATATTTTTTTTCCTTTAATTAAATCATCCTTATCTCAACCCGTGAGTTGTTCTTTCCTTTACTTCTTCCCCTCCTCATCTAAGGAGGGGGAGGGAGAGAGCGGTTGTGGTGTTCAGCTGCCTAGCATGGTAAAACCACCACAGTCCTTTTTGGCACCCAACGTGGGGGTCGAAGGGTTGAGATAGCAGTAGGATTGATTAAAACACTTACAACTAACACGTTTACTTGCTAGTCACCATGTTCAGTATCCTGTTAATATTGGCTTGTTTGATCATGTATCATGCAATCCATGTCATGTTCTCCTTTCTCCTCTATATCCGATCTGAGAATGTGCTACAATCTGTGTTCGTTTTTTTTTAATTCACTGTGCTGCCAAGCACTGGTCTTGAGTTTAATCTGCCATTCAGGCTCTGCACTGTTATCATTTGGGTCTCATGGAAACTATCTTTTAGAGAATATTCAGAATTACACTGCCTTCCTTTCCTCATCTGGAAGTCAGTTTATGAATAATATCAGGAATGATACCTCCTCCTTCTTTCACGGTGGGCTAATTACAACAGTTTCTGAGTATTTTGAATATCCATGTGTAACCCATATATTACTATTTCTAATTCTGAATAACGGGTTTCCTCTTCTCTCTAAGATTAGTCGATTGTTTAGAAAGCTTACCTGGGAATCTGTCCCGAAACAGTCTCGTGGCAGGTGGCAAGGTGTGTGGGAGGATATCGGCAGGTACCTGTCACGGGTACCAATACTCTCCAATAGTTTTGTACTTTTACAATACTTTTTTGTACTTTTCCAATAGTTTTTGTACTTTTGTACAATAGTTTTAGTACTACCTCCAATAGTTTTGAACTTCACCCCTGAACAAGTGCAAAATCCTAAAAACCTGATAGAATGTTTGAGAGTCGTATGCCCTGACCCTGATAATGCTGGAGAACGACAGCTTGCAGCATTGTGCTGGGTCCTGGCTTACTCCTATCAAACACTGTTTAACATCATCCAGCACCTTGAAGAGAGGGAGGAAGTCTCTGAATCTGATGACCAGATAACACATGCTGTGACTGACCCAGAGGATCAACCAGCTATGAAGACACTGACACTGCAGTGAGCATAACAGCCTTGGGCTTAAAACCCATGGGCTTATCACTACTAGTGACAGGCCACAGACTGCAAGAACTTACTCTAGTGTAAACACTTGCCTTAACCTGTTTGCTTGCTGCTTCAGCAAAGCAGTTGAGTATCTAAAGTCTAACATTAAAAATGTCCTGGTGGCTGTGGCTTAACCAGAGACCTTATGCACTACCCTTAACCTTAAGTGTTGGTGGGATATTTGTTCTGTCTTGCTTTATTGAATTTTCGTGTTTTACCATGGCATATATGGTAAAACTTGACTTTACTATCTACAGAAATCTTCAACAAAATGACCACGAGTAAACATAATATTATATTGTGGACTAAAGGGAAAGAAGAATCCAACAAATGGGAACATAAAAATAGTCTCATATGAACCCCAAAACTACAGAGGATCAGAATAAGAAGAAATCAACACTTTCAACATCAGCCTGCTTCTAAGAGGAACTTGGAACACTGGGAAAACTCCTCTCTAAAGAAAACAGGTCTGCGCTCCCAGAAATCCAGGGATTACTAGAGTGATGTGAAATACTCTGGGCAAGAGGGGCAGCTCTAGGATGGAATGGTCTAGACATTAGTATTTTAGCTGGGTTCTTAATTCCTACTTTTATCTTAACTGAATGATGTCAAGGTATCATTTTAACTGGGCTGGTAACTTGCTCTATATTAGTTGGACTAATTCTTCAGCTCTAATTGTCTTCCCTTTTTACATGCAGCAAAATGGTAAGTGGAAAAAAATAGGAAGGACAGTGACACATGAAAAACAAAAAAGCAAACAAACCAAAAATGGATTTAAAAGGAGAGGAAAGCAGGGAACATCTGCCATCACCTTCCTTCTCAGATCTGTTGGCTGAGTCAATGAAAATACAGGATTGCTGCTTACAGTAAGGGTGTTTGTTACCATCATGATCTGATGAACAAGAAAAGGAGCAGGCAGGAGTTTCATAAAGATTGGGACTCTCAGTCATGAACTGTCTATGAAATGAGAATATCCCATGGCATAGATCTTATTTTCTTTACCTTCTTATGTACAAGTCTTGTGGGGTTTCTGTATGAGTCTCCAGGGGTCACAAACTGAGAGAAAAAGCAGCTAGAAGAGAGTTTATACCTCTTCTTAAAGAAAATATGTCTGTTAAAGAGGAACCCTTGTCCTTAGTCATGCTGTCAGAAAAGGTTTTGACAAAGGGATAGCCAGGAGGTGATTTCACCATGTTGATGCAGTGCAGCTCTATGATGAGAGCAGTAGGGATATTGAATGGACACTTATTAGTTTTCTCTCCAAATGGAATTATAGTTTTGGAGGTAACTTTATTATTTTCAGGTTGTGCTTTTGAAAGGAGTCTCCCAATTGTTCCCACTTCCAATTCTTTGTTTTGCATGGTGAAGTCTCACAGTGAGTGAATTAGATTTTATTTTATTTCAGATGAAATGAAGCCAAAAAGGTACACACAATGGATGCCCTCCTAATGCATTTTGGTCACTAATGGGTGTCTAGTTTCTGGGAATATGCTACAGATATGAAGTAAAACTCCCCTGAGCTTGCTCAGTGTAGGTATCAGATCCTCAACATCAGCTATTTTGCTTTACAGATATGCTCTTATTACGCTGCAGGAATTGCTAATGCAGACATCACTTTAAAAGGTCAGATCTTGGTAATGGATGACCCTGTATTCCCCCATGGGCTACAGACAGATGAAATGGTGATGTCTGCTGTATACAAAACCTAAAAGAGAAGAGTGTCCTTGCCTCCCAGACAGCTCCAGAGGGATGCAAATATTTTTGTGGCATCTTATAGTAGAAAAGGTAGCGGAACAAAAGGGAAAAGTGGGCAGGCCTGAGTGAGGCTTAATTGTATTACATGCTTTAGCAGTCTGGGGAGTACTTGTGAAGAAAAAAGAGAAAGAGAAGGGGAAGGAGAAGGAGGGGAATGGAGAGGGGGAGGGAGAAGGGGAAGTGGAAAGAGGGAAAGGGAAAAGGAAAAGGAAAGGGAAAAGGGAATAGGGAAAGAGAAGGAAAAAGGATGCATGCCAAAAAGCTGAGGAAAAGTTATTGACTTAATAATGTCTAAAGGCCTGGGTCAGCTAACAAGGCCTAAACATGCTGGGGGTGATTGTTTGCCCTAAGCTAAGGTAACAAGCAAAGCTGGAGACCATGAGGGACCAGCAGCAGAGCTGGTTGTGACAGATCTAAGGAGAGCAACTAGCTTTGGATGGCAGCTGGTGCTTGCAAGGGGCAGCCGTGGGGCATGTTTAGTTGGGCCCCTGTTGTCTATCAGGTGGGGTGAAGATTCCCTCTGAGTCATAACGTTGTGTATGGTGTTCCTGAAGAGGGCAGTGGGGCAGCTAGCTAGGATTTAGTTAGCTATCCTGTTTGTCTTTCTTCTTTTTTTTTTCTCCCTCCAACAAGCTTTACTTTTTAAATCATTATATTTGTCTTTCTTAAGTCGGTACAGTGAAAGAGAGATATAAAACAGATCAGAACAATTCACACAAAATGTTTAATTTCTTTCAGTTTTCATTCCATACAGGGAACTGGGGCCGAGTTAATCTGTACCTGACTAAAGCTAGGTGAAATTGGTATTACTGTAGGTTTATAAACTACTTGAATTCTAAACTGTCATCATTTCATAAGCAAAATGGAGCAGCATGGGAGGGGCAAGTTGTTTCCACCTGCTGGGCAAGCACTGGGGAGAACTGGTTACTGCTAAGGCTGCAGTAGGGCTCAGAGGGACCATTATTTTTATTATTTTTTAATTATCAGGCTACATTTTCTCAAGTCAAAGTTATGCCATGCTTGAACATAAGGGAACACTCTCTGTTATGAACAGCTAGGAAAAATATTTTTTAAAGAGGAAATTTGAAATACTTGAACCCATGTGCTGTAACAAGCAGTACCTAGCAGAAGAACTGAAACTTAATGTGATCATTCAAAACCATGATGCAATTATTGATGGTCTAGTAACCACTGCTGTTGCAGTAGGAGATTAGTTACGAGTGGTTTTGGTCCTTGTGATGTGCCGCCTCTTGCTTTATGAGAGCTTCAGAGTGTGAAAGGAAGACTTCCAAGTCTGTTGGAAATGATGAGTTGCTTTAGCATACAGAGGAGTCTTAAGGCAAAAGAAGGGGACTTTTAATTACCTCATGTGAAAATTAGCCATTTTATACTTCTGAGAGGCCACATAACAATACTCAGCTCAGCATTGGGTGATATTAGCCTGGAAGATGATTAGGTTGGGTTACTCCAGGCCTCCTGAATGGCAGTGCAGCTGAGTGAGCTGCCTGTGTAGTTAAAAAGCATTATTCTTTCTCCTGACTCTGCTGTTAATTTGCTGTATGATCTCTAGGTCAGTCACCTCTGTGCCTTGCTTTTTCCTTTAACCAGCTGTTTTCTTAGCTGTTTAGACTCTCATAACATATATTCTTACTGAGAAAATACAGTAGGATGCTGATCTTCTGGGCACTACCATGTCGCAAACAGTAATATCTGTCCCTGTGCCTCCTGTGTTGCACAAAAGCCCACTGCCTTGACATCACTTTGAGCATGGACCATGATGTTGATGAAAGCATTGAAATTATTGTATGGATTAAGCACTGTGAGCATTCAAAGGTTTATCTAACACCAGAAAAATTATTGTGGATGACACTTTTCTGTTTATATTCATCAAAACAAGGATTTTAAGTCTATGTTCTTGAATTATATTGCAGAAAATTTGCAGAAAATCATCATGCTGATGAGACCTTTTTGCAGTCACTGATAAGATTTTTTAAAATCCATTGGCATTTCCTTGTGAACATCTGTCTGAAGTGCTGATTACAGTATCCCTACTTAACTCTGTAGGGGGGAGCAGAAGGATTGCAGCCTAGTGGGCTGCGAAGCCAGAAAAGTGGGGGGAAAAAAAGAAAGAAAGAAAAAAAGGAAATGGCTCAAACAAACAGAGGAAATCAAAAAGATGAAAATTTACACCTTTAATGCATATGAAATGATTTTACCATCATCATCCCATGATGATTTCATGATCCTTCATCACACTACAACAGTTATCCAGGTTGGTTTTCCCCTCTTGAAATCTATATTGAAAAATTGATGCTTTCTTTCACACTCAGATGTTTTTATTAATGAAGGTTCCCATGACTATGTGGTTGCAAGATGCATGTCCCACTTGGAGGCCAAATTATCTCATGCTATGTGCTGTCTTCACATGGAGTATTCACATTTTCAGCATGTGATTATATGCTTTGGGAATGGAGTGTTCACAGGAATGCTCTTGACGTGTACTTAATGGGAGGAACACGTTAATTGGGTGTCTCATACCATCTAAAGAAGATACCTCAGACCTGGATTAACTGGAAGGGGTAGGATGAAGTAATATGGGCTACTTTGAACTGGTTCATGTGGAAAGGACACACACATGGCTTTTAATCCCTTTGCTGCATCTTCAGGTTATGATGGTGCATTTAACCATCTAATGTTTCTCTCCAAAAAATCTGTACCTGCTTTACAACAGTGTTTTGAAGAGGACTAGGAAACATGGCCACATTTCTTAAATCTGGCTGATTCATTACTCTCTTAAGCCCACATGTAGTGCTTGAGGTCTGCATTTACCACGCTCAGATCTTACAAAGGTACAGTGATGGGGTTCTTGCATTCCTGTACCTCTGATGATCTATTGCTGGAAGGTGTTATTAATTAAAGGTAATCTGGTGCTATTAATACTAATGATAACTCTGGTGTATTTCCTTTCATCTCCCTTTCTGTATTGCGTTATGCCCTTTTGTTAAGGCTTCCTGTGACAGGTCGGTGTTTGAGGACAGAAAAGCAGAAATGACATACCTTCAGTTATCACTGTGAACACATTTGTATAAGGTACTTGTTTGGAATTTTCTTCTGATTTAATTTAGTTTGTATTATAACAAGTTTCAGCATTAGAAGTTGAAAGCTGCATTTCAAATCATACCCTTCCAATTCCTCTCTCTGCAGCTGAAGACACATCCTTTGGAAAGCAGCCATCCTGTTTAGAAAAACAAAGACCAGAGGTGTGCAGTGCTGACAGTAGGGACAGCATCAGGATCACTCAGACAGAGACTGCACAGTAATTACAACCTGCTGATTAGTATGAACTGAAAACAATGGATGGGATTAATATTAAGCAGACCAACACATGAACTAAATCTCCTGGCCTCTCTGCCTAATATACTTCCTACTGTGTTATCTGGATTCTGAATGCCAAATTAAGACCTACATTTCTACTTTTCTCTAGTGTACCCTACTTTATCTTTTTCTTTTTTTTCCTACTCTTTTGCAAATATTTCCTTTTGCTATCAGAATTGCACACAGAAAAATGCTGAGATGATCAGAAAAATTCGATGTGCAAGTGAACTACAGAAATTTTGCTGCTGCATGTGCTGTGTTTGCTTTTTTGTTATTTAAAGTGCTCTGCAAGAGCAGAACCCATTCAAATGTTCATCCTCAGCAATGTGCAGACAAACACCCAAAAAGAACAGATCTCTCTGTAAAACCAAGAAGGCAGAGGTGACAGCAAGTGTGTGATCCTCCCAGTAATTTGTCCAGATACTGAAACATCTGAGATGAATTTATTCCTGTTCTGCAGCCTTGTTTGCTTCAGTTCAGTAGAGTAACCCTTGTTCTGCAGCACTTGAGTGGATTTTAAAAGCTTTGAGAATGGCATTTTTATGCTGTCAAATGGTAATGACTTTCCCTTGGCTAGTTCCCTTAATTAAGGGGAAGATGCAGAGCTGACAGCTGGGAATGAGGGGCTACAGCTGTGGCAGAGATTGCAGTGTCTTCCCTGGGCTTGATGGGCACATGTGCAGCATGAGGAGATGGGGGATTGCTGAGTCCAAATTAAATGATTTAACGTTAACAACAAAATGAGTTAACATTCTGGAAGGAACTTACATAAGACTTATATATTTCTATATGTCCTACTGCCGTGCTTTTCCCCAGATCAATGAAAGTGTCTCTGGCTTTCCTTTGTTGTGCTTGTAAGGTCACAGACAGAGGATGGATCTGAAAAAAAGCCATCTTAGGAAACACAGAAGTACTGCAAGGTGTGGTGGACGCAGAGCTGGTTCAGGAATGGATGGGTACGTTGGCACAGCAAGGAGCATGGGAAAGAGATCACAAGCAGGCCAAAAGGGGGCCATGACTTTTATTAGGAAGAAATGTAATTGAGTGAAGAAGCTGGTGTATTAGCTCTGGAGCAGGTGGTTGAACTCTGGTTGCTCAGCTGCTCATCAGGGATTGGAAATGGGTGCTGCTAGGGCAGAGATCTCTTCTGGCTTGTGCTCCCCGTGTCCCTCAAGAGTTCATTACTGGGACAGAGCACAGGTTTAATTACCCTCTCCTGAGCACATATTTTTACTCTGTGCCATATAGTGCTAGGGAGACATACCCTTAAATAGCCCCTTTTGCTTCTGCAGATGTTTGACAGCTACTAATGCATTAAAGCCAGCACAGTGATGAGGCAGGTTATTATTAGCCCTGTTGTGTAGAGAGGGGAACTGAAGTGCAAGAATCAAATGACTTTTCTAAAGCTGTAGGGAGCGAATGTGGCAGCATGGCTTCTGCATTTAGGAGCTCTGGCTGTGGATTAGGAGCTATTTGGATATGGAGACACAGGGGAAGACCTCTTGACCCTCTGGCATTGTCCTAAATGTGCTTCCAGGTTTGTACCAGTGGGTTAGCAGAAAGACCAGCCTTTGGTCTTCCACTTACCTCTGGCTGCTGCCTGGGAGGCAACAGGATGGGAGACTCTTCCTTGTTGTTCCCCGGTCCTTATCCACTCACACAACGGCCAAATTAAGCCTGGTCTTTCCAGAATTCCTCTAGTTAGAAATAATCAGGCAATGAGCTGTTACTCAAGAGATTTATTTTGAAAAAATGTTCTAAAAAGGCACAGGAAGAGCTGATAACCATTTAGCAGATGAATTTTCTTACCCATATGGCCAGAGGCTTTGGGCTAAATGTTAGTCTGATGATGAGTGGACCTTTGTGGAGAATGGGCTTCAAAGATTTCTAAAAATCTTTGAAATCCCAGTAATTGCCTAATGTTTCCCATCACAAGAAAGCAATTAACAAAGAGGGCTCTTTGGACACAGACTGACCCCTGCAGCACTAATGGGCTGAATCTCAAACTTTACTTTTACTTTTCCCAGAGTACTTCTGCAATTGTGGCTGGAGTTATTGGCACTGTCTATGAGGAATATCCTTGCCTGCAGCTGACCTTTGAATTATGAAAATGCTGAGGAAAAGCAGGGTGTCAGTCTGATACATTCTACCGTGCTCTTTAGAAATCATACGATGAGTAGATATCAAAGTTACTTGAGAAAAGTGTTGGATCTGGGATTTCCATTTCACAGGAGGTATGCTTGAATCTGTGCTCTGAAATGAAGGTGAATTACTGTTATACCTAAATGGTGACCCTTCCTCGGCAGGACTGGTAGGATCTCAGTGTAGTTTCCCTTCAGATTGATAACACTTAAAAGGAAACACAACATTTGTGTTACAATGTGTGTAAAGATAAATGGTGAAAGAAGGAGTCAACCTTGTCTGTGTAAGGTTTTGAGTTTTTGCTTAAAGCAAAGTTACTGGGTTTGTATCCATCCTAAAGCAGTTACTGGGCTGAATAGCCATTTTTGGTGAGAACAGAACTGAACCATAGCCTGTTTTTTAGTCCTGTATAGAAGGCAGTGCCTCTAGCATCTGTGCTAATATCAGAGGGAAAATCCATTTTTGTTAGGATGCAAAGGAAGAAATGGTTTCTTTTACCACAGTGAGAAGGCAACAAGAGAAGTGCAACAGAATAGAAATATTTAGTAAATGAAACACAAAAAGCAATTTTGTGCCTTAATATCAGCTATTTACTGCTTGAGCTCAGTGATCATTTTATGCAAAAGGCAGTAATTTAATGTACTAATGCACCACAATGTCACAATGGGATTCCTATTTCTAGAGTCTATTGTTATGATGAATTAGATCTATTTTAGCAAAGAAATGACATTCTTGAATGAAGCTTGTTGTAGGTATTTTTATCTTTACATTACTGACAGATTGAGACATAATGATATTTAAAAAGAAATCTATATACAATGCTTAGATAGAGCCTTCCTTACTTCCAAAATAAGGAAAAATGCTGTCTCTGAAGCTGACTGGAAATAGTGTTTCAGACTAGCTGATATAGATGCTAAAGCATTTGCAAACCATAAGGATTACCATCTGCATTCATCTGCAAACATAAGTAACCAGAAGTTTCTTCTAACCAACTATTTTTTATATATATATATAATTTTCTTCATTTTTTTTCTCCACCTGGAGCCATGAGAAAGAAGTGCCTAAGTCTGCTGGATGGCATCTTATTATTTTTCTCTTCACTTGTCATCATCTAACTATCTCTCACCTTTGTTTATAAGTTAGGATGTAACACTCTGGGGATAGCTTTCTCTTTACTTCAGTCCATATTGTGCCAGGCTTTGTATAGTATCCAAAGTCCCATTAACCCCTTATGACTGTCTGTGCATGTGTATATATGCATGCGTTTGTAAGTAAAAAAAAAAAAAAAGACGAAAGAATAATTCTGAACTCTCTGTAACTGATGCTTTATTTCTGAGAACTGCTGTAAGGATATCACAGATAGATTTACGATTTACTTCATTTCACCCAACTTGTCATTGTTGCATTGACTTTATAATGAAGCGGTTCTGGGTATTTGATTTATGACTTAATTTTCAAATAAATACTAAATGGGAGGTGATTCCCTACACGATACTCTTGCATGTTAAACATGATATGGATACATAACATAGCAAGACAGAGCTAATGAAGTCATAATAAGCTTTTAAAATTAGGTTAGAAGAATAATGACTTCAAATGATCCTATAATGAAACAGCAGAAAAGGTTGGCAAGATCATTTATGCAAGAAAATAGTTATTACAGGAAAGAGCCATTCAAGAAGAAAGGAAGGCAATTACAAACATCAGCAGATGTAACAGCAAACAACAGAAAGGATAGGACACAAGCTACCAAAAAACAGTAAGGCAGCTCATAAGTACCAGCACTGCAGAAGGCTGACCTGTGCAATAAGGTATAATACCGAGAATCAGGATGTCCTGGTTTGAATCCTTATTCTGTTTCTCTCTTGTAACTCACTTCACCTTTACTACTGTTTTAATTTATGAGTACTCTGCCTCTTCAGCTTGCAAAAGACAATCCTACATTAGGGTTCTGCATAGTTTTTAGATCGATACTGTGTGTGTGTGCTATCTACTGGTTAGAAAATTCACCAGTCTTCTTCTGAAGACTCACACTCCTAGATCTTTTCAACAGTATTTAGAATCTGTGTCTTCTGATTTGAATTTTGCTGATATTGAGATACTGCAATTGAGTCTTTTAATGTTCAGCTATATTAAAAAGCCTTGTGATATCGCATAGAAGTTCTCTGAGGTTAATTTGGTAATCATCAACATGGAAAAAACTCTCCAAAGCTATTTTTCAGTCATGTGTTTGGAGAAGGAGCATGGTTTAGAAATTAATTGAGAGAGACCAACACCTCTGGATGACAATTTACCCTACTGATTTAGGATTGAAGTCTTTGGAATTGATTGACCGTGGAAAGGACTTAAAGCACTAAGTTGGAGTGGATGACTGAATTTTAAAATGGTGAGCATGAGGTGCAATGAATCTTGCCTTTGCAGGAGGCAGGTGTTCACTGGTTCAAAGACACAACGGGAATAAATAATGCACAGATTTGAAACATCTGCAAACAGTATTAATTAAGGATTAAAAAGAGCTCCTGATATATAATTAAAAGATGTAGCTGATGACATATTTTGAATTTAGATGTTGTCTGCAGTAATTTTATAGTATGGAATAGTAGATTAAGAAACAGATACAGATAATAGAATTGTACTATGATATGAATAACTGTGACACATCTGAATTTATATACATGCTATATGATTGAATGCCATGACTTCTGCAAGACCTCCACATTGCCACCAGTTTGGAAGTAATTGGAATCCAAGTGAATTATTTTGACAGATGGTACTAGATCATGACAGATGGCAGCCTAACTGATCTAAATTCCAAAATTCAAAACCTAATCACACATATGACATGCTAATAGTTCAAGATACAAATGCACCACAGAAGAAGAAAGAAGCAGGGAGGGATATAGCAATGGATTCTGCAATTTCAGGAAAAAAAATTAAGCAGATGTTGTTATTCTCAAAAAGGAGAAATTGCTATTGGTTTTCACCAGTGACATAGTGGGATTCACTTGGGCCTTTTGTCCAGCTGCCAGTTGTCATCTCTGCTTTCCTGTCACTTTGCAGAGTGTCCCTGCAGCCCTGTGCCCTGGCACAGTCTGAGCTTTTGACAGATCTGCTGCTGATCATTGCTGTGCATGCCACATGATATTTCACACCCCTACATCTGTCTTTTTCTGAAGGGTGTTATGGTGCTGAGTGGGTGTAAGCTGAGAAGAGAGTTAGCTGGCTAGCTTATATCATTGTTGCAAGCCTCCCCTGGTAAAAATATTCTATGATATTTTGCTCTAGTGATTTCCAAGCTTTGCAAGCGTTGTAGGTGTCATTGGTATTACCTCTTTTTCCCCTTGGTCTCTTAAAGCTCACCACAATTTTGGTAAAAATTAATGAGATCTTCTTGTATATTGAGTTGTTGGGGCTTTTTTGAATTTGACATTTATATATATGTATATAAAAATTACTTCCAGTTGGAGAAGCCAGTGATCATTCTACTATATCTTGCCAGGAACGTTTAAAGACAGACTCTTAGGCATCTAAGTCCAATTGAATGTGCCTTTAAAAAATGTTTCAAGGGTATTTATTATGGAAGTTCCTTGTTTGAATTCTTTGAGTTCCAAGTTTGTGACAAATCCTCACAGAAACCCCTGGAAAATTAAGTCTGCACTTTCAATCCCTGAAAAAAATACAGTCATACTTCTAATTCCCTCAACCCTTCCTATTATTTAATTGCTCAGAGGGGAAACTCTCAAACGCTAATGGCTCTGTTAGAGAACAGGAATATACAAAGATGAGATGGAGTCATGGTGTCATGTCTTATGTGTGCGGTGCGTGACTGAACATCTGTGAGTAAGGAACTTCACAGAATCAAAGGGGTTGGAAGGGACCTCGAAAGATCATCAGGTCCAACCCCCCTGCCAAAGCAGGTTCCTTAGAGCAGGTTCCTTAGAGCAGGCTGCCCAGGTAGGCATCCAGACGGGCCTTTAATATCTCCAGAGAAGTAGACTCCACAACCTCCCTGGGCAGCCTGTTCCAGTGCTCTGTCACCCTCACTGTGAAGAAGTTCTTTCGCATGTTGGTGCGGAACTTCCTGTGCTCTATATTGTGACCATCACCCCTTGTCCTATCCCCACAAACCACTGAGAAGAGGTTGGCCAAATCCCTCTGTCTCCCACACCTCAGGTATTTATACACATTGATAAGATCCCCTCTCAGTCTTCTTTTCTCCAGGCTGAACAGACCCAGGTCTCTCAGCCTTTCCTCATAGGGAAGGTGCTCCAGGTCCCATATCATCCTTGTGGCCCTCCGCTGGACTCTTTCCAGGAGATCCCTGTCTTTTTTGTTCCGGGGAGCCCAGAACTGGACACAGTACGCCAGGTAAGGCCTGACCAGGGCAGAGTAGAGGGGGAGGATCACCTCCCTTGACCAGCTGGCCACGCTCCTTTTAATGCACGCCAGGATCCCATTGGCCCTCTTGGCCTCGAGGGCACGCTGCTGGCTCATGGTCAACCTGTCGTCCACCAGGACGCCCAGGTCCTTCTCCTCAGAGCTCCTCTCCAGCAGGTCGTCCCCCAGCCTGTACTGATACATTCGGTTGTTCCCTCCCAGGTGCAGGACTCTACACTTGCTCTTGTTAAACCTCATTTGGTTTATTCCTGCCCATCTCTCCAGCTGGTCCAGGTCTTGCTGAGTGGCAGCACAACCTTCTGGAGTGTCAGCCACTCCTCCCAGCTTTGCGTCATCGGCGTACTTGCTGAGGGCAGACACTATTCCCTCATCCAGGTCGTTGATGAAGATGTTGAACAAGACCGGACCCAGCACCGACCCCTGGGGAACATCTCTAGTCACAGGTCTCCAGCCAGACTCTGCACCACCACTCACCACCCTCTGAGCTCGACCAGTCAGCCAGTTCTCAACCCACCTTACTGTCCACTCCTCTATCCCACACTTTCTCAGCTTTGCTGTCAGGATATCATGGGAGACAGTATCGAAAGCCTTGCTAAAGTCAAGGTAGATGACATCCACTGCTCTCCCCCCATCTACCCAGCTGCTGATGCCATCATAGAAGGCAACGAGGTTGGTCGAACACAACTTCCCCTTGGTGAATCCATGCTGACTACTCCTCATAACCTTCTTCTCTTCCAATTGCTTGGAGATGGCATCCAGAACAAGCTGTTCCAACACCTTTCCAGGGACAGAGGTGAGACTGATTGGCCTGTAGTTTCCCGGATCCTCCTTCTTGCCTTCCTTGAAGACTGGAGTGACATTGGCTATCCTCCAATCTTCAGGCACCTCTCCTGTTCTCCAGGACCTTTCAAAGATGATAGAGAGCGGTTCGGCGATCACCTCTGCCAACTCCCTTAGCACATGTGGATGCATCCCATCGGGACCCATGGATTTGTGTGCGTTGAGCCCACTCAGACGCTCCCGAAACACTCTCTCATCAGCCAGGGGGGAGCCCTCCATTTCCCAGACACTTTCTCCTCCTGCCAGGGTCGAGGGGTCCCGGGGGGGGAGTCCTTGAAGCAAAAACCGAAGCAAAGAAAACATCCAGTATCTCCGCCTTCTCAGCATCTCCTGTTACCAGGAGACCCCCCTCATTCAGCAAGGGACCCACATTATCCCTAGTCTTCCTTTTTCTGTTTACATACTTAAAAACACCCTTCTTATTATCCTTTTTCTCTTTTGCAAGCGTCATCTCTAGGTGGGCTTTAGCCTTCCTCATCGTGTCCCTGCAGGCCCTGACAACACTTCTATACTCCTCCCAAGAGGACAGGCCCTTTTTCCACATTTCATAGACCTTCCTCTTCCTTTTGATCTTATCGATGAGCTCCTTGCTCATCCATGCAGGTTTCCTGCCCCCCTTCCCCGATTTCCTACTCTTAGGGATGCATCGATCCTGAGCTTGGAAGAAGTGCTCTTTAAATGTAGCCCAGCTCTCACAAGCACTCTTGCCTTCTAGCAACCTAGCCCAGGAGATACTTCCAAGCAGGTCCTGGAAGAGATCAAAGTTGGCTCTTCGAAAGCCCAGGGTAGCAATCCTGCTTTTAGCCTTACTTCTTCCACCAAATCCCATCTTGAACTCCACCATCTCATGGTTGCTGCATCCCAAGCTGCCCCCAACCTTCACATCTCTAACAAGCCCATACATGTTGGTAAGGACAAGGTCCAGAAGGACCCCCCCACCTCATCGGCTCCTCTACCACCTGCATCAGAAAATTGTCTTCAGTGCATTGTAGGAACCGTTTGGACTGCTCATGCCTGGCCAAGTTGCTTACCCAACAGATGTCTGGATAATTGAAGTCCCCCATGAGAACCAGCGCCTGTGATCGTGAGGCTACTACCAGCTGTTTGTAGAAGGCCTCATCGACCACATCCTCCTGATCTGGTGACCTGTAGTACACCCCCTCAACAGTGTCTCCTATACCAGCCCACCCCTTAATTCTCACCCACAAGCTCTCCATTTGTCCTTCACCCTCTCCCAGGTGGAGCTGGGTACTCTCTAATTGCTCCCTCACATAAAGGACAACCCCACCCCCTCACTTCCCCAGCCTGTCTTTCCTAAAAAGGACATAGCCTTCCATGACAGCGTTCCAGTCATGTGAGCTCTCCCACCACGTCTCTGTGATCGCAACAAGATCGTGGCCCTGCGACCGAATGCAGATCTTGAGCTCATCCTGTTTATTTCCCACGCTCCTTTGTAAAGACCAGCGTCTTCTCTGACCACAGTAGTGTTGAAAGAACAAGGATCCCATTCACAGGTCTACAAGGAGTAGTCATTTTGTTGGTCACTTTGTTACATAGGGCTATAAATGCTGGTTTATAGAAGAATCTTTGACTGAAGAAGCTCTTCTGCCTAGAAACATAAGCAAAGAATAAAAAACTGTAGTGGGAGTAAGGTGAGGGCTTGAAGCACAGTTCAAATGGACAGCAGAAGTAAGAAATGGGCATAAGTTAGAACAAAGAGGTAGTTCTTTTGTAAAGGACACAACTGTGATGTATAATTGTACTTAAACAGCAAAGATGTAGACTGACCAGGAAGAAACTTAATGAAAATGTTAAAAATAATCACAGCAAATAGCTTTAAAAAATCTTTACAGAAAGGTCTAGTGTTGACACACTTGTATTGAGCAGGTGAGGCTGTGCTGATTCTCAGAGTATCTAATACCTCATTGTCTTTGCTGCTTGCGGATCTTTCCTGTCCTTAGGTGTATTTGTACTTCTTAAGAAATGTTAACATTGGCTGAATTATGGTTAATATGAATTATGTTAGTATTTTTAAGGATATTATTTTCACAGGTTCCTGGCCAATTTACTTTCTATGCATAAGACAAAGAATACACTACAACTTATATAAGATACAACTCTTTCTTTCACAAAAAAAGAAAGGAGAGCAGCTCAGAAATGGTCCTTCTCAGAAGTTGTCCTCAGATTTGGCTTAGTGCTGCAGCTGTTCCATGGAATTGCTCTTAATGACATAAGCACTCACAAAGAACTCACAAACTATTGAGAGAAGATTGTGAAATTGTGTGAAGAATTGATCAAAAGTCATCAATATCTAATTTAGCAACATTACTTTGATAACTGTTCCTATTACTATGCTGAAAAAACTTATTTATGGGCAAAGAGTAAGCACACTGTATATAAAAGCAAAATAGAGCAAATAATTTACAGCTAACATAAATGAAATCTTAAGAGTCTAATCATTATCCAGATCTACTTGTTGCATAGAAAGAAAGAATAATACATTTATAGTTGTTATATATACACTTCCCAGTTCATATCCCTTTTCCTCTTGCGCTAACTCTTCCCCTGCTCCTCTGGGTCCTAGTGTTGGTGGTGTCATGCTGATGGTAGTGGAGGGATGGATGTTACAGAAAGTTCTCAGCATCTGGAGTCTTTTACCAGAAGGAATATGATGATGTTGATGTTTTTTCCTTCCAACCTGTAGTATCCACTTGAGGGTATTTTTATCTGTTTGATATTCTTCCACCTTTGATTTTCTTCTTTGATCTGAAGTTTCGTGATACTTCTGAATTTACTATATATGATATATATAGTATGTATATATATAGTATATATACTACTATATACTCACTATATATACTACTTTTTGTGTACGTAAGATACAATTTCTTTGTTTTCTTATTACCCGTAAGGTTTTTGTTTGTTTGTTTGTTTGTTTGTTTTTTTGTCCATGTCCAAGTCAGAAGGTGTTTTAACTGACCAGTCATGAGTTATCTATTGTGTGGGATCCCCAGTGCCAACCTGTGATCCATCTCTTACCACTGTGTGCCTGCACTCCTCTATGCAGCATCATGTGTCTCTGCTTCTCAAGGCCTGTACTCTTGAACTGTATTTCTCTACGCTTTATCATTGTGTTAGAGTCATAAATATTCTACATAAAACAACTGTTTGCTACTGTTACCTATATAAATCTGCAGTTGTACCATGCAAAGGTGACAGAAGTAAAACATATTAGGTACAGACACTTAATCAATTAGAGAAATTGCTGTTATACCTAAACCAATGCAAATTTCAGGCAGGTCAAGAAAAGTTCAGACAAAGCAAGCCTGGCAAGTTTCAGTTCTGAGGCCTTGCAAACTCAGAACAAAGCATGTGGTTTGTTACTGGCAATAGCAGTACAGTATCTCAGGGCTACATATTATATGATATATTACACTATACTTCAAGTGGAAGTTATAACAAAATATAACTAAGGTGATTCAGAGTTTACAAAGGAAAGCATAATTTCAAATTCCCTTGGCCAAAATTCAAGCTTGACTATAGATACCTTGTCTGTATTAAATGGGCAAAAATGCCAACTGGTCTTATAACAGGGTTGTTTTATGATGCAAACCCCTTCACATGACAGATTACTTCAGATAGGTCACTGAGTTCCCTTACTGGAAAGACAGAAAGCTCTCCTAAACCTTTATTGCTGAGTTTTTGCAAGAATGATACCTTAGTGGGGGATCAATCATAAAGAAGTGTCTGTTCTTAGAAAGGAGGGAGACAGATATTTGCGTTGAAGAACTGGTCGACTATGAAGTAGACAACTTTAGTCATACTGTTCCTCATACTGCTGAGAAGTAGATGTTTCTGTGAACCCTACTGACTCACAAGGATAATTTTTGTGTCAGAAAGACACAGACGTAACAATGTGTTAGAGATGCAATAACTTTGGAGAACGATTTTGTGGTAGTCTTTGTGAGATACCTCATATTTGAGGTATAAGGAGCACACCATCCCTGTGCTCCTTGATGAATATAGCAGGTCTTCTGGCTTCTACTCTGCTGCTTAAACTGTAGAGATTTCTAGTTGAAAATAATATTAATTGGAACAGTATTAATATTGCACTGGATCTAAGGTTTTTTAGGAAGAAAAGAATCTTAGACTGAGAGCAAAATTAATATTGTTCCTGAAGACAGCCCTTCATCAGATATCATTTTATTTTATTTTGTTTTGTTTTGTTTTATATTGTATTTGTTTTGTTTTGTTTTATTTTGTAATTTGGCCCCAGACCAGTCATCTTTCATCTTTTTGATCTGTGGACCCTTTAATTTAAGTGTATCACTTTCTCACTCAGTGGTGCATAATAATAATTTGGAAGCTAGTGACAGGCATAGTAATCAATTAAGCATAGGTTATCTTCATATATATCATATTAAATGTGCATAACTGCGCTTTGGGAAAGCATCTTTTATTTTGTCCTTATTTCTCTAACTTCCTTAATTTCACTGTATTCATTTTATACTGAGAATGTGATTTTCTCCTCTCCAGGCTGCTGCTTTTATTTCAGGTAATAGTTTTTCTTAATAACATCTCCCATTGTTGCAAAGACAGGCAGGATGTGAAATACATCATCTACTAATTAATGGATGCTTTGTCTGACAAATATATAATAAAAAGAAATATATGAAACTGAGCAAATGTCACAGTGTTTTTACCGTTCTCTAATGGCTTACATCTGCCATAACTAGCTATTAGCTGATCTCTCCTTAACCTTCTGAAAACTGGGGAATATATTCCATAAAATATTTATATTTTAAAATATTAGTCAATTATAGATGGTGGCTGATTACAGGTCACTTCCTTCACAATATGGTCTCTCACTCTGTAGCTAGGCACTAACACAAATGAGTGAGAATGTTTTCAGATAATCTGTCTATTCCTGTGGTCAAAAAAAGCCTGATCTGCTGAGCAGCTCTTACTTCTTCCCACTGACTTCAACAGCTTGTCTGAGGAAGAAGTCAGCTCCTTCCAGGAATTTACCTGCTGTTTCTTTGACCATGTGACTATGTCCTAAATCACCCATGTTAATGACAGATTTATTTAGGTAGAAGCTTGGGTTCTCAGTTCTGTTGGGCTGTTCTCCCCAAGTAAATCACATTTTTTCACTTCCTGTATCCTTAACCCAGCTCTGTGTTGCTTCTGCTTACTGATGCACATTGATTCCTCTGCTGAGAGTCTAGTACAGGCTATGCTTCGTAATGGCTCTGTCTGAAGGAGCTGGCATATGGCTGTGACACAGTTACCATCACATTTTTTCTTGCTTTGATGTATCCATAAAAATATATTAGCATATTTACACAGTTCATTTATACACAATAAATTTTAATGGAGTAAAACCTTGCTATATCTCTCCTGTGCATATATTTAGAGGAAAAACTGTAACAATTAAGAAGTTAATGGAAAAAATCAAATGTTTATTTGTATGTTTTTCTCTTCTACTAAAAATAGATAACTCTCAGACCACTTTCCCCCTCCTCCGTCTACTACACCAACACCATTTTCTAAAGAGATATGCACTGTGTTAGAAATCTTTTCCTGCTTATTAGTATGATAGGATTGGAGTCACCCACCCATGCAGAGAAGGTAAAAAAAAAGATGCCTAAAGCTGTAATTCTTGTTTCCTGCTTTTCTTTCTGCTGATGTTATTGCTTTACCAGCCCCAGCACTGCAGTCAGATGAAGTGATTTGCAAATAAATAAAACTGTCTATTCTCAGCCAGCTACAGCTAGTCATTCTTATCACTCAAAACTTTAGGTATGCTTTTGAGCTCACAGAATTTGGGGAATAAATACTATGTTGTCTCTCAGGTTCACTGCACTCTATCTCTGATGGAAATTCCCATGAGTTCTTTATGGAGATTCCTGGAAGCCAACTGAGCCAGACTGTAACAGTAAAGAATAACCATCAACTCCTTTGAGTTTTCTTTGTACGTGTTTGTTTCATCACAATACTATGTACAATAGAAAATATCAAAGATGTTGTTCATTGTAGTGAGAAACCTCCGTGCATTTGTGCAAAAGGAGGATGTCAGTTGAACATTATGATGTTCACATAATGAAAAAATGTTATTTTCACATAAAGACAGAAGTGGGAAAAACATACAACTTGACAGTTAAGATGTTGAAGGTAGATGAAGTGTTCTATGCCTTAAAAAAGGGGGAAAATGTGTTTTCTAATGATTAGGAAATAGGTTATAATAATTGGAAAATGAATCCATTTTTCCAAGAAAGAGGGTTGTTAGAAGCAGAATCAGTGTTTCTGTTCTCCACATTGACTTCTCTAGGTTCATTTCTTAGACATCCAACAATCATAGGTCAGGTACTTTATTTTTTGGTATGACTGCTAAGAGCTTTTTTATACTTAGTGCACTTAACAGTTTTTCTTGAAATATTAGGATTGAAATAATTTCCCCAAAAACTGATAATAGAAGGAATTGCTGTATATCAGAAATCTGACATTCCATCTTTATTTATTTTATTTATAAGTTTGCTTATTGCATGAATCAAATGATCTGGTTGCCTCTCAATCACTAATGGATTTAGCCTCCAAATATCCTTGAAGGTTAGGTAAATACCAGATATCTCCTATTTCAAAGAGGGAAACAGACAGAAGAGATTAGCAAACTAAGTTTCCATAGTATTAAGCAGCTGCTTTTTTAAGATGAAATCAATAGAAACAACAGCTCTAAGCACTTCTAAAAATCAGTCTATAATAGACTTAATTAAGTCACCAAGTAAATCAGTATCAGAGCTAAGAATACAACTGAGATTTTGTAAATCCCTGTTAGATTTTAAACATAAAACTTTATTTTTCCTTAATTAAATACTGCATAATGCTATTTGCAGGTTATTTGTTTGTTTTTAACAGGAGAATTCACGTGAATTGGCTGATTTATAGAGCATCAAAATGCAGAGAGCAGAAAACTAGTAAGACAAATGCAGCTGTTCCTTTATGTCCTCCCTAGGAGCTAAGTGTTCTTAGAAATGTCCAGGGAAATAGCATGAGAGCACATGTCTAAGATGTGGGTAGTCTATACTTTATCTCCTAGGAAACACTCATATTTCAATACTTAGTAAATACTGAATGGCAAAATCACCCACTTTTTGATGCAATCACAAGTTCTAAAAATCAGAACATACATTTCCCATTCTCTAGATATTTTTAATGCTGTGACAGGCCAGGAATCTGATAGAATTAATCCACCCTCTTGGACCCCCAAACCAAGTTCCTTGTTCATTTTAACGGGGACATTTTCTGTATAATAATTGAATCTTTATTATTCTTGGTTATTTTACCACAAGTAATGCTGAAAAGCCCCAGATTTCTCTCTCTATGGTGCTAGGTAGTCCCAAAATACAGGTGGATCTTGACTGCTGAGAACACATGCTTAAAGGCAAGACCTACCCAACCTATATCAAGCAACTAAATACAGCTCATAGTACATAAAGATCTTGTTGCCAACAGATGGGAATGTACAGCCCCTGGAGAAGATTGGACTGGCTGAGGTCCTTGTTTATGCTTCCCAGTTGTGAACCTGAAGTCAGGACAGATGGCTAAGAGTAAGTTCTTAAATGTAGTTGATTACTTACAGGCACAGCATAGCTTGGAGTTGGTGATGTGCTCATTAATCCCAACGTCATTATCATCCACAAGAGTTGATCGTCCTTATGTTAAAGTGCAATCAAGAACTAGTACTGAGCCTTGTGCATTATTCCCCTGTATATGATTATGTAAAATGTGTTCACCTAATGGTGTATTTTTATGATATATATATTTCTGAATGTGACAAAAGACTTCATGCTGAGATCTGAGTGTTGGTGTGCTAAATAAAAAAGACCTTAATTAGCTGATTAAAGTATAATAAAGAAAAATTCTTTACAGGAAATATTCATCATGAGGACCTGAGGAAGGAAGACTTTAGCCCCTTCCTTGAGCCCCATGACATGGGGCTGGGATTCAACTCCAGGTTAGGGGACGTAAAAGTAGGTGTCTATATGTGTACTATGTGATTTGGGTTCCCTTAGTGTTAAAGAACAAATGTAATCCAGAGGTAAATTCAGTTGCCTAAATACAAGCAACAAGTGTTACTTGAGACTCTGGAAGGCATGTGAGGTGTCTGCATACATATAAAGACATGGGACTTGCTGTAGCGTTGTGCCCTTCTGGAGCAGCAGATATCGGATAGGTTGCAGCACCTTCAGCGATGACGTTTGTATGCAGGCAAATGAACTGAGCTGAGCCCAGCCTCCCCAGTTGCTGTGGTGGGAGCCTTGACATCTCTTAGCATCTGGACTACTATATATACGCATCTAAATGTAGTTTTCAACAGAGTGTCACCTTGGGGGCCTTAATTCAGCTCCTAAATTTCTACATATAAGCTAGATCCACATTTGATCAGCATACAAACACAGATAACGTTGAAAGGATAATGCATTTTCAAAATTTGAGCAGAAATTAACTTGGTAGCAGAAGAATTAAAACTACTTTGACAATTATTTATTCATGAAGGAATCCTTTCTGAGAGGGATAATTGGAACAATCTAAATCTGAATGAACCTGCAGGGAGTATTAGGGTATACAAAGATGGATGAATCCTCAAATCACATCATCTGCACAGACCAAGCCAAGGACAGAGGCCATGCCGAGTTACCGGATCCCCAGCAGTGCTGTTTGTTAAAACCTTGGCAAACTGAGAGTGTGGAGTATACAAACACAACCGTATGTCATGACATAAATACAGGGTAGCTGTTAGCGGGCTTTTCATTTGATTTTGCTGTATCTCTTTCTAAAATACTTGCATTATATGTATTTTTTCTGTGTTATCTGGAAGTTACTGTTGCTACTTCCAGATAACAAAGATTAGTGACTGTGCTCCCCATTAATAGAGGAAATCAAACTTATGATAGAACTTTAATTGTGACTGGAGCAGCTTCATGATAGACAGTGTCACATTAAGATATCCAGAAAAGGCTTCATAGGTATATGTCTGCTTTAGCTAACGATGCTCTCTCCTTTCATTGTATTCACTTCAAGAAGTCCTCCAACATCAATGATCACTGGTTTGATTAATTAAAAACTAACTAAAAAGCAAAAACAAGAATAACTGGAGATTTTTTAGGTGCATTAAGTAGGGTAACAATAATAAATATTACATTGTCATTTCAACTGCAAATGAATAAGTTGAGATCTTTTCAAGAATATTTACATTAAAATAGCAAATTATACCCAGACTGGCAATGTAAAATACAACAAACCATTAACTCCTGCTTCTGAAAATGCACTTCTTATTCTCTGAAAAGTAAGCTTTTGAAGTATGAGGCTGCATTTGGAAGTGCATAGCTTTGCAATAGCTCTTTACTGTTATGAGGCTTATATTACTTTACCATGCTTTAGAGCATTTACAACAAAACATAATGTTTTATTCCTACCTTTCTAATGAATTAGCTTCAGAGTCTCTTACTCCTTTTTCCTATCTGGGGGTGGGGAGGGTGAGAGCTCAGATTTGAGGAACTTCTCTAAAATACAATATTTTCTAATTCTTAAAAACAAACAAAAAAGCAAAAACCAACCCAGAAAGGAAATACGTTACTATCTATATGTTATGCTTACAGTAATGGGCTTAGCATCTGGGAATTCAGGACTACTGATTCAAACATTCCCACTGGGAGGTGCATGTCTGCATGCACATGCACACACTCCACTGTGAATACTCCACAGTTGCGTAACTGCATGTTGCTTTTATGGGTGAACTTCTGTTCAGTGAAAACTTAAATGACCCTTGTGTTTTGTGAAAGAGAGGATAAAAAGTCTGCTATCATCACCAAATATTCATATTTCTATTCTTTTTCCCTACCAGAATCTACATACACACACACACAACAAAACAAAACAAAAACAACAAACAAACAAACAAACAAAAACAACTGCAGTCTTTTTGGAAAGAACATTGAAATAATTTCTCCCTACATCTCCAGCATCAACTTTCATGCAGTATTCCAACCTGCCAAACTCAGCAGCAGCAGCAAGCCTACCATAATCCAGTGATATACTTGCCAAGGCATCTTCACAGCTATTGCAGTTAGTACTCCTATAATGCAACCAGCAAAACCCATCGTTCATACACTTTTAGCCCAGAATTTGAAATACGTCATGCAAGTACACAAAATGTCCTACTGGAAATTGTGTGGGTGACACTTAACAAGCATTATGCATCAGGGAGAACTCACACAGAGTGCTCGTAAAGGATAGAAACATGCAGTTATCAATGGAAAAGCATTTTCCCACAAAATAACCACTTAACTTCCTAATGCAATGGAAATCTAAAAAAATAACTTCTGAAGACAAATCTAGAAAAGGAATTCATAACCACTGGATTGTAAGCATTACGTTTTCAGCAGAAACACCAGTTAGGGAGCTCATTACAATTTTTCTTCTACCCCTTTTCCATTCTACAGTCACTAATGATGTTTATTTCTTGCTGCTCCTGTTCTCACTTCCCTTGCCAATACGCTGGGGCTATTAGCCATCCTGCTTTGCGTAACTGATTAAAGTAATTAGGCTGGACTAACAGCACTTCTGTTCTACCTTGGATTTTGTTGTTTCTTATTACACAGGATGAAGGTCATCTGCTTTTTCCAGATAACTCACCTGGACTCATAAAAGATGCTATATTTTCCTACAAACCCTGCTTCTGCAAAAAGTTTTTCAAGTTGTCTAAATGTACTCTTCCTCTTGTTTTTTAAATAAGAAGAGTTACTTTATCTCTAGCCAGTGGTACATGCTGAAGGCAAAAATCTAACTCTCTAACTGTGTGGGGACTGTCTTGTATCTCTGAGGAGCTTTTAATTCATAACAGCCTTTTTCATGCCTGTTTGTCTGAATCAAAAGTCCCTAATTTGCTGCAACAAAAGATTTTCTTAGCCAACCAGACAAATTATTGCAGGTCACACACTACCAGCGAATGTGGAGATGTCAGAGGGAGAAAAGCCTGCTTGGGCTGGTGGGACTGAGGACTGCATGAAGGAGTCAAATGAAGTCTGATATCACTTCATCCGTTTTGCCTGAAACAAATTTTTTTAATGAGAAATCATTTGAGCAAGCTTTTCTGGATGTCACATTGAGATCTGCTGAGACCATTCACTCCATAAGGGAGCATAAGTAAACAAGCATGCATGCTATGTGAAGGATCAAGGGATAGGCCCAAAGATCTAAACAGAAAGCAAAAAGTGAAGAATTATCTTCTTTCAAAGAGTTAAGGTGCTTAAAAGTAAGCAAAATGATCTATATCTCCCCGTTGACTCCCTAAAAAGCACAGATGTATATTAAAGGAGAATTCATTTATTTATAAGAACTGTGTAAAATGATATAGCTAAATTGTAGGGCTTAGTGTATGAGTAAATTAAATTTTCCCAGTATTGTTTCCTGGCTCTGAGGCCGACTGGCAAGTCATTGAAGTGGCCTGTATCCATCCTGTTAAACTATCATGCTATCCAAAACAGTCGTCCAGACTGACTACTGGGAATAATTTCTGGCTTGTGTTCAGACTTGATCATGTCTGAGTTTCTCTGGGAAAAAGCTAGGTAGCATGGAAACCTATATAAATGTTTAATAATAGAAATAATTGAATTCCAGTGCCTGAAAAATTCCTTTGCGCTGTTTAATTTACAATTGTGGGTGTAAACTATTTATCTAAAATGTAGATGCAGGTAAAGCATCTATAGAATCTCATAGAAATTTCACTGAAATGTGTAAGTCCAGGAGAGGAATTCAAAAAGGATCTTGATTTTCTGCATGAACTGAGCTTGTCCTAACCACCATCTGATTGGACATATTGATCCTCCATGCATCCAAGCCTGCAGACTTGACCAGATCACTCTGTGATCATTCCACAGGGCTTCATTTCTGTGGAAGACAGGGTGTGGAGGAGGAGACGAACATATGCCTACTTGACAAGCAGATGCCTGGATCTCTCTGACCTGAAGTCAGGATGTAGTTGGTCATGAAGCATGCAGTTCATGTCATAGTTAGTCAGTCCAGAAGTGCAGACATTTTCTCATTTATGCAGTGTGTATAAATAGTGATGTAAAGCTCGAGCTGTAAAATTCCTGTGATCTGGCAAATTCAGGAGGCTTTGCAGCACTGAAAGTCACAGAGTTCAAATCTGTCATTATCCTTTTGTTGTCCATTTTTATAGGGACACCTGAAGGTTCCGTAGTAATATAAACATTTTAGCACTGTGGTGTCTTTCTAGGAAGAAAAAATACAGAATCTGCACAAGTCAGTATTGAATATTACCAGTCAGGTCCAAATAACTCAGTCTTATTTTCTCACTAATGTTGAGATGGCAGAAAGAGCATTAAAAATTAAAAATATTCTGACTGCCACCAAGCCAAATCTGACAGCATTAAATTCCAGATGCTTTTGAACTCTCTAATGATACAGCCTTTAAGCCTTTGACGGTTGCTTTGATTCAAAGGACATTAGGTGGCTGCTTTGCCATGCAAATACTCTGTACCTATAAGCTTCCAGATTGGAAAGAAATCTGAGTGGGAGGAAGCAATTTTCAGGAAAAAAAAAAAAGTTCCTATGGCTCTTGTTGCATGGCAACCACTTCCTTAGCTTCTCTGTGTTAAGGAAAATAACATCCTTCGGAGTTTAACTCTCAAGCCTGGCTTGAAGGAAAGAAAAAAGGGCAAAATAAGAGAAATACAGGTTGTGGGCCAGATTGCACACCTAATGTGAGACTGTAAAGGACAAAGGGTAATTGTGGAGCCACTGTTTGTCCATGCCATCCAGCCAAAAGAAACAGGGAAGGCAGGTGGGAAAGAGTGGGTATTACTGACCCTTCTGATTGACGATGGGAGGAGATACTTACCTAGTCATTAGAATGATGCAAAGGTACAGAAAATGTCTTGTGGTGAGAGACTAAAAGATCCCAGCCTGTTTCATGCATCAAAAAGAAGACGGAAGAGTGACTGCACTACAGTAGATAAGTAAATGAATGGGAGAAAATGCCTTGTATAAAAGAATTCTGCCTAGGAAAGAAAGGTTAAGTGAGAATCAATATCAATACCAGGTGAAGGCAAGTGTATTTATGTTCAAATTAAGGGGCATATTTTTAATGATGATAGCAATTAAACACCAAAGCAAACAGTCCAGAGAGTCTTGTACTCTATGTCTTGAAGTCTTCAGGTTGAGGGATGCTGTTTGGAAAATACACCCTAGCCAAATAGGTTAAATACAAAGGAAACAAGCTGAAAGAAAATTTTATTTGATACTCACAGGATCAATGTAATTTTATTATACATTTATATTGAGACTGACAAAAAGGGCTGGAATTTTTCCCTCTGTTAAAATGTGCGCAAAGTGACTCCTCTATAGCACCTAGTGCAACCTGACACCATGACTTCATCTTCACTGTATGAGGGATGACACACAGTGAGTTTATCAGCTTATGTCATATATGAGAATTTTAAATAAAGTGACTGTTGGCACTACCCTGCTAAGCTTCTAGGATGATTTCTAGTCCATTAGAAAAAGCAGTATAGATCTAAATTTTATTACCCTCTTGTTTTACTTATACCATCTCATAGTTCTTATGTGTGAGCTTATTTAATTTTCAGCCCTATGAAAACAGCTGTTATAACCATTTGTATTTGGAAAACCAAAAGTATAAGGTACTGTAGAGAAAGCAGTGCAATGCCTTGCAGTTCTTTTAGAGCATTTGAAAACTCTTACAGACAAGAACATGGAAGAACTAATTCAAAGGAAGCGGAAATCCCCTTATCTGTAAGAAACTTGAAGTTACAGATACTGAGTTTGTTGGTTTTTGTGGCCAGTGGCCGTTTTATCATTTTAACCACAAATAGTAGAAGCTGCACCTCATATTAAAACAAGATAGTTCCATTTCACATTAAAAAAAAAAAAAAGACAAAAAAAAAAAAACCAGACAAAAAACAACAACAACAACAAAAACCACTGTGAAGAAACTCTTCTATTTAAAAATTGACCATGATGTAACTTCCAGATTCCATGTATAGACTCTGCAGGAGGATGAACACATAAGCTGTAGATTTATTTTTCAAAATGCCACGTAAAAGCATGAACTTATACTAATGAGGTATACTTGACAAGTTAGATGAAAAGGAAGTCTTCATTTAATAAAATTCTAACATTTAAAATAAAAAAAATGTTGATTCTACTTATGCATGATGACCTGATAGCAGCAGTTCTGAAAGATGAATTAGAGACTTTAAATAGCAGTCTGCTTCATACTAGCATTGCAATTAGTTCCCTCTACTCCATCACAGGAGAGCAGGTCAGTCAGTCTGGAAATGAGTTCTAAGTCTCAAATCATCCTCCCGAACTCAAACATGAAATGTTGTTGTCAATTTAGACACCTAAATTAGGTAGTATGAGTCTAACCTTATGTCTTATTTAGAGAAAATGGGAAAAAAAGCATGGAAAACAAGCCAATCATGCACTTATAAAAATTTACAACAATACAAATATCCTGTCTATACTAGATCATTTCTTGGTTTCAAGGTTATTGCTGAAGTTGGTTTTCATTGTTTCAGATAAATCAAATATCTTTCATCACATATCCTCTTTGCAAATCTGAATTAGATTTATCATGAGTTGCAGCTGATATCACAGAAAAAAATCACAAAATCACAGAATTGTAGGGGTTGGAAGGGACCTCGAAAGATCATCAGGTCCAACCCCCCTGCCAAAGCAGGTTCCTTAGAGCAGGTTCCTTAGAGCAGGCTGCCCAGGTAGGTGTCCAGACGGGCCTTGAATATCTCCAGAGATGTAAACTCCACAACCTCCCTGGGCAGCCTGTTCCAGCGCCCCGTCACCCTCACTGTGAAGAAGTTCTTTCGCATGTTGGTGAGGAACTTCCTGTGCTCTATATTGTGGCCATTGTCCCTTGTCCTATCCCCACAAACCACTGAGAAGAGGTTGGCCAAATCCCTCTGTCTCCCACACCTCAGGTATTTATACACATTGATAAGATCCCCTCTCAGTCTTCTCTTCTCCAGGCTGAACAGACCCAGGTCTCTCAGCCTTTCTTCATAGGGAAGATGCTCCAAGCCCTGTATCATGTCTGTGGCCCTCCACTGGACTCTTTCCAGGAGATCCCTGTCTTTTTTTTTTTTGTACCAGGGAGCCCAGAACTGGACACAATACTCCAGGTGAGGCCTGACCAGGGCAGCGTAGAGGGGGAGGATCACCTCCCTTGACCTGCTGGCCATGCTCCTTTTAATGCACGCCAGGATCCCATTGGCCTTCTTGGCCTCGAGGGCACACTGCTGGCTCATGGTCAACCTGTAGTCCACCAGGACCCCAGGTCCTTCTCTGCAGAGCTCCTCTCCCTCTCTGTATTAACAAAATATTTACCAATATGTTTTGGAGTATTAACAGTTCACAAATAGTACACATTTAAATGCCTTGCAAGTATGATTTTATCAATAATGTCAAGTCATAAAAGTTTGTTTCAGGTACAAAGAGAAAGGGAAAAGTAAGTTAAAGGACCAAATCTCTCTGCAAACTTCTCTGAGATTTACACAATTTTTTAAGTGACCTATGGGTGGAAAATTATTATGAGACTCAACTCTCTAACCAGTCTCTGTTTCCAGACATGTAAAACCAGAGAATCATTCAGTAGTCTAATTCAAAAGAAGCCTGCAGGGTTCCTGTGGTTCAATCGCTGCTCAAAGCAGAGTGAATTAGGTGAGACTGCTCAGGGCCTGTCCTGGTCAAGCCTTAAATATCTCCAAGAATGTAAATGCAACAACCTCTCTAGGAAACCTGTTCTAATATTTGATCACCTTCATGATAAAACAAAAACAAACCCTAATTTCCCATTTTCAAGTTTGCGCTTGTTGTCTCACAGCCTTTCCTGTACATCTCTGAGAGTAGCTGGCTCTATTTTCTCCCTGTCTCTCCATCATGTAGTCAAAATTCGCATCCTGAATTTGAAACATTTTTCAGGGCTGTAGTTGCATGAGAGTTTGTCGCTTGATTAACTTCACTGGGGCTTGATTCATGTGTAACACTCAGTCAAACTACCACTTTACCTGATTAGTACTGATGAACCTATCAGTGGTAAAGAAGCCAACGTAGCTGGGGAGAATTTCAGCCCTACTTTCTGACCCAGTCTGCCTGTCAATCAGATTACAGGGCTTTATGTACAAGTTCTGATATTGTCTCAACTCACTAAGTAGCAACATCATTCACATGGGGTGATGTGCAGCATATCTTTTCTGAAAAAGGTCATAACTTCACAAAGCCTCAAGAAGGGAGCTGAGTGGTTTGGACTAAGGAAAAAAACAAGGTGCTCTTTACCTACACCCACAGAGGTAAAGACCACTAAATGGACTGTGGTGCCTTACACATACAACCTGTGTATGTAGCAAACTTAAAATCTACAAGTGTTCAGTGGCTGAAGATTGAAACCTTTGTATTCACTTTGCCATTTGGCCTCAATCTACAGGTAAAATTAATTTGAACTTATTTATATTTTAACAAATCCATTCATGGGGCTTAATTGTTTTTTGTGAACCTAGAAAGTAGTCACAGAAGTTCACAAATCCAGAATATTTGCCTACCTCTAATACAGCTTTGAATAATTGGAACAAATTAGATTGGCTTTGTTTTGCACCTTCAAGAAACAATGCTGGCTGTTCTTAATGATAGCTTTTCAAGTATTTCTTTTTGATCTTAATGTTCTCCAATTGATATCAATTAATGTCAAAGTGACTACTTTCTATTTTCCCACCATTTCTTAAAGCCTTTCAGTGGACTTTAGAATAATGGTCAGCGGACTGTAATATCTTGCCTGCCCATAACTGCCCAGCCTTACACACTTATATAAGTATAAGCAGAATCGAAACCTTAAAGATATTTATCTGGTTCCTGAGACAGTGGAAAAACAAATTAATTTCCAATACTTTTGTAATGGCTATAAAGAAACTGTTATTATTATTATTATTATTTTCCTTAGGGAAATCAAGCAATGGGTTGAAACTCCAAGATCAGTGAAATTATGCTTTCAGAAAACCTTTTTTCTGTGTTACAACAGAACACAACAGTATGTGTACACAGAAAAGAAAAAAAAAGATGCAAAAACATTTTGTTGTTTTTAGACAATATCAGGAAGATAAGCAGCCTAAAAATACTTACCTGATTTTTACTGGTTGTCTACAACGTTAAGCAGAAATATTTTCCTCTACATTTACCTGTCTCTGCTAATAAATCAAAGTGGTAAGCCCGTCTGGAACTAAGTGCAGAATGGAGAATGTCTTTCTGTCAGAGACCACAGACAGTCATCTTTTGCTGTGTTCCTTTTATTATTATTTTTATTATTGCTTCATAATCCTAGAAAAGGAGCACCTTTGGGCTGAAACTAGAAATTCTTAAAAGCCGTAGAGAAGGGAGTTATTTTTTTCAACTTCATTTCCTGTTGCAGGAAGTTTTGATTTTATTTCTGTCTGAAGACAAAATGATTATGTGTCTAATAATAAGAGGAAAGGAAACCAACCTTTATGCTTTGCAGATTCAGAAAGATGTCTTTTGTATAGGTGGTTGAGAATAGTCCTAGCATCAAGCTATTAATAAAGCAGATGAAAAACTGAAAAGCAGACTTTTCTCACAGCACTTGCAGCTCATTTGTAGGATTCATTATCATATGATATTGCTGAAGCTAAGAGTCTAGGCAGAGTAAGATGGTGAAAAAAAATAACCTTTTTTAGGATTACAAGGTTATTTGAAATTATAGTAATGAATGTTAACAATGAGATCATGCAAGAAATTTTAAAGGAATTTGTGCAATGGACAAACTTACTCACTGCAGGGGTTCTACAGGGAAGAGCCAGCTTGGGAATAAGCATGCAAATGCTAGGATTGGAACAGTTCAACCTATAACTTTCCAGAGCTTGGGTTCCCTGGTATGTGTTCTCCACTGCAGGTTGCCTGCTGAGTTTCTTGCCACAGCTGGCTGCAGCCTCTGTCAAGCACGGGATGTTGGACTCACAGCATAGCTGGTCAGATGGTAATTCTTGAATTCCTGTGGTATGTACTAAAGATACAAAAGAACTGATGTGCAAAACCCATGCTGACTTCAGATGAGGGGCCAAGATTTTACTGGGATTCTTTATTGCCAACATAAAAGAAAAGAAAAGAAAAGAAAAGAAAAGAAAAGAAAAGAAAAGAAAAGAAAAGAAAAGAAAAGAAAAGAAAAGAAAAGAAAAGAAAAGAAAAGAAAAGAAAAGAAAAGAAAAGAAAAGAAAAGAAAAGAAAAGAAAAGAAAAGAAAAGAAAAGAAAAGAAAAGAAAAGAAAAGAAAAGAAAAGAAAAGAAAAGAAAAGACTAATAAACAAACAAACAAAAACCAAAAACAAACAAGGAAATGTTCTGAATGCAGGAGAGCACCTCTTTCCATTGTATTTCCAAAGTACAAAATGTCATCTTAAAACAGGTGCAAATTTGGTTCCTAAAACAGGAAGGATTCGGAGTAGCACATTCAGCCCTGTGGACAGAAAAAGGATACTTGCTGTATTAATTACATAGCCGGTTTTTGCTCTGACAGCTGTATAAAGCTTTCCATAATCAGGAAGACCTCAGTCAGATCTGAATACTTTGAGAGGAAAATGAATTACAAGTATCTCCTTGCCTATTATAAATAACCTGGACCTAGTTTCCTAAAATGATACCTCAAAAACTCTCTTCCTGTTCTGATACTGCTTAAATTACAATCATTTTCAGGATTGTAAGAAGTTGATGGATCAAATGTAGTGATTTCCTGAACCCTCAATTCTAATTAAAATTCTGCAGGCTGACAACATAAAATATGAGTCAAAATAATAGCCCAAGGTCATTTTTGTGCTGCCTAAAGTAACTTATTTGAAGTGTCATGCTGATTAGGAATATCTAACAGAGAACACATGCTCCTTCCTTGTGCTTACAATTGTGTGACTTATTAGCTTGAAGGACAACTTTCTGCCTTTGTCAAACAGACTTTGTCAAAAGAGAGAAAAAACATTTTGGAGTCTAGGCAGGAGCCTGAACAACAGGAAAAAAACAAACAAAAAACTAATTGTGGGGAATTCTTAAAAAAAAAATAAAATATCTATTCCTTATTTATGAATAATGTGAAGTATGTGTAATATTAAGAAAATATATTGCTTACTGTAAGATGCGTGTTTAATGTGTGTAGTGCCTTGAACTCTCCTGAGAAGAGGGGCAAAAAGAGGGATGTACAGAAATGTCTGTTCTGTCAATTCCCATTTTCTGTCAGTTCCCCTTCGAAGGACTGGCATGCAGTATTTTCAGTAGTTTGACTCTAATGAGATGTAATATGGTTGTACATGTGAAAATCCAGTGGGTTATTTATAAATAAAACATATATCAGAACAATAGCAAAACTCTTGTCATGAAGGTTGAGCACTGTAAAATAATGGCCATCACAACTAAAGAGATGTAAAACTTTTACTTCACCAAATGCTACACCATTTGCAATGCATTTATCCCTGAATCAGTATTAATCCCAAGGTGTTGCTCTGAACTGTAAATAAAACACAATGAAAAATTTACAGCTATTTTTGTGTAGCAAAAGCATATTTATAAGGAAGATTTTCCCAAATTGCTGTTTTCCATTCCTCAGAGGCTCTGAAAACAGTGGACTTCAAATTAAATTTTCTCAGTCTGTTTTCATTGCACTTATCATGTTTGGTGGACAGAAAATTTTCAGAATATCTGCCTTATAAAGTTATGGTTTTATCCTCATTTAGCAATTTCTCTGAAACTAGCAATTTCTCTGTGCTAGGGCTTTTTTAAACCTTCAGTTTGAAATTTATTAGCATGATGATTATTTTAGCATTACAGATTCCTATCTGTGCTAGTACCTGCTCTCAAGAATGTAATCAAGACAGTAGGGGACACTAAGCAAGGAAAAAATAGAAGTGCACCCTTAGCTCAGGTTGGTTGTAATAACTCCTTGTAAATCAATAGCGAAGACAAGGCAGGTTGAAGTTTCCAGATGTGGTAACAGTTTGAGTAGGCTCCAGGCTTGTTTATAATAAAGAGACTTTAAGTTTCATTGTTTCTTGATCAGGGCAAACTTGACAGCTACAGTTACCTTTTTTTTTTTTTTTTTTTTTTTTAACTAACATGTTCTTTCAACTCACAGAGGGGATAATTATTGGGCATTTTAACTTCTGCATTTCTTCTATTTCCCTGCCATGTGCTCCCTTGTGTTATCTTGGTTCAAGAAGTTAGCTGGATGTTAAGATAAAGGCATTTGTCTTGTGTTAAGAATGATCTGGCTTGGTAATTTTATTATTATTATTATTTAAATGTGCTTCTATCTTGTGTTCTATACAAGAGTCTGTTTGATGCTGTTGTGCCTTTTCCTGTCCTTTCTGCCAGCTTTTTGATGGAAGGTGCCTGCCTTGGTATTAAAAAAAAAAAAAAAAAAAAAAAAAAGGTCCATTTATGGGCCATTTCCAGAAGGTTTGGGGTGTTTACTTCCCTTAATGTATTGCAAACCTCAAACTTTGTTCCTCTCTCTTGTAGAGAGAGCATTTGCTCCAAGTTAGAACGTATTAGGCTTTGTGGGTTGTGACACATTTTTCACCTCCAGAGTTTGGCAGTGTGAGAAAGACAGCACTTTTCTACAGAGGTTTCACAGCTCCGTGCAGTCCTGGGAAGCTGTTACACCCAGAGCTTCCTGTGCTTTCCCACCAGCTCTGCCTGCAGCATCACACACTCCAGCAGGAATTTGGTTTCTTTGTGAGTGCTTGGCAAGGTCCCACTTCAGGCAGCATTATGTTTTAGGTGAAACTCCTCTTCATGGGAGAGATGAAGACTGCAAGCAGCTTTTACTGTGCTACACCAATTTTCCCTTCTGGGCTGGCAGCCGAAGGCTTCAGGTGTTTCATTTTGCACTTAAAGCTCAATGTTCACTTTTTGATGATACCACTGCCCCTCAGAGCACTGCAGGCAAAAGATCGAGAAGATATGGAGCCACATTACAAAACACATCTTCAGGCAACATCAAGATTTTCCAGCTCCACTTCTGACTCTATCAATGTAATGTGCTTTAACTTTTGGTTAGCCCTGAAGTGGCCAGGCAGTTGGACTTGATGGTCTTTGTAGGTCCCTTCCAATGGAACTATTCTATTCTATTCTATTCTATTCTATTCTATTCTATTCTAATATGCTCCATTGGAAAATGTATGCTTGCACCAATTTCTGACCTGGTGATGACGAAATGTGGATTACGTGCCACCTCCATGTCTTGTCAGTTCCTTGTATCAAACCAGTACTCTGCCTTTGCACACCAGGAAACAAAGACTTAGGGTTCAGTTCTCAGGGCAATGTGTGCAAGAGTGAAAATGAGTAAAAAGGCAAAAAGCCCTGTTTGTTTTCACTTTTTCCCTTCTCTGGGAGGTAGAAGGTCCCTGTGAATGAATTCCTTGAAGCATGGATATAATGGAACATCAATACTTCTCATGTTTGCACACACACTTGGAAGCTGTTTGTGCTCAGCTCTTAACACAGTGCATTTCTCAAATTTCCAAGAACATTTGCATATCCATTTATAAATAGTCTGAACAGGAAAACCAGACTGAAAGATTTTAGGTAAATTATTCAGATGATGATGATTAAAAATAATTGGAGCTGCATTAATATGGCTCTGTAAAAATAACAAATGGAAAAGTACCAGGATGAAGTATGAAAAGAGAGATTTGAAAGGTTCATATAATCTAATTACATCTAATTCATTTTGTATTGCATAATTTGATGATGTTTTAATACTCTACTTTCTTAAAGAAAAAAAAAGAAGAAAAAGACTGACATTTTGCCATATCAACCTTTGCCACAACTAGTTTATCCAGAAATTCCTAGATTTAGTTATTTACAGATTTTATATTTAATTATTACATAGCTTAATTTACAAAATAATTATGTTGAATTGTTTTACCTTACACAGAGACAAGAAATGTCAGAAAATGGGTAAAACCCATCACTTGTGTATTTTTAAGGAGGGATAGGAAAGTACGGATTGCCGTCAAAGGCACTGGTCTCCTTTTCTCAAGGATATTTCATTCTAATTTGTTGTTTGGCTCAGAAAGGCCAGGTAATGGACACCAACCAACTGCTTTAAGCTGTAAACATTTTTATCCAGCTCCGATACACCTTTTTTAATGTATGTATGTTTGTTTGTTTGTTCGTTTATATATTTATTTATTTTATGTTAGTCCTTCTGGATGTTCTGGAAACCTGGCCATCTTATATCTCTTTTTCCTTTTCACAGTACGGTAGAAAATGATTTAACTGCTTTCTCACAGGACTCAGGGTGATCACCTTTCCCTGCACGACGAATGAGGACACCTCTGCTGTCAATAATGCTGACTGTGCTGTGCAGTGGAATCATATGGACATGCAATTTGTCACTGGTTTTCCTTCCTCCTACACCTACACTCTACACCTACACTCTCACTGTTTCCCTGAGAATGATTCTTCTCTCTTCCATTTTCACTGTCAGCGGAAACTTCTTGATTTGATTTGATTTGATTTATTTAATTTTATTTTTACTTTATTTTATTTTCCTTAGAGTTTTAGCCTTTTAGATATACTCTATGAACACTGCTGCAAAGGTAATACCAGCCTATATAGTTTGCTGGCAAAGTAAATGTTACACTTAGTACCTATTTGGGTCAAGAAGTGATACTGCAATGTTCACTGGGCGCTACTTCCACTATGCTTCTTTCATGCTTAATTGGCTTATTCAGTGCCATATTGGTTGATCTTGTATCTACCAATTCTTTTGGCATTTTAAGTTCTGCTCTTGGATGTTGCTGTGAGGTGGCGAGACTACATGAAGGTTATTTGGAAAAGCAGGGTCCACACTATTTGGCAGTTCCATGTTTCTCTCAAGCATCCTTTGGTTCTTATATGTTCAAGTATTCAAGAAATGTTCTTTCAGACAGGAATAATCTTTAGCTGGCATATTGTTAATGGTATTTGGAGATTAAATATTTATTGTATTGATTTCTTCAGGCTGACACAGACACCCATTAAATATACAACTAAAAAATATCTTCACACTTCTAGTCATCCATCTGCTTAGTCACTTCCATCAGGAATAACTCAGAAGTACAGAACTGTTTAATGTGCTCCCACGTGACTCTTCAAGTTCTTGCAAATGATCTGAAGTGTTCTCTGTTGTCAGCTGTGCAGGTTTCATACAAATCATGGTGAAGAATAACCTCGGAAAATGAAAAGCTGTTACAAACTGTGAGCTGTCTAACCCTTAGATTAAAAGCAGGTCCAGTTTATGGGACTTTTGGGACATTAGTTTTTTTGTGCAGAGAGGACGTAGTTTTCTGTATAAGGGGTAGGTGATTCAGAACATTTCAGGTCAAAAGCAGAATGACAGAATCACAGAATCACAGAATTGTAGGGGTTGGAAGGGACCTCAAAAGATCATCGGGTCCAACCCCCCTGCCAAAACAGGTTCCTTAGAGCAGGTTCCTTAGAGCAGGCTGCCCAGGTAGGCGTCCAGACGGGCCTTTAATATCTCCAGAGAAGTAAACTCCACAACCTCCCTGGGCAGCCTGTTCCAGCGCTCCATCACCCTCACTGTGAAGAAGTTCTTTCGCATGTTGGTGAGGAACTTCCTGTGCTCTATCTTGTGGCCATTGCCCCTTGTCCTATCCCCACAAACCGCTGAGAAGAGGTTGGCCAAATCCCTCTGTCTCCCACACCTCAGGTTTTTGTAAACAATAATGGGATCCCCTCTCAGTCTTCTCTTCTCCAGGCTGAACAGACCCAGGTCTCTCAGCCTTTCTTCATAGGGAAGATGCTCCAGGCCTCATATCATCTCTGTGGCCTTCCGCTGGACTCTTTCCAGGAGATCCCTGTCTTTTTTGTTCCGGGGAGCCCAGAACTGGACACAATACTCCAGGTAAGGCCTGACCAGGGCGGAGTAGAGGGGGAGGATCACCTCCCTTGACCTGCTGGCCACGCTCCTTTTAATACATGCCAGGATCCCATTGGCCCTCTTGGCCTCGAGGGCACGCTGCTGGCTCATGGTCAACCTGTTGTCCACCAGGACCCCCAGGTCCTTCTCCTCAGAGCTCCTCTCCAGTAGGTCGTCCCCCAGCCTGTACTGATACATCCGGTTGTTCCCTCCCAGGTGCAGGACTCTACACTTGCTCTTGTTAAACCTCATTTGGTTTATTCCTGCCCATCTCTCCAGCTGGTCCAGGTCTTGCTGAGTGGCAGCACAACCTTCCGGAGTGTCAGCCACTCCTCCCAGCTTCATGTCATCGGCGTACTTGCTGAGGGCAGACACTATTCCCTCACCCAGGTCGTCGATGAAGATGTTGAACAAGACCGGACCCAGCACCGACCCCTGGGGAACATCTCTAGTCACAGGTCTCCAGCCAGACTCTGCGCCACCACTCACCACCCTCTGAGCTCGGCCAATCAGCCAGTTCTCAACCCACCCTACTGTCCACTCATCTATCCCACACTTTCTCAGCTTTGCTATCAGGATGTCATGGGAGACAGTATCGAAAGCCTTGCTAAAGTCAAGGTAGATGACATCCACTGCTCTCCCCCCATCTACTCAGCTGTTGATGCCATCATAGAAGGCAACGAGGTTGGTCGAACACAACTTCCCCTTGGTGAATCCATGCTGACTACTCCTCATAACATTCTTCTCTTCCAATTGCTTGGAGATGGCATCCAGAACAAGCTGTTCCAATACCTTTCCAGGGACAGAGGTGAGACTGATTGGCCTGTAGTTTCCCGGATCCTCCTTCTTGCCTTCCTGAAGACCGGAGTGACGTTGGCTATCCTCCAATCTTCAGGCACCTCTCCTGTTCTCCAGGACCTTTCAAAGATGATAGAGAGTGGTTCGGTGATCACCTCTGCCAACTCCCTTAGCACATGTGGATGCATCCCATCGGGACCCATGGATTTGTGTGCGTTGAGCCCACTCAATCGCTCCCGAAACACTCTGTCATCAGCCAGGGGGGAGCCCTCCATTTCCCAGACACTTTCTCCTCCTGCCAGGGTCGAGGGGTCCCGGGAGGGGAGTCCTTGAAGCAAAAACCGAAGCAAAGAAAACATCCAGTATCTCCGCCTTCTCAGCATCTCCTGTTACCAGGAGACCCCCCTCGTTCAGCAAGGGACCCACATTATCCCTAGTCTTCCTTTTTCTGTTTACATACTTAAAAAAACCCTTCTTATTATCCTTTATCTCTTTTGCAAGCGTCATCTCTAGGTGGGCTTTAGCCTTCCTCATCGTGTCCCTGCAGGCCCTGACAACACTTCTATACTCCTCCCAAGAGGACAGGCCCTTTTTCCACATTTCATAGACCTTCCTCTTCCTTTTGATCTTGTCGATGTGCTCCTTGCTCATCCATGCAGATTTCCTGCCCCCCTTCCCCGATTTCCTACTCTTAGGGATGCACCGATCCTGAGCTTGGAAGAAGTGCTGTTTAAATGCTGCCCAAACAATACTGGCAAACCTAGCTGGGAGCCAATAAACAACCACTGTTCTATCAAAGACTCTCAGAGTACTTTAGCAACAAGAAGAGAGTGTTAGAAGGGTTGGCTGAGGAGCAGAAGAAAATGGTAATAAAAAACTTTTTTTGACTCTCTACAGTTTCAGTGCTCTCTGCCACATCTGTGAATCATGTTGCTAGTTTAGAGGCCATTTTGAGGCAGTATGCCTCTAAGGTGACACCCAAGAGAACAACTTTTTTTTTTTAATTGTTTTGCAGCTAATTTTTTGTTTATCATGGCAGTTCTCTTTCATCACTTTATTTTTCTTCTTAAATTTCCTTTTTCTTATTGACTTTTCTTATTTAATTCCTCATTTCATCTCTCCATATCCACAAGATAAAACTAAAGTATCTTTTCTTCTCTTTCATAATCTGTCCAGCTGTTTGGCTCAGCAACATTCATCGACAGCTAGTTTCCTTTTGAAGTTGAACACTAACTTACAAAGTCAGATTGGGAACTAATTTTAATGTTCCTTTACTGAACTTTTTAATTCAAAGCTAAAATGTAAGCAGGCCAGTGCTCTTAGAAGCCAATGCCACAGGCAAAATTAAGTGTAAGTGTGATCTAAGGTTGCTTTCCAAGAGACTGAACATCAAAGAACCATCACTACCCATTCCCGGAGCTATGCAGAAGGCTGGATTTCTTGGGCAGATTTATTAGTGTTTAAAAATCTTTCTCTCGGAATAAAGGTTTTCAAATGAGATTAAGTTTTTCAGTATTCTGGGAGCCCATGCACTTTGGTGACCAGTCAAAGGGCAATAAATGGTAGTAAAGTCTTTTGTTATTGTCTTTAAGTTTCTTTAGTTCAGAAGTTTCTGAATGAAATAGAGGATCGCCCCTACCCTAATTATTACTTCCTGCTCCTCCTCCACAACCTGAGGCTCAGAAGCACTTCCAATAGCTTGTTTTAAAACCTCATTTTTAACAAAACTAAGCTAATGCTGCTTTATCTGTTCCAAATGTCACCTTCATCTCTATGTTTACTTACGAGTTTTCAATATCTGTATTTAGAAAGACACCCTGTGAACAGAGTGGAATAGATGGAAGGAAATAAAGAAGAGAGATGGATTAGAAGAGCTGGGTGCATGTGTCACCTTGCCCCTATCTCATTCTTCATGAGCTGCAGCTCAATACTTATTTGAAACTCAATGATGAAGTGAAAGAGAAAAATAAGAAAATATTATCCTTGTATATAAAGATTACAGGCTTAACTATATGGGGAACACATCAGGTTATGAAACTAGGTAGTGATGGCATGTCATTGGGGAGACAGTTAAAGTAATTCACAGGTAACTCTTAAATTTTGCCTCTTCCTGTTCTTGGCTTCACATGGATGAAGCAGTCATCAGTGTTCCATCAAGGCTTGTCACGAGTATCAGATGCAGTCCAGCTCAAGAACTAATATGCAGTAAAACCAAGGGCTGTGGAAATTTTCCCCTTGTCCTGTTGTATTTAAGTTTCTTACCTGTAATGCAAAAATAGTGTTTAGCAACATTGAAATCATGATTTTTGTCAGAGGTTCTCTTTGTTGATTTTATTGTTGTTTTTGTTGCTGATGACGTTCCGTATCTGAAATTATAACCACTGCCTTTGAAAAAAAAATGTTTTCAAAAGACAGCAAGAAAAAAAAAAACAAATTATCACAGAATCATAGCATCACAGAATGCATTGTGCAGGAAGGGACCTACCTTAAAGACCATTCAGTTCATTCAGTTCCAACTCCCCTGCCAACCCTTCCACCCCCCCCCCCCCCCCCCCCCAACTGTGGGCAGGGATACCTGCCACCAGACCAGTGTCCTACCACTACACACCCTGACTGAGTCCCTCCCAAGCTTTTATTTAGACCCCCTTTAGGTACTGGAAGGCTGCTGTAAGGTCTCCCCAGAGCTTTCTCTTCTCCACGCTGAACAACCCCAACTCCTTCAGCCTGTCTTCACAGGAGAGATGCTCCAGCTCTCTGATCATCTTTGTGTGGCCCTCCTCAGGACTTGTTCTAATACTTCCATGTCCTCCTTGTGCTGGGGGCCCCAGAGCTGAACACAGGGCTTCAGGTGGGGTCTCATGAGAGCAGAGTAAAGGGGGACAATCCCCCCCCTTGCCCTGCTGGCCACACTGCTTTTGATGCAGCCCGGGATACAGCTGGCTTTCTGGGCTTCAAGTGCACATTGTGGCTCCTGTTGAGCTTCTCATCCACCAACACCCTCAGGTCCTTCTTCTCAGGGCTGCTCTCCATCCCTTCTACTCCCAGCCTGTATTTGTGCTTGGGAGTGCCCCGGCCCAGGTGCAGGACCTTGCACTTGGCCCTGTTGAACCTCATGAGATTCACACAGGCCAACCTCTCAAGCCTGTCCAGGTCCTTCTGTTTGGATCCCTCCCCTCCAATGTGCTGACCGCACCACACAACTTGGTGTCATCAGCAGACTTGCTGAGAGTGGACTCAGCCCATGTCACCTACAAAGATGTTAAACAAAGATGTTCAAAATAGATGTTAAAATTACTGCATTTAAATTAAGATACGATTTCAAATACGCAGTGTTTTTTTTCTTTCTTTTTTTTTTTTTTTCTGAAAAATAACACAATAAATGAAGGTAAAATTTAGCCATA
This sequence comes from Anser brachyrhynchus, assembly GCF_964034855.1. Taxonomy (NCBI): domain Eukaryota; kingdom Metazoa; phylum Chordata; class Aves; order Anseriformes; family Anatidae; genus Anser; species Anser brachyrhynchus. The sequence goes on along the minus strand of NC_137694.1, from coordinate 203,364,432 downwards.
TGTAACTTTAAATTGCCAGTAGCTTTCATCACCTAAAACAGATTTTTAGTAAATAAATCTGGAAAAGGTCAGCCAATTTGATTCATAAATCCACTTTTAAGAAATGGCTTCTGTTTACGCTTCTAACAGGTGTTCCATAATGAGAGTTATATATTGCCTAGATACTTATTTAACATGGTCAAGTGAGTTTTTGGGGTAATCCAGACCAAATTTAACCCTGAGTTTAAAGCTACATTTAAATGATCCTTTCTGGAATACCCTCACTTGGTGCATGTCTGGGCCTATCATTTCCAATGGAATATTATTTTTTATTTTTATTTTTTAGAAGGATAGGCTTTTTTTTTCTTTTTTTTTTTCTTTTTTTTTTTTTTTTGGCACCTGTTGATTTTACTTGATTTAACTTCTCCATATTTCTTCTCTATCTGTGCATCAGATTCAGTGAGCTGTTTATGCATTCACTTAGCTTTAATATATTGGGGTCAAGGTTAGAGTACCAATTGGGATAACAGGCTTAAGGCACATCAGATACTGTAGTCAACCACATAGAAAGCAGTCCTACTGTGGTTAGGACAGTATCTGTTTCATTTTACTTCCTTCGCTCAAATTATTAATATATGTTCATGAGTAGCTCAACTGGATGCAGCCACCAGAGCCAGCATTGCTAGATCAAGCCTCTGCATATATAGAGATGTAGCTTCTCTCTGTTCTCCATTTATTGACTCATTCTTTTTGCAATATATGGAATTACTCACATTTAATTTCTTCATTAGAACTTCTCCTTTCTTCATTAGAACCTAATGTGTGTTGAACACTAAAGTTTATTGATAATGCTATTTTGGTTGGAGGTGTAATTTATTTAATGAAATAAAAACCTTGCATAAAAATACCAATAAACTAAAACAAGCTACATCAGGATAAACATTTTATTGTATGCTGGGAAGCTGGTGTCACTTAAAATAAACCAGCACACACAAAGCAATAAAATTCTCCACTTCAAACAAATCCTAGATGAGTGATAATACTTTGCTTCTGAAAGCTTTCAATGAAATTAAAATAATATTTTGATCTACATAGCTGAAGTAGAAAAGCTTGTTTTACAATGACCTCTTCCCATTCACGGAGGAGACATTTCTCTCTGTTGTAAGAACAAGCTTGGAAATTTTAAACCTCTGGCAACAGTGTGCAATACCTGTTCAGAAAAACTTCTTGCCTTTTTTCTTGCTAAACCTTAATACATCCCCAAGAAAACAATGTCAAGAAAAATGAGAAAAGAGACAATACTAGACTAGATGTCAGTGCACAAGAGAAGAATTTTAAATGTTAATATCTTTTTTGATATTTAGACCATTTGGATGATTTGTTTTCCAAGAAGGATGAAATATATCAATATAGTATGATCCATAATTAAAATACTAACTTTTATCTAGTACCTGCAGTCTCAAAAGACAAATAATCATTAAAGTCAAAAGATATCAAGGATAGTTACTTTTTACAATGGTACTCCAGTTAAAGTTTATTTTTATATCTTTCTTTCCTACAGAAAAGACATTACAAGTTTCACTCATAATCTACATGTGGAAAATGCATTCTTTTTCTCCTGATGTAAAAATTTCCCACTGTTTGGCATCCTAAAAAGTAGTCTTATTGAAGTGATGAATTAGATTTTATTACTTACTGAACAACAATTGGACTTTTGCTCATCATTTGTAATGAAGCAAATCTTGTTAACTGTGGGTCTGCAAGCAAATCAATGCAAGTAATTTTATTCTAAGGAAGTATTCTTATAAATTGGATAGAGGAAACTGAAAAATGTTGTTGGCTGATAAAATGTAAAGGGTTGGAATGGGCATACCATTTTTCAAATGTGGGACATGAAACTAGTACTTTTTGCTAGCACTAAACCAAAACCAGTGGTTTTATATTAGAAAATACAAACCAGTAGTTATTTGTATAAGAACAGAGGATGAAATTTTCCATTTAATTGTAGGAACCTGCGTGGAGACAGGAGACTTCCCTAAACATTGTTATTAGATAATAGCTCATTTCACATCTCAATTAAGACCTCAGTATCAAGCATTCTCAAGATCAGTTGCTTGTTATTAATATTTTAGATAAGGTGAACAAAGTCCCAACACAAATAATGCCAGTGATGCAACATTGTCCTTGGAGACATTTTAGGCCATGAAAAGAATAAATGAAAATCCATAAAGTGGTTGTAGTTGTCAAGTGTAATTTCCTGTATGGTCTTATACCTTCTCCAGTTTTGATGGACACAGGACCTAAGTCTGGACCCCAAGTCCAGACTGGGGTCTTTGGACAGCGTTGCTCAAGTAATATTACAGATGTGGTCTATATGTCCCAGTCCTCTTGCACCATAAACTACTAGTAGACATCACTTTTTTTTTTTTTTCCAATATTTTTTTTTTAACAGTCTTCATCTTTCAGACCTGAAGCTTTCATTAGTTTGGTTTTTGCTATGTTCATAATCTCCACTTTGTGTCTTGTCTCTTGCGTGCAGCTAAACAATTTCTATCTGTCAGAAAACTATAGGATTTTATGGAAACAATGTTAATGTTTTCTTTACTGAATGAGGCATCTTGATAGTAGCTGTGTGTGTGGTGCAACAGCCGCTATAGATTTAATGACAGACTATGTTAATTGTGTTTATCAAAGGGAGCATAAAAAGGCATAAATCATTATAAAAAGGAAATTTTCAGAGTAAGCAGCAGTGTGGAGGGGCCCAAGCACTTTTTCTTTTCAAGCTTGAATTTTTTTTTTTTTTTTACATTCTGTTTGAACACTTGTCTTTTTGTCATGTCTGGAAGCATCTAGTTCCTCAAACTGGGAATGGGTCTGAGAGCTGTTATAGCGTTGTTTCTCACGTCTGGCTTTTAGCTGTTTATTTATTGGGTTATTGATGGATTTGATTGATTTTTTATACACCAGATTTTGACTCTTTACCTGCTCAGAGCTCATCAGCTAAAGCTTAAGTCAAAAAAGGCTGCACTGCTCAAAAAAACATTTGATGTTATATCTTGGCATGGATGATGGTTAAATATGTCATCTAAACCTTTATGTTATATGATTCTCTGAGAACGTCTCAGAAGGATAGAATGGTGGGTGACATGCCCTCTGAAAAACAAAATGTAGTTACTATTTGAGCACCACCATGAAGGAAAAGTTTGACAGGGATAAGGGCACGAAACTAAGGAGTCTGCTGATTTTTATTTTCCTAAAATTGTTCTCAACCTGCTTTGTAACCTGAAACTTTTTTTTTTTTTTCTGCTTCCAGTGTTTTTCTTTTCTCACATATTTGGAATGTGAATTTGAAAGAACTTAGAAGAATTTGGAAGAACTTCGGAAAGTTCTCTGAAGAAGTCCTTTCTGTTATTTTGTGCAGTGGCTCACATAAAAGGGTCTGTGCAGTGCTGTATTATAGCAAGCTCTGTTGAATGTCCCCTTCACTGGGAATCTCTAGATTTCAGTTCTGTCTCAGGCTGAGGTTCCCCACATGCACTTTTTGAAGCTGCCTGGATAAAAGATGTGTCTGAGGATACACGCCTGATTGACATCAGTGAGAAATACAGGATGTGTCCCTCTCTTCATCCTTACCTTTACTTAAACACCCCAGCATTTCATGATATATTAATTTCTTCTTCTCTTGGGTTTCCATGTCTTACTTACAGCACAGCAGAAGGCACTGATACATTCGCACTGAGCTGACAGCTGGTATCCAGCCCCAACTGCCAGGGTAATTGTTTTATGATAGTGGCTGGTGTCTGTGGCTCTGTTTGGGGGTCTTGGAGATTTCCCTTCACTGCTGCATTGAACTTCCCAGCTCAAAGTAAAACATCTGCTTTTGAAGGTGTCTTTTGCCTTTTCTTTAAACCACTTTGAAGTTAATCTGATTTCATGGGCTTTTGCATCGGGCTTATAATAGGAAAAAAAAATCCTACTAGTCAAAATAGAAGATTTTCTTAAAAAAGAATTTTTGTGAAGCAAAATTTGACATTGTCACACAGCCCAGACAATGTTATAGGAGGTGGAGTAAGACACATGAAAGGCTGGTTGTATCTGTATATTAATTGCTTAGTTATGTCAGGCTGCTAAAAACAACTCTTAGCAATAGTAGTAGCAGTCTTTTTGGTACAGTAATAAAATATGCTCTGCTTCTGCATCTACACTTTCATACAATAGGATGACAAAAAGAAGAAGCAGTAATTACAATATGGACAGAATTTGTCTGTAACATATATTTCCATGTTGTTTCTGGTGTCAGAAACTAACAAGAGTCCTACCTTCTTTCTTCAGTCTCCCTCCACCCACCTCAATATCCACGTGTGCTGGAATTGGTTAGCTGCGCTATAGATACAAAGAGGAAATAGTGGCCATTTAGGTGTATACTGGGTTGCAGACAGCTCTGCAGGAGTAAATTATCACCATTGGGAACCTTGGCACATTCAGCTTAGTGTCCTCCTTGTTCCTAGTGTGGCAGCAGACTTTGCTGGAGGGTGGTCCACCACAGGGAACGAGTGACCCTGAGGACATCTACTTCAACCCTTATCCCCTCAGGGTGCCAGAGCTCATGGAACTTTTCAGTATAGCTGAAAATACAAGTCTAACCTACTCACCTGGACTCCTTTGATAGCCGGCTGGAGATACAGAAGGTGATTCATCTCCTTTTTGGAGAGCTGTCCCTGGAGGTGCACATTAAAAAAAAAAAAATCACTATAAGGTAATTTTTGGCAGTTAGGTTTAACTACTTACATTCATTTTAGGTAAGTTTTGGCAAGCTAATGGTCTTTACTTAGAAGGGAACAAACACATTGGCCATATAGAAAGTATTATCATCATCTCCATTTTATAGATGGGAAGGTGAGGCAAAGTGGCTACTCCTTGCTTACTTTGTGTCCTGTAGTCAATTTATGGTACACTAATAGGTACTCCATGCACTTCAGTACATTAACCATTAAATAAGCTATTAAGTTGCCTGGGCATTTAAATTTTTATAACTGTTGGCATAACATGGCTGATTGTGGGTTGTTTTTAACACATTTATAATTTCAGTTATCAAATTCATAGTTCAGCTTTCATTTCCTAATAAAAGCGGCATCTAATATTTGGCAAATGATCTCCAGATTGCTGTTATTTTTCCTTCTGATGCTTAAATATTTTTGAAAGATTGATAAGTAATTTTGAAAATGGTCAAACTGCATCTGACTTCAGCATTTGGACATAATGATTTGACTGCAGTGGATGTCATGTTTATGTCAGAATGATGCATGAGTCACACTACTCTGCCATGTTAAAGGAACACTTGTTATTTTTAGAATTTGGCTTATAAACCAGACACATTTCCATTTTGCTGCCCAAGGGTGAAAGAGTAGCTGTCATTTTACTGACAGCACATATTGCACCATATGTCCGTCCCTGAACTCTTGCAAAGTTGGGTTAAAAAGGCAAATGCAAAGTGAAACTTCCCCTCTCTCTCTCCACTGCTTTTGTCTTTTCAAGTGTGAGACCTCTGGGGAATTGTTCTCATGGTAAATCTGATAATCCCCCTCAAACAGAGCCCCAAAATTCAGTCTACAAAAGGGGCTGATGTGTTTAGAGTGGTTATAACAGGGACCAGGCTTTTCAGGGATTTGTTCTGTTGACCCACAAGACCACAATATTATTGGGAAATGAAATTCTAAGATTACCTAACTCCTTATCATCACTGCTGACAAGTTTAAAGATTTGTTGGAACTGGTGTCTACTGTGTATAGTTTTGTGTCCATAAAGTCCCTCACTTTTAGCTTCTATGTCAAAAGGATAAAATGTGTTTTTGTACGACAGCTCCCAGTGGTTTTGCTGTTGTTGTTGCATCACTGAGAACGATTTTATAAGTAAATTATCCAGTGATCTTAAAGAAGGGAGTTTTCAGTATTTGAAAAGGAATTGGGATGCAAAAAGTGTTGTGTTGTACTTCGTAAAGCACAAAACATTTCTTTTGTTTCCTGTTTTTATGCTTTTTGACTACTTTCAGTTATTTTTTCTGTTTTTTGTATTCCTCTTCAGTCATTGTTTATCTAAGCTGGACATCCCAGGCTGAATTAATTCTTGATGTATCTCTGCTGATTTCCCCCAAATTGCAGCAGGAATGACATTACACTGCATGCAAACTTCCTTTTTTTTTTTTTTTTTTTTCTTTTTTTAATGTAATGAAGAATTCATTGTGACCAAAATACAGCACAAAGAAAAACTTAGCTCCCAGGAAAATTCCTCATAGAAAATGGGACTTGCTGGACCAGCTGGAATAACCCAAACCTAATTCCATACACCCTCATTAAAATTCCAAAAGTTGCATGGGGAACAAGTGGGAGATGAGGCATGAAAGAAGTTTCATATACAAATTTCATAATTATGACTAAGGCTTTTTGAAAAGAAGCAGATATAAATTTAGAAAAGTAAGAAGTGGTTGGTAATAGAAGAGAATAAGAAGGAGCTGGCTATGATAAAGACTTTGTTTCTCTTCCTTACTTGTTGCAGTGCAGAATGTCTAATTTTAAAACTGTATGCTTAATTCTAAAACTTCTTTTTAAAAATAGGAGGCTTTTGGAGTTATATATAATTATGTTTTTGGATAAACAGAGGCCTCAGTGCTTCCTCTGAAGGAGTTTCTATATTTGGTGTAAGAGAGGAACAGAAAAGTGAATCTGGGCACATGCAAGCCTGCTGTGCCTGATGTGCAAATTACTGGTCTGAGGCCGATTATGTTCTCAGAGCCCAGATTCCCCAGATGTATCACATAAGTTTAGGTTAAGGAATAGGCTGTCAGGCAGGTCTTTTATCTATTCAGTTCTGGCTTGGGGATTTTATACTGTTTTTAAGCTGTATGACACAAATTGAGTTAGCCACATGGTTTCCAATAAAGGTCAGTTTTAATACTAATTAAACAGTGTTTCTTGTCAGATATGACACATTTGAAAATATAACTATCCCTTAATATTAATATTGTTCTCTAAATTGAAATCTGTCACCTTTTCTTTGTCAAATAGGGATAATTTCTAGCCACTGTCTTTGGCCAGCAGTTGCTTTAAACCATCTTCATATACTTAGAAGCATGTTCTTAGTGATTTATCTGCAATTTTCTTCTACATCATGCCACCACTGACAGTTTTTTTTTTTTTTTTTTTAATCTACAGTAGACTTTTGGAACGGAAAATGAAACATAGCTATGACTTCTGTTCAGCTACTGGAGAGTATTTGATTCTACATAACTGCAGGCATGGACAGTTTGGCAGGGTTTGAGTCCTGGCTCTGTCAGAGTATAACTGTGCTGAATATGTTTTTATTCATCATAGATCATGGGACTTATTATGTCAGAAAAGAGGCTCTGGCATCGTAGAGCAGACTCTTCATAACGCTGAATATCTTTCATGTTCACATATATATTTCCCACTAAACTGTGTCACCTTAAACTCTTTAAATAATTAGTCTTGCTGATGAATATTGCTTCAGGAATGCTCACTAGAAAAGAGGCAGTAGATCAGAGAAGTGGCAACTCACAGTATGGAGTTAGTGGTGCACTGATGGTGCTCCCTTCCATGCAGCCACGTGAGCTGGAATAAAACCCCAGCTTTCTTCCTCTAACAGCCTGTTTCTGACTCTTAGGAGAACAAAGCTTGAAAATATAAAAATGCACTTCACAACTTATGAAACAGAAAGTAAATGATTCTCAAGTGTATTATTTAACATATCATAAATGGTAGTATCTTTTAACGCTTGGGATTGACAATATTGCCATATAATACTACCATAGTGAGATAACATCCTGTGCTTAAAAATTTTATGAATAACATCAAATATAATTATTTTTGTTTAAGAAATATCTCTTTCTATCACCAAGTTAATAACTCGCTATGAAAGCTTTATTGGGTTCAATTATGGGAATACTCTGAGCAAACCAAACAATGTTTTCTTCCTTTCAGGCACTGAAGCGGATGTTGTATCAGACTGACATGCACTTGGATGGTGAGGTAAAGCTTTGAATGTGAATCTCTTAGCCCACTAAGAAGCTTCATGTTTTTAATTTTTACACTTCAGATAAATTAAAAAAAAATCTAAATTTTTCATCTAAACATCCATTCCATTGGCATAACTATTATAATCTGTCATGTAAAGTGAAATTTTATGAGCACTGTTTTGCATTTGTGTGCATGTTAATAGAAATTAGAGGAACAAGTATTTATTACTTTAATAACATTTGTATGGAATTAAGGAGTTGTTTTCAATCATTCTTTGTAAGCTTGCAGTTTGTTTGTTTGTTTATTCCTGATTCCAAATATGTTTTTCCTCTCACAAGCCATAAGTAATATCAGCAGAATTCCTCCGGCATAAAAAACGATAGGAAAATTACTTGGAACAAGGGAAAATCAGTGTTTTTAACTTTCTCTCTGTTTACGGACACTTAATAGACCAAAAAGAGGCCAAACTGAGTGCATTTGCTATGAATTGGTACACAGCCTCAGTCTTAGCAAAGTGTATTGGGTGCCTTTGGAGATCTGGGGAGAAAGCTAGTGCCAGTATGATTCTCTTATTAGAAAAATCCAACCCACACAGAAAAAAAGAATAGTTTAGTCATCAGCCAAAAATAATGAAGCAGGCAAAGACTGAGACAATGGAATAAAGAAAACCCAAGAACTCCCATAGAAGAGGGTGAAAAGGTACAGCAGGCGATCCCGCTGCCTCCTTCACTCAGAGCTTGGCTGGGTCCGGACGCTGACCCATCCTTCTTCCAGAAATGACACAGTGTATCCTGGAGCACTCCAGAAATGCTCCAAGTCCCACTTCTTTCCGTCATCTGAGGCTGGCACAGGCAGGGGAAAAGGGATTAAATTGTGCTGGCAGTCCACTGGCACCACCACACACACAGCCTCAGTTAAGTCAGTTTGTGGCTCTGGTCTGCACTCATGGGATCTCCCTCACAGCAGCAAAGACATTGCATTTCCTTCATTTCCTGCACTGGCCTCAGCACAACCACAAACAACAGCTCAGGCCACCCCTGTGGAGATTCTGTAATGGGATCTGATCTGTGTTCTTTGTAGAGTGGCTTTTTCTTAATTACAGAAGTAAACTAAAGAGAAGACCCTTGTTTCATTCTAAATATACATGTTAAAAAAAAAAAAAAAAACAACCTTCATAGAAAATATTAACATTCAATCATATAAGGTAGAAAAAGCCAGAACAATGAGAGAGACAGGTACAATATATCAGGCAGCTGCTTTTTTTTTTTTTTCTTTTACTCAGTTTATAGATGACCAATTATATAAGGCACAGAATAGCTATAAAGACTTCAAAAGGAAGAAAAAGGGTTTCAGTGGCCAGCAGGATTTTACTCAAGAGACTTCCTGATCATCCTTGAGGGACAATTAGGAACACCTGGCCTCAAACTTACCATTTCTTGAGATCAGGTGCTGCTGGGCCACATTGCCTTACCTGTGAAGCAATATGTCACAAGACTTTTGTGAAACCTCATCATAATGAAAGGAGTGTGTCAGCATACAGGAGAGAGGTGGTATAATGACGAGAGTTTTATGAATAAGAATTTTGAACTGACGCACGTTGCTATAAAAATATTAGACAAGTGAATATATTTTTAAGCTTACAGTGCAGCTTTATTAAGATTTTTAAGCTTTTCTAATCCATCATTCACCTTGAACTCCAGCTGTGTTCCGTATCCTGTTATTTGACACATGACTTCATCATTAGTTATTATTGACACCTATTTGTGGCTGAGTAAGACTGGTTGTATAACTAAAGGCTCTTAAACTAAATATTTATTCATTGTACTTTCAACAGATGAATAAAGAAATTAAATATTAGCTCCATTTTCTTCCATATAATTGGGGTTTGCATTAGTTAATCCTTGCAATTTGCATATCATTTATCATTAGGTTATTGCCACTTCTAAGCAGAAAAACAGCAAGAACAGCTGCAGTGATGTTCCCTGTTTTAGGTAGAAGTGAGCATACTGACAGGAAAAAATTAGGACTTATCTAAGTCCTAGTAAAAATTAAGATTTATCTAATGTAGACCTGGGGACACCAAAATACAGAAACCTCATTGAACTGGATGATTATGCAAAAACTCACAGATCATATTTAATGATTTTTTTTTCTCACCTTCAGATCCTACAGTCTATAGGTAGGAGATGAAGCAGTCTTGTGATCTTTTCTGTAGGCCTTCTAAAGCCACATATCTTTGATACCAGACACCCTGGTGAGTTGGAGAAAAAACCTCAGATTGCTCTTCATACAACAATTATTATACAGTGATTTAAATACAGGAGAGCAACTGAAGAAGAGCAATTGTAGAAGCCATTTCAAAATGACTAAGTGTTCGCAGCATAAACCTCAAGTTTAAAAGATGGTGAAAAAGACACATGAAATAGAGACACTTGTATTAAGTCCTGTCACCTCATTACTTCTGGGTAATTCTAGAAAACCGTTTCCCACCTACCTGTAGATGCACCCTGTGTGGATTTTTGTGGCCTCAATTTTTATTATCTTCATAGAACTTGCTGCTGAGAATTTCAACTTATGGCTAAGACTTCAGTCAAATATTTTTGCATCTACTGTCGTAAAATATGTTATTCATCTGACGATATGTACTCATAGGCTCATATGGAAGATCATGAACTGTGTTTCTCCCTGGGATATCCTTAAATATTTCTGTTTTCTAGTTTGTTCTGTTATCTTGGTTGGCAAGCTCAAGAATATGGAAATACATATGTCCAATTCATTTAACAATAAATATTTTAAGAGCCAGGAGACCCAGAGAAGGAGCAATATGATAGACATATCAGTTATTTTGTGAATCTTGGGACATCCAAGTAATTTTTCCAAAGCACCATAAATAATGCAGTCTAAAGCAACAGACCTATTTTCTATCACAGAAGTAAAAAGACTGACAAATTCACAGCATGAACACAGTGGCTTATTCTGTTCTACTGTAGTTCCATTGCATAGCAATATGTTGTTTCCACCATTTTAAAGAAAAGAAAAAATATTCATATTTTACTCCTCCACAGGGAGCATAATCTAGGAGAATAAACTTCCATCTTTTTTTTTTTGATTTATGTTTTAATATATTCTCTTTATGATATCACCAGAAGCTTATAGGGCTTCATGCAAATTTTCTGAGTGAATGAATTTTAATCCTATGTTGAACAAGCACAGATTTCTATATAATGTTTTGCCCATTTATGAACAGGATTAACTCCATCAAGTTGCTGTCTTAAATGCTTTACTAAAGTAGGGGGATTATGGAAGTTACAGTTTCTGGAGGAAAATGGAATTGCAATGTGTTAGCAGAATAGGATGAAAAAAAATATACTATTTTTATGAGGCTAGAAGAAGAAACTGTCAGTAGCATAGTGCTAGGGTGGCTTCTAAGAAAGCCAGAGCAGAACAATCCAAAGAAAAACTCATATTTTCTTTCAAAACAGAGAAAAATTGTAAGAGAAAATGTGAGAAAAGAATGAGATTTTCTCCCACACAAGAGATGTGCAGACAAAGGTTTCCAACAGAAAAATATAGGCAAGGGAACCTCTAGGAAACAGGGATCAGGCGAGGAGCTGTGCTCTGTGGAACATTGCAGCTAGTTTTAATAAAAGTTCCACAGAAATTGGAACTAACAGGATCATCTCCTGGGCTCTCCTTTACCTTGGGTGTGCTGGACTAATTTCATTATCAATGATGAATTTAATACTAGGGTGGTTCTGCTGGATGTTAACAGGTGAAATACTTCTGAAAACTTAGAGCATCCTCTTACTTTCTGTTCCTGAATATTATGGAAGAAAGAGATAGAGAACTTAAAGGAGGCAAATAACTTAATCTGTAGCTGTGATTTCCACCAGCAATTTCCACCAGCATAGGCTGTTTTTTCCTGCCAGATGAAATTGAGATATACCAAAATTTCCTTTACTATACAGCAGTAAACTTAAGATCCTTAAAAACATCTCCCATAAATATGAGCTTTTGACTCCCATCCACTCAGAATCCCCTGGAGCTCTGTTGTCAGGGTAGTGATGTATTAGGTGAGAAGCAGAGATTCAGAGTCTTTCTCTTTCTTTTCTTATTATTTAGAGAAGAGACCCAAACATTCCCCAAATCTAACATATGCAGTTTGGTTTTGACTTTTTGTTCCTGTCTGAGGAAAAAACAAGCTTATCTCCTAATCAATGCAAAACTTTTATAGCCTTCTCCCTTGGCTACTAATGTTTTGGGTATTGTGGAAGAGCATAAATAGTGTCTCTGATAAACAGTTCATCCGTCTTTCTGATACAACTATGAGCACGAGTGCATCACTGGACAGCAAATGTTAAAAGGTAAGGATAGGGAGCAAAAGCAATTATGAGGATTAAAAAAAAATAATAATAAAATAATGAACAGTAGGGAAAAGCAGATTTTTTTATTACGTTATCAGAGTTGGAAGAAGAACAGGCAAGCTTTAAAGACACAAAATTTTCTTCATACTTCAGCAAGAAGCAACACATTTCAAAGCAAGCACAGCCTGAGAGCAATATCTCTGAGCTTAACTTTGTCATGACAGTCCATGACAATTAGAAAGAAACAGTTTCCTGATACTTTTGGAATTGTATTCCAACTAACATAGAATTATATTCCATGCTAACATGGTGTTAGCAAATATATGTCTGATGAGTTTATTACTTCCCATGAGATACAGAGAGGGCAGAATTACAGTGTGCAAAATTATCTTTTGCTAGAAAAGCTGTACCTTTATATCTACAACTTTTAGTAACCAGTCAAATTATATTTCTGTTCCCAAGATTTTTTGGAGAGCATGAGGGGAGCTATTTTGTAGGTCACCCTCAGAGTTCAAGACTGGGACTTTACAGAAAGAAAAATGTTTTTCTGCTGGTAACAGGCTACTTTTGTCCTCAAGTGATACTTCCTTGACATTGCACAGTAAGTATTTGATCTGCTACTGAAATGTTTATTCTAGGGAGTGCAACAATAATGCAATAATCAAGAGCTGTTATTCTACAAGGACTGTGAAGGCTGTATATATCTGCCCTTGCAAAACTGGTGTGTGATCTTAAATAACTCAAGGGGATCAGGAGTCTTCTGTGAGAAGGACCACAGTTTTGATGTGGTAGCACTTTGACCTATCATTTTTTCCAGTAGTTCTGCTCTCCTGATGAATTCTTCTATTTATTTATTTATTTATTTACCTATTTTTATTTTTTCCCCAGTCACACACAGCAGCACTTTTCTCTTTTGTGTTTTCCTGGAGGGCTCCTCTCCTTGAAATAGCCAGAATCATATGAACATGCACAATGTTTTTTTGAAAAGTTAAGTGTGTTTCTTTCTCATCTTTATTTTCCCCTCTTTTGAACTAGATATATATTATTTGCTGCTTTGATTCAGATAGCAATTTCTGAAGGAGGAATTTTCATTGTGTCAATAGGTTCTTGTTGCCTAGGAACACTTTTCAATTTGCCACTGTGTAGGTATTTAGGTCACCAGTGAATTAATCCTTTTAAAATTATAGCTATGTAGTCAATCACCAATTCTGAACTATCCCATTGAGAATTGGCAGTACAGTACTTAGTTTCTCATGGATTGAAAATTTAAGTTGAATGTTCTACTTGCAGAGAAATTCTATGAAAGAGGAAATAAAATGGTGTTGGTTCATACGAAAATGGTTGCACTCTGGAATAATAAACTCTGAGGTCTTCTAACCTTGACTGAATTTACCAGTGTCATCTAAAGGACAGATCCTGTTCCCTTTAAGATTTCAGCAAAACTCAATTTCAGAAAAGCAGGGTACAGTCTCACCAGTGGAAGGGAAATTTAGTCCTCTTTCTTTGAATCCCTCTTCCTCCAGTTTAACATGAGCTAGCAATGTGCCCTTGCCACAAAGAAGACTAATGGTATACTGGGCTGCATCAAATCAAGCATTGCCAGTAGGCTGAGGGATACGAGCCTTCCTCTCTGGCACTGGTGAGGTCATACCTGGGGTACTGTGTTCAGACTGGGGGTCTCTGGTACAAGAGAGACCTGAACTTACTGGAAAAATTCCAAGAAAGGGCCACAATGATAGACACATCTAATAAATTAAGGAAATTTAATATTTTCCACAGATTGATACATTATTTTTTAACATATTACTGGGAAACACGTTCCATAATTGAGACACATTTTCCCACCATACTGATAACTGAACCTGCTTTTTCCTAGAATACTGTAAAGGAAGAGAAATAACGTTGGATAAAAGATCTTTCAGAACACACCAAATGTCCCCTGTTTTCCCCTCCAAGGAACAGGGTGTGGGGAAATTTTTCCTGTTGCCCTCAATATCTCATCAGTAGACCTCAGATCACACCAAGTATGCCTAGTATTGAACACTATATTCCAGGCATGATTGTGATAAAATATGCGGAAGGGGATATTAACTGCCTTGCTCTGTAGTGCATCTCTGTACATGCTTGCTCATATTGGCCAACGGATTTGAATTATACACAGATTAGGTCAGAATGATCAAGAGAATAACAAAATGAGTGTAATAGACACAGAATACTGTTCATTCCATTTGCACTAAACTATCTGCCCTCTTACTGTTGAAGAAATAACATGAAACTGAATTTAGGAAAAGTTATGGACTGAATTATCAGGTAGTGTTTTCCTCGTCGATGCCTTGATTACATCGTCAGGGATCTTTCCCAATTTTACTAGTACCATAGCATCTATGTGTGTGTCAATAAGTGGAGAGATCCAAAAGACAGCATAGGTAAAGGGTTAAAAATGAGTTAAAACTGATATTCAGAAGCACATGTGGCTCACACTCCAGAAAGACTTATTTTGGATAAATTGAAATCTGTGGCATTTGTTAATGTACATTCAAGTCACTGGACAATTTCTGAAGTATTTTACCTGAAGTTTTCATATGGAAACATCATTACAGTTTTAATTCATTTTAATGAATTTAAAATTTATTACATTTTTAAGTACATTTTTTTTAGGTGGGTTGTGTTATTTTGTTACGTTTTGTCAGTTATGTTATGTCATGTCTTGTCATGTCATGTAATGGTATGTATGTAATTTTTGCTGGAAGTGAAAACCAACCTAGTTAGTTGGTATGTCAGACTCTCAATCTGAAGATATACAACAGGTAAAAGGCACAGGAAGGTGGTGCAATGGGAACTAATGCAAAGGCTCATTAGATTGCTTAAATAATCAAGTCTTCAGGACACAAAAAAATTAGTATTTCTATACTTAAAGGCATCCTGGTAAAAGAAGATGTGACTGAAGGAGGAAAAAAGAATGTGATATAATAAACAACAGAAAAAAAATCTTTTGAAAAAACTCTTTATTTTGGTAATTGATGAACTGATGCCTGAGTTCTAGGTGGAAAAAATGCATTTTATTTGAAGTAGGGTTTTCTGACCATTTTTTCCCTTAAGACCTCTTCCAAGACCTACAAGAAATATCTCTTCACTTTTTTCATTTTTATATCTGAAGTTATAATACTCTGAAGGATAAAATTCTACTGATCACTTTTGCTCATGTCAGTTGGACAGAATCTCCTGTTGTGTCAAGACAGTTAAGTGGAGACTGAGGGAGGCATTGCCTCTCCAATGAGATGAGAACCCCCTCAGTGTCTGTTTCTGCCCTTCAGATGTTCCACAGTCCTTCGCAGGACATTCAGGGTTTTTGTCAAGTTCTATCTGAATGCAGCAACAGTAATTAGATGCTGAGTTTTTAAATTTTATTCTTCATTTCCTTAAAAGACAAACAGTAACAAGATGGTATCTCGGAGTGCTTTGTGAATTGCACTCCAGAGGCACCAGCACTCCAGAGCTTGACAAGTAATTTTTGCAGATTGTATGTCATTTGTTAAGTTGTTTGGAAAACTTTGGCATGAGAAGTATTAAGTGAACAGAGCTTACTTATTTTTTGCTAAAATAAAAGTGCAAACACTGAAACGAGCTAGCCTAGTTAGGTGTAGAACAGCAGAGAGGATTTATTTATAAACACGATTTTCCATTGCATTTGTTTAGCGTTATTCTGAATTGTCCTGAAGACACATAAGAGTGCTACATGTTCAAAGGCCTTCAGCACTTTTGTGTCAATGCAGACACTATGGGGGAAGATTTCCATAGCAACAAAATTATAGAAAGGAAAATATGAAAAGTCATTGTTGGATAAATATATCAGGATATACATATATAGAGGGTGGCAGTGGCATGGAATCCATGGGTTGTTATAAAGCAAGCAACTGAGTACTGATTGCTCATTTTTTCAAAGAGAACAAAATCACCAACCACCCCCCATTGTCCATTAGACCAGATTTGCATAAAAGATCCAGATGATCATCCCACTCTGCCAGAGATTCTTAATTCTGTGAAAATAAAGATTTTAGTTACTTCTTATTTTTTTTTGAAGGACAATATATCTTCATAGTACTGTAGGCTTTCCATGTGATTGGCCTGTGACATAAGGTGATATACGGTGCTTAATTGTCAAAGACCTCAGAGAAAGTATATATTGTACTTGTCTTCCAATCATCAAGCACTCATTCAAGTGTTGTGTTGACAGATGTGTCCATTGTTTATAAATCAACATACATTATAAATCAACATATATTATAAATCAAACAAACAATGTTAAATACAAGATAGTCCATATATTTTTCTATATCTTGCATATATAGTGGCTGTAGAGATTATTATTGGATAAGGTCCACAGTCAAGACAGCATGAGAATAGGTCTCATGGTAGGAAGAAGAATGAAAGCCAAGACATGGCTGTATTTCCACTTTCTAACATTTGCAGTTTTCACTGGTATTTAAGTTCTAATGTGCAAAACTGATGACCATCCATCCTTATTTGTTAATGGAATGATGCTAGATATGAGACTATACCCTGGGTGACATGTTGCGTCAGGGCCATCATGGGATGATTATGAACAATCTTTGGTTTTGCAACAAAACAGGAGTCCTGTTCATATTTCCTGCTTTGTACTGTGTTTTTAGCTTGGTTTCCTAAGAAAATGTTCTTCAAACATTAGATAAGGTTTCTCTGAAAATCTCTTTAAGCTTCTAACAGCTACAGTCAGCAATAGAGAAATTTCTACGGGTTGAGGAATAATCCTGTAAATACGTTGCCAACAATTACAACCAGATCTTGCACCCTCACCTTCAGGAACAGTGATTGCTGACTCAATCTTACATAAAGAGAGGTGAGACATATACACATAGGTGGCTGGTTTCCTGGGGAAAATGGGAAATAAGAATAGTGGGAGGAAGAACAAACGGATGGCCACAAGGGAAGGAAGGCCTGGAAACACAACGGGTGCCTCTGACACTTACAGAGGAAGGAATGGGGAGTATGGCTAACTTGTGGCTTGCAACAGAGAAAAGCATCCTACAGACTTCCTGGCAGATTAGTTGGAGGGAAAAAGTGCTGTAAAGAACCCCAGAAATAGATGATCAGACATAAGTCCTTAGGAGCTATGGTAAAATGTGAGAACATCCTGGAGCATACAGTGATCTGTGGGTGTAGGAGCAAGGAAGATGCTGCCTGTGAGAGAACTAGAAAAAAAAAACAAGTGAAGAAAAGTTGCTGCTGTGCATGAGAACTGTTTATATTTATACATTCCACTTGCTATGAAAGCATTACTTGGAATATATCAACTGTGATTCTCTTAACTAGTTGCCTACATCAAAGTGACTTTTGCAGAAGCAAAAATACTACTCAATTTGACTCTAAATCTGTATCTGATGTAGATGATCTGCAAAAGACATGAGCTAGGAATGTCTACAACAGTGTTTGTAAAAGTTTTCCTGTGTTTTGTAAGATACTAAACCACTTCAGAAAGGTTCTGAAAGGTTCGTCTCCCTACCCTCATCCTCTAATCTGCCTCTTCCCTCTCCCCTAACCCACAAAACTAGCCATGAAACCTTTCCCGTTTTTCAGGCAGGCTGGCAGGCTTCCTCCTTTCTGACCCCACAGTTTTCTCACCCTCTTTTTTAATCCAGCCACAATACTGACTTACTGCTTCTTCATAGTAAGTGGCTTTTCACCATCTTAAAAAAAATATGGCTATGGCTTCCTTCGTGTGCAGTGTATATTCTAGTGCACTGTGTTGGCTTTGCAAAACCTGTATATGTATAGATTTATATACATCTCTCTCATACACACACATGCATACACCCAGCAGTAGGTGTAGTTGTGCATCTGGTATGTCTGGACCTGTTCAATCTTCCTATTCATCTTAGAATCATAGAACCACAGAATCATAGGTTGGCTTAGGTTGGAAGGGACCTTAAAGGTCACCTAGTTCCAAACCTCTGCCATGGGCAGGGAGACTTCCCATGAGATCAGGTTGCTCAAACCCACATCCAGTCTGGCCTGGAACACTGCCAGGGATGGGGCACCCACAGCTTCTCTGGGCAGCCTGTGCCAGGGCCTCACCACCCTCTGAAGCTTATTAATTTTCCCCATTAAGCTTATTATTTTCCAAATAACTTTATTTTCTATAGACATGTGTTGCACAAGAGTAGGATGGAAGATGGTATATAATGTTATCTCCAGCAACGAAATGCCACTAAGACAATTCTGCTAGTTCTGGCTCAGAAGACAGAGGCTCAGATTCTGCTATCAGCTATAGTATTGTTCTTCTGAGAGGATAACGAACTCCCATCTGATCTTTACTTTTAGCTCTTGTTAGCTGGACTATCATTTGCCATCTTTTGCAAACTTTCTTATTCTTTCTCACCTCTGGATCCAGATGTTCATTCTCTTTCCTTCAAGTATTCTTTAATGTCTATGACTTCTTCATCACTAACACTTTATCTCAGCTCACTCCTATCTACTTGCACTGTTTACACCTGAAGAACCAGCTTACAGTTTACATCTTTCTAACGTCTTTATATCCTCCTCTGCTTCTCTGCTTCCTCCCTGCTTTCTGACCCCATTGATTTCTCTCCCTCTCCTCCTTTTTTTTTTTTTTTTTTTTTTTTTTAGCCAGCCTCACTCGTTTTTAATAAATTCCAAATAATGGGCTCAATTCAAACAGCCTATCATGCATCTCCTTCTATAACTGTCCTTCCCATTGAAGTTGATTTTCACTGGAGATTCTACAGATGACCTTCTTTTTATTTTCCTAGATCTCTAGGCTAAAATCTCATAAGTTCTGTATAAGAATTCAGTGAGGTTCTTATCTTATCTGAGCTGATATTTGTTTTGCCTTTCAAAATTATAAATATATAAATTCAGTCTGTTTTCCTACAGTTTCCCAAAAAATCTAGCCATACAACAAATAGTTTTTAAGAGAAGGGTAGATAACAAGGGTCAGTCATGGTGTAATTGTACAGTTCATTGACTGATTGCAGTAAATACTAAGTCCAGGGAAAATTGCAGATTCTGATACTTTCCACCCTGTTAAAAATTGTGCTAAATTTCCAGTTATCCTAGTAAAATTAAGATAATCTTACCTGGCAACAGAAAAAAATATTCTGAATATACTTGCAAAAGTTAAATTGTAAGGAAAAAGCAGCTAACTAGATCATATTTCAACAAGGTTGCTAGCATGAATCAGTAAAACCTGTCCTAAGAAGTCATTCTAAGGACCAGTGAAAGTGAAGTCTGATCAGTAGTGCTTTTTAATGATTTAAACAAAATGACATTGGCTTCCTCTGAGTAATTTCCTCAATGTGATACTGTGGTTAAAGACAAGAGCAGCTTATTTTAACTTCTACCATCCTCTGGGGAGAATGTATTTTTGTGCTGAGGTTGATTTGTCATACCAGCTATAAGAATGCTAATAATGTATTTAAGAAAATCTCAAGGCATTGTGTTGATAAACAGATTTCAAAGCTGATGGCACAATGGGATTATTTAGATGCCCCATGACATCCATATTAGCACTCACAATTTTGGTCTAGTATTTTCTGTTTATTTCCAGAGTCCAAGCTGCAGAAGCTGAGAAAGCATTTGGGGTTCTTGCACAAAGGCACATGAAATACGCAACTATTGTTGTGCACGGCAATTACCCACATTGCGCTTCCTATGCAATCCTGTGAAAATGTTGGTGTCAGAATCTGGAAACAAGGCTCTGGAATCACTGGGGATGCCTGAAGAAAATCAGAGAAAGTAGAATAAAGATCTGTCACTTGCTCTCCCTACTTTTATGCTCCAGTGCTATGTCTAGTGGAATGGTGAGAGACGCTACCTCAAACAAGGAGTAACTCTACCAAGGACATCATACTTGCTTAGAACTTGTGGAGAATGAAATTGAATCAGATAAGTGGATGGAGAACCAGGCTGTTATTGGTACCTTGTACTCACTGTGGGTTAATGTTGGTATTATTGGCTTTACTATGTATAAGCTACCTGTGATGATTAGCCATGAAAAAACTTTGGTACTTCAGCATGGTACTGTAAGGTTTGCTTTACATTGCAGGTGGAAGGAGTTTCTCTTATGGTTTTTCTTACAAAGTATGTGTGGCTGTGTGACTTGTATAATACTGAAGCCCTACAACTCCTACTTGGCTTAAAATGGAGTAAGCTGAAATTTTAATACTGCTTCTTCTTTTTTAAAGAGCATTCAAATTTAAAATAAGTAAATAGGAAATAACATAACAATCTTAATCTAGCTCTTCGGAAATTATCATTTCATGAAGTGATTGAGTAGCTATTTCCCTTCAGGAAAATAAATAACTAAAATTAGAGAGAAGTTAAGATTTTTTGTAGAAAGAAAGAAAGAAAAAAAAATGATAAATACAGCAGTGTAAGTCAAATTAAACTTTTGTGTCTACATGAAAGGCTCCAGCAAGAAGAGATCCTCTCCAGTTCTGCACTTCTGGATGATTCCTAATGTACAACACTTAAAAGAATCAAGTCTTGTCTCAAATATTCAGGACCTGTATTGTCATTTGAAATTCACATTAAATACACTATGGGCTTCATCCAGAATATTTTCAATGCTTTAGTAAGCTCCTTGTGTGAATATCACCCCAGATTTTGTAGGAAATATTGCTTTACCTGACAGATAGCACATTTAAAGGGAAACAATTTATACTCGAAAATTACTTGTGTGAGTCTCAGAACTAGCACAGCCACAACAAGGCTGACTTGACTAAGTCAGCATTACCTATTCAACAATTTTATTGTGATTTTTTTTGTGTTTTTGATACTGTTATTTCTTGAGAAATTTGATTTTCTGTTTTCATTTGTTTTCTTATGGAATCACATAACAAGATTGAAGTGGGAAAGCACATCTTGAGGTCCTCTGGTCTAACTCCTGTGCACAAAGCCAGGTTCCTGTAGAGCAGGTAGCTCAGGGCTGTGTCTGGCTGGGTTATGAATATATCCAAGGACGGAGACTCTACAACCTCCCTGGGCAATCTCTTCCAGTGCATGGCCATCTTCAAAAGAAAAATAAAAAAGATTTTTAAAAATCTCTTTTAAAAGACCTTTTAAAAGAGATTTTAAAAAGAGATTTTTAATTTTTTTTAGAAGAGAATTTCCTGTGTTTCTTTTTGTGCCCGTTGCATCTTCTCCTTTCACAGAACACCACTGAAAAGAGTTTGGCTCCATCTTCTCCGTTACCTTCATCAGGTATTTCTACACATTGATAAGATCTCCCCCGAGACTTCTCCAGTTCGAACAGTCTCAGCTCTCTCAGCCTCTCCTCCTATGACAGATGGTCCTAGCCCTGCATCATGTTCTTGGCCCTTTGCTGGACTCATTTCAGTATGTGAATACTGGGAGGCCCAGCATGGGACACAGTACTCCAAACGTGTCTTACCAGTGCTGAGTAGAAGAGAAGGTTCACCTCCGCCATGCAAGAATACAAGCCTGATCATTTTGACACCACAGGAATACAAAGTCTCTCAGGTGTGTATCCCATGATCTCTTAGTTAACCTCACACTTTTGTCATCTGGTTTATGATGATTTATTGATAATTGACTGTATTGCCAATTTCTAAAGGATAACTGCCTTTCTCCAATCTCATTACATACTCTCCAATCAGTGTCCACCTTTTATTGTCACGAAAAAAGTTTGCCTAAAGGACCCTCTTTCTAGGAAAATCCCACTTCAAATGAGATGTGTAGCCATGCAACCTTTCTCTGTATTCTGCTGCTTTGAATTAGAATTCTGGTTGTTTGAAATGGGATTTGAAAGATATCTTGGACAGATGCTTTGGATGAAAAATGAGGTGGAATTGAAGGTGAAAAATATTTTCTGTAGAAAACAGACTGGGCCTGGTGATTGCCTACTCTCTTTGTGGGTTTTTAACACTGTTTGTGGGTTTTCCTTAATTAAAAAAAAAAAAAAAAAAAAAGGTCAGTGTGAAGAAACATTCCTGTCCTTGCCTTCCTGCATGTATCATGGCTAGCCATACAACAGCAGATGACCAGAGGATGACTAAAACCATCCAGAGGATGGGTGCAAGTAGCTACCCATGTCACCCATGTCAACATGGAGGAGAAAGGGGTACAGCAGCAGTGCAAGGCATCTGTGTAGGGAGCACAATAGCCAGTTCCCAAGGGCTGTCTGAGCTGTGTTGGTTAATGAGAAGTGACGACAACCTGGGGTCCTTACAGGCAGCTTAAGTGCTGCTATTTGCATGTAGAGCCAAAAGCCCAGCACTGCACATTACCTCTAATCATTTTCTTTTTACATCTTTTAAACACTCAACAAATTAACCTGCAAGGTTATACATTATAAGGTATTATAGTCCATAAATCTGCAATAATGGTTTTTATACACGTCTACTGTAATGCTTTTACATTCAACACATAAAGAACGTTTACACTAAAAATCAATTTTTTTAGAGAGCAAGTAGTTCAAGTACCACTTAAAATTCAGTCACAGATACAGAATCACTGAAAACAATTTCTATTCTTAGACCCTACCATGAGATCGATATGCAATCGTATTTTACAGGATAAAGTACCTGAATTATTTACAATGTATTTACAAATTTTAATATGATGTATGTTCAAATATTTGTATTTTTTTCCCAATACTTTATTGTTTTTTTGTTGTTGCTAAAAACTGTAAAACCTACCTGGATATCCAGCTGAAGTAAAATAGTAAACATTTTTATGTTGCAAGATCTTTGCCAGTGCTGATTAGTTAGAGAATAAATTATATTAAATTACTACAGGAACTTAGGAGAAGCTACTATGGATTTTATTTGAAACAACTCCCATTAGCTTTAGTAGAAGCTGCACAAGCAGGAAAAAGTAAAAATAATTGACAGAATTAGAAAAATTAAAACAGTAAATTGACATTTTTTGTTGTTGTTTCTGCAAGGCAGAATGGCTCTCTAAAATGACTTATCTCAAATGGTAGGTCACCTGCTATTTGTTATCTTCATAGCAAACCTCCAAATATCTGAATAACACACACAAAAATGTGGTTGCTAGGAGATTTGGTAATAAATTATTAGCTATAAGAGCGCCAAGAATTATTCCTGGTAAATGAATATGCTTGATAAGGAGTAATTAATATCATTATTTATTTTGCCTTTGGTAATGGCTTGAAAGTAGACGAGGAAGAAAATAAGATAAAATGCTTATTAATTCATCTTAATCAGGAAAAGTTCATGATATAAGCAGACACTTCCAAGCACCTTTAATGGGAGAATTAGCTCATCCATAACACTTAATTTGCCTTTTGGGCTTCACTGTTATTGTCACGACACTTAGGCCATCTTGCCTCCTTGGGGTTTGGCTGTGGTGATTTAGGGACAGCTTTGGTAGGACAGTTCACATTTGTTAGCAATGAGGAACCTCTAGTGAGACCTGCTATATTTCCCTGGGGAGAGGTTTTAAGCTCAGGCTTTCACTATTGGTCTCTGAATTATTTTGCAGCTAGATGCTTGATTCTGGCTCTGCGTGGAACTGTTGACTTGTCATTCTGGCTTGATCTCAGATCTGCCTCTCAGATCTGCCTCACAGTCACTTTTTAACCAATTTATATATTTCTTCTTTCTCTGGATTGAATGAATTATTCCACTCCCAACTTCTGAACCTCTTGTCTCCTTACAACTGAGAGTTCTTGATAGTTTGGCTTTAATTACTCTAGAATCAGACACAGCATCTGTTATAGATTTTAAAAAGCATGATTCTGAGACCTAGAATAAAAGACAGAGGGAGGGTTCTTTCCACTGGAAGTGGTAGAAATTCTGACATAAATTGCATTTGTTTCAGAGAAAATTATTGCAGAGCATTTATTAGAGAGAAAAACTCGTCTGTTAAGATCTTGGCATGGGGTAACACGCACATGGGCAATGAGATCTCTTGAAAAGGACAGTTGGTAGCAGACTACAGAATCACAGAATCACAGAATTTTAGGGGTTGGAAGAGACCTTGAAAGATCATTGGGTCCAATCCCCCCTGCCAAAACAGGTTCCTTAGAGCAGGCTGCCCAGGTAGGCATCCAGACAGGCTTTGAATATCTCCAGAGAAGGACACTCCACAACCTCCCTGGGCAGCCTGTTCCAGTGCTCCGTCACCCTCACCGTGAAGAAGTTCTTTCACATGTTGGTGCAGAACTTCCTGTGCTCCATTTTGTGGCCATTGCCCCTTGTCCTATCCCCACAAACCACTGAGAAGAGGTTGGCCAAATCCCTCTGTCTCCCACAATTAAGATATTTGTAAATATTGGTAAGATCCCCTCTCAGTCTTCTCTTCTCCAGGCTGAACAGACCCAGGTCTCTCAGCCTTTCCTCATAGGGAAGGTGCTCCAGGTCCCATATCATCTTTGTGGCCCTCTGCTGGACTCTTTCCAGGAGATCCCTGTCTTTTTTGTACTGGGAAGCCCAGAACTGGACATAGTACTCCAGGTGAGGCCTGGCCAGGGCAGAGTAGATGGGGAGGATCACCTCCCTTGACCTGCTGGCCACGCTCCTTTTAATGCACGCCAGATGGCAAAGGGAGTATCTATCGCATTGGTCCTCACAGTGGCATCTTCAGATGGATTGGGAGAGCCTCAAAACACGTTTCTGGCCAGTTCTCATAACCTGGCTGGCTACTTAACCACCTCAGCACACACATAATTCATAGCTTTTGACATAGCGTAATTAAATACAAGATAACTCTTGAATAACTGAATGACTACACACAAAAGACTGTCCTACATGGAGGTTAATTCCATCTCAGCCAGATCCAGCACACCCTTTTTGCAGGAACAGGTTCTATTGACTGTTTACAAATGTCTTATCTGTGCCTAACTTGATCTCTTCTGAAGCAGAAACTACACAGGGGATTGTCTCTGGAAGGAAGGAAGGGGCGTCCAGAAGAACACCACCTTTGCAGATCTACATTAGGCTGGACATGTCAGGAAGTGTCTTTGGGAACCTCTAGACCTGTCTGATGTTCCCACACATAACAAATGGTCAAGCACTTAATCCTGGCAGTTCAGTCTATCACCAAGCTTCAAATTGGTCTGTTGACTGAAACTGGGACATTGGCACATCTGTGAAGACGACAAACTCCTGGACCATCCAGTGAATTTATGACTTAAGTGAATGGATGTGCACACCCTCACAGCCCTGATAAACAACTACATCATAATTATAACTAAAGAACTATATTTTTTTACCTACTAATAACACAGTCATAACTGAAGTTCCCCAAGTCTTGCCAGACTTTGACCTTTAGTTGCATTACTTTTATAGAGACATAGGAGAACAGTAGTTGTTGATTCCAGAAAACTGATTCCAGACAAGATATTGAAATTTGGGAAACAGTTCATAGATATTTTATGGTACATATATATTAGGCATTATTGCTGGCTGGCGAAGCTGTGCTCTACGCAGTCCTGGACTTGGTCCCAGACCCTTTCCACCTAGCAGTTCTTCATACCCATCCACATAGCATCCTTGCCTTGGGAAGCAATGCACCCTGAGGTTCATGCTTGATAGTCTATATAGGACATTGTTTCCTCTCTGTTGTGCTCACACCATGTGAAACAAGAAAATGTCTGCAATTGAAAGATGCTTCTTTCCTTTTCTTTATTGTTTTTCTTTTTGATTTCTTTCATGCAAAATCCCATTCTGGCAGGGGCAGAGACCCAAT
This sequence comes from Anser brachyrhynchus, assembly GCF_964034855.1. Lineage (NCBI taxonomy): Eukaryota > Metazoa > Chordata > Aves > Anseriformes > Anatidae > Anser > Anser brachyrhynchus. The sequence continues at coordinate 203,338,328 of NC_137694.1, read as the reverse complement.
CCAGGATGTGGCAATTTTTTATTTGTCTGTCAAGAATGCTGGTTGATTAACAGACCAAGCAGACCATGGTGTGTGTCTGTGTCTGAATAAGACAAAAGGACTTACAGCTCACATCCAGTGAAAGTGATTTCTTATATCAGGTTTAACACTACATAAGCATGATTGAATTGGCTTGGCTTCTCAGCATATGTATGAAAAAAAAGTGTGGCTGGATATATCTCCAAATATCCAGAAGATGCCTTCATGGTCTACAGAGCTGGAACAAGCTATACAACTACAATTAAGTGAGTTGGATTTGGGAAGGACTTTGACTTCTTGTGCCAAAAAATATTTCAGTACCACTAAGAGGCACATAAACATGTTCATGTTTTTCCTGAAAAATATCTTGAGTATTGTAAAACAAAGGAAAATTTCCTGTCCAGCAGAAATTTTTATGTTTCTGAATTCCGAGTGAGTGGTTTCTTATCCCGTGGTTGTTTTAAGAAATACAGAAAATACTTTATGATGTGTCTTGTTACAGTAAAACTAGGATAGAGTTATTTACACAAAATTAATGAACCACAAATAGTGGTTTACTGTGTGGAGGGAGACAAGATGGTTTTTAATACTAGTTTCGAGTCTAATGCTTTTATTTACTAGACTTATAGTTCTTTATTCAGGAAACAATCCAGTGGCATTCAAGACACTAAAACGTTTTTCTCATAGATTTTTTTTTTCCTGAGAAAACAGTTTCAAGAACTTTTTTTTTTAAAGAAATTTCCAAAAGATCTAAAATGTTCACTTTCAATAAAAACTCTGAGAAATAAATACAATGAGATGACTATTGAAAATTAAACATATCAGTACTATTTATCACAAATGGAAATTTGTAAATAGAGAATGTTGAAGACAATTTCCAAAACATTTTCAGCAATGTCTGTTAGTTCATATTTCAAAAAAGAAAGAAGAAAACTAAGAATAATGTATCTCTTAAGACAGAGAATTCTTAATAAAGCATATGTTTGACATTTTGGCTAGCTCTGCAGACTGTGGACTAGAAGAAATATAGGTTTATTCCAGCAATTATTTTGTAAGCTGCTTGACATGGAAAATATCTATATAGATTGTTGTTATTATCTCTCTTTTACATAACTCTAAATGTGTAGTCGACACTTAACAAAAATAAGAACAACAACAAAATATTCTTCCTCATGGATATGTTTCTGCTTCTTTAATTTTTTACCTTCCCACTAAACTCACACTAAAAATGGAACTTTATGTTAAAAACATATTTTTGCTGTTGCATTTTTCTTTCTGAAACTGATTTCTTTCAGCAAATTAAAGCCTGTTTGGACAAGTGAAGTTTAGTTTACAGTTATTAAGAAATGACTTAAGGAAATAAATAAAAAATTATTTTTTTAAAAAAGCAAAGTACACATTGAATGTATCCAGATCAATCTTTAGCAAATTTTCCTGTTATGTGCACGCAAGTTTTATAATCTCCATTGAAATCTTATCTTATTATTGAGTAGTGTTTAGTTTTTTTTTGTTTTTTTTTTTTAAACAAGGTGGGCAAAATTTATTCCATAAGAAGCATCTCATATACAATACAGATTTTTTACATATGGGAAATTATGTTGAGGGAAGGAACAGTGCTCTTTATTTAACACTGTTGGGCATCTGTTAAAAAATAAATGGAAAAAGCTGGTCATGAGTCAGTGTGTAGGCTGTTTAATTTCTTTAAAAGGATTTAGTAAAACCATAAGGCAAATAAAGAACAATTTGAGATGACATTTTAGCATCTTTCTACTTTGAAAGGCAAAAAACCAAAGGTCATATTTTGAGAAAATATGTCTCTAATTCACATAGAAATGTATATGCACACCATTTGCTTTTGTCAGAAATCTGCTACACTTCATTGATGGAGCAGATTTCAACAGGTGTTAAAACACTTCTTATAGACAACACAGTATTACCATCTATGTTCTGGCTTCCAAGATAAGCTTTTTGTAAGTTGTTTGTATTGAGAGAATACTTGGCTTAAATATTCTTTGTTTGAAACACACAAGCACGATGTCAGGATGAAATTCAGGTCTTAATAGCTACGTTAGAGAATCAGGACTTCATCTGCATTATCCTATGTGGTAGAAAACAAATAACAAAATATTACACAAAGCAGAACAAAGTTTCTGATCCATACTTTGTTCAAGAGAAATGTACAAAGGTGAAGGTTTTTCTGATGACCTTTGAATTCTGTCCTGAAATTCCCTGAGTAAAGCCCAGGTTGTAAAGCCCTGTTGAATTTGCTAGGAATATTTGTCATGGGAGGATTTATAGGGCTTGTGCAAAGACATATTGGGAGGATAAAAATGATAAGTAGGGGATAGCAAATGTATTCATTTAAAGTGATAAAGAATCTCACATTTTAAGAGTGCTTATTTTGACAATTTTTCACTCAAATCTCAGAAATACTCAAACTGCTTGTGATGTTAACGGGGCCACATTTATTTAGATATCGCCTAGATCTGAAAACAGAAAATTCAATCTAACATCAAATTTATTGCCTAAGCATCTTTTCAGAGCTTGTAATTCTTACCCCCTATTCTTAGAAGAATAATGAGAACTAACTTGGTAACATCTGCAAAATGGGATGAAGATGAAAAGTGCTATGTAAGTGCTAGCTGCTTATACTAAAAATTATTGCAGATCTAGAACCTTTTTTTTTTTGGAGAAAAATATGAGTTAGGAGGAAAGTCTTTTTGTCTCAGAGAAAGAAAGAGGAATTAATGTCATTCTTAATTATTAAAACCCTTTGTGTGTTTCCCATCAAGGTATGGGTATGTTTTTAATGTCCATCCAGTTTCACCTCACTGTCACTCAAATTGATAAGTACTATTATTTTTGTATTGTGGTGTTTTGTCTTAATGCTATAACAGGATCCCACTGTCAGAGACTCTACAACTGAAGGGTTTCATGTGCCCCAAAGAAAGAACTTGCACGTGAATAGTTGAGTAGTCATAAAATGCGATACATCAGAGAGATGCAGATAGATTTGAAACAAGGGCAGTTTTACTTTACTTGCTGATTAGTTTGTCCAAATAGTTATTCAGGGTGGAATTTATCTCATTTGACTTTGAGGATTTGCTGTGCACATATGACCTAGTCATCTTTACTCCTTTTGGGATCAGTGGGAGAAAGAGAGATTTCCTGGCAGGCAACTGTTCTGACCTGTTTTAAAAGTTAACTTCAAAATGAAATGCGTCATGCCCTTGAAGTGTTTTTCTCCAAAGGGACTCTGGCTCTGTGTCCAGCCACAGTCAAAACATCTCACAAGCATCTGGCTACAGGACAGTTTGGAGGAAGACTAGTAGGACAACGCACTTGTCTTGAGAGTGCTTAGAAACTCTGGATTTATTCTTGATTTGCATTGCAGTAAACTGAGTCAAACTGAGGCTGAACCATACATAAACAGAACTATGTGGAACCATAAAACCAAATGGTGACTGCGTAACATAGATCTAAGGCTCTGACCTGTGCAATATGTACTGAGTCTGTACTAATTACTAGAAGTTGTAAAAACCCAGCTGACATTGTTTATTTATTTATTTTTCTCAATTTGTATTAAAGATTTTCCAGGAAAGAGGAACTATCCCAAAATATGACTAAGACATTGCCTGTTATATTTGTTCATAAGATGGACATCCACTCAGAAAGTATTTCTTTAATCCTACCTAATTTCATGGCATTCCAATCCTAATTTCAGATTGTGCTGGCCTTGCCACACTGGATACAAACAGTAATTTGCTTCTAAGGCAAATCCATCCTCTGTGATCTATTTCACAATCATTACCTTGCTTTTCTGAATATCCTTTTGTTGTTGTTGTTGTTGTTGTTGTTGTTGTTGTTGTTGTCGTTGTTTCTCTGGTTCTTCCTGAACTAAAATTATAAGTAACTCATGATGGACCAGTGACTCTACCACTGGCCAGAATCCTGAGAAAGAGAGTAGCAAATTTCATGTCATTAATTTTGATATTTTCTTGTTTGCTAGAAATGTTTGAAGGCTGTTGCAAGATCTATGGGTTTCCTTATTCAAATCTCAAGAGTTTTTAAAAACAGTTTTACAGTTAAATTTTACAGTTAAATTTTTACAGTTTACAGTTTACATTTTACAGTTAAATGCCTTTTATTCTCCTGCATACACCACTGATTTGTCATAAGAGTTTTGAACAACTACATGGGCTATAGAATCTGTTGTTTAAGCAGTCGCATTGGTAATTACCCTGACTGAAAGCAATAATCAACAGAAAGAAAGGCCTGGAGGAAAGAATAGGCATTCTTCTTTTAGACTTTGACCACAGGTGAAGTTAAAGCTTTTGAGCAATATTGAAAGGCACAATATTTTCTATGATAATGATTCAAAGGAGGGTGTGTGCATTACCTTCTCTCTCGAATCAAGAATACTGTCCCTGTGGTTTGGTTGCAAATTGTTAATGCAGTCTAACTCTGCATTAGTTGGTTAGTCTGTCTTCTTATGTCTTTTCTAGGTTGTTGACATCTGCTGCAGAATATGTTGAAGTAGATGATAGGAAACACTCAGCAGGTGGTCATCATTTAGAAAATCTTTGCCTTTCTTATCTACCCACAAACCAGTCTTTTATGTTTCAAAGGCCAATAAATTTATTCTGAACATGTAAAGACAGTTATTCCTTTTCTGACTAACTTCAGTGTTCTTGTCATGCAGGAGAGGAAGTCCAAAAATCTGTTTTGGAATATTTAAATTTAGGGTCTCCAGAGAAGGCAAGTTTCTTCATGTCAGTGTTTGACTTTCTGCTCAAGATTTACAGTCATGAGAGACTTAAGCATCCTCAGCTTGACTATTTAGAGTTGCTTCCTGAAACCTCTTTTCTATTGTACCCAGCATAACAAGGTCTTCATCTTAAGTATCATTTTCTTTGCTGTAAAAGAGAAAGAGTCATTTGTGAAACTAATAGTCTGAAAGAAGTACACCGAAAAAAAGCAGCTGAGCTCTTTAACCAATGTTTTTACTAAGAAATATAATCAGGTTGGCATGGGTGTTACCCTGTTGAGCAAGACAACCAAGACAAAGCTAACACATGCTAATTTCTAGTGCTGTTCAAGACAAGATTTCTGCTGAAAGCTTGGAAACAAATGTGGCTCATTGTTTGTGTTGTCCAAGCCAATGCCTTGCTCCCAGGAAAAGTAGGACACACAAAGGAATGCACTATTTGTAAGGTTAGTGTAGTTGTGCTCACGTGGTTGAATTTCTTTTTAAATGTGTTTTGCAATTCACATGCACATAGTATTTCATAAACTTCTTGTTTTCTGTCCATTTATAGATTTCTTTGGATAAAGTAAAACTGTTAAAATTAAAAGAATAAGTTGTGACAAGCTCAGTGGATTTTCACCTGCTTAGACATGGTCTGAAATCTTTGCAGACATGTTTGGGTCTTGTACCATATTCAAATCAATAGGCCCAAAATGTAGCTCAACAGGTGGTGCTAATTTAGATAAATAGGTAGATACACGTCTCCATCCTCATCTAAGAGTTTGGTGGTTTATCTGGCAGGTAGAGGACCCTACTTCTGCCTAGTATCACGTATGAAATGTGTGCCCACCTTGTGGGATCAAGAAGTTCACACAAAGACAAGCTTCCTCCTTGATTCTAGTCCCTTTTCTAATCACCTGCCCGGATATCCAACTGCTCTCAATGTCATGAAGTTACATAGAGAAGAAACTTACACCTGAGGAACCTGCGTTTCCACATACAATGCCTGGTCCAGAAAGTCTCTTCCACATCCAGGATGTGCAGTTATGGAGAGATGTCAAGGTTAAACACTTAAACTTTACTCTCCATCTTCCTCCCATTTGTGTGGCCTGATAAGGATTAAGATGAATTACATAACATGCTTGGAAAAACAGCTTTGCTCCTAATCCCTGGTGTGGCAATAGTGCCAGGGGGCATTGGGAAGGAAGGGGACTTGGCAGGTGGAGAGAGAAAGAGGCAGAAACGTGGGGTCTTCACCATCCTCTCCAGCATTTAAGGAGGGAGGATCAACTCCCCAGGGAGGAGCAGCCGTAGTGCAGAGCTGTGCCTGACACAGACAGCCCTGTTCCTTCCCTGTGAAGAGTTATTGCTGAGCCTTTGGCACTTCACTGCGATGACTAAGGCACACACAGAGCAAGAGTGGAAAAATTGTCCCAGAGTGACAGAGGTAACAGCAGAGGGCACTCATCGATTCTTAATCTTTCACCTTTCAGCACACACCACTCACCCATACTCCACTGTGTTACAGGAGTACAGCCTCTCCTGGGGTAGAGGATTTATAAAAGCATAATTCCTAATTTATTATTGCACACATTGAGGTACAGTTTTTCAGTGGGGTGCTCAGATCCTACCAAGCAATTGCCAGCATCAGCAGTGGGGGAGTTGCATGAATGAATCCCACAGTGTGTTGAAAATGCTGTCGTTTCAGCTTCTACCCACTGCACTTTCCTGATTGTTTTTCCTGCATTGTATCAAAGTCTGCTGTAATGCAAATCTGGCTGTTCTGTTATTTGTGTTTAGCAGCAGGATCTCCAGGTTAGTTCCCTGCTTGACACTTTACGTTAATCCATTTTCTGGTTGGAAAAGATGTGAAATTTACTCAAGAATGAAATTGTATTCCACATCATTACACTGTTCTCATTAAATCTATTATTTCCACATCATTGCCCGAGAAAATACCCAATGCGAGAATCCTCCGAGAGTTCACTTCCCTAATTCACAGGACAATTACAAAATTGTTTTTGCCACAGTGGGAAATGTTGACTGCTGGGTCACTTAAATTCTTGCGGTGCCAGCTAATAAAAAAGAGCAACTATTTCTCCTTGCAGAACTAGAATGCAGCAATGCAGCCAGACAATACAAAAATGCTTTAATTTGACTTTTTTTTTTCCTTTGTTATTTAATTTTCTTTAATTCTAGAAGAAAATAAGTTTTCTGGAACAAATAAATAAGATTTTTTTTTCAAGGTTGCTGCCTTTGTTTTAATAAATGAAACAATTATTTGTAAGTCAAGCAATCTATTTGTGTAAGTAGATAGCGATATAACACAGAGTATAATCCCCCCTAAACTATTTTGACATCCTCTGGATAGAAAAACAAATGTTCTCATATAATCATTTCTAAGAGAATATTGACAAATTATAAAAGCTTTAACAACAAATTTGTGGGATTTTCTCTCCACACATTCTCTTCCATTCTGTGCTAATTATGATAGCATTCACAGAAATATTTTCCTGTCTGTTGCAAAGATTTCAGTATTTTTTTTTAGTACTGAAAATGGGTGAGTACTCCCTCCACACAGAGTTGAAAAAGCTCACTCCAAGCAGCTGTGTGGGCTACAAACTGATCCATATTATTCTGAGAAGGGATACGATCAGCAAAACCACTTACAGGTCTAGCTGAAATAAGTGGCAAAATCTTGTTTATTGCTTTAAATGGAGATTCAGGGCAGTTTTGAGGATTTTGGACAACTCACCTGACATTCTCAATGTCCAAGACTATGCTGGAAACGTAAAATCTGCCTCCCAGATATATTAGGCTGAATATATAATTACCATAAGACTGTTACTTAATCACTCACAAAGACAGATTTTAATGATGTTTTGGTGGTCTTGTTTCTACTTGCTGGAAGAAAAGAAAAATATATGTACATATTTTATATATAAAATATATTTTATATTTATATATATATATATATATACAGGGTTTGCAAATATTCCCACAAAAAGGAACTGTGTAAATTTGTGTAAATTCTGTATGCAAATGGAGAGTTTGGTTTATCATATAGTTAGTTTTTCTCACTTGTATTTCTTTTAAACATTGACTTCTCTTCCAGAGGAAACCTGCGGGATAGTTGATCCTAAACGGAAAGAAGGCCAATATGGGAGTCTGCAATCCTTGTGTTAGACATTCCCATAAAAGCTACTTTTCTAACTGCTACTTGTAAATTGTACATTGCAGAGAGAGAAACTTAGTGTTAAATTGAATTTCTCCTCATCTTAAATTATACACCACACCTTAGCTGAACCCTCTGTCTCTTCCCAGTGTGTGTAAAAGGAGCCTCTAGTGACTGTTCAGATGGAGCTTCTGCACTGTACATGTCTGACATTAGGGAAGAATATCCTAGTCTATCACCGTGCCAGAAAAAGAGCTTTCTTGAAAATATGACTTCCTAAAGCACATTCAAGCCAAAGAGAGGAAAATATTGTACTGTATAAGCTTGTTCCCTAAAAAACAACAAAACAAAACAGAAAATCAAATAAACATTTCTTTTCAACTTTATTTTTGTTCTTGCTAAAAGGAAGAAAAATAGAACAAGAGTTGAGGTCTTATTTGAATAATGCATAGAATGACCTTGGTTGAAAAGGACCTTAAAGATCATCTAGTTTCAACCCCCCTGCTCTGGGCAGAGTTGCTAACCACTACAGCAGGCTGCCCAGAGCCGCATCCAGCCTGGCCTTGAATGCCTCTAGGGATGGGGCATCCACAACCTCTCTGGGCAACCTGTTCCAGTGCCTCACCACCCTCTGAGTGAAAAACTTTCTCCTAATTTCTAACTTAAATGTCCCCTGTCTTAGTTGAAAACCATTCCCCCTTGTCCTATCACTATCAACACACATAAACAGGCATCCCCCCTCCTGTTTATATGCTCCCTTCAAGTACTGGAAGGCCACAATGAGGTCTCCCCTGAGCTTTCTCTTCTCCAAGCTGAACAAGCCCAGTTCCCTCAACCTTTCTGCATAGGAGAGGTGCTCCAGCCCTCTGATCATCTTAGTGGCCCTCCTCTGGACCCTTTCCAAGAGCTCCACATCCTTCTTGTGCTGGGGGCCCCAGGCCTGCACGTGGCGTCTCACCTTCCAGGTGGGGTCTCACAAGAGCAGAGTAGAGGGGGACAATCACCTCCCTCTCCCTGCTGGCCACCCCTTTTTTAATACATCTATATTCATATCTGTTTTTACATATGTACTGATTATTGTGTCTGTCTATAGTGTCTTCCATTTCATCGCAACATATATCTCATTGGATTTGCCTCTAAATATACTACAGATTTTCCATATGTGCAAGGAAATTTGCACAATGCCTGCACACCTGATTTTCACATGTATTTACCAGTAATCACAAATTCATGTAAGATAAAAGTTACACACCTGTTTGAAGAGGTAAATATATTTACAAAATTACTCTTCATGGATATAAGGTCTCTGCTCTGCATGCATACCTAAATGAATGTACTGCTCATGTATTTGCACGTTCACATTAGCAGCAAATGCAGTGACTAAGCTTGGCTGTTTGTAAGATTGAATGTTAGCAAAGAAGAAAAAGACTAAAAAGAGGTTGATGAAAAATTAATAATCACAAGGCTGTTCAGCATTTCGCTATCAGGAATTATATACATAGCAGAAGAGAAAATGCATGAATTTCCTCTGTTTCTGAGTGAATGCAAAAGCAGTGATACTTCTGAAATGTAATTATGAGCATGGAAGATCTGTCCTAGCCTTGTTTTATATATACCTATCTCTCTCTCTGTCTATATATATATATCTATATCTATATCTAATCTATATCTATATATAAATATATAAATATATGTAGAGATATATAGATACAGATAGATAAATAGATAGATAGATATGTATATATAGATATATATGTATGTATACTCACTTTCACTAGTACCAGATGGCATTTTTTGTTTTGTATGCAATTAAATATAATTATATGTCAAAGTTGAATTAACAGATTTCATTTTTTTAAAGCATTCCTAACCACTTCAGTGTTGGAGAGCTAATAAAAGAAAAATAATCTTAAAAAATATGCAAACAGCTCAGGCTACCTTGGTGATGATTTGCAAGATGACTGAGACAGAAGATTGGTATAAACATACTACCCTCTCCCTTAAACTATTTTATTCCTTATGAGTTCAAGCTTAATAGTAAATATAATCCCAACAGAGTGAAGCACTTTCAGGTATAGAAATGTACAGAAAACAAAAGAACTATCAATGCGCTTTTTTTTTTTTGTGTGTGTATGTGTGTGTGAAAGAGAATTGCTGCAAATTTTCCTTATACAGCATGAAATTATCTGTGCTGTTATTCATATATGTCATATTCCTTTTGATACTACTGTTATCATAGTCAGTGATTTACTTAGCATTATGGAAGCCGCCTGTAGAAACCCTGCAGTCATTATTATTATTCTTTTAAGGATTTTTATAGTATGGCTGTAAAAAATTGCAATCTCAGCCCTCATCTACTTTTTGTTGTTGTTGTTATTTCCAGTTGTTTTAAGTTAAAAAAGAAATCCAGATTTTCTTAATCAGTGATGTTATATAGTCCCCATGTTGGAAAGACATGGAATATTTTGTGTATATATCGTGGGTTGACCTTGGCCAAGCAGCTAATCCCCACAGAATTTCTTGTTCATTCCCCTTCCAGCAGGGGGAGAAAGGTAGAAGTGTGAAAAACTCATGTGCTGGGATAAAGACAATTTAATATGTGGAGAAATTGTTTTGTTTTGTTTTGTTTGTTTGTTTCATTTGTTTCATTTTAATCTTTTTTAATAGTAGAGCACAGGCAAATTAGCTGTATATTAGAATCATAGAATCATTAAGGTTGGAAAAGACCTCCAAGATCATTTGGTCCAACCATCACCCTACCCTCAATGTCACCCACTAAACCGCGTCCCTAAGCACCAGGTCTTACCTTTCCTTGAACAACCCCAGGGACGGTTACACCACCGTCTCCCTGGGCAAAATGTTCTAGTGCCTGACTACTCTTTCTGGGAAGAAATTTCTCTTAATTTCCAACCTGAAAGACTTGAATATTCTGCAGGTTGTACTTGCTGTGAGGTATTAATGGATATTGTTGAAAAAACAGAGAAATACCTGATCTTCTCAGAACCTCATTGAAGTTTCTTATCATACATCTTTTTTTTTTTTTTCTTTCCCAGAAAAGACAAAAAAAAAAAAAAAAAAAACAAAGGAGAGACCTACAACTTTTTTATTGTTGCTGTTCTTAGGGGAAAAAAAAGAAAGTTCAAATTCTCATGTTCTTATTCCATTTTACTTTAATCCTTTGTTTGAAGCAAAATTCTGCTACCTTCATATTGATCAAATCCTCATCCCTGAAACTTTATTAGACCTTCTGTCTGAGGAAAGGCTGTGTAATAAAGACACAGCTTGATGAGAAACTTTTATATTGTTCAGGAAGTTATATATGGAACAGTAGTATACTCTATCTTGCTGAAAGAGTGAATGCTTCAAGTCTTTCCCTCACTGCATATAATAAAAAAATCCTTCTGGTTCTGTACAGATACTCACTCATTTATAATGGTTTTATGGGGTGAAACAAATTGTACTTTCTTTCACACAAATCCTTCATTTTTTATCCATCAATATCTAAATCAAAGACCTAGGGAAGAATGCTGCCTATATGCAAGTAAATTACTCATCACCCTTTGATGAAGAGTGTCCCCACCCAGAATAAACTCAGTGGGTGTTTTCAGATCTCTAGCAAAGTTCTTTAAACATAATCTATTCAAGGATTTTCATACATACTGTAGGATGAATAATAATTTACACTTCACTTTTATTTTAACTTTTTAATATTTTTTCTTCTAAATTTCAGTAACACATCAGTGTTGCAGAGTATTGAGGAAGCTGCTTGGAAATGTTTTTCATATTCTAAATGAGGGAAGCCCATAAATATTTTAGTACTGGAGGTTTTTGCAAACGCTGTTTTTTAACACTCCTAGTAAATTCCAGCTCTGCATATTGCACTCTCTAGGGTGACATGCAATATGTCAAAAATATTTCTGCCAGATTTCACAGGTCTTAAAATATACGAGATTCAAAATTATTGATAGACTGGAGGTCTTAGTAAAGCTAAAGAGAAGGAGGGCAGTGAAAATGTTTATTTTCTTTTAGGTTCTATACAGATATTTGCATCTTCACAGATACATTTCATCTAACATTTACTAATCACCATTTAAAGTTTGTAAAGTTGACTGAGGGATCAAAGAAGTCTAAGAACTTTATGAAGTTTAAACAGACCCAAACTTTTCTGAAAACTTAAGCTAAATGAGAAAAATACCCCACTAATATTGTTAGGAATTTTACCTATTTTATAAGGTAAAGGTGTCAAGCTATTTACTAAAATCATGTGAAATAGTGAAAGCTGATTAGAAGGGCATATCTAACAACTGTAAAATTACAATTCTATATGGTCTAACTGCTGCCTGTATTGTAATGCCAAAGACACTTTCTTCAGTTGGCTTAACAGGATGAGGTTTATAAGTGCAGGGTCTTTGATTGGAAACTTGTGACAACATGTGGTGTGTTTAGCTGTAGAAACACAGAATTTTCCTTGCAAATAAAGTAATTATTAAGTATGTTACTAGTAAGTTAAGTTTTGTTGGAAATGAAGTATTTTCATGAAGTCAGGTAGGGCATTTAAAAAAAAAAAAAAAAAAAACAAGCATAAGTTATTCCATCTCCTTACAGACTCTGCCTTGGTGGTATTCTTCAGCCATTATGCTATGACACCTTATTTTATTAAGATTTCTAAGAACAGTATAGTTTTAAAGTAATGAAGGACTTTTCATCTTATATCAAGAAGGTTTGTAAATCCATCTTAACTTTCTTTTGAATACAGTGGAGAGTAATTAAATTGCGCAGGGCAGGGAGTTGAGTCCTACATTGTTTCTTGCTCTCACTGTACCCTGTCCGTCCTGGCAATTTTCTGAACTTAAAAGTATGCAGAAATCTCTTCTGTTCATAATACCAATGTGCATTAGTCTGGAAGAGAGCCCTCCACTGTCCTCTGTTCATTAAAATGATTGATTTAGACAATATATACCATTTCAGGACAGTACACAAAAAAGGTCTATGGTATCCAGGGTTGCATTAAGAAAGTATTGCCAGCAGGTAGGGGGAGCTGATCCTTCCCCTGTATTCAGGGCTGATGAGGTCATACCTGGAGTAGTGTGCCCAGTTCTGAGTCTCCCAGTACAAGAGAGACCTGGGTATACTGGAGACAGTCCAACAAAGGGCCACCAAGATGATCAAGGGACCAGACATCTCCTATGAGGAGAGGCTGAGAGAGCTGGGACTGTTCAGCCTTGAGAAGAGGCTTAAGGGTGACCTTATAAATAAATATAAATACATGAAGGGAGGGTGCGAAGAAGATGGAGCCAGGTGCAGTGATGTTCAGTGACAGGACAAGAAGCAATGGACACAAACTGAAACACAGGAGATTCTGTTTAAACATTCTGTCAGGAGATTCTGTTTAAACATTCTGCCTAAACATTGGGAAGAACTTCTTTACTGGCACAGGTTGCCCAGAGAGGCTGTGGAGTCTCCCTCCTTGGAGACCTTCGAAGGCATTTTGGATGTGGTCCTGGGCAACCTGCTCTGGGTGTCCCTGCCTGAGCAGGGGTTGGACTAGATGTCCTCTGGTGGCCCATTCTAGCCTCAGTCATTCTGATTCAGTGATATTATTAAGAGGTATTAGTAGGATAAATTATTTCTTAGGACGTAGAGAAGAAATATGTCTCTTGCTGTCTTTTTAAAGGATCTTGGCATGCATTTGAAAGTCAGCAGTGGTTTTGGTGGGAAAAAAAAGTGTGGAACTTATCAAATATGTTTGGTAAATATTTAAAGGATGGATTTACAGTTTATCACTTAGATATAACTGTTAGGAAACACACCTACAATTACTAGAGCACTTTCTTTTTATACGTTCATTTATGCAGTGTACAAAGCCCAAAAGCTTTATTTATTTATTTATTTATTTATTTATTTTGGTATTGCACATTTACAATACTTATGAAAGCAAAATAATAGATAAACAATACTGTTTTAGGTACTTATATTGATGTTCTTGAGGCTTCCTACTCTGGTCCTCCAATTAGGAATCTTGCAAATAGTATAGATAACTGACTTTCACTCCATAGTGAACAGTGTACTCCTACAATAGTTCACGGGACTTTTCAGGTGTGTATCCTTGAAGCAGGACTTTTTGAAATGCAGTGCAGGGAATAAATAATAATAGTAATAATAATAATAATAATATAATAAAAAACACAAAAATGTCCTTAAAATAGTATACTAATAGTACCACATCCAGTGAAGATGATATGATTCTATACAAGGGTGTTTTCATCTTGTCAAATATATCCCTGTTGCAGTTCTGATGTGAGCTCCTGCTAGCTCTTTCATCTGTTTCTGTTGTTATTTACCTGATTTGGTTCAGGAACACATTTTATGACTCATTTTCTTGGTGCCTCTACTCTGAAGAACTATTTGATGTAAAAGTTGAATAGGCCCTATGCATTTAAATGCTGCATATACACAGCAGACATATGCAATCAGTCTCACAGAGCCACTATCATACAGGTTGGTTTTCAATTACCAATGACTGGAGTGTTTTAGTGTAACAGGTGATTTTAACTTTGGTTCTTTATACATGGGAGCATCCTTCTCTTCTGCTTCTAATGCTGGCTAAGAAAAGACATTTTAAACATCTGAGAGAAACATTTTCATAGGCAAATTCAATGGCATGAAGATAGAAAATATCCGGTGATACCTGTGGTAACTTATAGAATAGTTTTCATAGTGAAAACATATATATATATATATATATATTTAATTTCACTTAAATATTGAAACCTTCTCTTTATTCATTTTAGTTTTGTTATGTATTCTACATGCTAGTATTAAATATTTGTAAAAAGTAGTATTTGTGAAGAGAAATTAAGATAATACTGTAGAAAAATCATATCTTACTTTATTAAAAAAAAAAACAAACACTGTAATGGTCTCAAATTTCTCTTGCAACTGAAGCAGAAGGTGCTTGATAGAACCTCTCTGAATATTGCTCTTGGCTGCAATAGGATTTTTAAATGTCAAAATTTTGTCTCTTGCAAGAAAAGGACTACCTGAGAACCAGGGACAGGGACAGCTGAGCCTAAACAGGCCTTGCTCACACAACAGAGGCTCAGGATGCCACTTGCTGCGTTCTGCAGTTGTTTCTGTGATCAGCTTGCTGGTGAAGCATACAGACTGGCTTAATGATACACATTCACAGTTACTTTGTCTGTTCAAAACCACTCAGTCCCTCCAAGAACAGCAAGGTTTAGAGAGTTTGGCAGTTTAAATATGTGTTGCAGGCAAAGGCGGTTTAATAGTTTGAAAATTTTCCTGGTCAAAACCGGATAATTTCTGTCTGCAAATTGTATCTGAGATGAAGGGAATAAAGTTTGGACCTTACTTTTGAAAATCTCTTTCATAAAAAATAAAGTCTTATAAATTCAAGCCTCTACTGTCAAAATCTCACAACAGCTGTCACTGGAGGAGAGCCTGTTTGCATGCCTACCTCTCTGTAGACTGGTTTGGAGCTCATTGCATGGTACATTCTTGTACAGACGGAAATACAATCCATGAACCGAAGCTCTGCTGCTCTGAGATTTCTTTACACAGCGCTGCCTCGTCAGTCAATTTGTAGGCATTTTAAAAAGCTTTTCCCCAGTTGCTAAAGTTTCAAGGGGCATCAGATACAGTTTTCAATATTTGATGACTGGGGTTAGCACTAAGTGAATTTTCAGAACATTTAGAGCAAAGAATGTCATTTCTGTGGATGGGATCTCTGTCTGCAAGTCAGTTCATTTCCCACAGGCCAGGGAGCAGCTATAAGACTGTAATAACTCTCAGTCACTGTTAAATGGGCCTGAATATGACCCAGATGTTGAAAGGTTTTTTCTTTTCATTTGAAAACTTCTATGTGTGCTTTATAACAGTCTCTTAGCATCTGTTTTCATTACCAGTTGTTTAATTCTCCTTTTGTTTCTGTTGATGGAAACTACTTACAACTGGATTATAAATGTCTGTATTACAAGAATCCTGGCAATAGCAAAAAATAAAAATTTAAAAAAAAATTGCAAAGCAAGAAATATTGGGACAAGAAAATTGAGTTTTCATTGGTTTCTCATTTTTACTGGAAAATGTTTAATAAACCTGAACAACTCTGTGGTATATTTCCTTTCTTTTCTGAGAATACACATTTTGAATGGACACCATGAAAAGTGGAAAAACATGTGACTGTGAGGTTCAAATTGTTACATATTAAGCAAAACCAGCAAATGTAAGGAATAATTCTTTACAAATGTAATGACTACTATCTTCTTCATTACAGGCAAAATGAACCCACGACCTACAGGGTTAGAACATCCATTTACAGGTCAAGTTTTTTTAATGAGTAAAACCTCACAGACATATTTTATTTTATTTTTTTCTTCTTTTTGTTTATTTTCTAAATATAAAACTTTGTGTAACACATTTTTTTTCCTTTGTATTAGCAAAAATTAAAAAAGAAAAGAAGAAAAATAAGAGAATAATTTTTAAAGTAGAGATTATAAAGGTAGTAAGCAATTGTAGCTACGGAAATTTGGTGTTGCCAAATTCCTTTCTGGACCATTGTATTTATAAATAGACCAGCAGTTCAATTGAGGGATTTTTACATTACTTAGGGAATAAAGAGAGAAATATTTCTCAGTGTCTCATTTTATTTCATTGTACTATGGTCTAAGCTAAAAACTCCTTTTATGATATACAACTTTTCAGACAGACATGAAAATTCCTGTCTCTGCAGTCAAAGCAGTGTGCATCAGACACTGAACTTTTGGAAACCTATTTGCTTGGAGCTTCACTAATCCATTTCCTGTACAGGATGATGATATATCTCATTCTTTATTGGTTTATTTCTGTCCCTTTTTGTGTGAAAGGCTGTTTAAAGAGAACTTGCTTCAAAATTGCATGCAAGTAATCGTCCCCCTAAGAATGCTGCTAGAGAAACTGTGTGGACCACAGGGAAAAAATCAGGTGATATGCTAATAAAAGTGTGTACATGCCTTCAGCATTTTTCAGAAAAGCTTTAAAAATTCTTGTTATTCTTTCTACTTCTTATGCTCTGAGGAAAGATGATCATGTGTTTTAGATCAAAGCTCTGAAAAAGGTTACAAAAGTCTCAGCAGACATCTGATCCCTGATCAGTTTAACCAAGAATGAGTTATATAGCAAGGTATTTCCATTTCTTCAGACTTTTCAAAAGATGTGGGTCAGAATTGTTTTGCAACTCATAGTGCAATGTCCATAATATATCAGCTATCTGTATAAAAAAAGTTGGATATGTTGGATATGATGCCATTTACACTGTTACTGTACTAATGGGCTTACCCTGATGTTTCTTGTGTGGTTGATGGGCTGCTTTCTGAATTTTCAGCATTGTTCCTACCTTGTTGGTGACTGTTCTGGTAACAGTTTCATTTTGCAGTATTATGTGAAATGCAGCAATCGTGCACAAAAGAATTTGCATTCAATTCTTTACTGGATGAAGTCTGTATTACTAAAGGACTAGCACAGGCTAGATCTACTCCCTGCTTTTTTCTGGATACACACAGTAGCAAAGTGTTCTTATTTATGACGGACTCTTTCCACTCAGGTCAGGAATTTTGTCCAAGGAGCAATTTTATTTAAAATGGTTGAAATAAGTTTCTCCCCTGTTCCAGACAGAGCTCTGTAGGTATCCACTAAGGACAAGAGCACAGACAGAATGTGTTCACTTCCTTCCATATTGTGTGTATCTATACTTCCATTTCTGCAAGCATTGAAATAACATTTTTTCTCGAGCTAAACCATTTAGTTTCTGTTCTTGGTCTCCTATATGCAATCTGGAAGTCACAAACTCATGTAATCTTTCTTTGGAATGGTGATTATCAGGATTTAAGACTACACATTTCATACAGTCAACAAGAACTTGCCCTCACTTCTTAAAGCTAGATTCTTCAAAAAGCCTTTTCTTATGCTGTCATCTCCCAACACATGTTCTGTTGCTCTCATTGAAATGCACTTCTCTAAAGAAAGTGTCTTTTTTTTTTTTTTTTAAAGTAAGTAAGGAAAAAATGACGTACAGGGTTTTATAGCTAGTCAATAATCTTCATGGTTCCAGAAATTTATACTTGTGTTACAAAGTTAAATGCCTTACATGCAGGTTAGTTCTCTTTTTATGTTTTCAGTATGTTCAGAGGAATCTTTCCCTTTCCTTATATCTAGGGAAGTCCAACCAAGTTGTCTCTTTGATTTGTTTCTGCTGCAGAATGACAGAATAATCCTTACACCTTCAGCCTGCCCTATGTCTGTCATTCAAGAACAGGTGGAGCTGTTTGCTCATGGATGAGTTCCAAGATATTAGTTTGATTTCTGCAGATAGATGTTTGTTTCTCACAGTCTTTTTAATTCCCCAAGGAAACCCTTAAAACTGTGGAAAAATCTAAAATTATGAACTTTTTGGTTGGTTTTATCAGATCAATTTCTAGCCATTATCAAGCAAAGAATGTATCTCAAATCTGATTTTCCTTTACTGATGTATGTCATGTGCTCAGCAGTGGCCACATCCCCACATATGGTTGAGATTTTCATAAGTCCACGCTTTGGGTAGAGGGTGTAGGAAGTGTTGTGATGGACATCCTGCAGCATTAGTGCATTACTGAGCCTATTATTTCCCCTTTGGTTTTCCCTTAAGGAACACCCCGGAAGAATTTATGGCCATCTCTCCTGCTGCTTCAGGCACAGACCTTCCTCTGCATTCTCCATTGCCTCATGTGACTTATGAAAACGATGTAGCTCTACTTGTTTATTTTTTCAATGATTTAGGTAATCGAAGATTTATATTGTCCTTCTGAAATGGCTGTCACTGGAGATTGATTGGAGACGCAGTCCATCACTAGCTCAGTAAATGATATCAGTCATTTCTCAAAGTCCTTTTCACATAGCGATTATGTTGCATACATTTTTCTTGGAACTTATGATATATCTGTAGATGAGAAGCAGGTGTCAAAATGATCTCTTTTTTTTTTTTTCTGAAAATAGAAGTAAAGTCAAATACATCTGCTACTATCATTTGATAGTCAAGTCTGTAGCTTAGTAATTAAGCTGAATATCCTGCTATCCTGATGAGTGTATTTTTATGGAAAAATGTGTACTTCTGTTACTTTCTCAATTTGGTTTTGACTTGGTTCATAGAAGGCAGTTGAATAGCTTA
Organism: Anser brachyrhynchus; assembly: GCF_964034855.1. Taxonomy (NCBI): domain Eukaryota; kingdom Metazoa; phylum Chordata; class Aves; order Anseriformes; family Anatidae; genus Anser; species Anser brachyrhynchus. The sequence goes on along the minus strand of NC_137694.1, from coordinate 203,319,191 downwards.
TGGGAAGTAGGACATAATATTTTTGTCATCATATTCCTTTTCTACCAGGTTCTTAGTGTCATTGAAATATGTGCAAAAACTGGAATGTCTGTGTCCCCTTTTCAGCTCTGTTGATTTGATGTATCCTTACACCAAAAATTAGATTTTTTTTCTGATGAGGTGATAATGACCACCTATCACACTTGTTTGTTTGCAGCTTTTCAAGGTTTAGTCATTTTTATAATAATGCTTCATGAGTGGTCTATTTTATTTATTTATTTATTTATTTGCCTAAATCTGAGCTTCTGCTGTGCTGTATGATGCATTTTGGTATACAATGCAATCAGTACAGTTGAAAGTCTGTCTTTAGAATAAATAAATAATAGAATAAATAAATATTATTCACATCCCATTTTACAGTATGAGGATTCCAGGCAATCATCACAAAGTCACCAGGCATTGGAATTAAGTTCTCAAAGACATATTTCTCTTCAAAAAGATTATTTTTTTTCATTGTCATGAAAGGGTAATGCAGCTTCTTTTTACATATTATACAGGTACCAAGGGTTATTCATTTTTAAAGTCTAGTTCAAGAGATTTGTGGAGATGGAAGAAAAGCTACTGTTTCATATCACTAACTTGTAGTGAAATCTTCACACATGCCACACAGATATATGTGTTTATTTTTGTCTTTCTTTCCCCATATTCTGTTTGATATAGCTGTTGTATCTATTAGAGGTTTCAGTGTGTAGAAAATTAGATATAACTCTTTCAGGAAAACATTTTCCTGCAAGAGCAAAAATTTCATCCACATGTCCTTGTCTTTACAATTAACTCCTTTTCTTTTGCCACTAGCTTTCATGCTCCAGAATTTCTCCACCATAAAACAAGCTTTCTGGAGAAGAGCAATAATATTCCCTTCAGAGGCAATCAAAGGAGTCTTAAAACATAAACTAGTTATGCAATCAATAACTTCTTGGCTCATATAATATAAATGCAGTTCAACTGAAAATGTTAAAGGGAAATATCTATTTTTACTTCCTGGGAGGTAGAAGTTCATTCAAAAACATCTGTGAAAATAATGTCAGTCAAAGCTTCTAGGCTGGTATGATAGAGATCTTTACACCCAAGCAAATAAAACCAAACGTCTTGACATGCTGAGTGTTTCTTTCCAAATATGTTCATGTCACTGTTTTTCATCTGGTACAGCATGTGTTGCTGACATCTTTTTACCTTTTTGCTAAATTTTGTCTTTATTTATTTTATTTTATTTTATTTTATTTTATTTTATTTTATTTTATTTTATTTTATTTTATTTTTTTACCCACAATAAGAAGAGCACACACCCTATAGGTATTTCTGTATGGATCAAAGTCATCTTTCATTTTTCAAAAGAAGCAGTACTAGGACAGATAGGTAATATTTTATTTTGTCACAGCATTCTATTTCTTGTAGCTGCCCTTTATCCAAGGTCTATGTTTCTTCCACTGGTATGTCATATCAACAAGTGGTTCTTTCTTCTATTTGCAGCCTCTTTTGAAAAACTTGAATAATCATAGTCCGACATCTCTTCTTTGCATTTTCAAATATCTGTTGTCAGGAGTAGTGTATTTGGACTTATAGCTTGTCACCAATGTGACATAAATTTTCAATGTTCTTTTCAAAATTTGGTTTTCCTTAAAAGCAGTTCTACTGAAATCTTCCTTGATGTGTAAAATAGTATTGAAGAGACAACAATACTGTTATATATTTCTCCTTCCAATTATTACCCTTCTGTGCAGCCAACACAGATAGTGAGACATGCCCAGTCTTTTCAGAGATTTTTTAGTTCTAGCCCTGCATTTTGAGATATGGAAGTCCTGCACTCTGGCCTTGTGCTTCTGATAATACATGTTACTGTTACACAGACTTGTCCACTAGATATGTACTGAATAGCTACTTTGTGTCAAACGTTTTCAGAATTCCCCTTAAACCTTCATCACTGTCATGGCTGATGGAGGAGTGCTCTTTGCCCACTTGGTCTCTCTCCTCCAAAGATATCTCAACAATTTGATTTAATGTTATTATCAGTCCCAATACAAACATACCACCTTTTCACCTCTAGGAGAGAGCACTTGCTAAACTCAGTTCCAAGCAACTGTAACCATTCTTCCAGTCACAGAAGTAAGTTGTTTCCCCATATGCCCCTCCATATATCTCAAAACCAAGACTCAGAAGAATTCTCTAGGAGCTTATGCCACAAAAGCAGCTACAATCAACCAGACCAAAGAGCCAAGGACATGCAAATCCTTATAAGACTGATATCTGGCACTGGATTGAAGTCCCATATCACTTTTCCAGATCATTCCAGACCATTGCTTTGTTAATTTTAAGCAGGAAGCTGGAGGCACTCAAACTTTCTGTGCTGGCTTTGGTATAAGAACTTTTCAGCTCTCAGAGCTCTAAGGGAGGTAGGGTGTCAATCTGTACATATTCTGCAGGAAATCAATCTTGTTTCACAGTTCCTGGACTGACCCCAGAGTAGACCCATTGCAACTGAAATGTATACGTTCCACTCCATTGTTTCATGCCAAGGAATCACCCAAGTGTGTGCCTGGCTTTGCTGATACTTCACAACAGCCTGGCACTGCCTATGAATGAAGGAATTTTGCCTACCTATCTGATGGGCAGCAACTTCATTTGCAGCCACATCCCCTATGTTGCAGGAAAAAAGTCCCATGAAAATGTTAATTTTTAAAAACTGATTTATATATTCCTACCATTTACCTTTGGTGGCTCCTGAAGTCTCAAAAGGAAGTAGGTGGTCATGAGAGACGACCGTATTTCTATACAAGCTCATGACCTTTAAAAGTCTGTAGATTATGTAGAACGGATCACACACCTATCACACACGATAAATTAAATCCTGAGGTTGGTCAGACAACTGTCATCCTAAGAGTGACCATTTCTATTGCCTACAAAGGAGTTAAAGACAAAAACAAAATTGGATGCAGACATTTTTACCCTATAAACATCAATGAAATTACACATTCATCTCAGATATTTGAGCCCATCACAAATCTTGCAAAACGATGGCCAGACGCTGCTTTCATTTCTCTTTGGTTCCCAGTTACAGGTGGGTATCCTTCCACATATTTTTCAGTGTGGACACCCCCTGAATGGTCTTTGGAAGAAAAAATATTAAAAGAGTTTAATTCATATTTTACAGAAAACTCCAGTCCTCAAATTTTAAAGCAGAAAGGTCAGAAGTCTTAAACATTGTTTTGTTTGAAGGTCATTATGTCTCCGTTTGTTCTACAAATACCCAGGAAATGAAGACCAATTGGTTTCCATTTGCAGTCTAAAGCTGGATGAAAGCTGTTTGCATGCTTTACAGGAAAATATGAACTTGCTGTATCTTCAGAACCTTTTTTTCTCCTATTTCTGAATAAGCACAGTCATTAACTTTTTGAGTTGTCTCATGCTTTATAGAAAGTAGGATATGGTTTTTTTTTGTTTTTTTTTTTTTTTCAGGTGCATCTCATCTTCAGTCTTATTGTTGTATCAAAATATTGTTGATGTTCCGCAATTCTGGGAATTAAATCAATTAAATTTTCTTTGTATTCTTTCTTTCCTGTGAGATAGCTTATTACTACAACAGAGCTTATCTCATTTTTCTCTGCCAGATTTTTTTTTCATTCCAAAGATATGAGGAACTCTGATGCTACTCTTTATGTACCAGAGCCTGTCCTCAATTAATCTTTACAGAAAAGACCAGTTTATTTTGTTGCACTACAAATAGATCTTCTACATTGCTTTTGGTAAGGTATTAAATTAACAGAAAATTCTTTCTTCTTTGCTCTTCTGAAAAACCTGGGTAGTAACAGATTTATATGGTCTTCCTTCCCCATGAACCACACTTATCTGCTACAATTGGATTTTGTGAGACAAGAGCCACAGTCTATATGCATATGGACTTGCTTTTTTTTTTTTTTTTTTTTTTTTCTATTTCTGAAAGACCTGCTCTTTCTGAAAACAGAAAGAGAACAGGAGAAGAGGATTATCAAAAACATTAATATTGTCAATACCTTTCAGCACTTTTTCAGCACTGTTGCTGGTTTTCCTTCTCTATTGGTAATATTAAGAGTCTATATTCTACATTTCTTTATGAACTATAATCTTTGCCTTCTGAGGCAGAAATGACCTCAAAACACATACCCAAGCCATATGCCACCTTCTGGTAAATCTCCTTCTCTTATGATTATTGTCAGTATAATGTTGTCCAACTCACAATCAGTAACCATTTCTTAAAATCTTGCTCTTCTGAAACTACTGCTGTCATTAAAAAATCTTGCCACATGCACTGCTGGGTGGGAGACTGAAAGAATATGTTTTTGAAGGACACAATTCCATCCACCAGTACTCTGATGGTACTTCCGATCAATATTTGTGATAATATAACAGTAAATTCAGTGCCTCCACAATAAAGCTGCTAGCATAGCAAAATACAAGCTTCTATAGAAATACCATGGGTCTCCAATGGTCTTTGTTATGCGTCAGGAGATGAAGAAAACTGATTGCCATTTTTCTTCTTCCAGAATTTTGTTCAGGCAACTCCTGTAGAGCACCCGATTCCCTGAGTACCTGATTCTTCATTACATCTCTTCAGAGAAGGAAGCTATAATTTTTTGCAATGATATTTCACTTGTATGAATTTGTAAGGGTATTTTTTAGGTCTGTAATACTCTTCTGTGCACAGCTTCTTAGTATCAATATTACTAATTTTTTATATTCTAATTCTTTATAGAAAAATGATCTGTGGTTTGTCATACTATTTGGTATAATTAAAGAGACTCAGCATGGATGGAAAGATCTTTTCCATTGTTATTCTGAACAAGGTTCTTCAATTTTGGTATAAAACATGTGGCCTCTTTATTCTGCTAGATCATGCTCCAGCATTGTTGAACTTTTTTGTTGAAGCATTTGGCCTGGATGTCAGATTTCTCTCTGCTAAAATCATTTTCTTATTGTTTTCATGCCCTGCGTAGAAGAAAATTATATATGGAAGTGTATCCCTTATTTTCAACAGGGATTTACCAAGAAAGGCTGTGATGCTGTTTAATGGTTAACAAGAAACCATATGTCATCTTCTGCATTGTTTGAAAAAACATGAAGTGAATAAATCAACATTTCTGGTGCAAGTCTCCAGCACTTCTTGAATGATCTGCAAGGTCACAGGCTGACAGTGCCCGTGCTTGTAATAATTAACAGATATGACTGAATGTGGATTTGAAGATATTCTGTCATAGATTAAACATCAGTTGGACTTGTTTCTCAAAGTCCTATTCCTCTTCAGAAAGGAAAATTACTGTTGTCAGAAGCTCTCTTGCAATTTAAACTATCATTATAAGTGAAATGCAGGTGTCAAAGACAATTTCTTTCTTTCAGACAGCAAGTTCAGCCAAGGATTCCTATGAAAAAATGAAGCAATCAATCAGTATTGCTGAAATTCCTTGACATGTTGGGTACTGTTGGTAAAGTGTTTTCTTCCTTACCCTGTATGTTCACATCTCTACCTTCTCCTGGAAACTATAGTGACTAAATTCTCATTTTTTGTTTTGAAGCTACTTTAGAAAAACCTCCAGGCTGTAAGATGAATCATCCATCTTTACTCTCAGCATTGTATTGGTCTTCTGTAAGGAGCAGGCAGCACCATTACCTCTTTCACGCTGTTTTCATAAGATTGCCTATTTCTTCAGCATCAGAGCAACCTCAGCCCCTGCAATGTTATTCCTAAAATATCTTTAATGCATACGAAAATTGCAATACATTTTGTTTTGGGAAAATGTCAGTCCTTATTAATTCTGTTTCTCACCCCACAATTAGAAGAATCTGTGTACCAAGAAATTGCAAATCACATTTCTGGGTTACCTTAACTAAGAAAAGTGGTGGGATTCTCATTTATGTCATCAAATCAGATATAGTATAAAAAAGTTCACCCCTCTCACCCAGCAATCTAGACTTTGTAGACTATTAGAAGGCTATGTTCTGCTTAAGGCAAAAGCATATATTATGCTGTTTTTCTTAATATAACTGCTTTTCATTTGGGGCATTGCTGCTATCTATTATGATTTCCAATAAGAGTAGTTCTGGGCAACCTGCTCTAGATAGCCCTGCCTGAGCAGGGAGATTGGACCAGATTACCCCAGAGGTCTGTTCCAATCTCAGCCATTCTGTGAGTCTATGAAATACAGAATATTTCAGGTCTTTCACAGATTTGACATGCATTTCCACTTATTTCTCCAAATCCTTTTTCCTGTAGAATGCTTACTGTAATCAGAAAATCTGTTGGAAAAGTTCTCTATTTCAGGTAACACACAAGGTTATAAGATATAACTATTGTTCACATAATCTCATATGTGAATTTTGACAACACAATACCTTATTGAATTTATTGTTTGTTTTTGCCATGAACTGTATATACTTGCTAAACACTTAATAATGTAGTATTGTGACACCTATTTTTCCAAAATGCTCATATCTCAAAAATTTCCTCTTTTGAACAATAATGATTTACCCTCCTTTTCAAATCTGTAAGGAAGTGGTTGCAGGGCAAAGGACAGTATTGACTGTACCAGAGAATCATTCCTGGGAGTTAATCTTCAAATTTCAGTAGAAACTCTGTGAATGTCTCTGTTCTCCAAGACCCGTCATCTTTATCTGAGGTACATTTTTGAAGAAACATGAAGTAAATAAATCAACATTTCTGGTGCAAGTCTCCAGTATTTCTTGAATGATCTGTAGGGTCACAGATTGACAATAGCTGTATTTGTAATTTCCCCTTTCACTTTTGGAAATTTAAGACCATTGTTTGCTGAAACAGTACAGTTCTGGAACTATCATATTTTGTTACTGGTGGAAGATTTAGAACAAATACTTTTCACAAAACTCAACATTCTCCTTGATTTATCTATCTCTTTCTCTTTCTTTCTTTCTTTCTTTCTTTCTTTCTTTCTTTCTTTCTTTCTTTCTTTCTTTCTTTCTCTCTCTCTCTCTCTCTCTCTCTCTCTCTCTTTCTCTCTTTCTCTCTTTCTCTCTCTCTCTTTTCCTAAAGTCCTGTTCCTCTTTCAGATGAGAAGTTACATTACATCACTCTTTTCGCACAAAGTGCAGGATGTCTAAATTGATTCTAATTTGATTGTCTTTTTGCTGGATGAAAATCTAACAAGCACTCATGCCAGGTCTTCTAGTCTTCTTAATTTTCAATGGTAACTTTGTAAAAAAAAAAAAAAAAAAAAAAATGCACTGATGCACTGATCTAGGTTAAAAAGGAAACAGACTTTGTTCTCAGTTCACTTTTTTTTTTTTTCCTCAACCACCCATGTTTTCTCAGAGCATCCACTAATAGAAGAACATCAAACTATTGCTGTGTCTGAGGAAACCTTTTCCTTGACTTGTACCTTTAATCCAATGTAAACAAATGCATATTTTAGGTCAGGAGCCAAAATGTCTATTCATTGGTATTTTTCTGCCTCCATAGAAGGAGAGAGAAAAGAAATATTATTTTTTCTATAGCTTGCCCCATCCTGGCTATTGGAACTTCCTCTTTTTTGTCTTTAGCAAAAAGCACAGATGTTCCCCATTACTAGTGCTCCAGTGAAGCCACATTACCCAGGCAAATATGGCTGTAATTTTCATACATACAGCTGTTGATCTCTTAGCAACTGCTGCAGGGCCACAACAGTCTGCTCATGGATCTTCTGGCTTCTATTCTGTCTCATACAGACCAGGCAGTGACATTCCACACACCCTGTGTGGTGACTTTACCCAGCGGGGCAGCTGAGCTTCATCACAACCCCCTCATTCCCCCTCCTCAAAGGGAAAGGGGGAGAAAATACGACGAAAAGGGCTCAAGGGCTGAGATAAGGACAAGGGAATCATTCAACAATTATTATCACAGGCAAAACAGAATCAGTGTAGGGAGATTAGAGAAATTTATTACCTACTACTAACAAGCTAGTAAAGTGAGAAACAAACAAAAGAAACTAAAAACACCTTCCACTCCCCATCCACCCTCTTCCACCTCCTCCTCCCGAGTGGCGCAGGGGAATGGGGAATGGGGGCTGCAGTCAGTCCCTGATGCTTCGTCACGGTCCCTCTCTGCCCCTGCTCCCCGTGGGGTCCCTCCCACGGGATGCCGTCCTTCCCGAACTGAGCCTGGGGGGCTGCCCACAGGCTGCAGCTCTTCCAGAACTGCTCCCACACGGCTCCGTACCACGGGGTCCATCCCCCAGGAGCAAACTGCTCCAGCACGGGTCCCCCACGGGCGGCAGCTCCCCCCAGGCCCCCTGCTCCTGCGTGGGCTCCTCTCCACGGGCTGCAGCTCCGGCCCGGGGCCTGCTCCTGCGGGGGCTCTCCATGGGCCGCAGCCTCCTCCAGGCCACATCCACCTGCTCCACCGGGGGCTCCTCCACGGGCTGCAGCGTGGAGATCTGCTCCGTGTGGGACCCGTGGGCTGCAGGGGGACAGCCTGCTCCACCAGGGGCCTCTCCACAGGCTGCAGGGGAACTTGTGCTGCGTGCCTGGAGCACCTTCAGTCCTCCTGCTGCACTGACCTGGGGGATGCAGGGTTGCTTCTCACTCCTCATTCTCCCAGCTGCTGTTGTGCAGCAGTGCTTTTTTTTGTTTGTTTGTTTTTTCCCCGTTCTGAAATCTGCTCTCACAGAGGTGCAAACATCGCATCGCTTATTGGCTCAGCTCTAGGCAGTGGTAGGCAGTAGCCAGCTGAAACTTGCCCTTTTCTAACATGGGGCAGCTTCTGGATTCCTCTCATAGAAGCCACTTCTACAACCCCCTGCTACCAAAATCGTGACACATAAACCCACTACATCCCCATGAACCTCTTAGTTCTTTTCCTGCTTCCATTCTGCTTTACAGTGATTTTTGTTCCCGCATTTTCGTTGTTTCGCTCAAATATAATAGAACAAATTTCCACTTAATTTCCAGTTTCTTTATAATGGCAGTAAAGACATAGTTTTCCTCTGCTCTTCCACTATACCCACCTGCCGTTCTCTTCAGCACCCTTCCTTTCTTCCACATTTTCTTTCCCAAATCCTTCCCATGGGTGAAGTACACTGACCAAGTCTCATTCAGGAGTGAAGCCAGAAGCTGAGCCCACTTAGGCCCTTCAGGTGTGGATAGAAGTCTTTTCCAGTGTTAATTCTCTACAAACACAAAGAAGAGGACAGACAATCATGAGGAAGATGAAGTCAGTTCTACTTATCATTATATGAGGATGATTTCTCGCTCCTGAACCAACTCCTTTTGCTGATCAAAATAACTCTCTAGCACAAAATCTTTTCATATCTGTGTCCTAAAACCTTTGTACTTAAGATCATGGAATGGAAAAGTCACTCACTGCAAAATATTCCCTTCCCATGTATTCCAAGTATCCCAAAGTCCCATTTGGGGTCTCTCAACAGGTGTTCCGTTATACATATGTATATATTTACACATGTATGCACACACAAAGAGCCTTTTTTTTTTTTTTTTTTTTTTCAATCAGTGAACTCCAGGACAGGTCCATCCTATCTCCTTCCTAACTTCAGATTAATGGTAGATTTGGATTCCTTTTCAGGACTATTTTCCAATAGCAGGAATTACACCTTATACAGTCACTGAACAATGAATAAAATATTTCCACTGCCTGGTAACTTACATTTGAAGAACTGTTGACATGGTTTCCTTTTTTAGATAATTAAACAATTCCCTGCATTTTGTTATTGATATTATTTTCTGTCATGAATCTATTACATACTTCTAAAATTATCTACTTATATTTTAAGTATACACTCATAAAGCGGCAATCTGGGGTCTTCATGTACATTTACACTTCACTCTGTTTCTTCAACTAGATATACTGGATTGAAGATCTTTCTCTCTGTATACCATACTGTAACCAGGTAGCCCTATAATACAGTATTGCCATTGGCCATAAGTTGTGTACTGAGTCTGTAGGGTCTCAGGCCTGAGGCTTTCCAGGCTTGTTCTGTCTGGACATTTCCTGACCTGTCCAAAGTTTTGTTTGACTTCATGTAGCTGTGACAGCAATGTCTCTACTCTTTCAGGTGTTTGTTGCTAGTTTGTTTTACCTTTGTTTATCTTTGTGTGGTACCACTATAGTTTTATGTAGATAGCAGTAGCAGCCAGTTGTTCTAGGTAGAATGACATATTTATGACCAACACATTGATGTAGTGTACAGAAATACAGGTAAGTGAGCATAGGCCTTGAGAATTGGAGGCACAGGGTGTGGTGCAGGGGAGTACAGGCACGAACTAGTAGGAGATGTGGCACAGGCTGACACTGGAGGACCCATGCTACAACAACTCATTAGTATTCAATTAAAAATATCTCCAGATCTAGAGATGGACAAAACTGGTTTTAGGGGTAACAGAATGAAAAAAAAAAAAGTGTGTGATAGGTATTTTACATAGATGTGGCCTGGTGCTGCAAGCAAAGACAGCGAAAAGTGTAAATACACATATAAAAGAGGACTACTTCCTCTTTGCCCATAAACAAAATCTTGAACATAACACTACAAATATGACATGATGATGTGTTAGGACAATAACTGGGACTCTGATCCACAATGTGATTGATCATCTGAGGACATAACAGCAAGCTTAGAATGGAAAAGTGTGCTATTTCAAGAGGAATGGGATAACAGGTTTCACCAGCCCAGACTTTATCTGTATAATGTTCTTAGCATTATTTCATGTAGATTGTTGTGTTTGTTTGTTTGTTGTTTTTTTTTTTTCTTCAGACTTTGCTATAAAATACATCCTAGTTAATATAAGTTCCTATGAGCCTTTTATCCTGCTACGCTGTTGTAATTCTGTGCAACTGACAGTGTTTATACTGAATCGTTAATTTTCTTGGGTTAGTGCAGCACAGATGCATCTATTATCCTGAAATAATTTGAAAATAGGATATTTATTGCTTGCATTTATTTTGGAACATCAAGACAGAAACAGTTCTGATCGATTCTCTCAATTTTCTACTCATCTAATGCTGGGTTGCTTTTTGCAGTAATTTCTCCCCATTATTTGTAGATACGAAATGCTGTAGTCTATTGTGCTGCCAAGATTCAAAGGAGTTTCCTATCATCTTTTCTTCCCAAGGGAACTGCAATCTATAGCTATTTTCCGCTGCTGAATTTTCATAAAAGCACTTGTCTTGAAAGTTTGTATATAATAGTCTATTATAGTAGATAGTTTTATTGCCAAGGAAAGAGAAGCAGTAAAGTTATCCAAAGCTCACAACTTCACACTTGCTCTTTCCTCCTTCAAAACAGTAGAGTAGGAAGTATTATTTATTGTCCTTTATAACAATTAAAGAATCAGTCAACACCCAAATAACAGAATATATTTTTTTTAACAGATATATACTTATATATTTCAAAAATAGATGATATTAATCAATAGCAGGGATATCTGTCCTTGGAATTATTTATTTTTTTTCCTAAGATATATTGCACTCTGAGAGTGTTTCATTAAAATTTCTGTGATGGGATGTTTTTACTCCTGTACAATATGCAAATAACCTGAGCCAGAAAACAAAAGAAAACAAAATATATCTTCAGGTCAGTGTTACAAGTAGATGTGTGTATATGTGTGTGAGTATGGAAATTATATATATATATTTATTTCTATATGCACTCAGTAAAAAATTCCATTCTGAGGGATTTCAATTCCAGATGGAAATCTTTCCAGAAAGCCTTTCCTCATAAAATATTCTTCCTATTCATTTCGAAGATGTAAGTTCAGACATTCTTTATGAATGAGACCAAAAGCTAGGATCAGCCTTTGAATTTTTTGCTCATCCCTTGACTGGGACAGACAGATAAGAAAGAATTTAATTTAGGTACAGGGTGAGAATTTCAGTTTTACTCACATTTATAGGAGAAAGTACCACAGCCAACATTTCTATCTGTGCTTTCTCTTTAAGTGCTTCTGTGAAATCTAGGTAGAAAAGGTTTCCATTTCTTATGCATGGTGAGAGCTATAGACACAACTATAATGTTCCTGTTGCTTTTGGCAAAAGTAAAAAACATGGTAAACTTTTATTTTGCAATTGTCCTTGTCATCGCAGTAGAAACTAGACTAAGAAATTAATTGTCATTTGGGCCTCTATCATCTAGCATTTTGAGGAAAGAATATTGAAGTCATCCGGGAAAGACAGATTTCATTTATTTATTTATTTTTGTTTATTTATTTATTTAAGAAGACAGTTAAGAGTTCCCTTGTAATATAAATTTGCATATTAGCTAGGCTTTGGTATAAGTTTTGCTTAAAAGAGACAGAATTCCATGGTAAGGGTAAATATGAGATTAATACATCTACCTTTAGGCTACATTTATATTAGCAAGCAATTTGTCATAACAGAACTAGCTCAGAAGATTGAGACATTTTGTTGTTGGCATACCTGTATCTGTAGTATTTGTCACTTTATGGGTTTATTTTGACCAAGACTTTGGAGTTCTGGATTGAAGGTGCCCATAGTGCATATGGACCGATGTTCTGTGAATGCCCATCCTTTGGCTTGGTTCCTCATGTACATATTCAAGGTGGGACTTTTATGAACTGAACCAATGCACTGAAAATGAGAGTAGATGGAAGATTGAAGCCAAACTACTGCTCCAATGTTGCTAGGGTTGATAGATACAATATATTAGGTGTTAATGTGTGAACTCAGTGCCTTCCCTTCTGTCACAGTTAGCTGAGATATACAGAGTAGATTCAGTTGCCTAGGTTTAGATGCCTAGCACCATTTCATGCACTAATGTATCCTGCCTGGCTTTGATGTGCTGTTCCAGAATATTAGGGGTTTTCTATAGGTCTTCCACCAAATTTTTCAAATACAGAGCTTTTGGAAACTTGGTTATTATAGGTCATGCCTTTAGGCATCTACTTTGAGTGAGATGAGTTATTCCATGAGCAGTATTGAGTAACTACATTGATTAAAGCATGAGTTCAAACACCCAGTTGATGTGCAGGCACTTAGGTATCTTGTTTAAAAGCTGAATCTCACTCTCAAGGTTTAGTTCAGTTACCTAATTGTAGGTATTTATTTATTTGAAATCCCATAGGCTATGTGAAGTATTTTCAAAGTGCCAGAATAGACTCAGAGGAGCCCATGCTCATCTGCAGCAACTGCTGGAGGACACAGAGATTGCCATGGATCAGAGTAGCATATATTTAGACAACAGAATTGAACTGCTGGTGTAAAACCTTTAGTTTATTATTTCCTTGATTGCATGGCATAATATATATTAGAAAATCAACATTATTTACTCTGTTCATGATAAACACTTGCAAATTTTTGGATCTTATTGGTCATGACATAAATATCAGGCCATTCTATAAATCAACACTATATTGTTTACATCTATAAGAAGTTGTTCTGTCAATGTTGTTATGGTCAACTGATAACTGTTCTGCTTATATAAGGTCATATCTTAAACCTGTTGGAACATCTGCGGAGAGATTTTGAGGGTAAACTTCCAATCGCTGTTGTTTAATGTCATTCTCTTACATGGCCTTGTGTACATACATTGAAGAGTGGTAACTTCAGTAAATGAGTTCAAGTATACTGTTTTTGAAATGATGAGACCAGCTGTGAATACATAAAAATCACTGTTGATTATGGAAAATTTCTTGACATCTTTCACAACAAAGGCGTCACAGTTATTTTGGCACAGTACAAAATGATATTTTTCAGCTGTCAATGATGTTTCAATGGAGAAGAAAAAGCTGAGACAATCATTATCATTGAATCACTGGAGTTTTACAACTCCAGCAACAATAGTTTAGTTCATAATGTCTTTCACTAAAAATGAGACTTTTGTTAAAGAATGTCCTCTTAGCTGTTTTCCTGGCTCTGCCTTTTCCTTTTACAAAATTAAATGGAGGAATATTCTGGAAACAAATTTTGTTTATAGGAGCAAAAAATTCTGTCTGAAAGCATTACACGTCCACATCTTGTAACGTTTCCCTGAAGACCTTTATATTACCTCTACAGTAACTTCTTGATCAACAACAAACATTACTTTGCAAATTTTCATCATCATTAGACCTTTTACCATATGGAGGTGACTCCATTCTCACCTAGGAGGAACCAAATCTGTTGCAAGCTCTATCTCAAATTCTCATAATCTTTTGCAAAGTCTGATGAGTCATACACAGATGTCCTCTGTCTTTTGAACTGCCATCTGTTGTAACTGGATGGAAGATGTTTGGAGATTTCTGTCAAAGTGTATAAACTTTTTTTTTTACTGAAAAGCCTATTCCTCAGACAGCATGTGTTAAAGAGTAGCCCTGGAAAGACAGCAGCTGTTTTTGAGAGCATAGCAAGGCTCTGCTTCTGTTAATTTACTTGTAGTCCTTTCAGAATGAAAATTGGACGCCATTCTCATTCATCCTGAAAGTTTTAAGGACTGTCGAAGCTGTACAATTAGGATTTCTTCACAGCCATCTTCTTTTGCTTCGTTCACTTCTGTTGAAACAGATGGAGTCATAACAGTTCTCTGAGGCATTCTTTAGCTGGTACAATATGAGCGATGAATGTTTGTATATGTTTGATGTGTTTTTTCATCCAGAGGTCATAGCATTTGAGTCCAAGGATATTTTACACTAGCCTGTAAAGTGAGTTTTGTAAGCATTATGGTAGGTATGCACTTTATGTGGATAATATTTGTGAAAAATGTGCCTATTATGTACATCTATTCATATTATTTTAGCCTTAAAGATAGAAGCTTATGAAATTCTCTAACTTTTTTAACTTCCAGAGACAGCAACGTAATTGTAATAGGCATCTGAGATATTTTATAAGTCTTGGAGCTTGTTGTGTCTTGTATTGTACTGTATGAAGCTCCTTACCACGACAGTATTCCTACTCTACCCAGACTATCAGGATTAAGTCAGACCCATGTGACTATTTATTTTGCTCTACATTAGGAAAGTGATTTCTGTGGTCTCCATTCTTTTTTCTTTTTCTGTTTCAACACCATAAATTACATGCCAGGGAGAGACAAATTACAGTGGTGCTTTAATTGTAAGATGACTTGTCATAAAAATTGCCAAGTCCATTCAGAAAATTAGTTAGTGGTGAAAGAAATCACATCTTAAACGCTGCTTAGAACCTTATCCTCAGCTATGAAATAGTAGATGCTTTGAATGCCATAGATCCTCGGTTCTTTTAATCATTCACAGAATTATTGCCCAGTGGTCCAGTGACTTTGCAGATTTGGCTGTTTCACTTGGTGACCCGAAGAGAGTTACAGGTTTTCACCCCAAAGAGCAATAGCTTCATATCATTCCCCTACGTCAAAAGCTAACATCACTGTTCAGCAAAATATTGATTCTCTACATCAGGAGAATACTTCAGGGAATTTGAAATTCACTTTCTTCTTAATTTTCAGCCCAGTGCATAGCTCTTCAGCACTGTATCTACTTTTGTCCATTCTGTTTTTTAATCAAAATCGTCTGTGTATAACAGAATATTTCTGTGACATACATTGATAACCTAAAATAAAAGATGATAACAAGATAATATGACGTCTTAATGTGTATTCTGCAGTCTTCTACATGTACCTGTGTATCTGTCAGTTCATCTACCCATCCACCTATCCATCTGTGATGGATGAACTTGGAAAAAGAACTGGGAAATAAAAAGTTGTTTTGCCTGTGTTTTTAGAACATTATTGCGTTTGAATATGATTGTCAGATAAGAGTTCAAAAAAGCTCAGGTTATTTCATATTTTTATTAGAAAAGATAGGTTATGAATGGCATTTTCCACCTAATATTCATAGCCATGCAATCATAGAGTTTTTATGTAGGGAAGGCTTTCTACAATGTTTTAAATAATAGGAGTAAATGTAAAAGTGAAGATATGAGCACATGAAACAGAGATAAGACCTAAAAATGAAAAAGAAGAAAAGAAAGAGAGGATGGAAAAGAAAAAAAGGAGTTGGGAAGGAACGTGTCATGAAGAATGGGAGGAACATATGAAATTTTGTAACATTTCTTCCTCTTATTCATACTGTTGTTTTAATGAGGTGAATCACTTATTCCAGGACCAAAGTCAATGTATTTTTCATTTAGAAAACATAGTTCTGGATTTTCAGTTAAAATATTTTTGGATATTTTAATATATAGGAAACAATAGCAAAGATTAAGGTTAAACATATGCAAGAGATCCCTTTACTTATTGCAAGAGATCCCCTTACTTATTTCATTCTGTAAAATCCTTCATCAACCTTTCTTCACATATGAGTGGCAAGTGGTTAGAAATGTAAAAGATCACTAGAAGCTAGATATTACTTGATGACAGCAGCTAATGAAAACAGTTGCTTCTGGCTCAGTGGACACAGGCCAATGAAGAGGATAAAAAGTATGAGGTACATATGGCATTGGTAGAACTATACATCCTTTGAAATTGAACCAAGATAGCACAGCCAGAAAAAAATGTTGCTGAAGAAGTGACTAAGCAAAGAAAAGTAGAAATACTATTTTGGATCCTTACCAACATAACTAAACCATTGCTCTAGCTTTGTTTAATTGTTACTTACCAGAGGAGAGGTTCTTCCAAAAGCCCAGACCCTCCCTCATGCCCAGAGACCTGAGAAAAGGAAAAACAATATGACAGACAGCTGTTATTGGGCACTCTTCTGAGGAACTACATTCCTGCCAGATGCTCTTATTTACAGGAGATGCTGCAATAGCCTTCAGCCCTCTAAATCTAATATTACTGAAGTGCTGTATCAGTATTAACTAATTGTACTCTCACCATCAGCCTGTGGCATACATAATCAGATGAGACAGTTTTGTTTTGTCAAAGGAAAAGCAGGCTGTAGGGGAATAACTAACAGTCATACGCTTAGACTTTAGAACTTAACAGTGAGTATACCTGTGGTTTCTGCTTGTTACTGTTGCTGCTAAAGAAAGAAAGAAAACAAATGTTCCACCTGCACGTCAAGCAGCTCAAGGCTTTTCACAGCTCTCCTGGCACTTTCATTCCTGCCTTGCATCATGGTGTGATGACAGAGTGTCTCTGAGGGACAAAACGTCAAGTTCAGTTGTAACTCTTCAGCCAGGTGGGTTCAGAGCTTATTGGCAGTGGTGACCAGCACATGTTAACAATCTAGAGAATTATTTTAAAAAACTGGAGGAAAAAAAGGCTTTTTGATCTGTTTCATTGCTGTCATAAGCAACCCAAGAGAAGTGAGAGGACAAGGGACAAAAAGTCCCTCTAACTTTCATTATTCAGTATCTTCAATTGTGCCCAGGCTGTTTCTAAATCTTTGGGAAGATTAGTTTTTGTTTGTTTGTTTTTGTTTTGTTTTGTTGGTATGTTTAACAAGTATTCCCCCCCCACTCCCCCACCCTTTTTTTTTTTTTCTCAAATGTTGTGTTTCTAAGTTTTTTAGATTTGCAGATAATGTAATGGACTTCAAAGGCTTATACAGGCACTCCCAGTTGTCTTCCTGAATACAGCTGGGAGTCAAACTAATTGGCAGTCTGCCGTGAGGCAATTAGCCACAGGATGAAGTAAAATGGAGACAAAGACCTAACATTATGTATGCATCATTACTTGGCTATATGTTTTGTTTTGTGTGAGTGAAACTACTATCAGAGTATTAAGATATTTTAAGTGTTAGATGTTTTAAAACACAAATACACAATACAAAGATGAAATTCATCTGGGGGGGTGAACACTGAACCCTCCATTCTGATTCTGTAGGCAAAGCTGGCAATCTAAGTAGGATAAAGACACTACATTTTAAAATGTTGTCTTTGTACTACAAACTTTATACTTGATAAGCTAGTACTAAAGCAGGAACTGAGGGAGTTCCTCATCTCTCTTGCACAGTAAAAAGCGAAATAACTCCATTGACTTAAATTATATTATTCTGTTTTAATTCTGAGGTAGGAATCTGACCCATCTCCATTGTATTTGCATCATAGTCATTATATAAAGAATGTTAAATAACTTTTACTTGGGTTTATGCTGGCAGTAAGATAACAGGACTGCTTCTTTCCTCTTTTCTTCCTCCAAGGTCACAGAGGCTGCAGCAAACATTCAAAGAGTAACTTTCTTTTATAAATGCAAAAATGTAGTGGTGCCATTCAGTGTGACAGATTGAAGAATTTGAACATGTCATAAGGCTGAAAATATTTTCACTTTATCAGCAATGTTCACTCATAATTTTTCTCTGGTCTTTGGGGAATCACACTACAGTCATTTGCAATGAGATCAAGCATAGCCCTCACTGCTGAGAGGCTGGGCAGAAGAGTGATTGGACTTGTTACCCTGAAACATGTAGATTCAGCAGAACAAATCTTCCAGAGGAAAATAGAATCTCAAGTTGAAACCACTTCCAAAGGCTCAAAGGAAAATATTTTTTGACCACAGAATTTTTTGTAGGAAGGAAGTATCATTGCTATTCAGGCTTCAATTGCTTTAGCTTTTCAGGAATGATGTTACCATTTATTAGTAATTGTTTGTATTTACCGTACAAAAAGGTTTACATTTCACAGGTTCTTCTCAAGTATGGCATGTGGAGAGACTCATATCTACCAATTATCAAGAGATAACTGGGATTCAGAAGCCATACAGAAATTTTCCTCCAAGAGGAAAGGGAACACTAAAACCCTTCCAAGAGGAAGGGGATGCTGAAACCTCTCCGCTAAGTAAAAAGGTTACAAATCCAGAAGAGGAGATCTGATTTTATCTTACAGTTGTGAGTGGAAGGATCAAGCAAGGAGTTAAATGCTAAATGATCGGGAGCAAGAACTCATTGCTGTCTTACTGCTTTGTTATATTTTTCCTTCTTGTTCCTTCTCTTCTAATTCTGCAATGGACCACCTCCAAATGCTCGAGTGGTATGATACATATTCTGCTTGTTTAGTAAATGGAAATACATGGTTGAATCTGTGTTTCTAGATCTGGACTGCTCTACAGGATAAATTTGCTGATGCTACTCATCCTTCTGCCCCCCATCCTGACCTGAAAAGAAATACTCTTTTGGATTTCTACTTTGAGACTCTTCTTTTCTCAGTGTATGCTTCTGGTGTTTGTTCCATTTCTCATTCTCTCTTATAATCCTTTCGGATGTTTTAACACTATAACCTTTTGACAAGAGAAGGACTTGGGTGTGTTGGCTGATGAGAAGCTCAATGAGCTGACAATGTCCGTTTGCAGCCCAGAAAGTCAACTGTATCCTGAGTTGCATCAAAAGCAGTGTGGCCAGCAGGACAAGGGAGGGGATTGTTCCCCTCTGCTTTGTTCTCATGAGACCCCACCTGGAGCCCTGTGTTCAGCTTTGGGACCCCCAGCACAAGGAGGACATGGAAGTATTAGAACAGGTCTAGAGGAGGACCACGAGGATGATCAAAGTCTGAAGAACCTCTCCTACAAAGGCAGGC
This sequence comes from Anser brachyrhynchus, assembly GCF_964034855.1. Taxonomy (NCBI): domain Eukaryota; kingdom Metazoa; phylum Chordata; class Aves; order Anseriformes; family Anatidae; genus Anser; species Anser brachyrhynchus. Next base: position 203,299,747 of record NC_137694.1, on the reverse strand, counting down.
TGAGGGAGCTGGGGTTGTTCAGCCTGGAGAAGAGAAGGCTCAGGGGAGACCTCACAGCGGCCTTCCAGTACCTAAAGGGGGCTACAGAAAAGCTGGGGAGGGACTCTTTGTCAGGGAGTGTAGTGATACAACAAGGGGGAATGGTTTTAAACTAAAAGAGGGTAAGTTTAGATTAGATATTAGGAGGAAACTCTTTACTGTGAGGGCAGTGAGGCACTGGCACAGGCTGCCCACAGAAGCTGTGGATGCCGTATCCTTGTTGGTGTTGAAGGCCAGGCTGGATGGGGCTTTGGGCAACCTGGGCTGGTGGGAGGTGTCCCTGCCCATGGCAGGAAGGTTGTAATTAGATGATCTTTAAGGTCCCTTCCAACCTAAACTATTCTATGATTTTATGATGCCAATTCTTTTTAAGCATGTTTCTAAAAAGTTGCTGTTGCAACTAGTAATGAACAGACTCATAAAACTTTGCTAGTTTAGATTTAGCTGTGGGAAAGAAATAGTAAAATAAACACAATGAAATGTAGCTTGATGAGATTATGCACTACTTCATGGCAGCACATATTATTATGAGCTTGTCATCACCAATAATTTATCTAGGTTTGCTAGATATTATTCCACAGCTAGTTTGGAATAGCCTTCAAGTGGCCACTGTATTCTGAAATCACAGAATCATTTAGGTTGGAAAAGACCTCCAAGATCATAAAAACCAACTGTTAACCTAGCATTGCCAGAGCTACCACTAAACCATGTCCCTAAATACCACCTCTACATGTCTTTTGAATACCTCCAGAAATCAGTGACATAATTCTGAAATAGATATTCTTTTCGTGAAGTGCCTTTGCATATTTCCGAATTAATTACTTTTATTTCAAAGCAGAAATTATAGAGAGGTTATACAGAGACAGACAAGTTGGTTGCTTTCCACCATGCATTGTTAATATCTTCATTGCATTTTTCCACCCGCTTTTCCCTCTTGAACTGAATTTCATCCATTCAACAAAGTTGCTAGGGATAATTAGGAAAGATGGGGTATTGTCACAACCTTGCTGCCAAGAATAGGAAGCTGCTCTTTTGAGCTGTAGCTTGTCCCACTTGTGGGCTAAACTTACCTAGAAAAGAACAGTTCAGGATGAATAACATGTTGGAACATCTGATATAGGTTTCTTTCCTATTAGTGTTTTTTCTCTTGTAACAGTTAATGAAGAGAAGCTCTTATAAAGGAAGGTCACCTGTTCTATCCACCTCTGTATGCACTATCTCTTATTGTTATTCATGTCTCAGTTGGGTAATTTGAGTACATTACAGTCTACTGCAAAGAGAGATCTGAAAAGGTAGAAAAGATGGAGGGGAGCAAAATGATATATCTTTCCTGAGACTGAAAATAGTGTCATCAAAAAAAGTAAAAAATAGCTTAAGAGTACATAACTCTTAGGTATAAGTTACTCCAGAAACACTAAAAGTTCTTTGTAGCATTTTATGAGTTTGAATTAAAACTGTCTCTTATGATTGCCCTCACAGTAGACTGGTAAAGGAAGATTAAGCTTAGAAACATTTCCACTTTTTCTCAAATACCAGATCTTCCTAACACCAGAGGAAACTGCTACCTAGATTTTTCGGTCTGAAGGGATGGTGAAGAAAGACAATGCTGGCAAAATTATTTATTCAACTATAGATCATCTCTATCTAACTAGAGATTAGATAATCTTTAATCCCCCCGCATAACTGCATTTTTTTTTTGTAACAATGAATTGTGTTTTTCTAGGTTTATTATGCTCCTAAATTGCCACTGCAATGTGTACCACCAGCACATTAATACTCCCTCAGTCAGCCCACTCTATCAGTCAAATCACTTCCTATTATGTATAACAGCATTTATTAAAAAGGCATATATACTGTTTTCTTTGTGCTTTTGAAAATATTTTATTGTACTCTGAACACAGATATGCCATATGTGGTGTCACACACATTAAAGGTTCCAGCAGCAGATTAACTTCTGCTACACTTCCCCATTTAGCTTTTTAAATATTTGTTTGGATGTTTGTTTCTGCAGTGAGCAGGATTTAATATGATATAAAACTGATAATGAAACAATAAGTGTTCCCCTGCGCAGAATTCTTACTGCATTTAATTGGCACAATGGAGCACTTTATGGCTAGTGTTCTTGGATATGTGAAAATTTACTGCTATTGTGCTGCAGATGTTTCTAGGTAACCTTTAATAAGAGTGGGAAATATAGATCTTTGAGATTGTTGCTCATGCTTTATAAGCATATTTTATAGAAATCTATGGAGTCGGGGCTGACCTGCTGGAAAGCAGCTCTGCAGAGAGAGACCTGGGAATCCTGGTGGACAGCAGGATGACCATGAGCAAGCAATGTGCCCTGGTGGCCAAGAAGGCCAACAGTATCCTGGGTCTGTTTAGCCTGGAAAAGAGAAAACTGAGGGGAGACCTCATCGATGTGTATAAATATCTGAGGGGAGGATGTCGAGAGGGTGGACCTGGTCTCTTTTCAGTTGTGCCCAGCGAGAGGACGAGAGGCAACTGGCACAAACTGAAGCACAGGAGGTTCTGGCTCAATATGAGGGGCCACTTTACTGTAAGGGTGATAGAGCACTGGAACAGGCTGTCCAGAGAGGTTGTAGAGACTTCTCCTCTGGAGATATTCAAAACCCGCCTGGATGCCATCCTGCGCAATGTGCTCTAGATGATCCTGCTCGGCAGGGGGTTAGACCAGGTGATCTTCAGAGGTTCCTTCTAACTTCGTCCATTCTGTAATTCTGGGAATGACACAAAATATTGGAGACATTATTGCCCAAGACCAGGGCACCAGTAACGTGTCTCAACGGGAGTTCAGTAAACCCCACAGTCATGATGCAGCTTAGTGGGAGACTCGCATTAGTCTTCTGCAGGGATGGAGACCTGTGGAAAATCATTAGAGAAAAAGTACAGGAAAAACTTACAGTCAAGGTTGGAAAAAGGTTCTGAAGCTATTCACAAGGTAAGAAAATGCATTACTTGTAATATTATTCTAAAGTATAAAGCAGTTATATATATATGTGCCTGTGCACATATATATCATATACGAGTTCTAAATACTTTCTGAATATGATGCCATGACTGTTAATTACATCTGTTTAACAGCAGTTCTGTGAATAACTGGTGAAAATTTTGGAATATAACCCTCCATCTTGTTATTTCTGTTGTGGTTTGGTCTGAACAGTTAATAAAATCCACGTAATCTGTTTGAAGCCCCAAGAAGTCACTAAACCTGAAATGATTAGCAATGGCTGAGATGTTAGCAGACGAGACCTGCAAATGAAGTTGTCTGGGTTTCTTAAAAGAGCTTTAAAACTCTTTGGGATTGGCAGGGCTTATCTCTTCATGCTTTTTTCCTACGGTGTTACTGTAGAAAGTTTTTTGTCCCCTTCATGTTTCATTTCCCTGCTAGCCCTCTTTGCATCTTTGCCATATCATTAATGAGCATCTTTACCAATATGGAGTCCAGGATGGCTCACTGGGATGAGGTGCAATATTCTCAACTAGACCTCAAACTCAAGCTCCGATACAAAGGACAGTAATCCTGGAGAATCCATGGACATCCAGGTCCATGGATATTCTCCTAGGGAAAATAAAAATAAAAATGAAGAATTAGACATATTAACAACCAAAATTTGTCAACTGGGGAGTAATACAGATGTCTAAACATAGGTGTCTGGTTGTCTGATATTTCCATTTGGAGTTGTCTTCAAGTAAATGGGAGAGAAGGGTTCAGTTTTCCTTAGCATAATCGGGGATTTGAGCATGCGTTTCTCATACTTTTTCTGTACTAATGTCTGGATAGAAATAAAAGTGAGCAATGCACCAATCTGTCCCCTTATTTTCTTGAATTTTATTACAAATGTCAGACACAAGCTCTGCTGGAAAATCCAGGCGATGCATTCTGACTAATACTCTGTCTATTGTATTTTAGCTGTAACCATCTAGTAAATTTGACCTGAACTTAGGAAACATTCTGGTTGCCCTCATAGTATGGAGGTTTAATATATGTGACAAATAAATGGTTTATTATGGTGAATTTGTAGAAAACAATCACTCTAGTTATATATATCCTCCAGCTAGAGGAGTTTCCTATAGAACAGAAGCACACCACAACTTTGGGTTTTGGATGTATTCCCATTCGAGCTAGAGAGCCCCAGCAATAAAAGCATATTTAACTACTTTAACATTTATCATCTTATGTGATATTTCCTAAACTTAAAGTAGTTTTCATTGGATCTGGCAGTGAGAACCACCCTTAATTATTTTCACTCCATGTTTGATTCAAGATGAGATACATGTTTTTTGCGTGACTAGAGAGAGCATTACTCTGTGGAATAATTCAGGAGATGATTCCTGAATGTATCCTAAATGGACTTAAGGTAGGTAATAAAGAAGGTGGAACTAGAATTTTCTCCCAAGTGCACAATGAAAGACAAGGAGCAACAGACACCACTTCCAAGAAGGAAAATTTCAGTGAGACAGTGGAATTATCAGTCTTAAAGATTTTCAAAATTTGTCTATTCGAGACCATGAGCATCCTCCTCCTGTTTTGAGATTAAACCTGATTTGGGGAGGCAGCAGGATTAAATGAGATGCAGAAGTCACTTCCCACATATATTACTCCACGTTTCTATGCAGCTAAGTAGGAACCTGAAGCCTGACACAATGAAAATGTTTGCCTTGGTCATAAAAAATAGAACATAGATCATAGATCATGGAATGGCTTGGGTTGGAGGGGACCTTAAAGATCATCTAGTTCCAACTCCCCTGCCATAGACAAGGATGCCACCCACTAGATCAGGCTGCTCAGGGACTCATTTAACCTGCTCTAGAACACCTACAGGGATGGGGCATCCACAGCCTCTCCATATTGGTCCAATTTTCTTGTAGATTTCATAGGCCTGCAGATATCTTCCAGTCTGAGAGGCCTCTGTGCATGCTCTCACCATTAGCACACAACTGCTGTACAGAAGATTACCATAACCCCTGTTCTGCTCATTTGATGTCGTAAAGTTAAGTAGCTTTAATTGTTACAATATTCTTTTCCTTTTCTGCAATACTGTCCAACCTGAAACACTGTGGAAGGTTTTAAGCATACAGCATGCAGTCACAAATTTAAATGTATGGTTTGATTAGCAAAGGGATTGAACAGGGTTGCAGTTAGTAGGAATGAAATTCTGTTTAATAGCAACTGCAAACACCCATTCCCACAAGGTATGAGGTTCATGACTTTGAAGTGCTACTGAAACTCTTTCTCTAGTTTAGTTCTTCATGAACATGCATTAGCCAGTTATTATCAACTCTTTGTTAAAGATCCTGGTTTCACATTTCTCCTCTTGCTTAAAAAAAATTGAAGCATGCTTTACTTCTGTCACTTAAACACATGTACTAGCTCCATTTAGAGAGTTCACAAGAATGAATTGTGGCATATTGCCAACTGATTTGCACAACTTCAGCAATGAGAGTTGTATTTTCTCCGATGCCCGTTTGGGTTTTATCTCATTTACATCTTCCTCTACAGATGACGACTTTTTTTCCACTAAAGTCTCCAATCCTTATATGATTTCATTTGTTTCCATGGGCAAAATTTGACATTTTAAAATAGGAATTTCTCTAATTTTTTTTGTTTTGTAAGCTGCCATATCCCATATTCAGTATATTCCATTAATATGCTCTATACATTCAACCTAGAATAGCATCAGTGAGTCTGGCTGAGGACTGTGACTTAAAGGTAGGATCCCTGACTGAGATTGACATTAATTAAACCTGACAGCCACCCAACACTCGGGCTCAGTGCAGATCCCGCAAGTGTCAGGAGCTAGCACATAACAGCAGGAGCCTCTGTCCTTGACAACAGAGTGGTGAATACCAATCTAACATGCTTGAAAAGGACTTTGCAGTATTCATTGATTAAAATCGAAGGGAGAACTACCATCTCATTAAGTGTGGGATTGTTTAATTGTTTCTTGCATTTTTAATGTGATAAGTAAAATACTTTCTCACAGCACAGCAAAAATACAGTATGGTAATGCAGAAATAATAAGTTTCTAGCTCTGAGAGGCTGTCATACATTCAGCTATGCAGTACAGGCAAACTCAGCCAGATGTTAAAATTGTCTGTGCACAAACTCAGACAGAAATGCCTCATCAGGAACTGTGAGCACACAGTACCTTTGAAGATTAACTTAGCCCCAGTCTGATAGACATGATTCAATGGAGTGGTTGGGCATACCATGTCTGGGGACACCTCCAGAATAAATGTCTGGTCTGGGTCTTCTTAAAATCACTGAGTTTTGAACATGGATTTCAAAGTAAACATGTTTAAGAGCAATGAGAATTGGGCTCGGTGGAAATGAAAGTAGAAAAAGAATGTCAGACGATATAAAGCCCAGAATCTTGGTTTAGGAGAGCACTCAAATTTAAGCACAAGCCAGAAACACTTTTCTGCCCAGGATATGCGGCATGAATTCATACATTGCAAAGTATGGCATAATGCATAGTAAAGGGTGAAAATAATAAGAAAACATGACTGTTTAGATCTTTAAACAAGTGTTTTAATCTTTTGATTCCATCATTACTAATGGCCTAAAGCTTCTTCTTGTAGGTTGGAGTGGTTTCTTGAACTTTACAGTCCTCTAGTTTCTTAACCTAAGCTAAAGATAGCAAAAGAATGTTAAAGGGAAAAGAACAGCATATCTTCATCTATCGATATTGGCCGAAGCACATAATTTTGTGTTAACTATCCCGATGAGAGTAGGCATGAAGAGACAAGACCAAGTGGAAGACTGCACACAGGGTGTGAGTCCTTCATCTTCCATGGGTACTTCATCTTCCAACCTACTGAGTCATCTTCATTTAATATTTTTATAAGGGAAGCAGAATATTTTAAGATTTACATGTATTGTAAATTTTTATACGTTATATATATATATATAGTATTGTATTATACTATATTAATATTTAAGTATATTTTATATATTGTTTTATATTATGATTTCCATGTAGTTTTATAAATTTAAGAAGTTTGGGAAAATTCAACACTAGATACTGTGGAGAGTTTTCTGGCCTGTCACAGTGGAAAGCTGCAGTGCTCTCCAGTGGGAGCTGTCATGAAGAGATTACAGTGTATAACTACAGGTTATTTGTTTTTCCATACAGCAATGTGTGATTAGCCAAATGGAGCCATGCTGTGAAAAGACCAGACATGCATATTCCAGAATTTAAAGGGTGGCTACAAAGAGAATGGAGGCTCTTATCTTCACAATGAACCACATGGAGATGACAAGGGGCAATGGATACAAGCTGCACCATGAGAGGTTTCATCTTGATGTAAGAAAGGAATTTTTACAGTGAGAACAATCAATTAATGGAACAACATCTCCAGGGATGTGGTAGAATCCCTCTCACTGGGGGTTTTCAAGATACAATTGGACATTCTCATCTAGACTCTTTGCCCATGAAAGGTTGGACCTGATGATCTTCCAAGGTCCCTTCCAACGTGGTCTGTTCTATGATTCTAAATTCTCTGATTCCTCTGAGACAGGGAGTATCTTTGCTTGGTAGTATCCTTGACTGTCATTTTCATGGCATGATATTATTTCTTTTTCCTCTGTTTATTTTTCTTCTAGTGATTTACTAACATGAATTATATTTGCACAAAATATGTACAAAGAAACATCTTTACAAAGACAGAACAAAAAGAAAAGCATTGCGACTGATCATATGGAAGTCTCTAAGGCAGACCCATTTGATTTCTGAATCATGATGTAAATCTGTATTTATATATTTGTATGTAAATAACTTGGTCTTCAGAAGTTTGGCAACATTCATTGTCATTTTATACTATTTCACAAGTTGTAGCATCTGTCAGAGCTCTTATCTATGTTATCATTCCTCTTACAAATCTCAAAGAGTTTTGTTGTTGTAAGAATTGTGGAACAAGAAACATATGTTATCAGCCAAGAAAGCCAATTATCTCAGTTACAGAATAATTAAGATTGATCTCCTGCACTTTGAAGATTGTGTGTTCTATCCCTCTGCCTGTTTAATGGCACACTGGATGCACGGTTAAGTACTATTCAAAACTCTTATTACAATAAGACTGTCTTCTAGAGCTGAAATGAATGCATTCTACCCAGCTTTTCCTGACGGTTGCATCCATTACCACAAGTAAATGCTGCACTATGAAACCATTTTCTCTGATGATCTTTGGCAGTAGAAGGGTTCTTTAAAGGAATTTCTATCGTGTTTTGCCAGTCATGATTTCAGAAGGTAGGCTGCAATGCTTTTGCTTACCATGTATCTTTATTCACTTCATAGGCAAATAAGAGGAAGAAAGGATATATGTTCCTGGGTGCTACAGAAGTAATGTACAAGATTTATTCCTCTTAATTTATCCACCCAAGTCAGCTCATTAGCTTCAGATGTAGATTAAGAATTTTGTCCATTGACTTAGATCTTGTTCAAACAACTGAATGCTACTACAACATTTCACTCAAGACTGCTGTGAGAAATCTTTACATCTTTTTGCTAATTTGTGGAGGGAAGTACCTGATTTAAAGTGAGGTGTGCTCTAACATTCTAGAGATGAAGCCCCTTGCCAAGCCTCTGTTACCTGTTATGGTAGTAATGACCGTATAATTATCCTCCGATCTAGGCAGTTATTCTTTCCCTCACAAAGCTTGTCTCCAACAATTTTTTCTGTCCTGAAATCTTATTTTCCCCAGTATCCACCCAAACTCAAATATAATATGCCCACAAGAAGGTTCTTGGAGCAGTGTCAGAACCCAGAGATAGATCTCAAAACAATTGTGTTTCTTCCAATCCTTCCTCTTGCAACTCTGAGGAAATACAGTACAGGAGCAAAGCATATTCATTTTATAGTGTCTGGGTAAAACTTGCAGTGAGCATAGGAGTGAGCCAAACTCAATGAATATGTGTGTCCTAGAAACGTGGTTTTGGATGCCAAAACCTTCCTAGGAGAAAAAGGTGGGAAAACAGAAAGTGATTCCTTTAAGACCTTATCCTAAACAGACGTGAACATTATTCTCTCATATAAAGAGATTTCTCTTCCAGCTCAGTTGTCTGCTATTTGTGACCTGGTGGGAGCTGGACACAGCAAGATGTAGGTGGGTGGACCTAGCCCCAGAGACAGACAATGAGGCAGCCACACGTTTTCCAGTTTAACAAGGACAGAAAGAATAATCTTATGAAATAATCAATGTGATGGATGTAATGAGAAAGACTTAAAAAAAAAAAAATCCACAATGTTTCTTGCTGCTATGGCACAATGGGAGTTAAAAATCAGCATCTTTATTTAGCTTGGCAGATTGTTTACAGTGTCAGCATTTCAAGATGTTTCTGCCACCATGACTTTTACTTTACTAAGAAAACCATTACATTTTACATCAGTAAGTTAGATTGTTCACTTACCTAGGTGCAGATTTTCTTCTAGAAAGGCATTTCATAATCTTTCTGCTTCACTGCAAGCAAGAAACATGCATAAAAAGATATTTTATTATCGGAAAATGCATGGAACTAACATTTAATGCCATTCTTAGGATTCTGTAGGAAGAATAATAAAGCCAGATAATTTTAGAGAATTATTCATCACCTGCAAAACCATTTTATTCCCAGTAAGAAGGCCCAAAGACCATTCTAGCTAACATGCTGCATTATTCCTTTTCTTTCAGATTCGTCTGTGAGAATAGCTCCAATACTTTTTGAAACCTTCAATACACCAAGCAAGGAGAATACTTTATCTTAAAAGACACATATAATTGAGATAAGGCCCAAGAATAGAGTAAATGTGTAAGATTACTTCAGTCACACCTGTGTGGCCTCATACTTCATGTACAGTCTGTAATCATATTGAAAACCCTTTGACACAAGATGTGTAACTTTTAATTAACAACTTTTAATGTTACTTCCATTACATGTAGCAAAATAATAAGGCTGATTTTATCCCAATATAGCAGGCTGTTGGTCCACCTACAAAATAATTCTGTTGTGTTAGTGTAAAAGCAAGTCTGGGGGCACTGAGATATTGACAGATTCATGAGCTTTGAAGTTATACTGAGAGAGAAATTCTTGAAATTATTCTAAAGAAATCAGTACTTTTGCTATATCTTTTTAATTCAGTTATCCAGCACCTTGCATACAAGGTCTATACACTGAGCTTCAGTAGAAAACAAACATTTTCATGATGCAGTGTGGTGATAGAGGGGTGGTTTCCACTAGTTATAACACAGCTCTTTATAAATCTGCTCTTTAAGAGAGTATTTTTGTGGACATTTTACTAGGCAGAATGCTTAACATTGGAGAAGCCACAAAGCAGGAAAATGCTAAGTATGAACCAAGAAGTGGCATTGAAAAAGTGGGATAAATTGAGTGAAGTTCAGTGTTATGCTAACTTGACTTCATTTCTATCAAGGACATGAAACATTAGGAAGATCACATCTACTCAGAACATAACTCATGCACCCAATCTGATATGTATTCATGTAGTGACATGACAACATATGGACAATAAAGGACAACATATGACATGTAAGCCAATTATGAGATTAAGTGTTGCTGAGATTCTATGTTGCTGCCACGGAAAAGGGTGCTTCCCAACTCAGATTTCCAAATTCACTTATCTTTGTTCATGTAAGTCAGGCAACTACAATGCAGACATAGGTATCTGCCATCTGCCTACGTAAATAAGCATTCATTATATCAAATTGTGGCATCACTGTGTACAAACTATCACAAAGTTAAGACAGGAAAATATTAATGTTATCTACAGAACATTCTATTAACAAAAAAGTTCAACCCAAAACAGTATGAATTGCTTCATATGTCTTCAGTGAAGACATTTGTTTCTTGTTTCTTTTATATAGAATGAGATAACGAGGAAAAAGATTTCCCAGGTGTCTTGGTTTTAGCTAGGACAGAGTTAATTTTCCTCCTAGTAGCTGGTAGGGTGCTATGTTTTGGATTAGGATGAGAAGAGCGCTGATAACATGCTGATGTTTTAATTGTTGCAGAGCAGTGCTTACACCAGGCCAAGGACTTTTCGGCTTCTCGCTCTGTGCTGCCAGCGAGCAGGCTGGGGGGTGCAGCAGGAGCTGGGAGGGGACAGACCCAGGACAGCTGACCCAAACTGGCCAAAGGGGTATTCCATACCATCTGACGTCATGCTAAACAATATATAGGGGTGGCTGGCCGGGGTGGGGGGCCGGCTGCTCGGGAATAGGCTGGGCATCGGTCAGCGGGTGGTGAGCAATTGCATTATACATCACTTGTTTTGTACATATTATTATTATTAATTATTATTATTATTATTATTATATTTTCTGTCCTAATAAACTGTTTCTATCTCAACCCACAGGCTTTTCTCGTTTCTCTCCCCCATCCCAAAGAGGGAGGGGGGAATGTGTGCAAACGGCTGTGTGGTGTTTAGCTGCCGGCCGGGTTAAAACCACACCAGGGCAAGGTGAAAACTGAGCACGCTTCATTCATCTTGCTAAATATTCCAAGTCATTCTCAGAAGATAGGAAAGAGGAAAAACAAAAAAGCTCTTCAAACCTTCAGTCTGTTTTTATATACTTCAAAATTGGAAAATTTACAATTCACATCTTTTAATGTCTATGATGTTCGTTCTACTTGCCTGTGCTAAAATTAACATTCTTTGGATATTTAATATACACAAAATTTGGTTTTAACGTTGTGGAAAAAAAAAATACTAAATCACTAGAAATTATGAGACTGATTTCTAAACAAAATAAATGGATTTTTGTGGCTAAAGCTTTAGTTGAACTGATTGTTCAAAAGAGCTTAACGTGTGGACATAATATTCTGAAGGATTTCCCAGAAGGCTAATATGGTAAAACAAGTCAGATGTGCTACAAGATTAATACAGCTGCTTTGTCATCGTAATTCAAACAGTCATCAATTAGAACAGTGTAATGGGGTCAACTGTAAACTGTCGAACCTGTACAGAGTACAAAGGGGACAACCACAGAGATAAAGAGGGGAAAAATAAAATGCAAAAAATGGAAAACATACATCATTTTGTGGGCTGGAAGGATGTATCTTACCATAGGTTGACTATCCAAAACCTCACAAATGGGTTACGACAAGTTTAATAAACTTACAGTCATATGGAAGTGGTAGTACACCTTATATAAATGACCTGGAGGGGAAAATTTACTGCAGCGTGAATATTGGTTAGAACTGGCTAAAATTTTGGGTTGGAAAAAAATATATATATTCATCACCTATTACCGTTTTTGACAAAAGATAAAAGACAGCCAGGTAAGGTGCAACCAAGAAAGAGCCAACTTACAAGAAAAGAAGAAAGGAAGAAAGGAAAAAAGGAAAAAAAAAAGAAAGGAAGAAAGGAAAAAGAAAGAAGGAAGGAAGGAAGAAAAAGAAAGAAGGAAGGGAGGAAAGAAGGAAGGAAGAAAGGAAAGAAGGAAGAAAGGAAGAAAAGGAAAAATGCACCTGTAACTTGACATCTTACTTGGTTTTGTAAACAGGCTCCAAAGCAGATGTAGATATGACAAGCAATTTCAAATACCAAAGAAAACTACAAACAAATGGACAAGAAAATAGAAATCTGAAGTGATTTGCCTTGTAGAAAATCTGTAGTTCTTGGGAGGGAAAAAAAAAAAAAAAGAGAGAGAGAGACATTCTCAACATATTAAAAAAATAAAAATAAAATGTATATAGAGGATGTTAATCTAAGATTATTAGAAGGGACAGGATTTTTTATATGTTATCTACTTTTCCACATTTATGCTGTATTTCTTACATTTTAGTACCTTTGGAGATTATTATTTTTTTTAGGCCTCATTTTCCGTAGTTGTAGTCAGTACGTCATGTGATAATGCACCTCCCTTAAAATTCAACTATTTATTCTGGTAATGTATGCTTCTGTGACAGTCAATGTCAAATCATACTTAAGGACCCTCTCAAAATAGAAACCTCAACAAGTGTGATTCCTTGATATGTTTTTATTCCTCTCCAGAGACGAATGGGAGAAAAGGAAATGAGCTTAGGTTAGACATTGACTTCTTAGGAACCAGAAGCCTGTTGTGGTAAGTCCAACCACTGACGGTATGAGTCAAAGAAAATCTAGGATAAGCCATTTGTCATGTCAGAGACATCATGCAAAGTGACATTTTATGTGATGTTAAGAATATGAATATAATTACTTAGGATGTCAAATAGCTTGGCTTCAAGCTGCTATTGCAGAACTGTTTTCCTAATATATATATAATTCTGCTTTTTGAGAATACAGGCCAAAAAATTTTTACCCAAATACCCTGACTTTCTACTGGAAGAAGGCTTGTAGTCCCCAGATAAAGACTGCAACTGACTTCATTCCCTGTCCTGCATAAAAAGAATCATTCTGGGTTAGAGCAAAGGGGCAGTGCCTCGTTTCCACTAATCACCAAAAGCAATGAAGGGAGAATAAACAGAGCATAACTACCTGATATTGTCTCAGATACCTTCTGTTCTCAGCTCATGAACTTCGTAAGCTGTATGTGATTCTTCAGTAGATTCCTCATCCACTAATTAGTTTAGTCTTTGAGTACATTTAAAGTCCTCCCTGGCTCTCACATAGTCCTGTTACCCTCAGATTCCTGCTGTGTTAGGGAAATGATCTGAGAAAAAGCTAGAACAATTATCTGAGAAAAGCTTATCTTGTTGTCATAGTTATAAACAAATTAAAAGATTTCTTATTAATGGCTGCAATCTTGAGAGCTTAATGACCCAATTGATTGTGCTGATTTCTGTGGCTGAGGCTACCCCTGGTTTTAGTGAAGATTTCTCTGAGCCCAGTAATTCACTGGTGGCAAAACAAAAATGGACACAAGAAAAAGAGACAGAAGGGGATCTAGATGTCCCAGTGAGGTGGGGGACCATAGTGGAGATCTCATAGGGAATTGGTCCATGTTCTGAATGACAGGTACGGTTCAGTGGCTCAGCTACTGAATCTTTCTCCTTTCTGTTTCTGTCTTTCTAACTTGTAAAAGAAAGATGCACAGGGGTCTTAATCTAAGAGGGTGATTTCCTTTGTTCTTCACCCTTTTAGAGGTATGTCTTTTGCATAACAGTCATCAAGAAATGGGAAGGTAAATTTTACATCAACCTTTCAACCTGTACATCAATGTGCTGAGACTGATAAATCCCAAGAGACTACAACAAACTGTCCTTTTGTGAAGGTACTTTAATCAGCATTCTGTAATGTAAAACATTCTACCTTCCATTGACCTATCATAATATCTGCTTTTAATTTTCTAGGTCGCTCTTAGTTATCTGCCTTCAGAGGCTGGTCTGATTGATTTCAGTGAGTGCAAGGTCTTGCTAGGGATTTTTAAAACTGTCACAGCAATTGTGCTGCTAGAAGAAGCAAAGGAAGGGCAAAGCTTGGCTGCCTTCTGCAGCTAGTGAAAATGGTGGTCTACAGCATGGGTGCAGAACTGGGAGCCAGGTCCATGGATACTGGTGGATGAGAGGAGACTTGATGGCTCTGGATTGTAAGGGAGAGGAGGATACAGATACCGGTGTGAAGAAACAGTCACATGAAGTTCAGCAGCACTGGGCTATCGATAACGTGAAAGGTCCTAGGGCAGGAAGAGTGTTGTGTGCATGGCGTATCTAACAAAGATCCCTATTTAGGCGAGAGGACACTTACACAGGACTGCACCTCACCTCTGTCACAACTCTTATCCATTCTTTTCACTGGACATTATTTTTCCCTTTGTAAATTTAGCAGCCATACAAAACTGCACACATCTCTAACATCAGTTATATGTTGTATTGATATATATATATAATACTATATATGCATATCTATATACATATGCACATACATTATACTTACTATACATATGTATAGTACTCTTTCTATATATAGCACTATACATATACCAGACTATGTATACTGTACTAAAGCCAATATTTTCAGCAGCTGACCATTGAATTTGGACCACAACTTGAGGTTGCTTCTTAACACAAGTTAGTGGTGAGCCTTCTGCTGAATTTTGTTAATCTCCCACATTCTGGAATCCCACAGGTCTGTAGGAATTTTGTCTTTCATTATCTTTTCTAGAAAAAAGGATGATTCTAAATCTTGTCTGATGAGAAAAAATGGGAGGAAAAAATGCTCAGAAATCAGAACAGAAGGTTTTGCTTTTAAAGGAACCTTATGTCTCTGAAACCAACATGTCATTATTTTGGAATGGTTTTCCTTGTGACTTTTGAATACTTCAAAAGCAATGTTGTTAGCATCATATTTCCTGTGTCTCTCATGCAACAGTAACATGTCCACCTACAGCTCAGCAGGGCTCCCTTAGTTCCAGGATTCAGACTATATTTATTGAATTCTTTGTTGTAGATACTTCACTGTGGCTATTCAGTGGGCAATAAATATATAAGAATCTGAGACCTGATGTAAATCTGTGTGATTTTTGGTGCCATTTGCAATCCTGATTTCTCCTTTTGTAAGTATCATATTCCTGCAGTAATTTGATATGCTTTCTGTTGCTGATATATCTTTACTCAATGTGTTACAAGAGCTACAATACCTTATTTTTTCTTTTGTGATTTTGAAATGCTGTCTTTATTTCCTGTTTAAACTGAAATGGTATCATGTTATTTCCTACTTCCTTGTTCTTTTCTTTAATAATTTCAACACATTGCCCCACCACGTTCTTAGTCTGTTTGACATATGCATTTATTCTGATTCACAATTGTTTACTTAATGAGAATACCCTTTTATGAATCTCCATTGTAAGATTATCTCTTATTTCTTCCTCAACACTTAAAAGACATTTTGCGATGAATTTCTCTGTTTGCATTTTTTAATTTGCATTTTTTATTTTACCCCTCAATTTCTTTATTAGGTGGTAAATCACATCACAAATACATGTATTGTTATCACAGCAGAAGACCCAGTTGCATCCAGATCTATTTATAGCTTTTGTAGCTCTTGAATCAAACATGGCTTTGCATGAATATAAAGGCAGCCATTTCATTCATATGCACAAAGTTTACCATAAACACACAGAGGCTATATATAAAAATGAGAAGAGACAGCTGTTATAAAGCTGGAGATTTTATAGATTTTATGGAAGTTGCACCTGTAATTATTAGACTTGGTTCTCATCTGTACTTCTACAGCAGTCCCCAGATCACCAGGACATGGGGTGTGTGAGCAGAGGTGTAAGGCTTATAAACAGTGTCATGAAGATCATTCACCCTCCATTAAGCAATTCAGGATTTCTTGAGGAAAATTAAGCCCATGACCATGTGGCTTTTTACCATGTTGCTTATTGCATCCAGCCATGGAGGAGAGAGGTAAGAGTTCTGCTTTCTTTCCTTTAATAAGTAAATAAATAAAATAAAATAAAATAAAATAAAATAAAATAAAATAAAATAATAAAATAAAATAAAATAAAATAAAATAAAATAAAATAAAATAAAATAAAATAAAATAAAATAAAATAAAATAAAATAAAATAAAATAAAAGTGAGTGTTTTTGCTGCCAGGTTAGATAATCTTTTGACTAATTAAAGTCTAAACCCTGCTCCCAGTAAGGTTATTCTAGGAAGGCAATACTTCCATTGCTTGCTCCACCTCAGGGCAGCATGAGATAGGACTTTGAAGCCCACCAGGAAGGAAAAGTTGAACACTTTAACTAGTGGGCAATTACATAGTTAAGAAGGTGGCAGTAAGACTTTGAAGTTGTTATTTAAAAATTAATAATTGAGGGCTGTGTGGTAGAGGAATACTGAAAATTAATTGGGTACAGAACTGCTCAGAGTTATCCCCAGAGAGGCATCCCTCAGCATGCCAGGAGGCAAAGCAGAGGCACCTGGAGAACTGCTGCTGCCAGGAACTGAGGCAATGCAGAGCTGGGTGTCAAGGGGCTGGCAGCTGCCTTGGTGTTTTGAGGACAGCAGTTTTGGATTTCAGGCAACCCCACTCAGCAATGTCCTTGCAATTTCCTTGATGGTTGGATTAGTTTCTAGCTGAACTACCTGAATTGAAGAGCTCTTGTAATCCATTTGGGCTAACAGTCTCTGGAAACTGGTCCCCTTCCTCCTTGCAGCTTGCTTCCTTTTTGAACTTCAACAGCAAGATAGCTAGGGAAACTTCCTCCTGTATCCCTTCCTGAGGGTATTCTGATTTTATCACTTCTCCCAGACAGTGGTTTTCCAGAGTGAATTTGTTCTGATAGACTGAAGTGGAAAAAAGAAGCAGAGGTATAATCACAGGTCACTGTTAGCACTGAGCAATTACCCAGACCCATTGGTGTAAAATCAAAAATTTGATCAGACACTGAAATAATCTATTAGTGCATGCACACACAGAAATGCAAATGTAAAAAAATCTCTTTGTGTGAATAAGTATTCAGTAAAAAGTCTGAGGCTACTGTTATGTAAATGTTTTTTTTAAAAAAAAAAAGTATGTTACATATTTGTTCTTTTATTGACATTTATTGCCTTTTTTTTTTTTTCCCTAGCTGATTTGTACCTCCAGATTGTCCCTATCTCTCCTTTCTTTCTATGTGATGGTTCTCTCTTATAGAATTGTAGAATAATTCAAGTCAAAAAAGACCTCAGGAAGTCAGCTAGTCCAGCATATTTTACCTGTTCTCATTAACTGTCTGCTCATGTAGTCTCATTTCTGTTGTCCCCAGGGGTCCGTATCACCCCTGAGCTCCCACCTCCTGCTCCTGTAATGCCATCGTCTCTCGAACTGCCTGCCTCCTGCTTTCAGCAGTGTTCATACAGAGGAAAGGAGCTGAGTGGCCTGAAGAATCCTGACTCACACGCTTTTTAAAGTGTCAGTGTCAGCATGTCATTTTCTAGCCCTGAAACGATGCTTAAGAAATGCATCATCACTGGGCTTTTTGAGGTCTGTTAACTCAATATTGGTCCAGTAAAGCAGAAGTTATGGACCAGATGAGATTGCATGTGCATGAGACACATCTGTTTTTTTTACCTGGGCAATGCATGTTTTGAGTTGCTAGTGGCCACCCAAGTTAAAATAAAACCAGACTTGGAACTTAGGGTAGAAGAAAATGGGTTTCATTCCTGGAAGGGGGAGGAAACATCAACCAGAAGAGCTGTGCTCTGTATATCCCTGTGCCTCTTTTCCCTGGGATTAGTTGATTCCAAAGAAGAGTTTCTGTCGGTGCTGGTGCATCCAGACACCAAGGGTTTCCCTGTTTCATCACCTCTGCTTAAAAACGACCCAGCCAGTACTAGGATGCTCATCCACTCCAGTCTGGAGGAACAATGAACCCCAATATCAAGGCACTGTGAGGAATATAGACTAGTACAAATGATTGTTTTTCTTTTGCCTATCAGAGAGCTGCTGGCCAAGGACAGTCCTGCTATACCTTGGCAGAACTGCCACACTCTTGGGAGAAGCTCAGAGCAATAAAGTGACCTGGAATACAGCTGGAGGTGCCATCCCTTACACGACCCTGGCAGAAGGCTGACCTGACAGTCTGTCCCCAGATTCGAATCAAAACTCTTTCCATGCAGCCTGTGCAGGATGTCTCCCATCTGCCTTGCACACAGGTTTCCTGGCTGCCTAAGCAGTAACAGCCAGTCAAGCAGAATAACAAAACTTCTTTTGACCTGTTAATTTCTCTTCATCATTCGCTTCCATTTGCTTTTCATTTAAATCCCCCCTTCATTCCAGTCAGAGTTAATTCTGTTTACTTCATATGTCTAAATATCTGATGTACTGTCATATCCTCAAAAAGCACCTTGATAAGTTGTCTTATTTTAAAATCACTTAGAGATAAACGATGCCTGCCTAGCCTACAGGTGGCCTTTACACGGATGGAAAACACACTATACTAATTTTGCATTTTCAAGATGGTTAAATAATTATAGATCTTTGATGTTTTTATGATGGGAGATTAATATTCTCGCATATTACTGGAAAAGGTTCATTGCCTTAAAGGTCTGTTTTTGATGTTGACTACATGTACACTCCAGGCCTTAGGATTTCATCTGCCTATGGTGCCTGGATCTCCCCCATATGGCTTATAGAGTATAAACATCCTATTTATAACATGTCCAAATGGTGTGGGAAGATCTTGTCATTAATTAACCCCTCTTCCCAGTGCAATTCTTGACAGTTGGAAGATACCTTTTCTTCTGGCCCATTTCACCAATTCTGACTGCTCTTTAGGAAGAGAAATACATTGGTCTTAGCTAAAGGAATGAGAAGGTCTTAGCTAAAGGAATGAGAAGTTTATGCTTTATAAAAAGCTATGCTTTAAGAGTGAATTAACCAAATGAACTTTTACTACATTTACTTAATGGGAAAGGTAATAGGTTTGTAGCTCCTTTTTACTTTTAGCAGATACAACTAAAGCACAGACAGTTGTGCTCCACAATTTGAAGACACCACCCAGCTTAATAGCTGCAGAGGTGTCATGTGTAGAGCTTCCAATTGCATAGCAAACATAATAGCAAACAGGGAAATAAGGCTCTCTTTAGCAATCAGTCAGTAGTCTGACAGGCCTCTCCGGGTTTCATAACATGTTATAGCTGTCCTCTCAGAGATTTACTTCCATCTGGAAATAATGCCTTTTGTGCACACATGTCCCAGTGAAGATACAGAGTCCTGTCACATAGTCCACTTTGTCAATATATTGCTTCTGTCAGGGAAAATCAAAGAAATTCATAAAGTAATGCAGAATATTTAATACTGTTGGTTCTTCCCATATGCTTGCTATTTTCCAGCCTCTGTCTCACTCTCAGGTTCCTC
Source organism: Anser brachyrhynchus (assembly GCF_964034855.1). Lineage (NCBI taxonomy): Eukaryota > Metazoa > Chordata > Aves > Anseriformes > Anatidae > Anser > Anser brachyrhynchus. The sequence goes on along the minus strand of NC_137694.1, from coordinate 203,279,917 downwards.
TTTAGGAAACCAGAGGAAACAAAGTTTTCCTCTGGAATTTGAACCCCTAGGATGGGTTTGACATGCTAGCCAGGAACAGATGAACCCTAAGATATCCATTACCTGTAAATTGCCCAACAGCATACATAGATTTCAAGGGACAGATGCCTTTGGGAACCTTCCCTTTTTTGCTTCTTTTAGGTTTCTAACTCTCTTAGCTTATTCAAACATCAGCTATGCTCAGACAAGGCACTGACATTAGCATACTGCCTGAAGATGGGTTTATGGACAGTTTCAAGATTTCTTCTTGTTTTATCATCCGTATGTTGCAGCAATATTAACTGTCAGTGGTGATCAGAAATGCCAATGCAGGACGACAAGAAGCTCGTGGAGGTACAATCTGGATGCAAGAAACATAAACACTGCAGCATGAGCCTCAATGCTAATGACTGATAAAAGCTCCTCATTGAAGCATCAAGACAAGGAGATGAGATGGCACCAAAGACCAAAGAGAGAAATCCTGAAAGAAACCAGGAAGCTTCACCAAGGTAGCCAATGAAGAAGTGAATTTGAAGGCACACAAGACAGAAGCATAGCTCTTTGTGCCCTGGAAAATTCATAGACCTCTAAGTGATAAAAGCTAAACAGAGTCAGATTATCACTAAGCAATTTCTGCAGTTCTAAGGAACTTTTTGAGCATCTTTTCATTGCCCTTGAGCACTTCTTGAATTGGTCCTGGTGGAGTCCCAGACGCTTCTCTCTACCCTGACTCTGGGGTATCCAAACCATTCTATGATATTGCCTTCATTATGTTCATCTCCTTTGTAGGACTTTGGGTGTGGTTGAAATGTCTCTGCTAAAGGAGCATCTTATAGTTGCCCTTTCCTTGCATGTTTTGTGAAAGCCAAAGGCATGAATTCACAAAAGCAGGAGGTGTGGATAGAATAGTTTAGGAAACTGGATACCCAAATGATCTTTTGGGTGCCTGATAAAATATTTAGGCACCACTGACATTTAAACTTTTAACAAAGATGCCATTTCTGAATGAAATAGTGGCTGGTTTTTTAAAACTACATAAACTCCAGATGCCAGGTGCAAATACTGCCAGCAGCACTTTTTTTGATTATGGAGAATTCAGATACTAAAGCTTAAATGAAAGCTCATTTCCTGGAATCTGATATTTCCAGGCAAATATCAGACTGGGGAAACTTTCTCCTGTTACTAACATGCAGAGAAGTCTGCCAGGACATGTTCATTAGCTTAGCTTCCACTCTGGGGAGTTGCATGCTGTGCCTTTGCTCAGTTTAATATCTTATCTTTGTAAACTATTATTACTACATTTGAAACATAAAACATGCAGATTCCAGTCTTAATTAGGCAGCTGATGCACTGCAACTGTAAAGGGAGATGATTTTCAGGAAATGAATATTCCCAAATTGTTCAGTTAAAGATGTTTCCTCATTATAAGGTGATTGTTTAGTGTAGCAGAAGCAGTATCACTAAATTCCAGGGATTTTATTATGGGTCTTGAAGCATCTCCAGCCATAGGGTGAGGCAATGTCAGTTTTCATTACCAAACAAACAAACAAAAATTGATTTTTTTTTTTTGGTGGTTACAGAAAAGCAAAAACTGTAAAATAAACACTAGACTCACATTGTAAGGAAGCTGCTTTTTATTATTATTTTTTAAACTTTAATTATTAAGACAATATAATAGTTGTAGGGACAAGAAACGAATCATGAAAGGTCAAGTGTGTAACATTGCTGCAGGTATACGTTTGCCCTGCCAGCTGAAGACGAATGCAGTTTCTACATCCTAGATATGCAGCTGCCTGAATTGCAGATGTAGCCCACTTATTACCCAGCCAGACTTCCAAGAATGGAGCTTGTGGTTAATAATGAGCCCCCAAACTGATGATGCATCTATTTGTGAGCCAAAAATTCTGCCTGTAAAATCAGACTTTGAACTGTGGTTCTTTCAAGACCTGGAGCCACAAATGCTGCATCTGGAATTGCATATCAAATAGGATGATGAAGGGAGAAAGGGTGGAAAGTTTCTGTCTCTGATAGGCAAGCCTTTAATCAATGTCAAACACTAACCTGGACAGTTTAAGAGAGAGGGTGTACAGAAACTAAACAGTCTAAATGAAACTATTCTGGGGAAAATGACAAATATATATATCGTGGATTGACTATGGATGAGAACAGTTGACTTAGCTTGTGATACTTATATCTGCTTACTTTTTTTTTTTTAATGAATTAATTTTACAAAACACACATATTCCACGTCTTGTCAGAAATATCTTTTATTACAATAAAACCTGCAGTCACATGCATAAATACCGGTGAAGTAAAATATATTTTCATTGACTCTTTACTGGCAATTGACATAAAATTGCATTTCCTTGATATATTTAACAAGTTCATTCAGCTAGACAAGTCGTTTTAAGAAGTAAAACAAAACTGCTATTTAAACATGCTCCTTCTCCCTTCATCCCTCCTTTCTTCCCTCCCTACCTCTCTCCCTCCTTCTCTCCCTCACCCTTTAATATGGTCAGGTAGACTAAAATAGAAGCAAAAAAAAAAAAAAAAGAAGTCTGAAGACAAAATATTGACATACAACAATCCAGGCTGCGTACACAAGGTACTGTTGGAAACAACTATTTCTAAATAGAAAAGTTCAATGAAAATACATAATCTTAAAAATAGTGTATAAGAAGAACAAAGCCTGATTTTCAGAGTCCAAATGGCTCTTTATTGAAAACCCAACCTGGTCAAATTAATTATGATCTTTCTGGAATAACAGAGCGTAATTTACATTTCACTCTATTCATTTTCCCATCTGAGTAATATGTATGTGCTTTCCAAGGTATATAGGATCACCATTGTATTTAGGATTGTCAGATACTGATTGTATGGAGCTTCAAAGTTGGAAAACGGAAGACACCCCATCATTGCTGGTGGTGTAGCTGAGTTGGAAAATGAAGCTTTGGGTGGAGATGTTCATCCGCCATTTTTCATGGGTGTTTGAAGCTAAGTCTTTATGCCTGACAACTCACCTGTGCATCAGCCTGTGGTCCTAGGTGCTGGGATACGCAGAGGTGGTTTTATGGAGAACTAGAATGAAAATTAATTTTAAATCCATTTTGTAGTATCTTTACCCACTTGCAAGGCAATAGAGACTCATACATTTTATTATTTATTACAGAACGGGAAAATGTTTCATTTTGAAGTGGTCATCTAATTAAGACAACTCATCTAAAAAAGGAAAGAAAGCAATGTTAGGGCTTGAATCAATATAACTAAATTTTACATTTGCTCCTGAAAGGGTATCAGAACAAAGTGGGCTCATTAACTCCAAATTAAATCTTTCATTCTGGTCTGCTTATGACAACCCCTTCAGAAAAGGCTCTGTTTACTAGATACCCAGGTGACATTCACACATTTATTGCATTATAGAAAGAGACTTGACAGGTTCTTATCACTTCGGTAAAAATAAAATTGAACATTTAGAATTATGTAACCACCTAAACAGGCCTTATTCTTCATGATATTGTTTTAATTCTTACATTGTAAATATGTTCTGTCCTCCTGCTATCAAAAGCAGAAAATATGGCCCAAAACTGTGACTGCAGTGAAACTTGATGCAACAGAAGCAGGAGGAACAAATGGTAAGACCAGAGTTTAAAGCAGGTTTATAAAATATATTGAAGAAAGAAAGAAAGAAAGAGAGAAAGAAAGAAAGAGAGAAAGAAAGAAAGAAAGAAAGAAAGAAAGAAAGAAAGAAAGAAAGAAAGAAAGAAAGAAAGAAAGAAAGAAAGAAAGAAAGAAAGAAAGAAAGAAAGAAAGAAAAACACCAAATGAACAAATAACTATATATCCTCTAAGTGTTTGATTTTTTTAAAATTATTATTTTTAATTGCTATTATCCCAAATTTTAAGTCATAGCTCTCATAAATATTTGTGAGAGGAAGTTATTGTTATGCTTTCTGAATGTTGAATGTAAGTCACCAAAGACAAGCGATCAGTAAAGACCTAAAACACATCAGCAACTGCTAAGTTGGTTGCAAATTGAGTACATAATCGTTTTTGGAAGCAACGACTTCCTTTGCTTCACCTGAGGCACCTAGATTTTTAGGTAAAGCATGGGATTCAGCTCATGAAGCTTAGCCCTTTAGAAGCCATCTAAATATCTAGGTGCTTGCATTCACCCCAGTGCTGACTGAAGGTATGAATTAAGTGTTATCCTTAATAAGGCATCCATACAACTTGACTTAAATAATGCTTTAAATTTGAAATAGCTGACCTGGCACTGGGTCTAAATTACAGCCTAGCTGCTGAGATTATTAAACCAGTAGCATGACATCCATGCAGCCAGTTTCCATTTGCAGCACATCTGCAGCTAATCAAATCATCCCATGCAGTCACACACTGCTTTATAACCTCAACTGGGTTAACTGAGGTGGAATAATTGAAGCTAATTGTTGCAGCTCAGGCAAGTCCTGGATAGATTTAAAACATTAAGGCATTACAGCACCATGTATTTATGCTAGAGGGCACTCATAATTCATTCTGAGCAGTAATACAGCTTGGCATTTGTATAACATATATCATTGAGGCACTGTGCCAAGAGTAACTTTCAAGGAGTGCTGTGAGGTAGGTGTGTACATCAGTCCCTATTTTACAGATGAGGAAATTGAGGCAGAAAGATATTTGACCCAGATCATAGTAGGAGCCTGTGCTGAAGGATAACACTGAGATCAAGACAACTGGAAGTTATTCTCCTTGATTAAAAAAAGCTAGCTTATTCATATATATATATATATATATATATGAGTCCTTAATGTCTCTGTGTGTGCACAGGTTAATTCTAGATGTGGATTTTTATTTTTAAAATTATAGACCTTATTTTCTTGTTTTAAAATTCTATGACAAAATGTATCAGTCCTCCCTTCCATGGTGTTACACATCTCTAAGGACAGAAACCCATCTCAGAAGACAGCACTTGCCACTGAAAGTTCACAGCTTAGGAAGGAAAGGACTGAGTGAGAGCAAGAAAATGGAAGTAATATGTCTGTGGCAGGAGACAGGTAAAATTTGTCTTGCAGGCTTGCAGCCAGGTGTCAAGACTTCTTGTCTAGACACACTTGCCTGAATGACTCCACCAACCTGCATATTTTGTGATATTCTGAAAATCAGCCACTTCATTTCCACAGTACAGCTCAACAATTTCTGCAAATAAATATTCCAGGAGTATTTACTCTCAAGACTGTTTCGTTTTGCTTCCTATGGTCATTCACACAATTGTTTTTGTTTGTTTGTTTGTTTAAAGAATGTTCTTCAAAAACAAATACCCTGCTATTCAACAAAGATGTATTCCTTAAAGGTTCATCTGTTATGTTATTGTATATTTTCCCATGAGAATCAACATAATGGGGAGGTTGCATTCAGGGGCTTTTGGAGTACAGACAGTTTAAACACATGGGGACAACATACACGGATGGAGGGGCAAGAACAAAATTATGGAGTTCTTTTTTAAGGAGATGCTGGCTTTCTGAAATAGATAACCTTTCTGAAAACTGTCAGCCACTTCACCTGTGAGACTATATCCCTGATTCCCTGTTTGGTCACCTCTCACCCTTGACTTGTTTCATTTTGCTTCATCTGAAGGTAATTATAACAACTATGAGAATGTAACTCCTCAGGGAGGGACAGCAAAAACTATCTCATGTTCAGTTTCACAGGCTGAGACCTTCTGGGGAATTGAATGACATGAAAGGTTGTTTCATGTTCAACCTTACCACTTCATCCAGGAGACTGAACTTGGCAATATTTCACTGTAGTGTTGTTGCCCCTTCCTGAACAGCTATATTGTCATCATCAGCTTCCTCATATGAAACAGGATTATTCAGCTGTAATGGGGGGACAAAACAGTGTAATGATGATGGTTGTCTGGTCAGAGAATTGAGAAGATGGGCTGGAGGACCAAGGGATAAGTAAGGTGTTGCTGCACTCACATCACAAATATGAGATTTCAGAAACCACACTGCAAGGAAATAGATTTTGATATCAGTGATGGTGCTACCCAACCAGGAAAACACAGCCATCATTATGAGACTTATTTGACTAGCAGTCAGACAGTTTTGAGTAGTTGCTATCAATGAACAGTTCACAACAAATTTTAGCTGTTAAAAATTTCTGGAAGACTTTAAGTATGTTTTTGAGATATTTGAAATTTGCTTATGGACAATCTGTGCAGGCTAGGTACATTTGGATACAGTATACATTGCGAGTCATAGTTGCTCAGCTCTTGTAATAGTCTGGAAGTCTCTTAGGATTTAAAGCAAGCTGAACAACTGACAATCTTGTTGGAATTCAAGTGTGGTTTTATAATATCTGGTTCAATAGGCTGAACTGGATCACTCTCACTAGCAATTATGTGTTTCACCAGGCATCTGGAAGCTTCATTGATGTTTATATTTTCCTACAAGTGAAAGAGAAAGAGAGGGTGATTAGTCAATATTAATTACAATATGCTGAATATTGCCTGTGTATAATTAAACTTTTCTCTAGGCTACATCAAAAGTTTACTTTCCTTAATAAACAGCTTTTAAAAATTGATTTTGACATTTTAAAAATGTTTACTTTCATTTTTTTAATTAGTTACATTTTATGTATATTATGATTCACATCTCCTTTAAATTATGCATAGAACTCACTTTAAATTACCCCAAAGTCTTGGTGATATGATTGCTTCAATAAACTATACAAACACTAAAGAGATGTTAAAGACAAATGGCTGAAGTAAAGCTCCAGAATCCATATTTCACTGCTTGAATAATGGTTACTCTGATTTTCAAATTATTAATTTGTCAGCAACTTAAAATTATTAATTTAGTCAGCAACTACAGGCATAAATAGCTCTTATTTTTTTAAACTTTATCCATAGTTTCAGGAGGTTTTCTTTATACCATACAATGAAACTTGTGATGAACAGATTCATTGAAAAAATAATACAATCTCAAATAATCCACAGAACAGCAAGAAAAGTTCTATATCATTAAGATTTCTTATTTCTTATTTATTTTTTGTTATTTTTTTTGTTGAGGTTGTATCTCCAATGTACTGCTTCAGATGACATATATTAACACTGTTTTCATTTTCAAGACAGAAATCCTCACTCTAGAGACTTTCTTCCATAGCATGATTAACTTGCAGCAACCCTTACTCTGTAGAATAAGCAAAGCTGAAACAGCCTGATCAGTGAGACACAGCTCAGCACAGCATATAAAATAAGAAGGAATACTGAATAAGGATTTTTTTAATGACAGCAACTGGTATGGCTGGAATGAGAAGCCAGGCTTTCTGGCATAAAATACACTCTCCTACTCTAGGTCTTGGCACTGATCACTTATTTCATATGACAAGAGATAGAAACTCATTGCACCTTCAGTCTTACAGGAAATCATATCACACCTACATGCACATATATAAATATATGCTTATATATACAAATATAAGTATGTATTTATTTGTATGCACATACTTCTCTTGCTCCATGAAAATTATGTGTTACTTGCAATTTAAGACTGACACAGGTTTCCAAGCTGAATCTGGGGCCTGCTGTACTGAGACCACACCCACCCACCCACACAATGCCATAAAGTCTACCTTCAGCAAATGCTCAGCATCAGTGCAGCATCACAAACAAAATAACCTGTAAAATTCAATGTGAATTCAATGCGAAACCCTTTTTTATGTGTTCAAAATAATCAGATGAGATGTTTAAGTATGTAGTTCAGCTATAAAAAAAAAGAAAAAAAAGTGCATGTGTGTGTTTTAGTAGAGGTGGTACAATTATATGAAAGATCAAAAGCCAAAGTAATGGATTCTGTGAGGCTGATTTCTAATCCTCTTGCAGTCAATTGCAAAGCTCCATAAACTCCACTGGCCATAACTTTGCACCACAACAAAGAGTTGAAATCTGGAGATTTAACTGGAAATGTTAATTAGTGCCAACATTTCACAGGATTCTTCAACTACACAAGTGAATTGAAATATTTCAACTTTGACCTGTAAAGAATATCGTCTGGTTTTAAAAAATCAAAACTTTAGACAAGCCATTTACATACTAACCCCTGGAAAGTAATAAAGAGCTGAGAATCAGGTCTGTACTGAGCTGTCAAAATGCAACTCTATCACATGATTTTCCTGACCCAGACAAGCAAATTCCTCAACTGTGTATGAAAAGTTTTTTTTCAGGACACTGTGAAATTTTCTTAGAAAAAAATAGACGTTGAAAAATATCTCAGTACTGCTTAAAGAGTTGACAATAAAGAAGGTTACCAAACGGAGAAAAAAAAAAAAAGAAAAAGAAAAAAATCCATCCCTCCTCCGTCCCCCAAAAAAGTCTTTTCCATTATGTATTCTGTTATTAATGGACTGATAATCATTTTGTTTACCCATGTGCTGCTTCTCTTCTGGGATGGGAGCATTTAGCTTTTTTCAAGAATGTCTTAGTGACTATCTCAGTTTGTGCCTAAATACATTAATATTCACATGTCTTAACATGTGAAAGCTCTTCGTCAGAGACTTAAGATCAGCATTTTATAGGAGTGGGAAAGAGGGAATGAACCCAAGCCCACAAAGGCTTGGGTGTAGGTGAATGTCCCTTATCCGCACTGGTGCTAGATGGAATTCCAGGTGCCTGAGACTAAAAATTTAGACAAAAAAATACCATCAACACCACCAACAACAAAACACAATGCTGTTCTATTTCAGCCTGAACTAAAACTAAAGCAAAACTAGGTTATTAAATCCTCTATAGATTTTTTGGAGAAGTAAGCCAAATTTGAACAGGCAAATATTGTTTTGACATAAAAAATCAAAATATTTAATTTTGGAAATATCAAAATGAAATGTTTTACTTTTTCTGTATTACTCATTCTTCTTTTTAATGAAATTATTTTCCAAATTTTACTCATATTGCTGATTTCATTGCTAGTTGCATCTTGGATTGAGTCTACTGTTTCACTGGTAGGTGTCTGCCCAGATCTACTGATTCTCTGAAAAGTAGGATTAAATAAAGCTAAGTTTTATGTTCAGCTCTGGCCATTTCACCCAAATAGGATTCTGCTTTCAGTCCATGCGCACCTTCCTCTCTGCCAGAGCACCATCCCTTAGATGTGCCTACAAAAGTTTATGTGACTGAGCTCTTGCTTCTTCAGGCAAAATGTGCTGGTTTGCAAGGTTTCACTATTTAAAGCATTTGCAGCCAAGCAGTTAAAATTCTTCTCTTTGTTCTGTATAAGAGGTAAGGAATAGAAATAAGAGGTATGTAAGAGGTAAGGAATAAAAAGTCCTGTCCATAGTGTGTGCTGGATCAGAGTAATATTCTCATCCAGCTTTTGTCCCAGACATTCCTGAACATTTATATGTATGGTCTAGATGTGGGGATGAAAATTTCTGCCAGGGGACACGGGAGCAAGAGGTGGCCCTTACAGCCAGCACAGCTGTTTTTAAGCTTTTGTCTAACTCCACCCTTCTCCCATGGTTCAGGTGACAACAGGTACATGGTACAAATAAGAAGCAGTGCATTAAGTCGCTCACTACAAGGAGGTTGTTCTGCCACCAAAGCAGCTCCAGCAGTCCCAGCTGTGCCTTGACCACCTCCCTTCTGATGCTGTTGTTGCTGTTTATTCTAAACCTAATCCTTGTCCCAGATCTGTTGATCAGACATTGCTATGTTGCTATGTTCTGGTCTGTCTAATGAAATATTGATTTCTGCACCTCTCATCCTACAGTGTGTTTTGAAAAAAAAAAAAAAATCAATATTCTCTTAGGCAGCAAAGCAGCAGCTGCAGACAGTAGAAGGTGATCTGCTCTCCAAACAAACACCCAGAGACCTGGCAATTTTAGAGAATAGGAGGTGTTGAAAAGCAATCTAGGGAAGGACAGAGAAATAGAAGCAGGTGAAAATCCATCCAACAAATACAAAGAAACCAACAAACAGGATGTAAGACTGGACAGAGAGGAATAATCACAGACACCTTACTAATTGTACTGAAACAGGGAAACTGGTCCCATTATGCCTAAGAATAAAATTCATCATTTGAAAAACAGGAAAGAAAATAAAAGTGAGACAACAGAGTGAAATGATGTCTTTCTATCAGTCTCTAGGTAGAAATCCTTTAACCGTCATCTCTCTTATGACTTTTGTTCTACACAAAACACCACAGAAATTGTGATGGTGCTGCAGATCACCTTTCTTTTCCTTTCTTTTTCATTTTTACTTTGTTTCTTTCATGTTCTGAGCAAATTCTTTAGGCCATCCTGAAGAATGTACCCTGCCTTAATAGTGGAGGAACTTTTGACTATCAGGATGGGGTTACAGACTCATCTAGTCCTTGACATGGTACTAGACGCACTACTGTTTCTGTAGCTTATTTTCTAGGCTCCTTTGAGGTTCCTTCTACCTTCATAGTTATCCAAAGACTAGGGAAGGTCTGTCTACCTACACTACTTTAAGGCCGTTAATACTTAACACTGCGTCTTTGATTTGTTTTTCTCCACGAAATCTTTCTGAGATAGGGAAGTTCTCCTAGAACCATTTACCAAATGAGGAAAATACAGAGCCCCAAACAAAGCAAACTGCAAGAAACCTGGTCCAGTTCATAGTGGCTAGTTGGGAAGTGGGTGAAATGTTCAAGTGTTCTCATGATGAGGTAGGAGCTCAAAACCCTTTTATTTTATGAAACCTTTTCCTGGGCATGTCTCCTTGAACAGGAGGTGCCATTTCTGTGGCTTCTGTGGCTTTTGTGCCTTAGTAAGCCCCAGCACATGAAAGATGCTGTCGCAGTCAGTGCTGCAAAAACTGAGTTGTGAATCCAGCCCCAAGTGATTTACCCTGTCTGCCAGGGATCTGAAACCAATTCCTGTGGTGATGTCTGACTACTAGAGTCAGTCTTTCTCTTGACCCCATTAAGAAGGAATGCAAAAGTGAAAATCAAAACATGCTACTGTTAATTCTATTACCAAACAAAGTAAGGCAAATAAAATAAATCTATGTAATCTTTGAAAACCAGAAAGGAACACTGAAAGACACAAATGTAATTACAGTTTGCTGTGTAGATAGATCTCCTTCAAAAGTATCTCAAAGGACAGTTTTGCGGAGAGAATATCAACTCAAGGGAGGGGAAGGTTGCATGACTTAAAATATTTGATCCCACTGCTATGGGAAATTTCATAGTCTTGTAATGCAACAATCAACCGAAGGGAAAATAAATACTTCGTTGAATGTCTCACAGTAGTATACAAGCCCAGCAAGCTTCTTTGTATTCTGGATTGTTTTCCTCCTTATCTGCCACCTCTAACACAAACATAGAACACAAATATTTAGAGCATCACATTTGAATATAAGAAAAAAAAATATTTAGAGCATCACATTTGAATATAAGAAAAAAAAAAAAAAACTCAGAATGGACTGACTCTTAGCTCTTTACCGAAGAAAAAAGACATTTATTAGTTTTATGGGCCTGTCTCACTTCCAAATTAAACTTTATTTATTCATGTTTTCTTTTCCGTATAGATATCTTAGGTTTGTCTTTCTGGTTGTTTTCAGATATAAAATTGCTCCCGCTCTATATTCAGGTATTTTGTTTCTCTGACTGAATCTGATGCTCCTGAGTCTTGTCTTGAAAGTCAGGGAGAAGAGCTGGTAACTAGGCAGTGTTAGACCCATGTACAAAAATGGCATGAGAGAAGACCCAGGAAACTACAGACCTATTAGTCTGACCTCAGTCCCTGAAAAAGTTATGGAGAAGATGGTCCTGGGGGTTATTGAAAGGCAGTTACTGAACAAAGCTATTATCAGGCATAGTCAACATAGATTCCTGAAGGGAAAGTCCTGCCTTGGTAATCTGATATCCTTCTAGGATAAGGTCAAGGATGAGGTGGATGAAGGGAGGGTGGTGGATGTGATCTTTCTGGATTTTAGTAAGGCCTTTGATACTGTACCTTACAGCACCCTTCTGGATAGATGGTCTAACTGTGAGGTGAGCCAGCAGTGTGCCCTGACAGCCAAGAGGGCAAACCACATTTTTGGGTGCATTGAACACAACATGGCCAGCTGGTCAAAAGTGGTGATTCTCCAACCTTATCCAGGTGTGGCATCACCTTCAATATTGTGTACAGCTCTGGGCTCCACAATAGAAAAAAGGATGTTAACATCCTTGTAAGACTCCAGAGGAGGCCAACAAAGATGGCAAAAGGGCAGGAAGGCATGTGTTGTGAGGAGAGGCTGAGGATCCTTGGGGTGTCCAGTCTGGAGAAGAGGAGGCTGCAAGACGACTTCATCGTTGTCCAATTTTATTTCTATTATGCACTAAAATCCAGGAGAAGGGATATGATTTAAAATTCATTTTAATGTGCACTCTCCCAGTGCAAGCAATCTGAGGGAAAGGCTACACATACTCGCTTATCAGAGTGGATAATCTTGTAAATCATGGGCAGCAGAGACTTATTAAGATGTTGTGTTGTATTGCTGTGGTTGGGTTTCTAGGAAAACATAACAGCGTGAATTAAAAGGCATCCAGGTGCATGAACATAAAACTCACGGATGTGAAGTTCTGTGACTGCACCCCTGAGAACAAGATAATTTCTGGGACTGAATTCTTAGAGCTGTTTGGAAATCCTGCAACAAAAACCTTTCATCAGAAGAAGCTGATTGTGTGGTTTCAGGGCAGTCTGCCTAAAGAAACATTGGCTGCACACAGAGGCAGCTTGCATTGCCAGGCCTCACGGCTGAGGAACCAGAGCAACACGTCCTTTGAACCTCAGAGCTCAGCCAAGGGCTCCCTTAGATTTTAGATTTTCCTAAGCAGAACTATTTAATTATTTTAATAAAATTTTTTCAATTTTCATTTTGGAAGGAAACATCAAAATTTCCAGGTTATTGTGAGCAGCAGATGTACTGGAACTGAAGTAAAACACATGAAATTGAATCTAAACATGAGAACACTTTATTACAGTGGGGATGACTGAGCACTATCACAGGCTGCCCAGAGAGGCTGAGGAGTGTCCAACCTTGGAGATCTTCAAAACCCTACTGGATTCCATTGGGCTAAACTAGATGACCTCAAGAGGCACCTTCCTCAATAATTCTGTAATTCTGTGAATTTTCAGCTTTTGGCCAGTACTAAATAATGTATTTAAGAACAGTGATCCAGAGAGCTATAAGACAGCTCTGATACCGCTAGCATGCTCTGAAGCAACTCTTCTTTTAGTTTCAGGAAGCAAAATCTACAGAGGGTTCCACGTAGAGTGACCGTATATCTGAACTGGAAGCTTCTGCCTTAGGTGTCAGCTTCGTTTCACACGTTTTATGGCAGAAACAGAAGTATTTTCTAAGTCTCTGTGAAGTAAGATGGATTAGACTTTTTTTATTTTTTTATTTTTTTCGCAAATTAGAAAGACAATGTAAGGAGCCATACATTCCTAACTGTGTCTGGCAGCCTCAAATGGATTGCTTTGGTTTCGGTTATCAGATCAGTAGATTAGCTGTTGTGTGTCAGCATAATCCATACACGTCCAAATTACATACACATGACCTTATTTTGTCTTCATGGAAATCAAAACCATGTCCTTCTTTGAGTCTACCACATAGCTTCATTTTTGTTTGTTTGTTGTTGTTTTTGGTTTGGTTTGGTTTGGTTTTTGTTGTCTTTTTTTTTTTTTTTAACTTTCATGATTGTACAGTCAGAAGATTTTATACTTTAAACAAGGGACAGTAGAGCTTGCTTCATTCACAGAGCTCATTGGTAAGACAAGCAGAACTGCTGTCCTTGCTTGGAAGAAGAGGCTGGGTCAGAGGAGAGAGTGACTTTCTGAAAGGTCACCCAGCAGATTAATGGCAAAGAGGACTCCTGATTCCTGTTGCAGAATTTGAGCACTACGACACATTATGTATAGCTTGTCTGACAAAAATGGAAAAAGGACACATTATTACCTACCTTTTCTAGAGAAGAAAAGATTATATAACTTTTTCTAGGTCCAAATAGGATGTGTCCAAATAGCCCAAAGACTTGGTGTTCAGTCTCCCGGTCACAGTAGTCAGCACAGAAGGAACTCTGTGCTTAGCCTAGGTTGGTAAGGATCTGGAAAGCATGGCTACCAGACCTTCTGGGCAATATGGACAAAATGGACTGTCTTTTTACCTAATTCTCCATTGTTGACAGTGGAATTATAGCATGGAATGAGAAACTCAAACACGATCATATCACAGCGATGGTAAGTGTTAAGGTATTTCAATTCATTTCTGAAGTGGGTATTTTCAAGCACATTTAGTTTTGCCTGACTTGTCTGTTTTGATGCATGAGTTCCATTTTCATTATGAAGTGATAATAAGCTTCAAATTGCTGCTCTTCTAATCCAAGTGAAAAGCTAGTCTCTTTGAACTGGGAATGGTGGTGATGACAGTTTAAAGGCTTGGAAAAGTGAGTGGACTTCTCAGCTACTCTGGCCACACGCTGGATGATTGAAGGTGTGACAAGAATGAGAAATTTCCTTCCTTTAAATAAATGTACCTTTCACAATAATTGTAATGACATTGATTAAATAATTTACTATTAAGGATTATTTTGTGAATATCTGGGGATGTGTTTTTAAGACTGCAGTCAATATGAGCAAACTGAAGATATGTGTAAAAGAGACAAGGCTCCCCACTGGAAATATGGTGTTATATGTAACATGACTATACCGCATTGTGCTGTTGCCCAGTGAGGTCCTTCTTACATGAGAAAATATCAAAAGAAGTTTCTATCTTTGTAGGGAGCAGAAGATTGGAATAGGTTGAATATTTCCTTTAGATTAATGTAAGAATCAAAGCTAATACAAGAGAATACATTACGTGGCTCAAATAGTTTACATTAAAGTTGTTAACTTAAGAAAAACCAGCACCAGGGAATAATACAGTGATGTCTTTTGGTGCAATCTGCCAGTGCCACAGACAAGAATTTCAAATCATTGACAGCTTGAAATATGGTAAGTACATATATAGCATGCTACTTTAGGCATGGCAACTAGAACTTAAAAAAAAAAAATGTTTTTATAAATAATCACCTTTGTTTTTCCAAAACACATAAATCACATTCAGTTTGTTCTGAAGGCTATAACATTTCCAGGCACGTTGGCAGAAAACCTCTGGAGATCTAATTATTCCAGGATACCACAAAAAAAGAGTTATTACTTATTTGAACCGCTAAAACTGATAGCTGCAATACGATGACTTCTCTGTCAGTGTTTTTCTACTTCAGAAAAAGAGTTTCTATTCTCTATAGCAAACATAGCTAGCTTTTTATTTTCCCTGGAGCTGAGTTCAACTATTTAATATGCCTTAGGCTGAAAGAATACCGGATACATGTAACATCCAATATTTTAAAATAACAGTAATAACAACTTCTGCTTAGGGAAAAAAAAAAAAAGGCAAAAAAAAAGCAAAAAAAAAAAAAAAAGCATAGGTTTAGTTCAGAACTTAGACCAAATGGGGAAATTATTTTGTTATAACTTAGCCTAAATGTTGTGATTTTACAGTCCTTAGTGGGATTACTTTGCTTTGAATCATTTTAAAGTCAGGAGTCTACAATTCTGGATGGATATCAGGTATGTGAATTGAAGAATATCACATCCTAGGCTATAGATTCAAAGAACAGTCTACAATAGTCATGTGGCTTCAACTCTCACTGCTCCTATCACAATGGGTGTTGAAGAAAAGTCTTGTCATAACTGGATTTCTTTCTGTTCAAACATGTCTGGAATGGTAAACAAAGGACTGCTTGGCTAGCAGTTATTTCTGAGCTAAATAAAGTAAGGAAGATCTAAATAAAGTAAGCTAAAAAAAGTAAGGAAAAGAAGTAGGGTTTTTTTTTTTTTTTTTAAGTCAAAATCTTATACCTGTTTGTCTCAGAAAAACCCAGACTGAATTTTCCTCTGTTGTCACTTCTTTTAGGTTTAATTGTCCTTTACGTTTCCACGATTCTCCACAAGAGTGCCTACCTTCTACCATCATGGTAAAAACTCTTCCTCCTTTGAAATTGTTTGTACATTCATTCCCTGCCTTGACTCGAAGTAGTCCATAGCACAATAAATGTTTTTTTTTGTTGTTGTTGTTGTTTTTGTTTTTTTGTCCTAAGAGGAGGACAGATGCTTGCTGTGGACTAATTCTTGGAACTCACAGTATGGATTCCTTCCTCATATGCTTTTTCATATGCTAAAGAGCAGTGACCAGCTGCTGATCCAAACTACCTAGAATAACGAAACCTGTATCCTTTAAACAATGGTCCATCTTGTTCCCCTGTTGCATCTCATTCTCTTTGTAAATCTTTTAGATCCAGGCACTTTAAAACAATCTGTTATTCATTTCTCTCCAGATGATTTTTGTGGTGATTTTGCCCTCAGGCCTGAGTTTTCAGTGAATTGGTTCTTGTCCTCGGGAAATGTAAAGTCATGTAAATGTCAGAAATGAAGAAAAAGTAGTTTTGAAGAAAACAGCCACATGCAATGTTATACATCACTGGTGAGCTGGATCCCAAATGCTCACAACTAGATATTTCATGTTATTTGTGGCCTGAAATGCAGCTAGACACCAAAGAAAATATTGAAAAGGTCCAGAACATGTAATTCTTACACAAATGATAATTTGTCTTGATAAAATCCCCTCACTCTCCAGATCTTCTACTGACAGCTGCTATTCCAAGGGTTTTGCTCTCTGGGTTTTTCTTTCCCTTTTAAAATTTATTTATTTATTTTATTATTTCCTGGAATAATTATCTCTCTGCCAAAATCATCATGAAGAATCTGATGTAAGACATCTCAGCCTGTTTTCTTAAACAGAACTAGATACCATCCTTACTGGATTCTGGTGGTTTCATCTAGCAAAAATCAGCAGATAACCACACTGAATTCAAACCATGTCCCACAAATGCTGCAATGAAAATAACCTTATATATAGAGAAAGATAATTTACACATGAACCTAGACCAAAATGTCTCCCTAGAAATGCCATTTTGAAGAGACAGTGACTAGTTTTGAGGCCCATTCAGTAGGAAAGTAAAGACACTGGTCACAATGACCTCTCAGCCAACAATTCACACAATGCTTGAGGCAATTACTTGCTGTTACCTCTGCTGATTGCAAGTGATATTTCTTTTAAATTTTAATATTTTAGAAGATATCAAGACCAGAAGAGTAAAATACAGGTATACATTTCAAAGATTCTGAAGTAATTTTCTCAAAGTGTTTAAAAGAAATTAGACGACTAAATATAACATTTTGGTTTTCAGTCTACTAATAACTTTAGCCAAACCAGTGCCAAACTGTTTACATTTCAAACATTCAAGCATTCTTCTGTGCTGTTAATGATGAGAGCAGATTTCATAATCAAAGAACACAATAAACATAATATCCACTTAGATGTGTTTAAATCAGTATTTCACATACAACCAAGCTTCTACTAAAAGTCTTTGTCATAACAGGAATGAAATAATTTGAATAGCAGAAATTCAAGTTCAAGCAACATGGGACTGATTAGATACCTTTGTTGGTGATGGGAATCAAGACATGAGATTTCCTATGTTTTAATTTTATGTGCTAGAAAAAATCAAAGTCACATTGTGGTAGAGGCTATACAAATATAATAAGGGTATAAATCATGTAGCCTAATTTTAGACAGCTATTGAGAGAATATAGAGAGTTAAGATACCTTGATAGTAAATGGAGAGCTAATATTCCTTTTGGGAGAAAATTTTCTTTGTGTCCAATTCAGGGTAGTATAGAAGGGTATGTTTTTCCCCATTGAATCCAAGAGGAGTCTGGACAACCACATCACAGGCTCCTCACTCAGTGAGTCCATCTCTGCTCCAAAGCAGTTAGATACAGAAGCAAAAATGGATTCAGGCACTGAGATGACAGTGTAGGTGGAATTTAGGTACTTGGGGCCAATAAAACTATCCAAAAACTCCCATTTAACATCAGGAGAAGCCAAATGCTGCTTTCCTACATTCCGTAGTCATGAGCCAAAGGCAGACAATAGGCTGGAGATACAAGAGTATCCATGTTTTATAGATGAAGTATAGAGGACAAAGGCTATATTTAGAAGACTAAAAATACTGAAAGCTTTTGAAAATGTGTCTGTGGGTATTGGTGTTACACATTTATTTATTCTTGGTCATATCTTCTCTTCGTAAATAGAAATCTTGTTTCAGAAGCAGAAGTTTTCCATTAGTCCTGTATGGTAACCTTATTCTTCATTAAAAGTTCACTGCATTTTTGAGTATAGTTTTTATATATTAATAAAATTAGTTGGGACCTTTTGTCAAAGTCAACCACACATCTGAAAATCCTCAAGGCTATGACCATCTTCCACAAGCCATAGCAGTATCCAGGTGCCATGTAGTCACACAGTCTGTGAGACAGTTCCCTTTCAGGAAACCTTAGGCTTACTGTGCCAGCTCTGCAAATTTGCATGTACTGATGTTGTCTGAGAAATCCCAAAGTGGTATACAGCAGCACTGTTTGCTGGGCCTTTGTGCTGTAAGCATCCCAGTGCTTTTTTAATCTTGAGTTTCTTACCCAGGAAATCTGTACAAAGGCAAAGAATTTAACCCAAGAGAAGCTCATTCAGCAGTTTGACCACTGATCTTCTCTTCCTCTCTGGACATGTGATTTTTCTGAAAAGATTTTTGAGGATGAGAACTTACAACAGTCAGAGTAGTACAACCAGAGTAATGCTACCATGGACTGGCTTTCTGGAATCTAACACAATGAAGCTCTTGTCTCAAATCAGGAGATCTTACCGACAGTGGTTATATAAAAATTTAGAGACAATATTCATTGTTAAGAATTATGAAAAATATCCTCATATTCTCATAAGAGGTAGTCTTTGTGTCTTGCCAAAGGTCATCTTCTTTCTTAAGCTATTACGCAGTAAATTGTTGCCTGTTTACATACTTTACTGCTGGCCTATAATCTTAGAGCTGTAGCTTTTCATAACATTGCATATAACTTGTTTTGAAAGAAAAGGCCTAAAACAAATATAAATTGCCATAGAAGGCTGTATTACTTTACAAATTCACCTTTAATTAAATCCACCAAAATAAGACCTTTGCAAAGTACATATTTCAACAAAGTGACTTATTTTGGAAACCAATTTCTCTGTGCTTGGAAAAACACTTAAAAAGAAATGGAAACATTACCTTGGCTGATGTTTCAAACCAGCCCACGAACCCATTTTCTTTGCAGAACTGATCCATCTTGATGCCGTTGTTCATAAGAACATCTATTCCCTGGTCACATTTGTTTGCTAACAGGACTGTTGGCACAGGTTTGCCATTTGGAAGAACCAGCTTAGAGTCCAAATCCTCCTTCCATTTTGTCACTGCTTCAAATGTTGCGGGTCTTGTAACATCAAAGACAATGAACGCCCCCATGGCCTCTCTGTAATAGACCCTGGTCATGTTTCCAAATCTTTCCTGACCTGTGATCATGAATGTGGGGAGAAAAAAAAAAATAATTGTAAAAATCACTGTTTCCAGTCTAAGTCAATATTTCACATACCAGGTTTTCTAATAGAATATTACTGAAGGTAGGGCTTGATTTTGTAAGTAAGTCTGACACCTCTGGAAGGGTACTATTTATCTAAAGAATGATAAGTAGAGTACTAAACTCATTTGTATGAAAATGTGAGTACAGCAGAAAAAGGAGTTTTAAAGCAAACATACAAGGAAATGTAATAAATTTATGACAAGCTTGAACTTCAGTGTACAGTCTTATTAAGCTGCCAGATTTCTGTGGACAGTACTCAGACTCTTGGTGTACATCACAGGAATTTAAACGACTCACAAAACATCTAGGTATAAGATTTGAAGCTCCTTGATACTACAGTATTATGTGGGAAACATCTAATGCAGTTGATCTCACGCGTGACAGAAAGTCCCACACAGTTTCATGCAAGTGATTTTAGTAAACAGTAACTTAATTAAGCTCTGGAACCATACCAGGCATTAGAGTCATTATGAGCCTACTGTCACTGGCAAAGTAAAACACAGAAGTGCAAAAGGTGTATTTAAAGCTTTACAATAGTGGAAAGCATTATCAGAAAACAGAAAACCGCAGTAGTAATACAAGGAGACATATAGCTCCAGTAAGAGGAACTGGGAGGAAAAGTTTTACATTAGATGTGTTCTTAAGTTTTATAGCTTTATTTGCTGAATTCAAAGGCTTGTGTGGAAAGGTTTTTGGGGGTCTTCTTTCTTTCGCCTTTTTTGTTTGTTTGTTTGTTAATGATTTTTTAATGTTGTTTGATTTTTTTAATGATTGTTAATGTTAATGATGTCAGGCTATGATATGATATGATATGATATGACATGACATGACATGACATGACATGACATGATATGATATGATATGTTGATCATCTGTGTTGTTTTTTAATATTTATGCTGTTTTCATGGGAAATTTGGCAAATATATATATATATATATATATATATATTTCCAAGAATGGAAATAAAGCACACAATTTTCCATATTTGAAAAAATAAAAACTTAAAAAAAATCATTGATCTCACTGCTGAGCTGTGATCCCCAAAAAGGAATAATTATAAATGCTTGAAACATCTCAAAGTAACAGCAGATTTAAGTAAGACAGCCATTGTATTTAACCATATGTTTCCATATCTGAGAAAACATGCTATGAAAATAGACAATACTCCATGGAAGCCTGTTTCTAGCCTGATTTTCCTAATGTGCATAGTTTTGAGTGGGTTATTAAGACAAGAAGATTGCCTGTCTGTCTGACCCCAAGACGTTTACCTGTAGAGGTTTTATGTGATGGAATTTGTGCTGTCAAATGTAAAGCTGGGATGAGACCTGATGTGTCCTGATTGCTGGGCTTCTAAGCCATGCAGTTTCATTTAATGGAAATGACACTGACCAGACATACTTAGGGCCAGCCCCTGGAATTTAATGCATGTTATGGAGCCAACACCATCTATTTGTGTCATTCATCTTTGGTTTTATGCAATAGTTGTTCTAGCAAACACAAAGTCATTCACATGATACAGAAATCAAAAGCAGATATCTGTCATCCCCAAATTTATTCTAGATTTGTTTTATCTTAAACAAACATTGTTTTCCATTGATAAAGCAAGACAGAAATATAAAAAAAAATCTGAAAAATATAAGGTCTGATTGAAAATTTCTTATGGTCATGCTTTATTAAAACGTCTTATGATTCCTATTAGTGGGCTGATCAGATGAATGGCTAAGTCATGTGTTATTCAACAACCTCCTTGTTGAGCAAATTTTTTTCATCTGCAAGAAGGTACTTTCAAACAAAAGTCAAGGACTGATTAGAATCTCATCAGTGAAGTCAACAGCAACATATACAATTAATTTTTGATGCATATTGCGTTACAGTGATACTTTACACTTCTCATGCAAAGTCTTGAGTTGCTTGCGCTGTAGATGAGATGTAGATGATGTAAGAATAACTAAACTTGGGCCTTACACATAAACAGCAGTACACAGTTCTCTAAGATAGGTGTGATGTGTTGTTATAGAATATGTATTAAGTTATTAATTTGCAGCACAAAATCCTTCATCACAAACAATGAAGATTAGAGGAATAAAAGGCTCAGAAGATGTGTTCTTCTGGCTAGCGGTGACAAAGTACTGACAAATGGTGTGACTGATGGGTCTGGAGAGCAAGTCTTACGAGGAGCGGCTGAGGGAGCTGGGATTGTTCAGCCTGGAAAAGAGAAGGCTCAGGGGCAACCTTATCGCACTCTACAGGTACCTTAAAGGAGGCTGTAGCAAGGTGGGGGTTGGTCTATTCTCCCACGTGCCTGGTGACAGGACGAGGGGGAATGGGCTAAAGTTGCACCAGGGGAGGTTTAGGTTGGATATTAGGAAAAACTTATTTACCGAAAGGGCTGTTAGGCATTGGAATGGGCTGCCCAGGGAAGTGGTTCAGGCACCATCCCTGGAGGTCTTTAAAAGACGTTTAGATGTAGAGCTTAGTGATATGGTTTAGTGGAGGACTTGTTAGTGTTAGGTCAGAGGTTGGACTTGGTGATCTTGGAGGATGATCTTGGTGATCTTTATGCAGGCAGACAGAGCTCACCAACTTCCATTACAAATCACCTCAGAGAAAAAGAATGAATGGAGCTGGTGACTGAATGTTAATTTGTATTCAGATGACTGAATATTAATATATGAACATATTTAGCATAAAGATATTATGAAGCTTTGAAAAGAGGTGGTTTGTAGCCACAGACATTCAGCTTTATGTCATTTGCATAATGGCTTCACTCTTATTTAGATTACATTGTGAAAAGGGGATCTCTGTGTTTGTGTTGTGCTTCAAGTACAAAATATTTTATCAAAGCACCTGGGAAGACTCTTCTTCCAAAGATTCCAAATTAGTTGAACAAATAGTTATCTTAGTAGATGAAGTTCCTAAAACCATTTCTCTTAGCAGAATTACTCATGAAAATAGGCACCATTTGATGGTGTCAGAATGTGGACTTGTGTTTTCAGAAACACAATGGCTTAGGCAGTAATTATGTTGCAAATTAGGTCAACCATTAGGTATTCAGTGGTATTCCAAAAGCAGCCTTGAACATTAGAACCTACTTTATTGCATGAGGGACTGAGGCAGGTGGGTTTTGCTTTTTGTAGGAAGGGTCAGAAACTTGTGAAATGCTTGTTTGATCTGGCCCATTGGGCTTTGCTGTACCTCTTGCAAGGCCACTGGCATCTGGCATCAGGCCCATGAGTCTGGTAGCTTTTGCTCACTGAGATGGTGCTCTATGGTGGGATTCATCAGCCCTAACTTAGGTTCTAAAAAATTAATTCTCTATCTAAGATTAGGGTCCCTTTGTAGTCAGGGACTGAGAAGAGATATCTAGAGGACATATTCTCAGCAAGGACAGACATTTAAAAGAAGTCACATAAGCTTCCATATGGAGGTATTTACGCTCTGCCCTTGACACCCTGGTGGACCCAAGGTGGCTAGCTTACACTCAGTTCAGGAAAAGATGTCTAATTGTTAAACCAGATGAATCTTACTCCCCTTTGAAGTCATCCCAAAGAGATAAAGGTGCCAAAGCAACAAGATTTCCATTAAAGGGAAGGACTTCCTGTGTGAATGGTACCTGTCCACACTTTTATATTGATCTCAGAGACTTCTGTAGCAGGGTAAGGCATCATTTAATAAGCTTAAAGCAATCAACATCTGAACAATTGTAGTTTATAAAAATGCACACTGCATAAGCATGACTTCTACAGAACTGCAATCTCCGCTAACCACTATTATCTTTGATAAAGTTATAAAAAATTATGAGAAAGTGCTAAAACTCAGAAAATTTCCACCATAATATCTGAAAAAATAGTGTAGATAAAAATTGATTATAATTGTCTAATGCTCAGTTTTACTGTGGGTTTTACTTCTTACTACTATCCCTCATCCTAGGAGGGAAAAGCTTCTGGGATCCACATGGCTTTACACAGAGGGCCTTTAGCCAATGCTGAAAAGCTGGAAAATGTGAAAAAGGATTAAACATTTTTTATCTTCTACTTCAAAACAACTTTCAGAATTTTGACTCTTCAAGTTAAGTCATTGACTTTGTGGAAGCAAGACTGAAACATAAACCAGACTAAAAAACACCCCATACTGAGCACATGAGAATGTGGAGAAGCAGACTCTGAGCTGGATCAGGCCCACAGATCCCATCAAATCCCCGCCAAAATAAAACTGTCACAGTGAGGGACTTATTTGTGATTGCAGAACAGTGATTTCAAGGTAACTTAGCCTAGAAATCACCATGACTATCTTATTTATGCATATGTACTGAAATGCTTAGCAGCCACTAAAACCCTAAACCATTGAGGATGTACAGTGCTTTGTATCTGTGAATGGCCTGTTTAGTCCTTGTGGAGTATACTGGTCCCCAAAACTTCACAACTATTCAGACATCTGACTATATCTAAGCAAATACCATTGTTTTTGAATGTGAAAATTGTGGGGAAAGGAAATCAAACTGGTCTTTTGTTACCAGTATTGTGTGAATGTCTCCAATGCAGTGGACCAACCATTTATGAGACGAGATCCAGCCTTGTGAAAGTAAACCAAGCTATTTTTGGTAGCAATGAATAATCCAGCCCACACACGTGCAGCAGAAGGGGTAACGGCAGTGATGCCTGCTCTGAAAAAGTAGCTGGGGAATGGGAGGCTCTGAATGCTGCCCTCTGCCCCTTGTGACTCTCCCAGAGAGCTGCTCCCTTGGACTTCCTGTCTGCAACAGTTGGCTTCATCAAAAATGGTTCCACTCTGCATCTGCAGGACCACCCCACCACAGGAGGGAAGCCTACAGTAATCCTATCTTGTAAGAACCTTGTTGCAAATATGACTAAGTATTTCTTTTAAATCTGCCCTTCCAACAATCTGTCCACAAATTTAAAGGATGATCACATAGAGGTAACAGAACTGCTAAAGAAACAGAACAAAACGAAAGACAGAGGATCAATATTTAAAGATATTTGACACAACAGTAGAGGTGATAGAACACTTCAAGAGGGACAAGAACACCATAACAGAGAGTTTGGGACATTCAGTGAAATAAAATGGATGAAATTAAAGACAATGAGAAATTTACCATGTGTATCTTCTCCCACACAAAACAGCAAACATTCAGTCACCTGAATTATTAGACACTTCACTGGATCAGACATAAATTAGTATATTCTAATGCCAGTATGTTGTTACAGACATCATAACATGAGAAACCATGAATTTTTATCCAACTATTCCTGTCTTACAGCCATAGCTTTAGGAACAGACATATTATTTCTCCAAAAACAAAAACAAAACCAAACAAACAACGAAACCAATGTAATAATATGTGAAGAACAACAAATTTATCTTAGAATTATTTTTTCTAGTGATTAGTTATTGTTCAGCATTTGTCTCTCGTGTAAAAAAATGCATGCTCAACATTTAGCTATTAGATCTTATTTTAGTTTTGTTTACCAAATTAAGGGATACACAATAATATATTACAGAAAAATATATGGTATTTCACTATGAAATGAGATGGCACCAAACAAATTTTCTTTCTTCCTGTTATATCTCATAGGAGGTATGTAATGGGTAAAATTGGTCCTTCTATGGATGGAGTGCACCACTCCTCCCATGAAATCACCAGGTATTTAAATCTTACTAATAACATAGATAAGCTTGATGCTAGTTTTACTCAAAACATTTTTGAGAAAATTATTTATATATTGTTAAAAAATTTACTACCTACTGATGCACACAGTTAAGTGCAAGGAAGAATACACATTATGCTCAGTAGTAGCGTTCACTGGAGCATAATGAAGGGGGAGGCTAGGATGTGAGAGATGCAAAAATACCTGAAATATATATATATTTATATGTTTATATTTATATAAAAGTATCAATATGAAATGTTATTAACACATTTTCAGCATTTGTTTCAATTAAAAATATCCTAAATGCTAAGCCAACATCCTTAGTCTTGGTTAAGGAGAGAAAATGTATTGCTTTACCCCTAAAGCTAAGCATGACCTAATAACAAAGATTCAAGCAAAAGACAGGGATTGTTCTGAAACCAGATATTGTTTTTATCCCCTCCTACTCCCACATATCTGTGTTTTGCACACAGTGACATATGAAAGCCACAGCCAGGGGAAAACACTTCCATTCCCTCCGTAAGCCCAATCAGTTTCATTTCGTTTTCATTTTGAAACAACTTTTTTTCACATCAGCCAGATGCCATATTTGTTGTCTATGCCAGCACCACACTGATCTGAATTCAGAATGTTGCTTGCAGAACTTAATTTCTATGTATAGCCATCAACAGCTAAAGCTCCTTACACAGAAGTCATTAAAACTGAGACAGCAACTCTGTTTATTACTGGCCGCTGTCTTGACCTTCACAGAGATGCTTTGAATTGAGCAATTCATATGAAATTTAGTACTATGCTGTAATTCTCTCTGTCATGTGTGATAACTCAGAAAGCATGCTAGTCATTCAGTACTACAACTCGGTGTAATTGCTTCTGCAGCCTGACTGAAAGCTACATCATATGATCCGCCAGCACATGATTAGTAGTGTAATAAATCTCTGAAACAAAGCATGCAAAATACATTCGTTAAGTCCCCAATGTACTCAGAATTTACTATTAAGGGCTTTTTTTTTTTTTTCTCATGCAGAAAAGTTTTGCTGAATGTGTACATATTTATCGTTATAATCAGTCACTGGTGAGCAATAAAAGCAATGCTTTCCCCATTATTCCAACCTGTAATAAAAAACAAAACAAAACAAAAGCAACAATAACAACAACAACAAAACAGGTTTATCTACTATCATAAACCCCCCAAATTATATTATTGTGTAAAAAAAAAAAAAATGCTGAGGATATGCACATTTTGTATAACACAGTGTTGTTGCATAAGTTTTAGTACCTTGGTGCTAAATTCAGAGCTCAGATATGAACTAGCTAAGCGTAGAAGAAAGGCACTCCCTCCGTTGATAAGAATGTTAAGAATTTTCCTATTCCACTGGTTTTACTATGTACAACTCCAGACTAGATCATTGAACCCACAGGCTGGCACAGCTGCCTAACAGCTGATGTAATTTTCACCTTCATTCCCTACTTCATGAACATAACTTCTTATTTTAACTGAGTTTAAAAAATGCCATCATTTTTGCTGTAAGATACTGTGTTATTGCTGAACTTGGATTCTCATGTACACTACATGAAAAATGATTACTTATATCATGTAAAAAATGCCATGCACAACTTCTATTTTGTACTCTGAATCAAAAGTGGTTCATTCCTAGGAAGGGATGTGGCAAGAAGAAGAAGCTGTGGTTTTAGTTGGAAGCTATGTATAAAAAATCTGGAACACTGATTGCAACAATGTCAATTCTGTATTTTTTAAATAATGCAGGCATGCAAGGATGGATGGACTTCTTTACTCTTTTTCTCCCCCAGAGCATAAAGTACCATTTTTGCTTTATGTTAGAAAAAAAGAACAAGTAAACCTGAGTAAATGAATTCTAACAAAGAATTGCCAAATACAAACACCAATCTTTTCAAAGTGTGGCAGAAGTTTTTACATTTCATTGGACACAAGGAATTGGGCACAAGGAACGTAGGATGGAGAGGATGAGGAAGTAAGTAAGGAAGGAAGGAAAGAAGGAAGGAAGGAAGGGAGGAAGGGAGGAAAGTAGGTATTGTGATCAGGTAACCCTGATATATTTTTTCCTCATTTTTTAACTATAAAAATCGTATTAACCGTCTTACTTAATCCCTCATCTCTTCCACTAAATTAAATAGACACAACAAGAAATTCTTGTCAGCCTCCCTCCCACCACAGAGATCTCTTAGTATAAGGATGTGGCAGCTGCAGGGGAAGAATCGGGCCATTCAGAGAGAGGAGACCGTGTCTGAGGGCTCGGGAGAAAAATCAGACAAGACAGGTTTTGCTCTGACATCCCTTGTCTGTGGTTCTGCTGGCTTTAAGGAAACTCCAAAATTTCAAGGTGCCCTGAAGTTCTTTCTCCTCAGTCTCCTCTCCCTCATTGCACAGGTAACTTAAAGATTAGAACAAATGAACTTGGGTCTATATTTTGTACTGTCTCTAGATGGGTTACAGGGCACAGGGTTCCCTTCTGTACTCACCCGCAATATCCCAGAGCTGCAGCCGTACCACAGTCTCAGCATCCCAGCTGAGGACCTTCAAGGCAAAGTCCACACCGATGGTGGCCCGGTAGTGTGGGGAGAAGTTCTGGTGGACATAGCGTTTGATGATGCTGGTTTTGCCCACTCCCAGGTCCCCAATCACCAGCAGCTTGTAGAGGTGCTCCTTCTGATTGTGCTTCTGCATCTTTCCTGTTGCTGCGACTGCTCCCTGCAAACTGATTGCATGCTCTGCCCCAGGAATCCTGCCAGCCCGAGGGGAAGAGAGGGAAAGAGGAGCCAGGGAGGGAAGTGAAGAAGGTAGGTGGAGGCTCCTTCCCTTTGTACAGAAGCAGGATCACCAGGTCCAGCAGGCAGCCCTGCCGGGAGATGAAGTAAGCAAGGGACTCGGGGAAGAAAAGTCTCCCAGAAAGTTTAGTGTGTACATGTGTAAAGGTCAGCACGAGGTGTGTCTGGGATTAGTCTGACTGCTAAAGACTTTGCAGGAAAATTAGTGCCACAGTCCTGTTCCCTGTTTCACTCCTCACTGCAAGGACAGTGTTTCTATTGTACACTAGTTTTGCAAGCTTTTTTTTTAACCACTGTCTTCTTGGTGATAATTTTTTACCCCCTGCTCATTTCCAGACATATTTAAAATGACAGTCACCACAAAAAAGGCAGAAATCTCCTTTCAGGATGTCACCCCTCCATTAAAGTGTAAAAATGAAACCAACGTGACTAACTTCAGATGTGATTTTTTTAAATTTTTTTTTTAATCAATGTAAGTCAGTGTGAATTCACTTATATCTCTAGAAGTGGCAGTTAATAACAATATAAAACATCTTTACATTTTTCCGTGCTAGGAAGGATGTGTGAATTTAATTATAACAGATACATATTTTTAATTTGTTTTAACATAATAATTTGTTATCATCTGTCTGTACCGATATTCATGCTCAAATCTGCTGAATGCAGTACATGGCTCATACTTTGTGTTTTCATATAACAGGAATCTAAAATGCAAAAAATCTAGAAGATTTATCCCATGACTCTGATAATTAGAAGTTATGAAAGCATAAAAGCATTAGAGCATGTGAATGCCAGTGTCTCAACGATTCTCTGTTTTCCAATATGAGTGATATCAAACTTACAAACAATTAAAAATATTTGAGTAAATCATTCCATTGACATGATTGACCCTATCTTTTAAATGAAAATTACAGTGACAGTTTCAATTAGGCAGCTTTGTTGGCAACCTTTATCTGCTGCCTTGAGATATTTGAACCGTTTAACAGTTTTGATAGCAAACTCCCATAATTTTGATATTGTGTGAAACTCATCCGTGAATGATTTTAACTTTTATCAATGACAGTAATAAAATGAAAAGATATTATACACTTACTGAAATACCATTTAATGGAGTTCTTATCCAAATGTGTACTGAAATGGCATTAGGAATTTGTCATCTATCCAAAAGCTAGATTTTAGAAGACAAAGAGTTCAGAGTACCATTAGGAACATTTATGTTATGTACTGTTTTATAATCACTTTTTAAACTCAAAAGTTTGTTTATATACACATATATGGAAAAGTGTAGTTTGAGGATTAAAAAAAAAAAGTATTTTTTTTTCCTTGAAACTTTTTATTTTTAATAAAAGGTCTTTTTTTTTTTTTTTTTAATAAGACACTACAAAAGTAAGCTGTGATTTGTATACTTCTGTTTGGAGAGAAAATTATGAAGGGATTAGCTTTGTTAGCTAAGGGCATCATTAAAGACTGCAATTTGAGAAGCAAATCATTTCACTCCTCTCAGCTACTACCTTTGTGTGATTCAAACTTATTATCTTTGCTATCTGGCAGTGTGCAAGCTGTGACTCTTGCCTTCCTAGCACTGCCATTTTCAGAGAGTATCCACTAGCCAAGCAATTCAAAGTGCTTACAGTTCCTCTCTAAAGTTGAAGATTCCTGTTTTACAGGTTAGAAAAGAACAGGCTTGGATTGTTTAGATGCTCTTTGATATGCCAATGCTCAGAAAACAGTGCACGAAACCTAGCTGTGAGCAGATATTACTTAGGTAACCATCTCTACAGTCTTATTCTGTTAGTGAGTTTAGTAAGAGATTGGCCTACAACCAGAAGCATGAGGCT
The DNA here is from genome assembly GCF_964034855.1 of Anser brachyrhynchus. NCBI lineage: Eukaryota > Metazoa > Chordata > Aves > Anseriformes > Anatidae > Anser > Anser brachyrhynchus. The sequence goes on along the minus strand of NC_137694.1, from coordinate 203,250,030 downwards.
TTACCTCCCTTCCAAAGTTTTTGTTAGCATTAGCTATAATAACTGAATAATCACATTATTTAGGTTACCAATTCTTCTTTGAAACTAGTTAAATTCTTGGCCCCAGCAACACCCTGGTACAATGAGCTCCTCACAGGCTAAATCCAGGTCACCCCAGGATGGCAGCAGGGCCACGAGTGAGGTGTTCAGATGTGGGGTGAGCATGTAAGAACCTCCATTGCCTTTAGAAGAATGATTCTCTGAGTTAATGTGAAGCACACACCAAAGTGTCTCGCTGATGTACAGCTATATCCAGATCTCCTAATTTTCTCCATGGTAAATCAGGTTTTATAAATGTCCTTTATAGAAGGCTGCTGAGCTGGGATAAGGCTTTCATCCCTGCTTTAATCCATGTTCTTGCAGGACTGTTCCTGCCTCCTGAACTATGTGTCAGTACTGGTTTGGCCTCATTGGCATTCGAAGGCACTGGGACAGGGAGGTGTGGATGTACTGCTCATTTGCACAGCTCTGCTGCAGGAATAACAAGCACTGCCACAGAGCAAGGCAGACAGTTTGGGCTGGTTGTGTCTTAAATGATAACTGCAAGACTTGTTTGACAACACTGGCTGATCCCTTTAGGCATAAAACCAGGTTACCATGCCTCAATGATTTGCTGTCCAGGGAAGCGTGCTCAGCCTGGAGCGGATGCAAAGCAATCTGTCTTTGCTGAGACCACAGTTGATGGCAGGTGATATAAAACATACTAGCCTGCATTAACCACCCACAAGTAGATAGTTACCATGGCTCAGATGACACTTGTTAAACCAGGAGATCCTGATGGTGTCTCTGGGTCCTTACTTCAAGTAAGGATCAGGTAAGGACTTCAAGTCCTGGTTCAAGTTTTTCAACAACATCTAGGCAATAAGCACATGTAAACATATTAAAATTTAGGTAATGTTTAAGTGTTTATATTTTGGCTGCCTCTGTTTCCTCTGGTAAAGACATGCATTTTAAATGTTATTAAATCAAAAATTTGAAAATATTCCACATGATACTATGTGTATCTATGTTGTTTTATTTTTATGTTCCTTGTCTAATCACTGTTCTATTTGCCACAATAGAGTCATTCCATGGTCTGCTACCTCTATTTTATGAGCATACTAATACTCTATTTTAATTTGCAGGAATTGATGCCAACTCTACAACTACATTGTAAATAATAATCAAGAAAGCCCCATCAGATTAAGGCATTATGGACTGTGTTGGTCACAGCAGAGAAGCTATGCTCATTTTACAGTGATAATTTACAGGGATTTCTCACTATATCTCTGACATTAGTAGAGATCTTTTCCTCTAGAAGAAGTGATAAAATTCAGGGTGCAATTGCATTGGCAGGACTCAAGGACAATGTAACTGCATCCTGCATTTTATTACTCCTTATCTTTGTGTGGCATTAAAAAAACACAGAAACCACAGAAAAAGATTGCAGTCTTAACTGAGCACTGTGGTTGTCACCAACACACCTTCAAAAAAACACAATGTTGTCTGAAATATTAAAACCATGAGGTGAAAGTTTTTGGCCAAGGAAATAGATTTAAATTATTGGAAATGGATGTACTATAAGGATTGCCATCTAACTAGATACAGCATTTAAACCACAGCTATCATGGTTATACCTGGTAACTTTAAATGCCTTGAAGGGATTGGGATATGACTTACCTATACAAGTGTAAACATATACATATATATATGTATATATACATTTACATCTATCTATATACATACAAATTCATCTGACAGAAGATTATCTTATGAAATGCTTTAAAAACACACACACAACATTAAAATTCTATACACATTTCTGCCAGACTTCCATATCCCAATTAATCCTGGGGTATGGATCAAATTCTAAGTTGTTAGCTACACAGAAGACAGTTCATCTTTTATTAATATATTGTCTTCTTCAATTCAGTCACAACGTATTCACTGACTTCATTAGAGGAATGGTTAATCATGGCAAGAATAACCTCTTACAGAGAAATAGATTGTTTTAACAAAATGGTGCATTTCTCCCAGTTATATTCTTAGAGAAGTAAGATTTAATTAGTTTGGATTTTCCCCTCTTCCATTCCAACTGCTCTTGTGATTAAGACATTTGGTTAAAAATTACTATTGACTCATCAAACATACCCATAGTGGGATGGTTATTGACTTGTCAAACATAGCTAGAGCTCTCCTTTGATTAAATTATGATCTTTCTAACTTATAATTAACTTAGTAGAAAATACACTTTATCAGCAAAGATCCCTCAGGGAATATCTAAACAAATATTTATGCAACCAGTTGAGATACCATTTAGCTTGCTTTTAAGGTCAGATGCCAAGTTATTGTTATATCTCTGACACTCAGTTATTCTCATTTTAAGCACAGTCTGCACCATGGCTAAAAGCACTCAATCAATAGCATAGCAATATGGACTTAATGGGCATGCCCAAGTGTTACTTCCTGAGAATAAACTTTTCCTAACACCCAGCCTAAACCTCCCCTGTCCCATCTCCACGTTGTTCGCTCGGGTGCTGTCGCTGTCCCCAGAGAGCAGAGCTCAGCGCCTGCCCCTCCGCTCCCCTCGTGAGGGAGCTGCAGGCCGCCATGAGGCCTCCCCTCAGCCTGCTCTGCTCTGGGCTGAACAAACCAAGGGACCTCAACTGCTCTTCATACGTTTTCCCCTCTAGACCCTTCGCTATCTTCATAGCTCTCCTTTGGACACTCTCTGATAGTTTTATGTCCTTTTTATACTGTGGTGCCCCAAACTGCATTTGGTACTTGAGGTGAGGCTGCATCAGCGCAGAGCAGAGCAGGACAATCCCTCCCTCGACCAGCTAGCAATGCTGTGCCTGATGTACCCCAGGGTCTGGTTGGCCCTTTTGGCTGTCAGGACACACTGCTGACTCAGATTCAACTTATTGATCAAAATCCTCAGATCCTCCTCTGCAGGTCTGTTTATCCAGCCTTCTGCCTTTCATGCCCCAGTCTGTACGTACAACCAGGGTTGCCCCATCACAGATGCAGAATCCAGCGCTTGCTCTTGTTAAACTTCGTTAGTGATTGCCTAGCACCATAATTTGTAAAGATTTCTCTGCAAGGCCTTTTGATCCTTGAAGGTGACAACAGCTCCTCCCAATTTAGTGTACATATGTAAACTTAGTATGCCTTCAAGTGCTACACCCAAGTCATTTACGGAAAACATTAAAGAGAAAGGGCCCAAAAATGGAGCCCTGGGGAACCACACTAGTGACTAGGATCACTAGTGGAGATTAAAGCCATCTAGGACGTGTGTGTAAGCACAGTCAGTGCTCAAATGCAAACACAAGCTTCTTTTCCAACAGACTCAAAAATAATTAGATACAATTACCTTTTCTCATGGCTGAATTCTGGTAGGTTTTACCTACCTGACTCACATGATCAAATTCTAACAGAGAGCCAAAGATGATTACCTGAATACCTTTGAAGAAGAATTTGTAATATGTTATGGTTTCTTTTTGTTTGTTTGTTTGTTTTCTATTCTCATATAGATCCACACAACCTAATACGTTAAGTCTATTCTTTGAAGCCTGCAGCAAAATCTTTGATGGGTTGCAGTGCATTTTACACCCAGTACATTTGAACAATCACCTGGGAATACGTGAACACAGTGCAACTTGAAAAGCAATAAGGGGTAGGAGAAGAATGTCTGCCATGGATAAAATCTAATAACAGGGGGGTCAGTAATACTCTGAGAAAAGAAAAAACTGATTTCTCCTCAAGGCTAAATGGCAGTGGAAACATCATACAGCACAAAATTAGTCTGAAATGTGGCAGTTCCAAATAAGTTTTGCTGTATCTCAGAATCAATAAGCAAAGTGTAAAAGCATCTCAATGAGGTTGTAGACTAAACCATTACATTCATTGTAGAGTTGCTACTATGCAGCTACCAACAAAAGCCTGGATCAAACTGACAGTACAGCAGTTTTCACTCTCCAGTTACTGTGATTTGTGCAGTGAAGACAGAACAGTTGCAATGCTAGAGGTACGTATGCATGATGAAGAAAATTTTTGATAGTTATCTGTATTATGACCTTCCACAAGGGTTTGTATGCAATCATCACAGCAGGAGTTTGGTGAGTAGTCAACAGTGTCCTCAACAACAGAACATCACCTTTAAGAACAGAGCTGAATCATATCAGCAAAATTTCTGATTCATGTAGATTTAAGCCTGATTCTTGGAGACTATTATTCTCTAATGGTGCTCACCTAGCATGGACTTTATGTGCAGGAACATTTATAAGGATAGATCCAAAATTAATATGTATTGGTTTAAATCATTTTCTTTGAGGTCTGGGTCCCCACACTGCATATTTATACCTTGGAACAAAACAACAAAAGTTACTTCCTTTACCTGATCAAGGTTCAATGGGAATATAGTTTGCAAGTCATATCTGCTAAAATTTAAAATATCACAGGATCACAGAACTGATGAGGTGGGAAGGTGTTTTGGAAATTGATGAGTCCAACCCCCACGCTCAAAGTAAGGTCAGTGAGAGCAAGTTGCTCAGGGCCACATACAGTTGAGATTTGAGTATCTTCAAGGATGGAAGCTTCACAGTCTCTGTGCAACCTGTTCCAATGTTTGACCACAGCCAGAGTAAAAAAAAAATAAAAAAAAAAATCTTTTTTCTTCTGTTTAAACAGAATCTCCATCTTTGTCTGCCTTCTTTATACCCCCTTTCAGATATTTATACACACTAACAAGACTCCCCCGAGTCTTCTCTTTCTCAGGTTCAAGTCCCAAATCTCTTGGTCTTTTCTCAGTGTTCCAAACGCTTAAACTTTGTAGTTCTTTGCCAGACTTAGTCCTCCTTGTTTCTCTTGTACTAGAGAGACCAGCACTGGACACAGCACTCCAGGTGTATCTCCTCAGTGCTAATTACAGGTAAAATATTACCTACACAATGCAGCCCAGGATGATGTTGGCTTCCTTTGCTGCAAGAGACCATCACTGCCTTGGCTTAGGTTCAACTCAGTAGCTGCCAAGACCACAAGGTCTTACTCTACAAAGCTCCTTTCCAACTGGTAATCCGCCAGCATGCTTGTGGTTATTCCTCTCCAGGAACAGAATTTGGCATTTCCCCTTGAACTTCATGAGATTCATCCCTGCTCAGTTCTCCAGCCCCCTGAAGTCCCTCTGTATGGCACCAAACACATCTGGTGTATCAATCACTTTGCATCATCTTCAAAGTTGCAGAGGGTGCAACCTGTCCCATCACTTTTCCCCTGCTCTAAGTTTCCTGATCTCCACCCTATCGTGGTCACTGCAGCCAAAGCCACCCCCAAGTTTCACACCTACATATAGGTATTCCTTGTTTGTAAGCATGAGGTACAGCAGTGAAACTTCCCTTATCAGCTCCTCAATCATCTGTGTCAGGAAGTTACCATCAATACATTCCAGAAACCTTCTGCATAGCTCTTGCCCTGTTGGCCCGTCCCTGCAACAGATAATGGGGTGACTGAAAGTCCCCCATGAGGATCAGAGCCTGCAAACCTAAGGTTTCTTCCAGGTGTCTGAGGAAGGGCAAAATATGCAAGAATATTTCTAATACCAAGGAAAATAAAAGATATTCAGAAATAAATTCAGTTTAAGGAACAGGTCCATCTAAATTATTTAGGTCATTATGGGTTAGGAACCTTACAGTGGTTGACCATCATAAAAGAAATTGAGCAATTTATTCATACAGCACTGCCAGCTGCAATCTTCTTTGTTTCATTTGTCTCCTGCTGTAACTGTCTCAGAAGGGATGGTGCACAGCAAAGCCCCCAGGAGAGCTTTACTGTACTAGAATAGACAGTACAATGGTATTTGGTAAGAAATATCAGATGTCCAGAGGGCCTGATTCTGTGTGGTCCACAGTATCTCATTGAAGACATGAAATATCCACAGTGTCTTGCAGTCAGAGAAATTTGAGACCTGGGGGTATCTCAAAAGAAGAGTTCAGAGGCTTTTAATAGCCGACTGATATGTTGAATTAATCAGATTATCGGAGCAATAGGTTTATAGAATAGTTCATATTGCAGTCAAGTAAGATTCATGCTCCAGTGTTAGTACATTTTATGTCTGGAGAGGCTGAAATGCAGGCAGGCACAAGGAGGTGCTTAATTAGGAGACTGCTGCTCATGAAAGTGAGCAGTAGCATGGGGGCTCTAAAACCCTACAGTATGTCAGACAGTTTATCTGTGCAAGATGTCACTATGGTAATGGACACATGCAGAAACAGTAAGGAATCACGTGCAGTTAGGTCTTCAACAGTCCCCTCTCTCTGATATTTGTCCTGTGTTTCTCTTTCTAGTGACTCTCTGTGGCAGGCTACAAAAAGGATTGCTAAACCCTTTGACAGCCTAAAGATCACATCCTTAAGCACTCTCATACCAAGGCTCAGTTCAAGTGAGTCTTTCTTCTCAGGGAAAATTAAACACCCACTACGGACTCAGGTGACGAAGAGTGGGAAAACTGATATCCTCGGGTCTCACCTCAGCTGCAGATGCTGCTACATTCAGCATGCAAGAACTATGGGGAAGTGAGCGGTGACTTCAGCTAGCTTGTTTTACAACATCTAGCACAAGATGCATTGCATACAAACTAATGGCTAAAATGACATCAAAGTTGCCTCACTGGTGACAGGAACAATGCACCCTTGACTGCCAAAACAAGTTGGCAGGAACAGAAGTGCTAGTGGGAATATGTGGAAACTTACAAATCCCAAAGTTATCCATTTGTCTTTTATGGAGTTATGGGCAGCTTTTCTGGTCACTTCTGTGTTGTCTTGAGTGTGCCTGGTCAACATCACTCTGGGATGCATGTGCTATTAGTTTCCTCTTCCTGAGGTCACATTGGCAGTTCTTGTAAAGAAAGTATTGATCCAAACATATGAAAATTATAAACACCAGTCTTGAAAACACCTGTAAAAGGCACAGTTGTGCAAAGCAGACAGCACCGAGGGCAATTTTCAACATCTTTCTGGTATGCTTAATAAGTTCTGCCGAACCGCAGGCATCTGTCTACCTGAACAGGGAGGGCAGATCCTGGCCTCTTACTCATTCAGACTGATGTTTGGTGGCCTGAGTCTCCATGTCATTCATGACATCATGTCACATGGCTCACTGTAAGTAACATTTATCTGCCTAAGAATAAAGTGCCTGAAAATTACAGACAGTTTCCTGAACTACCATCCTGGTTTCTTTCTTCCAGTGACAACTTAATATTTGCAGAAATTCACCCCAGCTTATTGAAGAGTTTTCCACGGTTACTCAAGATTCACAATCACAGATGGACACTGGTACCCCATCATTTACTGATGCTTACTGTGTCTTATCAGAGACTAACCCCCAATGTTCAGATGTAAGAGCATGACATGCAAATGAAATGCAACATGAGTAATGACCCAGTTCTGAGAATTTCTAAATGAGCAGCAACCTCTCCTCCATTTCTGATTGCAGAGCTGCAGAGACATACTGAACTGCGTACCTATTACCTTTCGGGGACACATCACACTGCCATTCACAGGCAAGACTGAAACATTATTATTGCTGCTTTCAAGAGAAAGGTCAAGAAAGAAGGAATTGCTTTATACTTGCAGAGATGAGGGTTGTTTTTCCTAAGGAAAAAAAAAAGGTGGGGGGGGAGACACTTGTTCCCCATTTTCTTCCTAAGAAAGTATGATGATTCTGGACATTTTTACACAATTTTACCTACTGTTAATTTAAAAAAAAATAATAAAATAAAAAAATTCTTGAAGCACCTTATAAATGTATTACCACAGCATTTCACTTGCATGAGGAGCTAAACCTCAGATCTGATTATATGTCCACACTGTCCTCAGTTAGAATGGCTTTTATTAATGGCATAGCAAAATTAATAGTGGCAAAGCAAAATTAATAGTGGTCTCTTCACAAGGGAGCCAGATCTTCACCTGATGTATTCCAGCCAGGCTACATCAAAGTTTCTGCTCCAAAAACCTCCCTTTGCTTTCAGACACGCAATGGCCTCAGTGGAACATGAAGGTCTGCATGATCCTCCAAGAGCATAACCAGACACTGAGCTGACCATAAAGAGGAACAGAACTCCTGCCTTGGCCACATCAGACAATGTGGTTGCACCTTTCTCAGTCTACCACAAGGAAATGGGATCTTAAAGGTAGGTTTTAGTGCAATGGGATTTAGAACAAAGCCATGGTTTGTGAAATTCAGAGAGATCTTTTTGCAGCACAGGTACATATTCCTTTAATCTTGCTTGCCACAATCTTGCTGCTCCTTCAAGAGGTCTTCCCTTCTCCACCAGTCTCACTCATGCTCCAGGGAAGAAGCAACTCATGAGTCCTTCTAGAAGGTGCCACCTAAACCCAAAATAGCAACTAGGAGTCCATTTTACTTCCTATTGCACAAAGGCAATACTTTGAAAAGAAAATAAGACACAATAAAAGTCTTTACAAAGACAGCACTGGGTTTTTGCTCCTTCCACCTTCTATTATTCATTATTTAGCCCACTCTCCAGAACAGTTCTTCAGTGCTCAACAAGAAAGGTTCCTGTGTGGTGAACGCTGCTCGGGCTCTGGATGGTCCTGGTCAGACCTGGTCCTGAAAACCTTATCTCAACAGGCAAGGCAAGCAAAGGTTAGAGATACGGAGGGTAAAGTAATATTGTGTTGATCTCAGTCCATCTGATGAAGGGTTTCCAGACCATGATGTTTGGCTGCATTCTGAACTGCAAAAAGGAGAGAAAAAAAATCTTTTCTGTTTGTGTATAAAAGTAATGCCAGGACATGCTGCTGAGCAGATGAAACTTCATGCATTTATCAAATCTTCCTTTTTTTGTGGCTTTTTATGAACACATTATGAAATAAGAAAAAGTTATTAAGTAATTCAGAAATGCCAGCTTTTTACATTTTTGACCACTTTTATCCCATTTTTAGCACTCTTTTCAAACAAAAGAAACCATATCCATTTGGAAAGTCATTTTACTGATGAGAGACCTGTCCTTTCCACTGATAACCAGGCTGACAGCTATGTTTCTTAGCTTAATCTATAATTTATGTAAGAGGGCCACCACCTGACATGGCAGATCCAACATTTCTTTTCTTCGTGGAAGTGCAATTGCAGAGAAGAGTGTAGGCAAATTAGAAGGTAAACACGAGCTTTGCCATACAGGATCAAAACACCACACAAGTTAATGCTCAGGAACGGGGCTGCACTTGGAGTCCTGTAGCTGAACTCTTAAGCCAGAGATTTTGTAATAATTAACATTGCTTCACTGTAAGCAGCAGCATAGCAAAGCTCAATGCAAGATCTATAAGGGGGAAAGTGATTTTATTTTAAAACATACAGCAACACTCTCACACCCACCTTCTCACAAGTTCTAAAATGTATGTTCAGATAGCCTCTGTACTTATTCCCACATACACCTGAGTGTTTTGGCCAGGTTTCCTTGAAGCAACGGGAAGGGAAAGGCATGCCAGCCACCCAGCCTTCATTTCTTCCTCCGTCTTAGGCTAGCTTTCAGCTGCTGGTTTTGGATGACTCTTTCTTGCACTGTTTAGGATCTGACAATGGTTGTGTGTGAGCCTTGGCCTCTCCATTCTGTCCCACCTCTGTGAAGCACTGGCACAGGCTGCCCAGAGAAGCTGTGGATGCCCCATCCCTGGAGGTGTTCAAGGCCAGGCTGGATGGGGCTTTGGGCAACCTGGGCTGGTGGGAGGTGTCCCTGCCCATGGCAGGGAGGTGGAGCTGTGTGGGCTTTACAGTCCCTTCCAACCCAAACCATTCTGTGATTTGCCTATTAAAGTATCAACTCTTTTCCCAGATGCTACTATAAAGGATTTGAATTTCTTGCCACCACCTCTTAATGGCATAGGTAGATGATATCCTTTTTTCAAACAAAACAAAACAAAAACAAAAAACAGCTCTCTCTTTTAGGTTCCTCCCCTTTGTTACCTGTCAGGGACTTCATGCAGTTGTGCTGGGAACTTAATGCATTGTCAACCCATGTGCAGGGCCATCAGCACTTGCCTTCCTTACAGCTCGTCCCCTGCTATCCCTCCTGGTGTTTCCACACCCAGCCAGTTCCATTCATTTTCCATTTAGAGCTGTTTTAATGCTGCTATTACAAATCTCTGCAATTCAAATGGATAAGAGAGAATAACATTAAGTTTTGCTTTGCCAGCATCTTTAATTAAAAAAGAAAAAAAATTAACCTCTCAATGTCACAGCTGAAAAATCAGCCCCCAGCAGTCAGAAAGATGCAATCATCCTATTTCTACTTCTTTCCTCAGGGCAGCACATACACAAAACAGATACACTCTGTGCAAAAAAAAAAGCATTACATTTGTTATATTTTATTATCCCACTGTAGAATTTTATGTATTTGATTTGGCCTTTTAGTCAAGTTCTTGTAATTGATTTCCCCCCACCCACACAACTGGATGCTGTTTCCTGCAGTTATTATCCTGCAGAAAATTTAAACCTGTGCATATAATCCCAAGGTTAATGGAGGGCTTCAGGAAAGGAGGGAGAAACATAACTGAGTGATAAAATTCACATCCTCAACAACCTTATTAATGTCTGAGAGTTAGAAGGAAATCCTTGTGCACAGTGACAATACAGTACAGACTACAGACTTAGTCCCCCTATCTACAAATGTTTAGCTTTTGAGTATACCTATTTATGCCTGAACAGTTACAGTCTGAGGAGAGATGGTCCCAGAATAGGAACACAATTTTAAGTGGTCTCAAGAGATTTACCAAAATTCCAATGCAGGAATGTGGCTCACAAAGGGGCTGGGAGCAAGAAGAGCAGAGAAGGGAGCCAAAAGGCAGGAGAGTGGTACTTTGAGCATCCTGGTTTCCAGGTGAAGTAGAGGCCTCCCAGGGGTCACAACGTGCCTGCTTTCAGGAAGGTTTATCTGCTGAGATACTCATTTTTTTCAGTTGACATCACAGATGAGTGAAAACATCTTAAGGAATCCCTGTACACTCCAGACCAAACATCCTATTTGTCTTGGCTAAACATTACCAGAACACAAGAAGAGACCACCATTTTATATTACATTACTGTCACAAGTGTTGAAGCAGCAGAGAGTATTGGTAAAGGTAATTAAACAGTGGTGTCTTTGTTGTTGTTGTTTTTAATGTATACATTTTAGGTATTTTATTTCTTTTGTTAAATAGAATCATAAGGATTCCGTACACTTAACTTTTGGGGAAATTTTTCCCTTACTACACACAGAGCACCAAGGTTGGAACTGTTGGACATTTAAGAATGTACAATATTTTCCAAACTACTGAAATCCTCCTAAGGCAAAGACATCACTTTTAATAACTTTAGTGATCACTTTTAATAACTTTGGTGCTTATGACTGTACTTAAAATTTATCACCTGTGGTACTGCCAAAATGCTATCAGCCCTTCTACACAACCCTTACAAATATTCTCTGAGTATTTAATGAGGTAACCCAGAAGTCCAAAGGATCACTTCAAATATAAACTCGTATATATGTCTTGAAGTGCAAATAGCAAAATTTGCTGGGGGAAGAAAGAGCTAAGCTATCATCCTGGCAAGATGTTACCACGAGAAAGATTCATTTAGCTTGTGCATCTCGTGCTAACTGGCATCTGTAGGATCAAATCAGTCAATACAAATGAAGTGATTAGGAATAATTGGCAGAAATATATGTCAGAGTCTTTCCTCTTACAGATATAGAAAATTCCTGCATATATACATACCTGTTCCACTGTAGCCTGCAAAGAAAGGCTTCAACTTCCCCCCTATTCTGCCACACCTGATATTCAGAGACCTGACAAAAACGGATGCTCTGTTACTATTCTGCACTTGACCACCTGGGGGGGGGAACCTTCAAACTGATTTAGTGGGTCACTATTAATTTCCCAGCTGCCATTAAATGTTTCTTCATTTTTTTTTTGATACCTAAACATGCACACACACACACGCTCACATGCTGCTCCAGCCTACAGTCGCTTCTAGAAACCATAGCAACCAGCAGAGAAACCTCAGCTTGCTTGAACCGCATGCACTGACACTTTTTTCTGATCACACAGTATGCCCTGGGTCTCAGCCAAGAAGGGTGCAAGCCTTTTTGCTTAAAACTTACTGTTCAGAAGAGGTAGGCGAGTACATTTTGTTATTTCATTCTGCAGTCAAAGCCTCTGCCTCTTTTTTTTGGCTATCACATGATGCCCATAACATCCAGAATATGGAAAGGATTTATGAAAAAAAAAAAAGAACGAACGCTTGGGCTGCTTGGGTTCCCCTCGAGTCACTGGTTCAAACTGAGTTCAACTGTACTTTTAAAAGGCAGATAAATATACATCTACATGCATAATGCATGTGGTGGGGGCAACCAGAGTTAGTTGTGAACCTGTTTTGGTAGCACCCAAGGGCTTCCTGACCTATCTCATACCCTTCGTTCTACAACTGAAGTGCTGTTTTGCTCTCTACAGCGTTTGTGCAAATGCCGGCGTTAGTAAGGCTGTGCTGTGACACTCAGCAAGGACAGGCATCTCCACACCTGTGATCTGAACAGCCCTCCACTAGCACATGAACAGGCCAAGATGACTATTTGCCCAGCTTTGATGCTGCAAATACCACGAGCAAACTTTTGCCCTCCATCTCTGCATCCAGAAGTTGGGTCTTCAATATATTTACCCTACTCCTGCAACACCCCAGGGTTCCCACAAAGTCACTGGCAGGCCTGACAATAGACACCCCAAAAAAAACTTTTATTATAAAGTATTCGAAGTATAATATTCTCCCAGGGTTGTGTGCCATTTTAATAAAGTCCACTGGTGCACATTATGGTTTTTCCTGTCTTCCCAATGGATGCTTGGACCAATACAGCTAAAATTCTCAATCCCAATTTTAGCAGTTTGAATAAATCTAGGAAAAAGTCTCTTCGGTCATTTTAAGTGCAGTTTATTGTGTCAAGTTAGACTGACAAGTTGGGAAGCTAGGAGTCACCGTCAATTTTAAGTCCTCAAATCCCATGATGGTCTGGCCAGGTCACCTTAATAAACCACCTACCAGATTTCCCTGAGCAGTTCTTGTACCAGGGAAATGCTCAAACTAGAAGGTCACCCAGCTCCAGAGATGGAGACTCCACCACAGCCCTTGGAAGATTTGCTACACTTGCTGTTTGTTAAACAGCTATAGTTTATTTGTCCTCTGTATGTAACCAATTTCAAAACTGAATTTTTATCCTTTCCTTTGATAAGTTAAATAGATACTTGTTCACTGCAAGACCTATTTGTCAAATGTGTTCTTTATTTCCCCATTTCGAGCTACCCCAGATAATGCAGGTAGAAGTGCTACAAACTACAGTCTCTTAGAAAACATGAATTGGAGTTGCAAAGTCATATACCTCTTCATTTTGTCTATTTTGTGGGTAGCAGCTTATTTGCTATATTCTGTACTTACAGCCAAGCTTACCCAACACTTCTCCACTTCTGAGGACCTGGAAGGATACCAGAAGGATTTGCTCTTTGCAACCCAGGATGGGAAACTGTGCCACGGCCACCGTTACGAAAAGGTTTATCGACTTCTGCAGTTGCATTTCTTTTGGCCACTGCGAAGAAAAATCTCTGTTTTTCAGCATCTGACTCCATAATGTTCTTTCTGTGCTCAGCCTCACAATCCCAAATAAAAGTTGAGAATCCAAATATGTCATGTTGGCCACATAGCCAGCTCCACCAGGCTGATTGCTTGACATTTCTCTGTGCAACTTTGAAATACAGAAAAGAGGGACATTCTCATACTGCAGTCAGCCAGAGGCAAAGAAGTACATCTGATGACAGCTGTCGGGGGCAGCAATGGTGACAGACAGCTCTGAGAACTCTCCCATCCTCAAGTTAGCATCAGTGCAGCTGTCACACAGAAGCAGTGACAGGTATATAGACAGACACAGGAATTTCTAACAGAAGAAGATATAATATTTTTTAAAACACGTGTAGCTAACGTGAATAAATGTATGGTGAACAGCAAGTCTTTATATTAATAATGCTACAAGTGTCAGCAGTAGTTTGGTGATAATGAGTCAATTAGGATCCAATTTTCTAATGGCTGATGCACTGTAAAACTAATAAGCATGACCTAGCTTTTATATCTGTTCTCAAACTAATCTCCTTAATAAATACCAGAGATATTAAAGAAATCCAAGATCCTAGCACCTCCATGCAAAGCTGTAACTTCAGGAAGATTGCTCTTTGACATTAAAAATGCATTGTACCTGTGTAGTGAACCTACTGGCATTCACAGGTGACAGAACAAACCTGCAGATCACTTACACATAGAAGACCATCTTCTGTACCTCGTAAGAGTTTATACTTGTGTCAACATGGCTGCATACATACAGAAAAGCTGTCATCCAAATTAGGTCAAGCTGTGGAGTTTTAACACCAATATAGCAGGCAGCACACTGCTGGCATTGCAGTACGGCCAGTATTGTTGTCTTCCATAATGACAGCACAGGCAACAATTTCTTTCATTCTTGATTGCTTTGTTTCAAGCAATTTTCAGCTTTAGTTTTATTACTGTAACTCAAATCAATCCCTGCTTAAAGGTTGTTGGGTGACCTACTGAGAGTTGTTTATCAGCACATGAACTATCACACCACTTCATTATGCATGGTAACACAGCAGACACAAACCATGCATAGATTGCTTAGGGAAAGCAACCCCTGCCATCCCTCTCCCTGTTCCACAAAAGGGGAAAGGAGAGCAGTATTGCCTCCCCCCACCCCAGCAACATTTTTCCCAGGGAAAGCACTAGTATGGGAGGAAATAGGAAGAGAACACAAAAGAAAATGTATGCATGGTTGTGCGTTTCAGGCAAATAGTTGTGTGGGAGAACTACATATCCTCCTGGTGTAATGCACCCCCTACCACAGCATTAAGTTATTACAGGACATAGCCCAGTTTTGCAGCACTATCACATAACCCAAGTGGGAAGGTGGGAAGGAACATATTGAAAGTGCCCTGCTCTTCTCTCCCACCCCCACTTGCCTCAGCTAGTAAGATCCAGTGGACAATATAAACTATTCTTGAGAATCTCATTAACATGGTTTGATACTTTTTGGCAGGGAGGTTCAAAAAGAACAGCCAAAAACACAAAGCCATTCTTCCCCTGTTCCTCAGTAAAAGCAAATTTGAGTCAAGTTCTTGAAGTAAAAGAGAGTCTTCCCACCTAAGTTGAATGAAACATTTTGATTACAAACAGACAAGCAATGCATTTATAAAGTTCCCCATGCCCTTAAAAAAAAAAAAAGAAAACAAGGATGTATTTTATACATATATATATATATAAAATACTGTTTTGATTATTAGTTGTTGTAGCAGATTACCAAAGTTATCTTCTACTCAAGAAACAAGGTCTCCTCACCTGTAAGCCACTCATACCTACTGATGGGAACAACAAAGACCAGTACTGCAATAACTAAGTACTGTTGTTAAGTTTCATCTAGAAAGAAATGGCTCATTCCAAGTGTTGCAACCCCCTCCTCAATGCCATTCTTCTACCCTGCATATTTAAAGTTAATAAGGCAAGAGATGAACAGAGATTACTGGGGAACTAGCCAGTTCCAACTAACAAGTTGTCCCTTATCCACAGCAAGGACTACCAGGCTCCTGGACAATCTTGCTTGGCATTGCCAACTTTGCCTGTGTTGCTGAACCTTGGTCTCACTTGGATGATTTTTAGTTCATCTCTCCTCTTATCCTCCTTCCCCATCAGTTTACATCCTGCTAAAGGAACAAGTTCTTGACAAGTTCAAAACTTAGGATAGGTCACAGAAATAAAGAACTAACTAATTCCACAAGTACAAACTCCTATTGGAATGGGGTATTTTTTATTGAACTCTGAGATGATCAATTGCAAAGCACAGCAATAAAATCTGGAACTGGAACATTTAGTAACAGCCCAAAACACAGAATTGATTTTTGTCATAAGGATTTAACTTGCAGCTTTTGCAGGACACTTAAAGCTTTAAAATTTCCTTTTAATCAATGAAATTGCCCACTCTCTCCCCAGTGCACACTTAAGTTCTAAATTGCAGTGACTTCATGATTTCTGAGAAATAAGGCACTACAGTGTCCTTTCAGAGTAGCTGCAAATTATCATAGCAGTTGCTTCCCTCTGATATCTGAACTGCAAGATTTTCCATGGAAGAAAATGCAAATGGTGACTGAAATAAAAAGGTTTATCTAATGATGAATAACTATCACCACTGTTAGCAAAATGGCAATTGCATTCTAGGTGATCTACTGTCAGATTCCAGAGAGGAAGCCTACAGTACACACAGAAGAGCTTACAGTATTCATACTCTCTCCCAGGAAAACTGTTGTCTCTGTTCTGGAAAATTTTATTAAAGCTCTCGTGTTTAAGCTAGGGTACAGATTTCAATCATAGTCTCTTAAAAAAACACAATGGTATGTTCTTATGGCTGGGAATTTGCTTCTCGGACAAAGGCACTGGATGAACACTTCTGCATTTATAGTTTTGGGATAGGAGTTGCAGCCACTGCAATGCTTTCAATTGCACATTCATCCGTGCCACGGCGGATTCTGAAGTAACCATCTTCTCCCCATGAGGTGCCCCAACTGTTCTTGACAATCCAGAACTTCTCACCACTTTTGGGGTCTTTACCGTAGCCCACCAGCAAGACAGCATGATTAGTCAGTTCAAAAGGGTTGAAGTCATCCTTCAGCCCAGTGTGATGGTAGATTCCCTCTTTATAAAGCATGAAATCATCATAAACTTCAAAGGCAACAGCCATTGGCCCACCCAGAACAAGCTCGAGTTTCATCAGGGCTTCATTGCAGCCACCATAGAAACCACCAACATAGTGGTACTCAGAAGTGTAGTAGTGGTAACAGCTACGCTTGAACAGACATGGAGAATCTTGGGCTGTGTAAGGGAAGCAGTCCTCTTCCACCACACCAAAGTCTTGGACATATTTCCCAGCAATGAGGTATGGGAAACCACCATCACAACCTAAACAAAAAAATATCTGGTTAATTCCCTTGCAGAGTTATTTGATGTAGGAGAATTTCCTACTCAAATCTTGGAACACTTACAGATTACAGTATTGAACACAAGCTGCAGTGACTCTGATAATCCTAGTATTCCAGTTAGATATAGCTATCTTTCTAAAACACACAAAATAAAATTCAGAGCACATTGGAGCTGTACTAGGTACACAAATGCATGGACCACCTCCTCATCCATTTGCTCCTGACACCCCATCAGGAACAGAAGTTAGTTACATGCTGTAAAAAAGCTGTCATATACTGGGTACCATCCTTCCTTTGGAAATTTGAAGCCTTAGTCATTGCTTTTGCTCATCTCCCCCTCCCCATATGTTCCTTCTCTCTGAATATGCTTTTAGGATATTTGGTTCCTCTTTCTAGGCATGCATTGGAACCTAGATGTGTTTTCAGCCCTGTTCCTTCGATCTCTGTTCTCCATCTCTCAGGTAGATCTACTTAAAATCCAATAACATCCTTAGTGTGGGGCCATGAACTCTTGGTTCAATGCCACCTCTATGCAAGGTGGGCTGACAACTCTGGAATATTTAGTATCTTTCAAAACAAGTACTAAAATATAGTCTGCCAGGTGACTTGGTTCTGTTGTCAGAATAACAGGTCACAGAAAGGTGTGGAAATTATTAATATACTTCTGCAGTGTCATTATTATTGAAAGTTAACTTCATATACACTAGTGTACTTACCCTGAGAATACTGGCTGCAAGACACAACCTGCTGGGGACTAAAGATTGGTTTCTGAGTGTTATTTGTGAGGATACGTATTCTTGCTTCCAGCATGCCCATGGAGGCAAACGCATAACAGCTACCACATGAGGCTGAGGAGAGAAACAGAAAAAAAAAAACATGAAGAGCAGACAGTAACATAAACAAGTTGAGTCACCTGCATTCGGGTACTGCTATTACTTGAGTGCACTGAGAAGAGTCAAAACCTGCAAGACCGTCTTAAAGTGATTAGAAGTTGAACACTGACAGCACAAGAACTTTAAATATACATTTAGCTATTAAGCATGTAAGCAGTTCTGTTCAAAACACTTTTAGCAACTTTTTAAGAAACACTGAATTTATTCCAGAATAAGAGATGATATATTGCTCCTGAGTGCTTTTCAGCAATATCATTTAACATCCATGCTATTCACACAAAATGCAGCTACAGAGACCATGTTACAGCAGAGAAGGCTCACAACCTACTGCCTCAGACTATAACCTTTTACGTTGCACATTTGCTAAGGGACAGTGAACTATTTTAAGTGAATACTGATATTGTTCTAGATTATTTCAGCCTATCCATGTATTTAATGCTGTAACTTTCTGTTGAAAGTATTCCACCTCTAGAACTACCCATAAAATAACTCACTTTGGAGAGTCTAGTGGTGTAAATACTGGGTTTGATATAATGGATTCATCCCATTCCCCTTACTTACCAAGGACATCTATTTGTACGCTGGCTTTTCAGAGACACTTACATCTCCCTTCTGTTGCCTGGCAGTGAGCTAAGTCTCCCTACCTTTGAATCAAAATTTAGTATTGCTTCTAGTTTTAGGCCTCTTCACTCCCTAGAAACTTTCTGTAACACATTAAACGCCTTTGGAAGTAGAATAACAAACATCACAGGAAAGGACAATTACTTGGATGAGGTCCTATTTTATCTACTGATTGTCACCAAGGTGCCCGATTTCCTTTTGTTTTCTGACAGTTGGAAAGTCAAGTATTGCAGAGCTATGAAAAGGAGGGAGGCATGAGGAACAAAACAAAATACTTTTTCCTGAACTGTGTAGGTGTGTAAAAGCAGAGCTATTACAAAAGCAAGACTTTGAAATTGCACCTTTATTCAGTTAGATGCATCTCTGAGGAAAAGGGGCAAAAATCAGCCTGAACAAGAATACTTTTTGCCCAGCAGGGCTAACTGAAGCAGTGAAAGGTACCTCCCACTCATCGTACAGTCACAGCATACAAGATGGGCTGTGCTGCAGAAAACTCTTGTATTTTTGGCATACTTTGCACACCAAATGCAGTTATTTCAACCTGAAAGTCTGTAGGGGCAGTTACTATTTTTTTTTTTTAAACTGTTACCACAGGGGTGTTTGTGAGGCTCTTAATGTGAAAACTACACTATCAGCAGAGTCAACATAGCTGCAAGAGTAGCTGCTTTACTGAGGCTTTCTAGAAATTCTCTTCCAGAGTCAACTAAAGCTTCGGCCATATCAGATTCCACTCACTCAACATGAAGGGTTGTTAAATGATGAGAGGTAAGAAGGGCACCTAGTGAAGAATCAGTTGACCAGGCTTTCCATGTACTTGGATCTGCAAAAAAAAGCTTACAGAAACTCATAGAAATTGGAACTCTAAGGCTAACAAAATCTGTACGTTTCCCTCCTCTTCCCCTAGTAAATTTGATAAACAATGACAGGGCTATCTTCTAGAAGACAAATTTCTTGGCTTAAAGAGGCCATTAATGCTCTGTAAGCAACCTGATAAGTCAGCTTTGACTATATAGAAGGGATGCTACCATCTTAGCAGTAAGTATTACAATACGAGACAATTCTAGTTGCATGAAGCCTGCCACATCTTGAGGTATTATACAAAGAATGCACAAGCCTTTCTACTCTTTTGCTACCAGGAAACTAGCTGGCAGAATTTGGCAGAAGAACTAAACCATAAATCAAGGACCAGTAATTTAAGTAGCATTAGCATGGTGGTGGGGAATGTATTCTGTTCCACTAAAAGCTGTAACTGGATAACTACCAGCATATGCAAATTTGTTTGTAAATATAGGAAAGGGACGTATTAACTTAGTCCACACCTGGTTTCCAGTGTATAGGTGTCTAATTAAGAGGTAGAAAAGGTATCTTGCATCACAATGCTGTAAAAGCACTGCCTATAGAATAGAAGAACACCATTTTAGTATGTTTAATACATTGTTTTTCCACAGGTATTATATATCTATCAGCATACATATTTTTCATAGCAACCAACAGTTCTTCTTTCAACTAGCCATTTAAATAACTCCTAAAGTTAACATAGTGATACGATTTGGGGGCAGCATAAACAATTTTCATGGATTTATTCATTAAAGCTGTGTGCTAATTTGCCATCAGAAGGAATTAAGTAACGAATTAAACGTACATCAGTTCTGTCAGCATGCAGAAAGCCATGACTGTGACTATCTGGACAAGTCTTGACAGCTGTCTTTATGCAGAGCACTATGGTTGTCGGCTTTCACTCCAGCAAAAGACCCTGTTGTTTGGATAACAGCACTGCCACCACTAGCACCTACTATTTTGGCAGAGTGTTGCCAGCCAGGACTCCACCCAGTTTCCACAAATTACTCATACTAAAGATGCCATCTATCAACTACAGGACACTAAAAAAAGTGAGGTAAGATCTTGCTAACAGCAGGATACAGAGTATATCTAAGGAGCTCTAGAGCATTTCATCCAGAGGTTTTTGTTTGTTTGTTTTACCTTGATTCCGAACAGGGCTGACATAATTGACACCATTCACATTTCTCCAGTCCCAGGATTCTGGTAAGCCTGCAACTTTTTTGAGTAACTCAGGTGTTAGAGGTGCTGGCTTTGGTCTAAAAAAGAAAAAAAAAAAGAGAGAATATACTTCTTAGTAACATATCACAGTAGGTAAGGAAACAATCATGTAACACTGTTGTCATCTTCCAGCTTCTACTGGTTGCTTAGTTTCACACTAAGTGGTTTGAAATAGTCTCCATCTATGCTGAGTGGGCGTCAATCTCAAAAGATTAGTTTCAGCAGGATGCAAGACCTACTTAAATCCCTCCCAGAGTGAACTGTATTATGAAGCATCTACAAACTGGTTAGGTCAAATACTTTTGAACTAATCAGAAGCACTAAGGTAACTCTCAGCAACCATAGCAATGTAGTTCTGCAACAGCTATTTGATCTCTCTTCTACAACCAGGTATACAGAATCTCCATCTGTAGAGGGCGCCTCGCCTCGGCAGCATGCATTGACAGCAACTACTGACTGTTTTAATTGCAGACACGGTGTCATGGCTTACACCAACACTTCAATAACTGCAGTCCCACTTGCCCAAGAGACTTCCCTGGAGCAAGTTTTTACTGTGACTATTAAAGCAGCACTAAGTGCTACTTGTCCTCATTTACCACTTGCAGCCAAGTGATGCTCATGTATCAGCAAGCCAAGAGCTCCCTGCATTCGGCATTCGCAACCTGATGCTTGTCCCATACGTCGTGCATCAAGTGCCATTCACAAACACCAGGCACTGGAGCCTGTTCTGAGAGCATTAGCAGGGCAAAACACTGTCATAGGACTGCGTGGTGCAACAGTTTCCAAAGAGGTTTTTGTATTTAACACCACCTACAAGGAAACATCTGTCTATAAATGACATCATGATCATCTCCACAATCCTCCCATGCAAGTCAGTTATTGTATTGTATGAAATTCTTCCAAAAACATGTAATTGACACAGCTTGGAAGAATCAGTAGCATTCTACCCACAGCAGTATTAAAGTGGAAAATGTGAAAATATAAAGGTAAAATAGCCAAAGGGAAACTCTGAATCAAAGAACTCTAGTTCTCACATTAATGAATGATATAAAGGAGGACCATGCATCCATTCTTATTGCAACTCTGTCATGTGACCTGCAAGACCTTAAATATACTCACAAGGCTACTTCATTCTACTTCACTACACTCCCAGCAGCGAGTACCCTGGCTGCTGGCAAGGCAAGTTGCCAAAGTAACCAAGAACTTCCCTCAGAAAAACCTTATTATTTGTGTTTAGTAACAGAATACTGCTTTTTAATTGCAATTATGAACTAGGAGAACCAGGAAGACTGTCATGCACAGGCTCGAGGCTATGGCAAACTACTGATGGGTAGACAGGTGTGAGAGATTGCAGCTAACACTGTCCCTACTTCTCTGTGGGTATGAACACACTAGCAAGTTACTGGGCAAGATTAAAGGGTGGGTAACCCCATTTGTCACAACTGCTTGAGACAACAGATGCTAAGAACAGTCATTCAAATGGTGAAATATGTTGGCACTCTATGAAAGTGAGATGAAGGGCTTGAAACATTAAACATCTGAACTACAAGCCAAAACCCAGCTAGGAAAGGTGAAGATAAATATAAGCAGATTTTCGGCAGCAGTGGATGTAGCTTTATGAGAAAGCAAAAGGCTGCAGTACCTTGAAGTCCTGGAATAGAGACCCCCAGCTCTCCTAGTTAGCTCTTCCAGGGCAAGATTCTCATACTCCTTGTATCTTGTTGCTCTCCAGGACTTCTGTTGAGTATTGATAGCATTTACGAAGTCAAAGTTGTGCACATAGCGTCTGCTTGAAAGTCTGTAAACAAGAAATGAAATAGCATGATAAGAAAAGGACTGGGATTAAAATCTCCACACTAAATATGGAGAAGGCTCTAATTCTGGAAGAGTCTTCTGCTATGTATTAACAAGGAGATACGCAATCATTGGATCAAAGCAAGGTTTCTGAAATTTAAGACAGGCTATAACTGGCAGGATACAACCATCTCTTTTAGACATGCCTGTTTTGTAATTGGGCTTCAACGGTAACTGCAGGAAAACACAGACTGAAGGAGCATCTGTGTGATATGACTGGCACAGCCTCCCCTGTCTTTGTACATTCATGGTTTATTCCAACATTATCACTGGCATTAGCTTCATCCCCAGCCAAAGAATCGATCCATATGGTTTCTGCTGAAACCTGAAGCACAGTTACCAAATATTTTATCCAGTGAAAGGTCACTTATCTGTTGCTTACCTTCCTTGGGGTTTCTGGAGAGGTAGCTGGTTTACATGAACATCTGAGAGAGATGAGGAAATCTTCTGTCCACTGAAGCAAGCCCAATTGTGGCCAAGTACATCATGTACCCAGCCTGGTAGAGTTTCATTACAGTAGCTGGTTACCTTCTGGCCTTCCTTTTTATACTGTAATGTGAAGAGGTTATGTTGTGTTAAATACATGCACTTGCTAACATACCAATGGTCCCTACCCACCCAGATGCTTTCTGTTCTGTTTCAGAGGAAGTGGCCAAACATTCTAGATCAACCATCATCTTTGATTTCAAAAGAAAGCATGAAGAGAACATCAGGCAAGTAAAACAAAACAATCTTTATCAACTTGCTAAAGGACTGTGACTTGCACCTTTAACATCAAACCACGTATTAGTACTTGTATCAACTAATGCACAGTAATTCTTTGGGTTGAACAGTAAACTTTCTAGATAAAGTGTAACAGACATCTTAACATTTATTCTTCTCTTCAAGGCCCCTGTGGATTCTTGCACCACGTCTATATCTAATCAAAAGTAACCCTAGACTGCTGCAAATGTTAGAAGAAACCAAGACCCATGGCAGCCTGAAAAGTAAATGCAGGGAGAACGGCAGGTTTCCTCACATAGTAACGTCTCAGGGCAAATTAGAGCATTTCTCTTTTAGAAGTCACAGCTGAAGGTGGGACATTTTGCAACTGCTTGAAGTCTGAACTGTGGTGAAAGAGCACAAAGAACCAGTTTCACCTGAGCTACCAAAATAAGCCAGTAAGAAAAGGATGACCCATTGAGTGCAACTCAATAGGAATTGGGGGGGTGAGGAGAGTGCTACTAAAGCATGAATTCCCAAGTCCTAACGCTTCCTTATTCTGCCATGGGTCTTCATTCCACTACTGAAGAATAACAATAAATGAATCTATTCAGTGAAGTACTTCTGCATACGAAACCTACAACTAACATGCTACCCAGCTGCATGAAAAGTTTCCTAAACTTGGAAATTCATACTACAAAAGCTTTACCTTTGCTTTTCTAATCATAGATTACTTCAATGAAATCCAACTTTCCTAATCCAAGGAGACTTCATTAATTCTCATCCTGTTCAAGTTTCATATGTACAAACGGTATATGGATTTGCAGCTGTATTTCAACAAAATGCTGCTCAGCCTCTTCAGTGAAAAAGATGGTGGCTTACAGCAATGGAAACGCCTCAAGATAGACCACAGAGCAAGTTTGTGCACTGGGAAGTTTGTGACTATGACAGTTCTATAGGAAAACTGAAGGAGAAGACAATGAAATAATTAAGTCTATCAATCAGAAGCATAAAATTAAAGGTTTTAATCCTCTGACTGTTTTAGAACAATGGGAGTTTACTTTGTCCCCAGTTTGGAGGTTGCAGAGGCATCACATCTAAATCCGTGCTTGTCTAGAAAAACAAGCATGGTTGTTGATCAGGCACTAAAAGGCTGAGCTGTTATTTTGTTCTGTTCATCCCATCTTACTGTGAAGAAAGAGATTTCACAATACGAGGCAGAACTACACTTGGCCAAATACAAGGGCAAGGTCCAGAGATAACTTTTGAGAAATACCCTCTTCACAACACCATTACTGAAATATACATACACAAACAAAAAGTTACTGACTTTGCATCAGTAAGTTACTGTGAAAGCATTTTATTTGGTTCTACACGATAGTATAAATGAATACCTACTCGCCTTTCTTAAAAGCGGCCTGATTTTACAGAATGGTTGAGGTTGGAAGGGACCTCTGCAGAGCACCTAGTCCAACCACCCCCTTGCCAAACAGGGTGACCTAACACACCTAGAATTACACAGAATCACCTAGATTTAAACAAGACTATGCACAACCATTCTTGATGACCACTGGCCTTGAAGCTGAATATTTGAAAAATACTCAAGGAACAGGCCTGCTTTCTATACCATTCAGATACAGATCCTGTCTAGCACGCAGGAAATATTAATTCGTAACAAGCAGAACAGATTTAGGACTTATCCACACTGAGAAAACAGGTAGTGAGTTATCAGCCAAATTGCAAATTGAAACTACAACTCGCCTTGTTTGTCCATTGTTAAACAACATTTGTCATTAAACAGCATTTGTGCTTAATTCCTAGAATCAGCTAACTCCCAAATGAGCCACACATTAGAAGAGCTAAACTGAGATTGCAAAGTCACTGCTGCCATAAGAATGACACCAACTGCTTACTACTAAAGGGTACGCAATTAGATCAGTATTTCATTGGTAACCACAAGTAGGATTTCATACTCAGATCAGAGAAGAACTCTGACAAGGTTAGATTTAGCAAATCTGAGAGCACCAGTTTTAGAGGATCTGCTTTGGCTATGCCTGCTCAAAGCACAGGCAGACAGAGGTGTGACCAACTTCAGGAGTGCTAGTCCAGTGCAGCACCACTGGCTGCACAATCACCAGCTCAGCTGCATATGAATTATGGTGCTGAACTACCAGAGCTGCTGGCACACCAGCACAGCTGCAGAAGTCCCAGCAGAACAACATGCTTCAGAGGATAACAGCCATGCAGCTGTGACCACCAGCAATTGCTGAACTACTACTGAATCCACTTCCTCTGCAGTCTTACAAACACGGTTTCCTCTTTTTTCTATTTTTTTTATTAAAGTGATAGAAGACCACTGCAGCCATGCCGTATGATAGGTTCATCAGCCAATGCTCACGTTTGCAGCTTCAAGTACACTCAATCCAACATAATCTGACTGTATCGGAACAAATCCTGTAGAAAAGACAAACTATATTCACGGTTCAAATTCTAAGACTTGAAAACATGAAACTTGAATTCCATTTCAAACACTTATTTTTTCTAGTGAGACATCTCACATGACTTCATCTAATGCCAGAAGTTAGCTAAACAATTCCAATCCTAACCTCAGAAGATTTCATGTACCTCAACTTCAAGGCTTGCTATTAGATACCTGAACCTAGGTAAGCTTTTTGGTATATTAAAGTCTTGCTTGTGTAGGTCATCATGACATAACCTAAATGTAATTCTAGTGTTGGTAAAATTGTTTAAAATTGTCTTTAAGTTTTAAATCTCCCAAACAGGAAAGAAAGGATTACTATCCTTAATTACTATCACTTGTCTGGATTGCTTATTTCAGCAAGAATTCCTTAGTTTTAAAAAGATTTGGGTGTGGTGGGAAATAGAGGAAAAGCTGCAAGAGGGAAATGTCAAAGAAAGTCTGGAAAAAGCTTAGTACCTTGTGTAGTGGAATAGTCTATAATCTATCTCTTTCAACTGGAGTGGTGGTAACATTTTAATACGAAAAAGCCTTTTTTTTTCCCTTAAGTACAACTCAGAAGTCAGAAATAGTACAATCATCATAGAATGGCTCAGGTTGGAAGGACCCTTACAGATCATCTAACTCCAACCCCCCTGCCATAGGCAGGGATGCTACCCACTAGATCAGGTTGGCCAAGGCCCCATCCAGTCTGGCCTTGAACACCTCCAGGGATGGGGCATCCACAGCTTCTCTGGACAACCTGTGCCAGTGCCTCATTACCCTTACAGTGAAGAATTTCCTCCTAATGTCTAGTCTAAATCTATCCTCTTTTAGTTTAAGACCATTCCCCCTTGTCCTATGCTTATCTACCCAAGCAAAGAGTCCTTCTCTATCCTTTTTGTAAGCCCCCTTCAAGTACTGAAAGGCCGCAATGAGGTCTCCCCAGAGCCTTCTCTTCTCCAGGATGAACATCCCCAGCTCTCTCAGCCTTTCTTCATAGGAGAGGTGCTCCAGCCCTCTGATCATCTTTGTAGCCCTCCTCTGGAACCGCTCTAACAAGTCAACATCTTTCTTGTGCTGGGGGCCCCAGACCTAGACACAGCACTCCAGGTGGGGCCTCCCAAGGGCAGAGGAGAGGGGAACAATCCCCTCCCTCCACCTGCTGAACCCTTCTCTGTTGATGCAGCCCAGGTTGCAGTTGGCCTTCCAGGCTGCCAGCACATGCTGCTGGCTTATGTTGAGCCTCTCCTGGAAAGAGTCCAGTGGAGGGCAACAAAGATGATATGGGGCCTGGAGCATCTTCCCTATGAGGAAAGGCTGAGAGACCTGGGTCTGTTCAGCCTGGAGAAAAGAAGACTGTGAGGGGATCTTATCAATGTGTATAAATACCTGAGGTGTGGGAGACGAAGGGATTTGGCCAACCTCTTTTCAGTGGTTTGTGGGGACAGGACAAGGGGTAATGGCCACAAGATAGAGCACAGGAATTTCTGCACCAACATCCGAAAGTACTTCTTCACGATGAGGGTGACAGAGCACTGGAACAGGCTGCCCAGGGAGGTTGTGGAGTCTCCTCCTCTGGAGATATTCAAGGCCCGTCTGGACACCTACCTGGGCAGCCTGCTCTAAGGAACCTGCTTTGGCAGGGGGGTTGGACTCGATGATCTCTCAAGGTCCCTTCCAACCCCTACAATTCTGTGATTCTTTCATCTACCAGAACCCCTTAGTCCTTCTACGCAGTGCTGCACTCAACGAGTTCTTCTCTCAGGGTGTACTCATGTCTGAGGCTGCCCCAGCCCAGGTGCAGCACCTTGCACTTGGTCTTGTTGAACCTCGTGCGGTTCACATGGGCCCACTTCTCCAGCCTGTCCAGGCCCCTTTGGATGGCATCCCTTCTTTCTGTTGTATTGACTGCACCACTCAGCATGATGTCTGCAAACTTGCTGAGGGTGCACTTGATCCCACCTCCTATGTCATTGATGAAGATATTGAAAAGCACCAGTCCCAGGACAGACCCCTGAGGGACACCACTCGTCATCAGCCTCCACCTGGACACAGAATCATTGACCACTACTCTCTGGGTGCCACCATCAAGCCAATTCCTTCTCCACCAAATAAATGGTCCACCCTTCACATCCATAATACCACTTACGGGATAAACTAAGATTTTTACAAGACTCTCTCTCTCCCTCTCTCTCTCCAAAGCAGCAGTCTCCTGTAGTATTTATCACACATCAAATGATTGAAACAAATAGGCCTCAATCTTCCTTTCAGACTCACTCTAGCTTTTTATACTATTCCACTGCTGTTTCTATTGCTATCACTTGAAAAACACTTTACAGCCTTGCATGTTGTGTAGCCATACAGAATCCTTACATTATCCAGCAGAAGCACAAGCTAAGGCTTCTGCCAGGAGTCGGCACACTTACTTCACATCCAAGTTCAGCACGTGTGCTGTTTCAGCAGCACACATTAAATAAGAAGTGAGCAATCCCATAAACAAACAAGTCGTGTGATGCAAACAAACACCAAGCGGAGTATCCATGACTTGTGACAAGCCGAATGCATGAATCCAGTAAAAAACTGCATTTAACTTGGAAAGTCTAGATAGACAAGTCTATGCAAAAGAATAGTTAGAAGTAAAATACCACTAGCGCTTATTCACTTATTCTATTAAAGCAATCTGCGGAAAACAAATGCATTGGTGAGCTCACCCAATCCACTCCTTTTGTGTTGAAAGTCATTTGCCCATAGTCTCCCGGTGAAAGAACAAATAGCTTGTAAAGTCTGTGAGGTCCTACAAAAGTTTGAGTATGTGGCTGTTTAGTAAGTCACAAGAACTAAAGACTACTAGAAAAACTAACTGAAACGTGCATTATCAAACAGACTGTACCCATACAGTACAGTAGCTCTGCTAAAGCCACAGTTTAGACATGCCCACAGCATTGTTTTTAGTTATTAAAAGTTTGATTCTTTAACATTAAGCAAAAATACACTGCAAGTTCAGCTAGTACCTTGTTGAACTTCTATGCTTGAGACACATGAAGTACTGTATTGGCTGAAATACGACTCTTCATTTAGCCCAGCATCTCTGTCTTCAACTCAGTGGCAGAATATGAAGAAAGTGCTAAAGCATCATAGTAAGTAAGTCAGGATACTTTTTATCTGTTCTGTTACAATTGGGTTTTCAGCCACATAATTTAACTTCAGTGCAGCAAACAGAGCTTCAAATTTATGAGCAAACTTTAAACAATGAATACTTTCCTGACAAGCCCAAACCCACAGCCATGAAAGGAGATGTGCAAACTTTGTATTATGGCTGCTCTGTAAGCATTTTCAGAAGAGCAGAAGTCTTAAAGGATAGTATGAGACCAGCCTCAGAGTTTTATTTTCTGTATTTTCGCATTATAACAACTGAAATATTAAAAAAAAAAAAAGCATTTTAAAAGTGGGAAATAGTCTAAATTATTGAAATGCTAGGATAAACTACATTTCTCTTCCAAAGTAACTCATAAATATGAGATCTTTCTTTTGGAAATCAAAATCAAACTGTTCATGAACCAAAAAGGTCAAACCAGAATCTGTAACTCCAGAACAGTGAGTAAATTGGAAAGTTATTTCAGAGTAAAACTAAGTAATTTTATCAAGTAGCAAAAACCAATATGCAATTACTCTGTATTAGACATAATAGTTCTGTATCTACTTGCTATAAAGCAAGAGTGCTAACAGACTGATAATTCTTCCCTTCCATGAACTCCAGAGGGACTGTGTCTAACGACTTACCACATTCTAAATAGTAATCAAGGCTAAGCAATATTCTAAGAAATGGCTTTCATGCTTTCCTCTTGCTCCACTGCTCCATTTCCAGGTAGGAAGGGCATCTCTAATTAGCTTTCTAGTTCACCCTATTTTACTCCAAGGACTGCTAGATTATGACCATCACTAAGCAAATGAAATCTGCTATGGTTAAGTTATTTCAGGTGCAATTTTAGGATTATTTTAAACAATAAGCAATCATTCCTCAAAAAAAAAAAAAATCCTAAGTGTGCACTGAACTGAGTATATTATTTTCCCCTAGAAGCTTTATAGTAGAAAGTTTTATAGTAGATGACAATGGAATCAATCCTAGAAGAGTGTAAATTGCATTTGAGGGAAAAAAAAAAAAGTCAGTTTTTATCAGGACTAGATATTTTGTATTTCTATTTCATATGTAATACAACATTGACTGGATTATAAAAAAAAAATATATGTCATAAGGTCAGGCAGCTTGTAAAGAACTATTTCTACTCTAGTGCCCACTGACAATTGTGAAATAAGTTTGGTGATGATCAGTATGACAAATTCTTGCCCAAAGTCAACTAGCTGTCTGCAGGAAAAAAAAATGCATTTACTAAGTGCTGCTCTATTTCCTCATGCTTCTTTAGCCATTGCACTTCCATTTTGGTAATCTGTGGTTTCTTTTACAGCAATAACAGGAATGAAAGATTATACAGAGGGTAAATGACTTGGGCTCTAATCCTCTCTGTAATTTTTAAGGAAACAAGTCTTCAAATTAAGCACATCTAGCTGATGGAATCCCTACCACTAAACAATGGGACAAACAAGCTTCCGATTTCTCAATATCAAAAGCAACTGCAAAACTAACAATGAACCCTTTTACCTACAAAAGACTAAGACACATTCACGCTCATGAAATGCAAGGTAACATGCATTACTAATACTCAGACATGTATTTGACTCTGGTTTTGAATAAATTGGATCTTAAGATGTCCTGAAGTTCCTTTCAGACCAAATTATTCTATGACAACTAAGTCATAGAATCACAGAATATCCTCATTTGGAAGGGACCCACAAGGATCAAGTCCAACTCATAGCTCCACAGGGGAACCTAAGAGTTGGATAATATCAAGGAGCATTGTCCAAACACTTGTTGAACATTGACAGGCTTAGGACCATGACCACTTCCTTAGGGAGCCTGTTCTAGGAACCCAACCACCACCTCAGTAAAGAATTTTTTCCTAATAACCAATCTGAACAACCCCTGCCTGACACTACTTCATGACATTCCCTTGTATCCTATTGTTTGGTCACCAGAGAAAAGAGATCATTACCTCTCTTCTCTGCTTCCCTTCATTAAGAAGCTATAGACAGCAACGAGGTCACTTCTCAGTCCGTTCTAAGCTGAACAAACCAAGTATCCTTAGCCACTCTTTAGTTACACCTCCTAGAATTCTCATAATCCCTTTCGCCCCCTTTTGGGGGCATTCTACTATTTTTGATACATTGCTTAACAGCACTCTTATCAGAGTACTTCCTTTTCATAAATGCCAAGGAAGACTAAATCAGCACTTATCGGTCACTTGATTTAGATCTCATCTTCCAACAAGATAATTCACAAGTGAAAAGTAGTAGTAAATAAAGCCTTCAGAGACTCTAAAGTGCCTTCAAGTTGGTGCCTAACATTCTGGAGCAGGCCACTGTTTCTGTGATTAAACAGATCACATTAAAGAATTAGTTTGATAATCAACACTTCCTCAACTGCTTACCCTACTGGCTTGTGAAACAACCGCATTTCAGTGTAAGGTATCAGCCTCAGGATTCCCACTTGTCAGTCAAACTGCCTCTCCTAAGATGACATGGTTTAGTGGGTAATATTGATGGTAGAGGGGACAGTTGGACTAGATGATCTTGGGGGTCTTTTCCAACCTTAATTTTGATTCTATGAACCCACCAAGGACAGCAATGATTGCCGAATTCC
Source organism: Anser brachyrhynchus (assembly GCF_964034855.1). Taxonomy (NCBI): domain Eukaryota; kingdom Metazoa; phylum Chordata; class Aves; order Anseriformes; family Anatidae; genus Anser; species Anser brachyrhynchus. The sequence goes on along the minus strand of NC_137694.1, from coordinate 203,218,605 downwards.
AGCTGCTGGAGATGTTCATAAATTCAGGCTTTATATGGCATTACTACAACATACAGTGGTCCACTACCCTCACAGAGGCAGCAATTCCTGTAACTTTTCAGGTGAGCACTCCCCCACTGTAGGAAAGCTTGCAGAGTGTCCCTGTCTGAGAAGTTTCAGAGGAAAATCTGCCCAATTAGAGCACTCTTCACTGTCTGTAGTTTTTGTTGTATCACCTGCCAATCTGGGGCATATGTATCATGGTAGTTTAGTGTCGCTATCTTGATGATATCTACAGATGAGAGAAAGTCATTTGGGTATTTCTCTCTCAAACTTTGCTCTTGCTCAAATATAAGACTCTGTTTTAAAATAGTAAAACTTCTGCATAAAACGTTACATTTTTTTAACGTGTAAAAAACACCACTGACAGTCTTAAAACAACAACCTACACTGTCCTTTCTTTTTAACTTAAATGGCCTCCAATAGACATGGAGGAAGCTACAGTTCAGTTAGAGCTTCATTTATCTTTACTGAATAGAAATTACTATGGCTCCCCAAAAGAAAAGATCACTCACTTTTCTTAACATCTGACAACACTGACTTGAAAATAGCTGCTGTGAAATAAACTATCCACAATTGCTCCCAGAAAACCAATTTGAAACAGAAGTCATTTCTTTACCCTCCTTAAGACTAGCCAAGGTTCAGAGATTTTATGCTTGGACAAGGCCTGGGTGTTTACTATCAATTCATCTGAAACCAAACACAGGATCACACCTTCTAAAATAACCAAGAAACATATTCATTGCTCCTGCTGAGGGCTGCACTCACATGTTCTGTGCAGCAGGACTGCTCAGACACTGTCTGCCAAGTACACAAGTCACCCTGCAGACTGTTTAAAGCCACCTTTCTGATTCATAACATCATTCCTCAGCTGACCAGCAGAGTGCTCCTTAGCAAGTGGGTCTTCACTAGTCTATCCCCTGACTACTAGTCGTTTTCAGCTTGATCTGAAGTCATTAACAGGGACTGGAGAAGTATTACTTAAAAAAAGGACGAATTATAAGGGGTAGGAAGGTTCCTTGACAATATAAGGCTTACTCTGACATAAGAATTACAGCTCCTAGAAATCCTCCAACATGGAGGACAGATGATCTTTCTACAGTGAGGAGGGTACATTTCACAAGTTTGAGAACATCTTTAAGGAAAGATAAAAGCAATTACGTTTGATATTTCATTTGAGTGCAAGATGTCAGGAAGAAAACTGACAAAGCTATTTTTCCCAGGCCACTGTGAAAGTTAGCTTCATGAAAGTCTTCACTTGAAGTAAGCACACCCAGAAGCAGAAGCTGCAGCATTGTTACCAGATTTTCCAAATACCTCTTCTACTCTTTTCTCTCTACCCAGCCACTGACAAACATTTGTGATTGTTCTTAATGTAAAAAAACAGCCACTTGTCTGGTAATCCAGGCAAAGAGAAACAAGCGTTCTCACTTCTCTACTGTGGCACTCAGCAACTAAACAGAAAAACAAGTAGACCTTTCAGCAACAGTCACTGATGCAGACCACAAGTTAACTCACCTTAAAAAATGCAAACCACTTGTAGTTGTTTAGCACAATTTCAAAGCCTTGATTGTAAACCAAAGTGAAGAAACCATAATTGCCCAGACTATCCTGAGCCACATCTAACTTCTGAAGATTCACAAGTACTGTTTTTTCCACAGGCCCTGCAAGAAAGAAAGAACATTATTGCAAAGATTACAATTAAAATAAGAAAGAGTAAAGAGCATATCAGAATATTTTTTTCCCAAAATACACTAAAATACACTTGCTGTATAAAGCCTCCTGCAAAAAGGCATTAAGCAAACACGCCTCACAGACCTCACTTACCTATCACTGCAAACATGTTCATTTTGCAATGCTAGACAGTATTTGCACATTTAATTACTAACAGCAGCAGTAGCAAACAGCTGTTACAGGAAAACATCAGCTTATTTAAATGTAACTCGCTACACAGCTACGTAGGACTTGGATGCTCTGTCACTCAAGACACTGTGTCTGCAGTGACAAATCTTCCTCTGAAACATCTGGTTTCAGGTATCAGCCACCACACTACCTCACACCACTGCTCCAAACCCTGCCAGGTCCAGTATCACCTCCCATGTTCTCACCTGCCACTTGCCTGGTCTGATCAAACGAACACAGACAGTTTAGATGCAATGCATTAACTACTTTTACAATAATACTGTCAAATAATAATCAAGTAATAGCTCCTCGCTACTATTATGCTCTCAAGAGGAATGCTATTTTTACTTCTCCTGATGTTATCCGACTTGAGCTTTTACAGCTGCGAGCCTCCTGGGACATGGGTGTAGCCCAGGAGCAACAACACACTTTGCCACTTAAGAGCCACTTTGTTAAGAGCCACTTTCAGGAGAGGCTGAGCTGAGAGGAAAGACATCTGGAGCTGTGAAGGAGGAAGCAAACCAGCATGAGGCAGTAGAAAAACAGAGAGGTCTAGGTGAATCCAAAATATGCAAGGGAAAGAATAATGCAAGAATAAATCAAAACAACAACAAAAAGGGGAGTGCTGTAACAGGGCTGGCCACAGTGGTCACCCTGAGCAAGACAGGTTAATTTTCACACAGTTTAATTCAGATCAGCCCCTTTTTGCCTCAAGCCCAGCTGTCAGGAGCTCAGCACCAACCTCTGCACGCTGCCACAGGCTCTGGCAAAACCGGCAGCATGTGGGGGCCCACTACTGCCAAAGCAGGTATTATAAACCGAAAACCTTAAATAACACGCTGCTAGCGAGCTTCTGCTGGCAACTAAGTGCCGAGGGCTACAAGAAATAGCCCCAGATGAGAAAAACAGACCAAAAAAAAAGAAAAAAAATTGAGCAAACAGGCCGGCTGCAAGCAAACACACCAGAGGCAGACACCCGCTTCCTCGCCGCCAGTTTCGCTTTTCGGGCCTGGCGGCGCGGAGCTTTCGGGGACCCCTCCACCGAGCTTTAGGGGACCCCCACCCACACCCGGGGCCCCCCACACCCGGATCCACCCAGGCGGGGAAAAGGGGAACGGGACGGGGCCGCCGCGCTCTCACCAGCCTGGGAGCAGTTGCCGTGTCGGCCGCCCCCCCGCCAGACACGGAGCTGCCAGGCGCCCAGCAGGTCGGCGAAGGAGCAGTTGGCCGGGGTATCGGCCACCAGCTCGGCAGGCAACGCCGCCAGCACCATGGCCGCTGCCCACATCGCCCACCCTGCCATGGCGCCGCGCCCGCCGCCGCCCGCTGCAGCCGCCCTTAAAATGGACGCGGGAGCCGCGGCCTCCCCGCCCCGCCGCTTCCCTGGGCCCGCCCCGGAGCGCCCCTGGTCGTGCTGCGCTGAGGGGCCGGGCTTATGGACCTGCCCCCCAGCTCTGGGGGGCTGCCTGGGGGTGTGTGGCACCCCCTGAAAGGGGACATCGTCCCCAAAGAGTGACCTTGTCCTCAAAGGGTGTCCTTCCCAAAGGATGTCCTCTCCCCTGCAAAGGGTGTCCTCCTCATCAAAAGGCGTCTTTGATCCCTCAAAATGACCTGTCCAAAGGGAGTCCTCCTCCCCGAAGAGTGTCCTGCCCAAAGGACAGTCTCCCCTGCAAATGCCTCACCAAAAGGCATTGCCCACACAAATAGAATCATAGAATCATTAGATTTGGAAAAGACCTCCAAGATCATCTGGTCCAAACATCCCACTATCATCAATATCACCCACTAAACCATGTCCCTAAGCACCATGTCCAACCTTTCCCTAAACACCCCCAGGAATGGTGACTCCACCACTTCCCTGGGCAACCCATTCCAATGCCATTCTCTCCTAAATGGAGTCCCCCTACCCAAAGAGCATCCTCATCCCCAAAGTGCCTCCTTCTCTCCAAAGTGCCTTGTCCTCCCCAAAGCCCATTCACCTCCCCAGACAGTATCTTTCCCCTGAAGGGCATCCTCCCCTGTAAAGGGCAATGTCATCTCTGGAGCCCCTGCCCCAAAATCCAAGCCAAGGCCTCCGCACTCAGAGAAGTCCTGGCAGAGAGGGACAGGCCGGCAGGCTTGGTCCCTGGTGTTATTTCAGGCAGGAGTCTTGCAGCTGTGGAGGACAAGGCCACTGGTCTGCCACAGGTTTTAGCTGTACAAGGTGACTCAGGGTTTCCGCACCAGCTGCACACTGTAGCCAGAAAACCACACAGCACCAGTCCTGCATGGGATGTGGGACCCCAGAAACCTGCGGCAGTCAACCCCAGCCCGTAGCCTGCAAAAATGCAGAAAAATCCCCCAGAAGGTGTAAGACTTAGTAACATGCAAATTCTTGCAGGTCCAGTGACCAGACTGTTTGCATAGCATGGGTGTTGTCAAAGGGCAGAGATGTTTCCACCAAACTGAGCCTCTCAGTGCAGCCCAGTGCATGTTTGAGTATGCACTTGAAGTGGCGCTTGTTTTGCTGCCTCTCCAGATTCAGGATGTACATACTTTCACATCCCCAAAGTTATACATACAACCAAGAAGGCTAAAGGACTCTCTGATGAGTAAATACACCCTAATTAAAAACAAAGTTATATAAAAAATAGCCTCTCTCAGGGGAACAATAAATGCCTATAGTACTGTGTTTGCTATGAAAATGAAGCACTAGCTTAACTACGGATGTAAATTTAAAATAATTTTGCTAAACTGGTATAAATCTCCATGATAGATACTCTTATTACTGATCTCAACAGTTTAGTTTTAAATCAGAATCATAGAATGGTTTGGGTTGGAAGGGACCTTAAAATCACACAGTTGCAACCCCTCTACAATGGGCAGGGACAAAACTTACTTCTGAGCTAAACTAGAAACATCCTGATTTTATTTATCTATTTATTTTCATAATAGTTTAAATCAGGAGATTAGAAATAAGTCAATAAATTTTAACAGTTTCAAGCAATACGTTATTTTATGTCCATCCCTTTGCTTTTATGCCACCTTCTCAACCTTTTATGGAAGGATTCATTTAACGTTTTATTGCTGACTCTTAGAACAACCAGCTAACATACGTTCATACTCAGGGTGATAAAGAGACAAAAGTTCATGTCATTTTGGGGGGGACAGTCTTCTGAGGATCTTGAAACATTGATTTGGTAGGAAAAGCAGGATTTCCTGTGTTACAGACAAGAAAACAAATGCTGTTTCACTTCACCGAGACTGCATTGGTCAATAATGTTATTATGGGTATTAAAAAGAGAGAGAGGTCTGAGCTTTTTTTTTTAAAAAATTTGTTTTTTTCAAAGGCAGCTACATTCTGCTGGAATTACCATATCACTGCATGTGCCTTGCCATTCCTGATGAAGCCTGACTAAGGAGAGGTGGCTACACAGTCTCTTTTCTTCACCAAAGATATATATATATATATATATATATATATATATATATATATATAAAGCTCCGTAATTTCCAAAAGAAAGCCAAAACTTCCCAGTAACTTTAGGAAACATCTGTTACAGTACTTCACATTATCTATGCAGGAGCAGAAAATGATTATGGTATCTTCACATCACAATGCTGGTTGGATGATCCTGTCCCATTACTGTACTTTGAACTTCAATTTTCAGTTTCATTTTATAGCCTCTGCAGGTTGCCATTGTACAAAAACATACTGATTTCACTTTAATTGCTTTGGAGTCGCAATAGATTATTGCACATAAAGCTTATTTTATATAATGTGGATGTAAAATCATCACTGAAACTGGGCAGAAGTGATTTAAATTCAGCCTGGCCTGTGCAGTTCACCCTGATTCTGTTCTTCAGGTGTAGTTTATTTTTGCCTTTTTGAGCAAAGGAAAGACTCCCTGTGCTTTGTCTCCAATAGTAATGCAGATTTAATTATTTCTGTGGGAAAAACCACTACCACCAACAAGCAAAAATAAAAAACAGACAAAAAAAACACTCTCCTCACAAGCACTGACAGCCCTGGTTTTGGCAGTGAAATACAGCCTTGAATTAGTACCCCTGCATGTGTCAGACACACAGGACTTTTTCTGTGTTTGGTCATGACGCGCTCTCTTGAAAGAGAAATTATATCAAATCTGTTATAAGGCCTCTCAATTCTGTGTCCTAACAGTGTTACAAAACTCCTGAGACTGAGGGCAAAGTCACACAGAAGAGACCAAGCCAATGGAATGGTTTATTGCCTCCAAAGAGAGGGGCTGGGCTAGTAACCTGCTGACAGCTGCAGAATGCACCAATCTGTTTTGTAGGGTAACTGAAATCACCGTTGTGCAGCTCAAAACTAAGTATACAATCAAAATCCTGCAAGGGGAAAAAAAAAAAAAAAAAAAAAAAAAGGCTTTCTTCTGGGTTAGGGAGTTGAATCAGCTCCACAAAAGATCCAGCACTCACAAGAACTAGCCCAGGGGAACCCCACAGCCAGCAGCAATGGCATGGGGAAAAGCAAAGAGATTTTCCTTCAATGACAACATATGTGAAGATTAGCTCACCAGATATTGAATGCTTATAGTCAGAATTTGGGCCACAATGCTAAATTAAGCATTTATTTCTAGCTTGCCCCAATCCTGGCTGCTTTGACCTGTCACTGACTGTACAAGTCAAAGAGTTGTGTGACTATTTGTTGAAGTGATGTGAGGAAATGATTTGGCTGAAAATAATCTTGGAAACAAAAACCCCAGGTGTGGTTGTTATTCAGTCAGGTCAGTTCCCCAGGCTGGGAGCTAACCATGACCTGAGTGGTAATGAGCCATCCACAACTTTAAAGGAGAGAACATAAAGATTACATGCGTGGAGTGCTTCACAAAAAGCTAATGTTAGAGAAAACTGAAATGAAAAAGGATCCCTGTGCACAAAAGCCTATCCACTTATTTCAACTGTATCTGTCTAATTAAAAAATGATATCTCCTTGCCAACCCTGCTGCAATTTAGTTGGTGTATCATCACCCCCACTGCTGCTGAAGCTGTTAACACAGTATAACGGAACTAATTGTTAAAAATACAGAAGCTAAACATAACATGAGAATTCTTAATTAATTCGTTTGCCTGTTTTGGAAAGATGGAAGAATAAAAGTATTTTTATGATCCTATGCAGTCTTTGGTATTAACTCCTTACTGAGACTGTTGTTGCTGTTCTGCAGATGGTTCTCTGCAAGAGCAATGTCCTAATTACATGCTGATAAAAAGTGAAAAGCTGTACTCCGAGGCTCATTTTTCAGAGCATTAATTCATACATGATCATTATCTCACTATATAAAATCTGATTTTTTTTTTTTCCTTTTTTTACTGCAGGGTACTTAAACCAGCTTAACAATATATTCTTTTATGCATGATTGGACTTCACAGTAAAACTAGAATCATAGAATCATTAGGGCTGGATAAGACCTCTAAGATCATCTGGTCCAACCATCACCCTATCACCAATGTAACCCACTAAATCGTGTCCTTAAGCACCAGGTCCAACCTTTCCTTAAATATCCCCAGAGTGGTGACTCCACCAGCTTCCTGGGCAACCTGTTCCAATGCCTGACTACTTGTTCTGAGAAAAAAATTTCTCCTAGTTCCCAACCTGAACAACCACTGGTGCAACTTGAGGCCCTTCCCTCTCATCCTATCAATAATTATCTGCGAGAAGGGGCCAGCTCCCAGCTCTCCACAACTTTCTTTCAGATGCTGTTTACTTCACAGTAAAACTACACAGCCTTGCTTCTGGAGGTTTTTAGGAGGAGGTAGCTAATGCATTTATTCGTTGCACCTATAAACCTGTTTTGTTTTCATTTGCTTTGTTTTAAGTGAAGACACTTGCTCTGTGGAACAACTCAAACAGTTGCTAGCAATTACGGAAATTAATTTCACAAACAGAATTAGTAAGATGGGTTCTTGAGTGCGTATGTAATGAACATGGAGAGGGGAGTCACCAGGTCCCATATGCACTGACAAAGTTAGTAAACAACTGCCTTTTCCACTTTGTTGTGCTAGTTCCTTAAATTATATACATTACATTGTTACCTAAATTATACTCACCTTGAAGCTAAATCCATCTTCCAGCTTGATGGACAGCTGTGTGCCTGGGAGGTCTAAATTCATTACTGAAACTTGTAGCTGACAGGGAAAAAAAAAAACAGTTTTTCAGAAAGTTTGCCTTTTTTATTTCATGACTTATTCTGATGCAGTGATTAATAATAATAATAAAGCAGTGCAGAAGAACTCTTTTTAAATGATTCTTTTTAGAAACAGACAGTATATGTTCTCAAATCTATTTTATTATTTTCTTTATTGGCTCAAAAAGATGTGGTCAGAAAGATAACTTTTAAAGTACCACCACTATCCCAAGTCTAAGTAATAACAATCATATAAATAATAATGCTCACATAGGAACTTAGCAGAATCTGACTCAATGGTTTAATGTTTATGTGAACTCTGTTCACCAAGATTGCTGCTGAAGCACCCAAATTGTAGAAGGATGTCACTGAAGGCTGTTTTTTCCTGACAGCACACTGCAAGGACAAAAATCATAGTGGAATCTGATCCCATAAGTCAAATATAAATATCACCTCTTGGTACGTTTGTCTGGCTTTTGTCCTCTGATGACTTATTTTTTCTGCCAACTTTTTCTGAAAGATGACACACAGAATACTTGACTACACAGCTTGTGTGTGTGTGCATGCATATGCGTGTATAAATATATATCCCTTGTTCCTGGAAAAACATGTCTTGATTTAAGAGATGTTGAGGTTGCTCTACTGCTTAGAAAATTAGGAAATTTGGGTGGAAGCTTCCCAGATACTATTGCTTTGGTTATTTTAATGACTATTAAAATAACAATGCTCCTTCCATATTCACTAAAACACTATAAAATTATCCAACTAATTTTCCAATTAGGGCCGAATAACAGGAAATATTACTGTAATTACAAGCAACATGAAAACTGCATTATCTTCAAAACTGCTGCAAGCTCAGCAAGTTTTAATATAGAGAACCCCGTGTTTAGAGTTCTCTTTCTTTCAGGTATTTAAATCTTTAGAATATCGCAGCATATTGAAACATCAAGGAGGTGTTACCTGGAGTGAATGGGTACACTTTGGGGCAGCCAACCCCAGGAGACATGGCTGAGTTGCTGACAGTCCAGAAACATCTCCCCAGAGCACATCAAGCAAACACTGGAAGACGTAGGCTGGTACTGAGTGGATGGTGACCTCCTGGAAAGCCTTCCAGCCCTGCAAATCAAAGAAAAAACATGAAGAAGCTCATAAAATTACAGCAAACTTCTAAGATCTGCCTTCACAGAAAAGCAATTCCGTTTTTTAGAACCATCACATGTTATATATAAACAGCCTCTCTGTCTGAATGCTTGTTACACCTTAATCTTCAAAGGATTTTACAAACCTGAAATAATGAATTATCTACACATCCCTGTGGGTAAACACTTATTCTCACTATTAAGAACTGGAAAAAGAAAATAAGTTAAATTATCTAGAGGGTCTTGTGTGTCCTGCATTGTACCTGTAGATGTTACAGTGCATGAGTCAAGTGGGAAATTGGATGGCCACGGAAAGTAGAAGTCCTGATGGCAATATCATCTCATGTTGAGATAAAGCAATAATAAACCTCCAAGGAGATCCACAATATTTAAGTTTTCCAATCAGCTTTCAAATCAGTAAACAATTAAAATGATAACACATTTCATGTTCCCAGGGTTTGTTTGCAGTTTGACATTAAGCTTTAGCTGATGTAATTGCATGCTGCCAACACAAAGAACAGCCCTGCTCTGTCTCTTCCTTCCCCTCCCTCCAGGCCCAGCTGGTACTTTTGGGACATTCCAGGCATCAGAGACCGAGCAGCTGCAGGTAAGCTAGGTGACCAGGCAAAAAAAAAAAATAATAACCCATCCTCCCAGAAAGGAGTATTTTATCCATAACATCACCTCTCTGCATGACATACTAACCTGTAGCCAGACATCTGCTGGATCTAACAGAAAGCAGGAGCTGGAGGAGAGGAACAGCAGCACCTCATCTCTACACTCACAGCAGTGGATTTGTTGCAGTGCTCAGCTGCACTCTGTTACAGGCCTAATTAATTTGTGACCTAACCCACTTCTCCCAGGCTTCTGGCATAGTTTCTTATTCTGAGGCACAAGTCAGCAATATGCTAAAAGCACTGATTTGCACCAGACAAAAAGATCATCTATTTGGTTCTCTCCTGAGAAGGGGTATATGCTCCAACACTGGAAGGCAAAACCCCAATTGTTTTTTGTGCCATGCACTTGAACACTGCCTCACTGGATAATGCAAAGTTTGGTCGTGGCACACAGGTCCTCCGTGCATGTGACTTCTGGGAGCTCTGATCATCCAGGAGGATGTTACTGGTGCTTGCCTTGTCTGGCTGAGCTCCCTCAAAAATGGGTGACAAAGACGTATTCAATATAGCTAGGGTGGCTACAGTCCTTGGAGCATGTTTCCTGGGCAGGTGGAAAGGTATTTCCAAAGCACAGCAAGCCATCGCTGCCTAGTAGGAGATGAGGGCACCCGTAAATTGCTCCTATGCTTTATCAACTGCCGAAATAAAAATGAAGAAGGTAAGCTCCCACTCAAATGCCAGTGCTTCTCTGTTTGTTGCTAAGCAGAGCTGCCTGCAAACCACAAAATAAAAGTAAATAAATAATTAAAATCCAGTCCTATATTGGGCACGCTGCTGCCTGATGAAGAATGAAGAACAAAAAGACATTCACCATGGCAAGCGCTTAGCAGATATCCTTTCTATTATTGCTATTTGCAACTCATCTGAAGTCCTGCCTAGTTTTAAAGCAAGGCTGCACAGGGTGAATATGCATACAGAAGTGTGTGGTGTGGCCTCAAAGCCAAACATTGGTTACACACCGTGAGTACCAAAGAGCCATGTGCATATGCCAAATATACATTATTGCTTTTCTACCCTGAGTTTTGAAAACCAACACTGTATTCTTTTTATCTTTTATTTTTCTTTTATTCCTTCCCTTGTTACTACAAGCTGCCTTGTGCATTTTACAGCTGATGCATTTTAAGTGTCAAGAGCTTGTCAGTTTGTAGCACTTTTCCTGAAGTGCTGCCAGCCCTAGATGTTCCATTTTTCCATCAAACCTGAAGGTTTGTAGGAAAAAAAAAGTAATGTATTCTCCCAAAGATCTCTTTAATTGCCTTCCTGTTTATCACCAATTTCAGTCTTTAATTGGTTTTCAGTCCTTTGACATCAGAGCCATGAAGAAGTGGAATCTGTTTCGGACTCTTTCTCTTTCACCTTGTTTTAGATATGAAATGAAAAAGCTTTTTATCTGAGGCCATTTATCAGCTCATTTGAGGCACAGATGCAATCAGACTTCAATCCCAATTGCTGGTTTTGCAAATGCACTTTGGTTGCCTCAGTTTGAAGGAGATAAAGAAGATTTTTTTATCAGCTCTGCCAATCACTCCTAGCATCTAGGCACTTGTGAAATACAGGACATGCTGCTACTGGTATTAATGCACTGGGAGAGAGGACACCAGAGATGAAGATGTGGGTGATCAGAAGCCAAATGGTTGCTGGCAGAGCAGATGGGCACATACTGGCCAGGTCAAAAGTCACTTCGGACATTTGAAGAAGGCTCCTAACCTGGAAGCAGCTGGGTTATTGCAAAGAAGGGGGGGAAACGGAGTGACTCTAAGGTGGAGCACAGTAAAGGATTATAAATTGCTGTGATTGCCATGGCCCAGACTGAGCTCTGTGGCCATGGGCGTATCTCCAGTCCTTTAAGAATAAGTAGGCATGTATATGAAACATATTAAGAGTACTTTAAGGAGCCTAATTTAGGCTGCTGTTTTGAATTGCCTTTTGAAAAATCCTCCCTCTTTCTGTTGCCACTGTTTTCAACAGTGGGAACCTAAGGAAACTAACGTACTCCAGCATGTTTAAAATTACCTGTTTTCTCAGTGATGCTAAACTAAAGAAATAACAGCACTGAGCTGTTCATTTCTTTTATGCAGTACTCTGATCTTTCTTTAAAGAGACCAAAGTTTCTCTTCAGAGAAAATCTTAACTGAGTTAGTGTTGGCTGTAATAGAATGAATTGAGTATCAGAAGCTGCTGTTCCTGTTTTTAATCTATAAAGCCACAGTTAGCTGTCTTGAGTCTATCTCATCTTTAAACATGAGGCGTTTAGCTATGAATAAATTTGAGAAACTTGCAGTAAGCCATTCAGTGCATATTCATTCATTTCTCAATAAATAAATAAATAAATAAATGAAATTTTTCCATCATTTACAAATATAATTTTGTAAAATACAGTTAACAAAACCATTATATCCAAGATGCTTAAAGAAATCTACATTTAATTTGGGATGCCTTAAACAATGCTAATTCTCTGTGATTGCATCACAACCATCTTTTAAACAGCAGAACCCAAATACCAAATACACATGATTTTGTACATCATCCACATTTATAGGGATGCTTTTATTTCTTTAAATGCAGAATTACAAGAATGAGTTGTCTCATGATACTATGAATTGGAACAACTACTTTGTGTAGAGTGAGATAACTAACAGGAGGTAAAGGTGTTCTGCTCTGATTGAAGTTGTCATAAATACAAAATACAGCAAAAAAAAGCACAAGAAGACTGTCTTTAAAAATCGACATTTTTTATTGGGGGGGGGGGGAGAATGATGAATCAGGGGAGGCTCAGGGGGCTCCAAATTTGAGCTTCTTTTCCAACTCATGTCAGTTGTGTGACTCTCATGGAGGTGGACATTCATGTTTTGTTGAAAGGAGATAGGTGAGATCTGCCCTCACGTATCTGCACTGCCGCTTAATCTTAATCACTACAAAACAGATGCACTGCCCACACTGAACTAGACCTTTTCTTCCTTTTGCTTAGCATTTGCTTTTTTAGAAACAGAGGCAAAAATGGTAGTTGTTTTCTTTTTTCTTTTTCTTTTTAAGTAATTTTCTGCCAGTAGTTGGAGTCACATGTCAAAGCAACATCTGGGCCTTCAAAATTAAAAACTTCTGTCTCCATCTACCTCCACTTTTTCTTCCTCTTCTGTTCAAGTTATTTTGTTTCTGTGTTCTGTATTCTGTGTTATTTCTTTCCTCTCTTTTATTTATTTATTTATTTATTTTTATCTTGCTATTCTCAGTTTTTCCCTTCTCATTTCCCCTTTGATTCTCCTCTGCTTGTTCCCTCTTGCAAGCAATTTTTACTTTATTGAAAACAATACCAGACCTATTACATAGCTGCAGGGCTCGCTTGCATTAACCTTAAGATTGCCTCACACCTCTCTGAGTGTTCTTCGCTATGTCTTTGCTATGTCTTTGCTATGCTAAGTTCTTCGCTATGTCTTTGTTTGCCCTCTCCATCTATTGTCTCTAGTTATCGTCTTGTCTGGTGCCTGGATAATAATAGGGGGACACAGAACAAGGGAGCTGGGTCTCATTCTTTATTTTGTTTTTGTACAGAAGCTACCCTAGTGGGGTCCTACAGCTTCTAGGTACTGTTGCAATATAAACAATGCATTATTTTAAATCAAAAAAAAAATCTGGAAGTTGTAAATACAATTTTTATGGTTATCTTCATGCAAGTCTGCATATGTCAAAGCAGGAAAAAGAGGCTTCTGTAATACTGAAAATCCTCATTTTCTACAGATTTTAGCCTTGCAAGCCTAATTATTTTCATAGTGATTGTGTTCCTGTGTTGATCCACTTTCAACGCAGAAAGACTTGCATGGCATCACATAGTGGAAACCCAGCAGTGTCCTCTGGAGACATGCAGCGATGTTACTTTCACCTACATTGGACAGCTTCTAAGACAGCAGTGCTGAAATAGGAGGAGAGGAATGAGGCCTGAAGCACTGAACAACATCCCAGCACGTTTTCTTTGTGTCTAACCTCCATTTTATATCAGTGTAAACTGATGCACGAAGCTACAACCAGGAGCAGTGCCCTGCACATCTGTTTCAGAGACAGTACAGATCCATCTCTCAATGCCTCACAGTGGTCACTTTGGATGAGAAGTTGGAAAATGCAGAATGCATTCATGCAATCCTGAAGTAATTACCTTCCCAGAAACCTGGGGAAGATGCTGGAGAAAACATCTTCCAGGCTTGGATTAAATATCGCTTGATTCATAGACAACCAAGATGATGATGACTTCAGTAAGGTAATTCCAAGAACAAAACAGATATTGTTACACATGAGTACAGTGGTGAAAAATGACCTTTTCTGAACACTGACACTATTTTACAAAGGATGGGGATTTTTGCTGTGAGTATGTATGAAACCAAGCCTTTCTTAAATTCTGTGGACATAATTTCTGTTTCTTCACCGGGCCTGTCCTGTACATCAGGATCCCCATCCGTTTTCCTAGTCATTGAAGTAGTGAGGCATGATTGTCATTCTCCTCAGACAGTCCACGATATTGCTGACAAAAACTGCTCAATGGCTATGGAAAGGGCACTAACAGATTTTGATATTGTTTGGAATAATTTGGAATAAAATTCCTTGGATTGGGAGAGAAAATCCTTTGTCTCCTCTGACCTGTAAAACACTCCTTAGCACCTATTCAGGCAGTACCAACACCTACTGAAGGAGACACCAGCCAGACAGTGCCTCACCCACAAAGGTACTCAGTGTGCCAGAGCTCTCGGGACATGCACAGGACACGAGGACTTGCCTAAGCACAGAGCTGGCATTGCACTACTGCTCTCTGCATTTCATATCAGCCACTATTATGAAAATTAACTCTATCCCAGCTGAAACCAGAACAATATCCAGACTGAATATCTTCTGTTGTCTCTCACCTGTGTACCATGCACCACTGAGAAGAGCTCGACTGTGTTTTTGTGATGACACGAGGGAAAGACCTTCAGCGCTGTAAGGAGGCAATGAAAACATAAGATGTAGCTGCAAGCAAACACATGGGACATATGATGCTTGCTTGATAAAGAATTGCAGTCACCTCTTTACCCTATGGGCTGGGGCAGGTTAGGTGCAAAAAGAGACTGTGAGAGGTCATAGAATCATTCAGGTTGGAAAAGACCTCTAAGATCATCTTGTTCAACCTTTAAGCTACTATTAAAGTCCACCACTAAAACATGCTACTAAGTTGTACATCCACATGTTTCTTGAAGACTTCCTGGGCAGCCAGTTCCAATGCCCCACAACTCTTTCAGTAAATAAAGTTCTCCTAACACCCACTCTAGACCTCCCCTGGCCCAGCTTGGGGCCATGTCCCCTTGGTTTATCAGTTGGATAGGTCTTGTGAGCTTTAAAGAGTCCCGAAATGGCCTGAGAACCTGGGAGAGCAATCAGCCTTCCTTCCACTGAGCTCTGCAAGTGTATGCCCTGATGGCATCCTGTGGGCTGGAGAGAGCTCTCTGTGATGCTGGGAATGGCTGTGAGGACACAACACAGCCCTGACCTATACCTGACTGCTGGCACTGCTCCTCTTTTCGGGGCACTGTTGAGTGTAGCACACTCCTGAAGCCCAGCTCTCAAGGATCAGCTGAAATAACAGTCTGTGGTTGTCAGAAGTGAGCAGACTTGTGTGGTCAGCGCAAAAGCCTCTGCTTTCTGGAGTATAGTGTCAGCCTGGCAGGATTATCTTGTGTGTGCTGCTTTGCTTTGTGGCGTGCCTGGGTGGAGGGGATGTTATGTCCGCGTTGCCACCGCTCTCCGTGTGACAGCAAGTGCTATCAGCTTTGTGTGTTTGAGAAAGGAAAGGTCAAACCTCCGTGTGACACAGCTTTAAGAGGAAGAAAGAAACCCTGGCTGGGAGAGGTTTGTACTGAGATCAGCAGCAGTGGCCACAGAGAATCTGCAGCTGTTTTGCAAGCAGCACCCGGCTCTCCCCCAGCTCTGGGGCGATGTTTCTGCCCCAAGGCTGTCCTCCCCCAGGCACGGGAGAGGCAAAGTGCAGTCCCTGCCCTGCTCTCTCCAAAGGCTTATCTACAGCAGAAAGGCTTGAATACTTCTGTGTACTCCATTTCATAAAAATTCACGACACTCCTGTCCAAAGAAATGTCAAGCAAGTGTCAAGTGATCACATCATTTCTTTGGTAACCTTCAAAAGGAGACAGAAGAGTTTACTCTGCACTTTCCAAGTGTGAAGTGCCCATTCATTGCTCTTCACGCTTGTTCTTGTGTTTCTCTACTTGTTTCTCTACTTCCTGACTTTGCAGCCTCTCCCACTTACATCGTCTTTTCCGGGCAGATAGGTCCCTGTAGCAAAGAGCTGTTGCAGGGTGTGCAAGGATAGCAGATCTCGTTGCAAATTGGTGCTAAACTGAGATACCCAAAAATATGGGATGTCTGTGTGAAATATTGTATTTAAGCAGTCAGGATGGCTTTTACCATGATTGCTCGTTACCTACTAGGGAGGATTTGTTAATTATTAGCATTAAAAGCTAAAATCTATGAAAAAAATGGTTACCCCAGTGCTTGCCTTCATTTTAGGAAGATCACAAGAGAAGAAGAAATTTGATAGCCAGTCAGACATATACTGATTGAGCAAGAGCCTGCCTAGGCAAACAAGTATATTGCAAACTAAGGGCTTCCTCATAACTAGTTTTGCAATACATTTAATGTGGGTTATCCAGGAGAACAATAAATTTAATGTTTTCACTTCTCTTATTTCCCAGCCAATGGTTGTGTTGTGAGTTTTGTTTTCAAGTGGGTATGAAAAAGCAAAATTAGAAGAAACAGAAATATATTATAAATTAACTCCTTTACTGGTCATCATAATTTTGCTGGCTATTCTCTTACAGCTGTGATTTTGAGGTGGTGGTTGGGTTGTATATCCTGCCTAACTTGCCTGTGTACAGAGCTCATTACATCTCTGCAGGGAAGAGTCAAGGTCTGAGAGATTTCATGAGGCACCAAATGAAGAAAAACAGGAAACTCCATAAGGGTGAAACAAGAAAAAGACAACATTTTTTTTTTCTTAAACATAAACCTCAAAGATGTTTGATGACTGACTGTTACTATCTTGACAGAATCTGCATTCTACAGGTCAACCATTGTGCCCAGATAACTCCTCACCTAAAAAGATATTTGAGACAAATAACAGGTAGGAGAAAAAAGGAAAAAGATAAAGGTTTGGGTTCTGACATCTCACTGGGGTTACCATGGTGGTATCTCAGCTGAGCTGGCAGGACAGAGCATGTACTCTACATGTGTCCAGCACATGCAGTACAGCCTTGCTAGACCACAGCCTGGCACACTAGCTGAGGCTGGGGGTTTACAGGTGAGTTACCCAAGGGAGAAGGTTTGCCATGAGTATCTGGGAGAGCTCATCACTTTGGAACTAGTTTAAAGCTTCCAGACAAATGTGAATCCAAGCATGTTTTCATAGATTTGATGTTTAACATAGCTCTCTTTCTCAAGAAAGGAGTGCCTATAAGAGGTGTGTTTTGTCCTAAAGTAGTCAATAACAACGTTATGCATTTTTCTCTCCCTAAAAAAAATGTTGTTCCAATAACAAAAAGGCTTAACTGATACTGAGTGATACTTGATGCCTGAATTCCTGAGTTTTCTAAATAAATTTCAGAGATGACATTGAGAAACACATTGATGTTTATGATCTTTGACAGTCCCTTCCAACTGAACTTTATTCTATTCTATTCTATTCTATTCTATTCTATTCTATTCTATTCTATTCTATTCTATTCTATTCTATTCTATTCTATTCTATTCTATTCTATTCTATTCTATTCTATTCTATTCTATTCTATTCTATTCTATTCTATTCATGGAGGATTCCCCGTGGCTTGTGGGCTCTGGCTGAAATGATGTTCCTCTGCCTGACCTCAGATGTCCTGTTGCTCTCTGTTTCACGAGAAAAGCCTGGCACATGCAACACTAAAACTAAAAAAAAAGTGTGGTGCCAGTGTGGTGCCAAGCACTGTTCAAAAGACTCAGGCAAAGCAGAGCACATGGGGTTTAAAACACCATCTTCTGACTGTGGAGAGAGCTGCTGCTGAAAGGGACTAAGCAACAACTCATGCTGCAACACCCACTCGCTTTGTGTTCTCAGCTTGCAAAGAAGCAGCTCTCCTTACCTAGCAGCTTGGCTGGACAAAGTCTGGTAGGGTAACATTAAGTTAACATTTGTGGCATGTGTGGGTGGAAGCACAGGGGCTTGGAATCACTCATTACCACAGGGAAAAAGTTCTCACTATGAAGACTCTCAAAGCCTTTTTTTTTTTTCTTTTTTTCTTTTCTTTTAGTGCTCAGAAAAAAAATAATTCTGTAACAATATTAATTCTGAGAATTTCTGAATTTATTTCATGCAATCTTTCCAGAAGGTTTTATAATCAGACTGAATTTTGGCAGGATGTTTGATCAAACAGGAACATAGAGATGCAGTATGCAAGGAAGAAGAATCTAAGCTATTTATAGTAAACCATCTGAACTCTTTCTAGTGATACATGAAAGCAAGTAATTAACCTCTTCCCTGGATTGTTATTTCTCTTTCTAGTGATTCCCCTTCCCTGGCATGAAGGTTAACAGAAGATGCTTGTTTTGTTTGAGTGTTGTTTTATTTTACAGGGAAAAAAAAATATACAGTACTTGTTAGGCAAAAATCTTTTGGTCTGGATGCTCTGATGCTTTTTCCTTTCACCAGCGCAGAAAGACTATGAAATAGTGATCTACAGAGATTTTGCATCCCTATTGCTCAAAAGCAGAAACAAAAGACAACATGAGTTTTGGGTACCTGGTGCAAAGGATTAGGTGTGAAGTATCCTGTTGCTGCCCTGCTGGTTTACCCCATCTTGTTTTTGGGAAGTGTCAGAGGGCTGTGTGGTTGTGCCATGCAGTTCATGGACTTTGTTGAGAAGGTCTCAGTGTCCTGCTTGGTGCTGGATCTTTGTCTCATGGAGATGGAAGAGATCACCACTCATGGGTCTTGCAGACTTCTGGGGTGCTAAAAATGTACACTAGTTGCTGATGCCACAGTGCAGCTGACAGTTTAAATATATTTCAGTGGTTTTATTTCCAGAAAGGAAAATGAACATATGCTTTTCTAAAGAATGAGCTGCCAGCCAAGACATTCATGACAAAATGATCTAGTTTTCAGATAAAATGGGCCTTAATGAAGCAAGAATCATTAGGGTTTTCGAAAATGAATTGGAGATAAAATCTCATGGGATTTCTTCCTCCTTTGAAGTGTTCATGCAATTCTCATTCACAAGTGAGAGCTACACAAACCTGGCAGGCAGATGAGTTTAGCAGAGCACAGCTTCCATGGCAACTCCATATGTAGGGTCTTAGTCTGCATGCTCCTCCTCCAGTGACACACTGGTAACATTGAGTGGCACAGGTGACAAGCATCCTTGAACATGAAATGCATTTTCTATAAGGGCTCTGATTCTCCTGTCAGCTGGACACAGCAGCACCCACAGCTCAGTAGAAGAGTCCTGGGAGATCTGTACACTACAGAGTCCCTGCCATGACCTCTACTGTACGATTTCTATGGACTTACATATAGCTAAATAAAGGATATTGCATGTTTAGAGTCATATTGTATCCTTACTCAAAACATGGAAGCCTGTGGAAGGATTAGCTTGTAGTGAAGTCACCTAATTTGGACAGATGGGGGAAGGGATCAGTGGAAGAAAGAAGTCTGAGCTGGTGGATAGGCCACAGAATTCACACATGACTGTAGACAATTTGCACATAAGCACCTGAGTTTGCCATTTGTGGAGCTGGGCAGTTCTTTATCGTTTTGTTTCATCAGGGCAATGATGAGAGTATAGATCGTGTGATTGTAGAGAGGCTCTTGTAGGTGTTCCTTAATAGGAAAAAATAGATAGAGGAATGTGATGTCTTCATACTTCTTGAAAGCCAAAAGGTTCCCCCCAAATGCATATTAAGATACCAAAATCATATTCATCCAGCTGCAATCCAGCCCATTACCCACAAATCCCAGAGACAAATCCTAGCATTTAGTCTGAGCACCCAAAGAGCCAAGCTGCTTATATTCATGGCACCTCCGGTAGTCAGCTCCATTCAACACTGTTCATAGATTTTCCCGAGTTACCTATTTGTTTTTCAAGCAGCATTTAACTGTTTTCTGACTGTGTTCAACTGTTCTCTGACTGTGCTAACATAAAAGATAATGAAAACTAGTCATTCACCAATGTTTCATGAATATACATGAGACTAACTGCACATAAAATATTACTTGGAACCTGACAACTGCCTTCATACATGCTGATGATCATTGTGTTGTAATAGCAGAGACTGAAGAAAGGAACAAGTAGTAAGCTTTAAACAGGAAGTAAAGATCAGAGCTTTATTAAAGTAGCTTTACAAAATCTGTGTTTAGTAGCAAACTGGACAAAGAAACAAGGTAATTGCAACCATAGAGCAAATGTAATAAGTAAGTTAGTGTTTCTTTTTCAGATAGATTTACTGGTTTTGTTCAAAAAAGAAAAGAAAAAAAAAGTGATGCATGTGTCCTACAAACCCTGCATTTACAGTCAGTAAATCTAATTACATGGAATATTGCTCCTCAAGTTCAAATGACTTTAGAATAAGCAAAGACAGTTAGCTAACTAGCAGCCAGGATACAGAAAAAAATCTCTGAGCTGGGGCAGTCAAACCGCAGCATAGTGCCTTGTGACTGCAGGAGGGTGATTAACTCTTGATTCACTGTTCTGAGATGAGCAGGCAGCAGCCACTTCCTCTTGAAGAGTGTTGATATTGCAGTGTACTGCCTTCAGGCAAAAAGTATGTATCTTGCATGCTTTCCCAGACATTTGCTCATGTCTCTTGCACTGATTCTGCTCATACACTGATATTTAAGAACTGCTTTCTTAACTTTATCATCAGATACAGAACTTGACATACTGCTGGCAGCTGGTTGCATGTCCACTCTAAGGAATTTGCTGCCTGTAATTTTGATGAGGAATAACCATTAACAAAATGGGGAGATATCTGTACATTATTTTTTTTATTTTTATTTTTTTGCTAGTGTATTACTAACCACACGGTAAATACCAGATTGTACGCAGCTTCAAGCTTATGTGTTAAATGAGGTACATAAGCTAGTAAGCTAGTATGTATTCCTACCCTTTGTCAGTGGAGAAGAAACCAACAGACAACAACCTGGATCCTAGCATTTGGAGGTTGTTGACTCAGAGGAACCCATGGGTGACCATGTGCCTAACTTGAGTACATAAATTAAACTATCTCTACTACTAAATCAATTTTTTATTGCTAACTTATTTTCACTTTGTTTGGGCATGGCCTTCTCTTTAGAAGGTCTTGAGGGCAGCTAGTTGGAATGATCAAGAGCAAGCACAGGGACAGAGGTAACCAGCTGCAGAAACCATTTATGTCCAGTGCTTCAGCTTGTTTGGGGGAATTCTGATTTAGCAGCCCAAACGTGCTCACAGGTGCCTAAAGATGGGTGGGACTGATTCAGGGTTCACTACCCTATGGGACTGGAACATTTATCTAGGTGCAACATTTGCAAATATCTCCCTCAAGGTCCTTTTTCTTCTCATTGAACTCCACAAACGGTGCTAATGAATGCAGGATGGCCTACCCATCAAATCTATTCAAGGGAGATTTCTAGGACACCTTTTTCTAACTCCTAAGAATACTAATAGGTATTCAAGATAAGGAAATAACTGCAATGGACCAAAGGCTCTTTAAAAGTGTGTGTCCTGTGTGGGCAATGCAGAGGTGGTACCTCCAATTGTGTTGTCAAACTGTGACTAGCACAGGTCACCCTTGAAGGTCTGATTTCATGATTATTGATGCTGTTTCTGCTGGACCAGGCAGCAGAATATAGTGCACATAGTCATACTGGTGTGAATCAGCCCAAATGCGTGTTTTGATGGCTTTTTTTTTTTTTCTTCCCCACTCAAAGCCTTCTGGTACAAAATTAGCCTACCAACATTTTGTGAAAATATATAGGTGGAAGAGTTTCCATTCTTTCAAGCCTGAGGCTGTGACGGTTATCTGATAATAGGAATCTCATTGTCTCATTGCTGTCTTCACATGACCTGCAACCACAGTTCAAAGAAAGGAGGAACACAGAAGTGACGAACAGTGAAAGAAGAGCAGTGAAAGAACAAGTCCTAATTGGTGGTTTCACTGCCAGCTAAAAGTGATCTTATTGTTCACTCATGTCTCTTTTGTAACTGGTTTCCATCACGTGTTTTTGTCAGTTCTAAATCTTGCCCCCCAAAAGGGCAAAGTGCAACTAAAATCTTATCTTGTGATGTCAGGCAGCTTCATGACTTTGCATTAGAATCTTTCTCAAGATTAACTTATCTTTACCCTGCTGAGGGGCCCAGTTATTCCCCTTTTTGTTGTTGACTTTTAAAACTAATTCTCCCCACTTGTTTCATTTATTTTGAGTTTAAATCCTAGAAGCTGGTAACTGTTATTATACACACTTCAAGTCTTACACATTGATGACCAAAAACAGCCAACCAAACAAAAAAGCCCACCAAACATTAAAACACATCATTCTGAAGAAAATCCCCAAAATACTTATTTTAAAAGTAAACAAAACACAACATATTCGTTGTTATGTTTTAGCAGTGAAAAACATATCTGTAAAACTTAGTTGCAAGGTGTTTCTGAAGTGTTTTTCCTGACACTCCAGGCACAGGTGATTCAGTTTGACTTGACATGAAGAGAGTTTTCAGTTATTGCTACATCTCTAGCTCGCTCAACCAGAATAGCATTGATTGATCAGATGGTCTCACCTAGTATTTGTAGCAGAGGACACTGAGAAAAGAATAGGGTACCAGACGGAGATGGCATCATCAGAACCTCACCCTGCACAAATCGTATGTTTCTGTGCATTTTAGAACTGCTCAATGTTCAGATCAAGTAAACAACACAGTGAAAGGCTAGGATCTCGTGGATCTGTTCCTGTCTCTCCTCTAAATCTTGCTTGTCGTTGCTCCAGATTCCCAGCTGTAAGAGAACAAAATAATCACTGATTAAATATGATGCTGTGAATGCTCATGAGTTGGTTAATTTATACAAGTCACATGATTAAATCAAAAGATCTGTTATTTGTGATGTGATTTTTTTATTTTTATTTTTTTATTTGTTGTCTTTTCAAATAGAAACTTCTACAATAAGCTGAAAAATAAGCAATAGATGCACACATATGTTTAGAGGAAATATTCATCCACAAGTCCTGAATAAGAATGTCTGTCATGTTTTGTAAGGAGAAGTACAGATTTGCCCTCCAGATACGTTGATTTGCATTAATATATTGTTCCCCTGAGATAAATGTTTGTTTGCCTGATTATCCTAATGATAGCTACACAGACAGTACAGTAAAAAAAAAATTAGACACCTCTGCCACCCCATGTTTATTGTCTGAGAGATCTTGTAGTGCCAAAGGAAACAGAGGCCTTTGCTAGAAAGTGAAAACTGCATCACAATAATATTTAAAATATTAATTATGTTTTAGACAGAGTTTGCAAATACTTTCCTAGGAAGACTGTCTGACTTGGGAATTCATTTGGGATCTCTTCCAGGATGCTAGGCTGGGGAAGAAAGTGACACCCTAGTAGGAAGTAGGATTGTGTCAGATACCAGTCAGAAAATATTAGTTATGCAGCTAATAGAGTTATGAAAAATCTGTTCTTTCACCTAAAACCTCAAATCATTAAGATAATTAATTTTTATTTACTGTGTAAAACAGGCCTGAGGGTTTCATCTGAAGAATCCTGTACTTACTCCAGTAAAACTCATTGAAAATATAGCTTTATTTTCTGGTAAAAGCAGAAACATTCAATATTGTGTTTGGGAGAGATGCATTGTATGTCATCATAATTTCCACCATTGCTATAAGATTATGATGCAGAAGGATAACTCAGGTAACCCCTTGGTGTCCCTTTTTGTCTCTGTTTTCTATCATTTAAAAATTAACAGTTAACCATGTGTTTAAATCTGGACAGATCTATCCTGCTAGGTAGTGGTATGTAATATATCTATGGCAAGAGTTTGTCCAGGTAAAACCATCCAAATGCTGCTAAAATCTTAGTCAAGAGTCATTTTCTAAATGTCAAGACAGAAATTGCAATAAGGGTTTAACCAGCCAAGTTCCTAGAGTATGAATATGTAATTTTGATTATGTAGAGGGAAATCAAAATTGCTCACACATGTAATTATTTGGCTGACTTTTCATTTTTCCCCTAATGTCTATAAACTCTAGTTTCTTTGATTACAACCTGCTTACCTTGGAGGGTCACAGATTGCTTGGAAAGAAGTCACTTCACAAAGTAGAAGTTTTCCCTAGAGGCAGATCTGGCCAAGAGACCAGATTAGATTATTTGCAGCCAACTTCTATATTAACTACAGTCTACGTGAAGCATTTTCTATCAACCATGGTTACCGTGTTGTTAATTTTACTGATAGATTCATTACACTGGTCTCATTTTAAGCTTGAAATGCAATTCTTTTCTTTAAACAAAGAATTAATTAAGAGAGTTCCACTGTGCAAACAGCATGAGTGCTTAAGATTTATACCCAATTATTAATGCAAAGATAAGAATTTAGAAAAGATTTTGGGATGGTGTTTCAAACCTGAAACAGCAATCAAATCTAGATGATGAATTATTTAACCTGAAAAAGTAGTGAAGAGGAAATGACCTCTAATTAATGTTTAAACTGATTAAGATGATTAATTTGCCCTAAATTGAATACACGTGGGGTTGAATCCATTGCACCTGAGACCACACATATAAAGGGTACATGTCTAAATTTTCTTCAGAAGGCTAGTCAATGCCTTTTTAAGGCTTTGAGGATGGAAAGGGACTAAATCAGATCAAGATTTGTTCATTTTTCTTCCTTGCCTATGAAGTAGAGTCACCTGGATTTAGTCTACTTAGATGATTTATTACTGGGTATCTAAATTTTAGGTCAAAAGAAGATCACCTTATTATTATTCAACTTATTCAACCTGTGTGAGCTGAGAACATACAGTGGTACTGTACATAGAAGGCTACCTCTAGAATAGTCTTTGCTCCCCAAAAGTGGGTAATAGCAGGAAAATTAATCTTCAAGGTGATTCTTGAGCGCTCCTGAGATATCCTTTTCATGAATTAAAATGTGTCTCAGAAGGGGTGTAGCCTGTTGACTAGGCCCTAGCCTGAGGCTTAGCTAGCATGAGGAACTGGTGGATGTAGCAGCTAACAGAGTGAGAAGTTGCAAAAGACAGAGTACCATGAGGGCTGGAAGATTTCAGAGGTGTTTAAGGGAACTTGTGTGAGAGACTGCCAGACCCCAATGACATCTAAAAGCAACACTGGGGACTTCTGGGGAATTGAGGTGTCATAGCCTGAGGAACCATTTCAGTAACACCTGGTATGACTGAGACAATCAAGGTAATCCTATTAGAATTATCAATTTTGTGTGCAAATACAGCAAAAGTGTGAGCAACAGGGAAAAAGTAACTAGGAGGGCTGTTTATTTGGGAAGATACAAGGGTGGAGGAAAGGGAGGCATCAAGGTGGACTGGGAAAGAACAAGTTTAGGAAAATGGGGAGAAAGGGAAAAAATGAGCGTGTTATGTGTAAGCAAGTGGTTGGTCAATATCTTTGGCCAAGCACTCTGCCCAAACAGTGCACTTTACATCTTTTTCATATTAAAATCTGTTTCAATTTTCTGCATAAGCACAATTTCAGTTCTGTGAGATGTTTGCCAACTTCGCTACCTGGTGAATAGGACAAGGGGTAAAGAAAAGGAAAAAGTGAGTCTAGAGAAAGGTAAGAGGTGAGACAAGTAATACAGGGACGTATAGACTGCTGTCAAAGGGCAGCTCCTACTGTCTGTGGGGTGACAGACTCAAGGTGTCTGCAACACTTACTCCATTTTGTGGAACTGAGTAGGCACCAATTCCATTTCGAGTTCCATAAAAATTGTTTACTAGAACCCCAGTCAACAAAGAATTCAACTTTAGGCTCTTCCTACTCTTCAAAGTCCAGCTTTGCTTCTGAGAAAATCTACTTTGTCAGGAAGGTCTGCAGTTTCGCATGCTTGGGCCAGTTCTGATCCAGCAATTAACTTCTGTGAGTCGTTGGGATTTAGGAAATTGACTGTTGTGCAAAGTAGATCAGCTGTAATTACAAGAGAATGACTGGAAGAAAGGAAAGTATTTCAAATAATGAAAAGATCTCAGTCTGAGATGAAATGTTTTTTTTTTTTCAGAGAAGTTCAACAATCTACCTCAATATACAGTGCAAATGCGTATTTTCTGTTCTGGAATATTCAGTTTAGAGTCTGACTTTGAGCAAGGTAAAGAAAAGCACAACAGAAAACACGAAAGACCAGAGATAAACTCTGTAAGGAATCAGTGCTTCAGTTCTAAGTCAGTCATTCTCCTAGACAGTATCTTACCCTTTGGTTTCTTAAAGAAAAAAGCCTACTGATAAAGCAAATGACATCAATAGGATTATATATCAACTATTTCTTCTACAAAGGTTTATTTCACCAAAGGTCTTAAATATGGCAGTTTCAAAAGTGCATAAACAAGCTATCACAGCATTAGCTAGAAAGACTATTATATACAGAAGTGTTTCTGTGTATCACCATTTCCTAAAATATGGGGCCCCATTAATTTATATTCTAGGACTTTTAGGGTTATTCCAACATCATGGTGAGAGATGGAACTGATTTTGCACTGCCTTCTGCATGCAATGAGACCGTATTTTTCAGAGGTTCCGTGTGTCCTTAGGCTGTTTGGAGAAAGAGCAGGACTTGTGGATTTCTTGCTGGCTTGGGAAATGTATTTCTCAGTCCTGAGGAGGTAACCCACCATGACTGAACTCTAAGTATTGACTCTAACTTATTATTGGGTCCAACTTTTGACAGATAAAATACATTTCACTTTCAGTGCACAGTGTTACCAGTGGTTGCCCATCAGCCAAATTTCCTTCACTGTAAAATTGGTTTCAGAGACTTGAGATAAAGCCTTGTAAAGATGCTCCTAATTCACATCAATGACTACGGCACCAGCCTGGGACACAGGTTCTTCAAAATGCTCCAACTGCTTTTGACAGATAGTTTTGTTGAAGCTTACAACATTGAGTAAAATGAACATCATCAGCAACCACTTCCATTCAGTTGAATTTATGCTTTCTTATGTGTCAAATCCTCAGACCATGTGATACTGATATGTTCTAATGGGAAGAAGAAATACAAGGTCCTTTCCTCCCAGCGCTTCATGGTTCAGCTGCCAACAAATCTTTTAACATTTTTTCTTCCCAAAACAAGCAACAGATGATGCTTCTAAATACACTCAGTTTGAAAGGAAAACAGAAGTGAAATAAAATGCTTCCAGATCATATTGGGGAGTAGATACCTTTTCAAGAAATTAGGAAATGTGCATGATTAAATATGAAGGACATTAGCGATTTGTGATGTCCTTATTTGTGATGTCCACTCCTTTTCAAGCATTTTTAATTTATAATTTCTGATGGGCTATCTAGGTTTGAAAAGTAATCATAAATAGCAAGGAGACATCAGAAACTGTAAAACCCAAATACAATAACACATTTAATGAATGTCAGTAGGATTTTAAACTTTGGCCTAGGATTTTCCAATATAGATATCTTAACTTAAGCACATCTCTTTAAACACTGAAATATGTAAATGATCTGATAGTCAAAGATTACTTAGAGCACTCACCAACCTAAATGTGAGATCAAACAAACTATTTGCATATTAGTGACCAGTTCTAGCATCTGTACTTATTATTAACTTTAGTTTTCCTGTGTCTTAGTTTCCATTTGTATGGTAGGACTATTTACCCAGTTTGATTGAATATGCGGAATACACTGAATAACTGGAAAATCTGACTGTCTTGTACAACCTAACTAAATTAGTGAATTCCATTTATGATGTCTAGGGCTGTTAGAATCACCCCCATCTTGATGATGTCCTCAATAATTTACAATATAAGATAGACAGTGTGTGGACACAACAAATGGGGAGAATGCAATGTGCCACTAATATCAGTGTATTAGCTGTATTTCAGCTAAGTTAGATACAAAATCTTTCATATGTAAAGATGACCTTTAGCAAAACACTTGCCACACTTCTGGTGCTTTACAGGGAATTGATAATATCACTTAATTAGACGTCTAAAGTTCACGGGAAAATATTGAGTGCTCTGTTTTGTAAGTTAGCTTTAGAAATCAGACTTGAAATCGTTCAGCAAATGCATCTGTTCACCATCAATATTTTCCTGTAACATTCTGATTTCTTAATTAGCGGGATCGAATACTAGAAGAGATACTGTGTTTGTACTGTTTTCCCTGAGGGCTACTTATCATCCCTTGATGACCATGTCAAACTCCCGTTCATTTTTGCAATAGCCATTTCCTATCCAAGAGTATAATTTAGCCTAGGGAATTTATCAGCTACAAAATAGACATTAGCTGCTCAGAAGAGGCAATAATACCATATTTTAACTCATCCTATAGTCATTATGCTTGATGAGGCTATTTCTAAGTCTGTCACTAAAGGAAATGTCATTAAAACTGGAAGGCTCCAGATGTTTGGAGCTGCTCTGTAAAGTGACTTCATCAAAACAAGTCCAAGCATTATGGGGCAAATATACATGGTATATAATTCAAGAAAATGTCTAGTGAACCCAAAGCCAGTTCATTGGGTGGTTCTGAATTCACACTGAACCAAGGGGAAAAGGTAAATTAATGCTATTTCCAGAAGGTTTCTGGACTGGGCTGCGGGTTAGAGAAATGGTTTTTCAAGATTTTATTCACTGATTAATGAAAAATTGCTCAGTTCTTCCAAAGAAAAAAGTCTAATATTAAAACAAAACAAAACAATTCGCCTCTGGCTTCGCAGTCTTCTGCATTTCTGGTATAGAAAACCCTGCGACCACAATGATGTAGGTGAATGTTTATCTGTGTGCATACGTGTAAGTAGCCATGTATGTAGTGTGTATTAGTGTGTATGTTGCGTGTGGTTAATCAATGAAACATTTGGACTCTGGCCCTTTTTCTTGAATTTATTATCATGTAATAACAACCTTTTTTACATTTGTAAGGACAGAAAATAGCATAGAAATAAATGCTGAGTCTTTCCCTTGTTCTGCTCTCAGCAAAGACTAGAAATCTGAAGAAAACAGGAGGAAGGGGGAATCTTCTGAATTCCTGATTCCCAATAGACCTCTCAGTCCTCTCTCTCACTTGTGATTACGTGTTATGACAGGTCAAGTGAAGTGTGTGGCATCCACTCTGCCAGGTCTTTTAAAATCTGAGCCAAGAAGGCCTGCTGGTTAACCTATTTTGAACACTCTGCCTTGAGAGTCGTAGTATTTCATTGGTGTACAACACTGTGGTTTCTCTCCCACTTTGTGATATGTCTTTCTAGATCAACCAGATAATGTTTTTGATATTTAAGAATTAGCAAGGCATAAAAAAGTACCAGTTTTACTCTAAATGCAGGGAATGCTGGGCTAGATGCAGGGAGAAATAGGAGGTGAAAGCTAATTTTGCAGGTGACAAGGCCCAGTTGGTTTGTCTTGGTGATGAGCTTCCTTAATTATACTGTACTCCATAAGGCCACCGAAATTTACCCTC
The DNA here is from genome assembly GCF_964034855.1 of Anser brachyrhynchus. Taxonomy (NCBI): domain Eukaryota; kingdom Metazoa; phylum Chordata; class Aves; order Anseriformes; family Anatidae; genus Anser; species Anser brachyrhynchus. Next base: position 203,189,029 of record NC_137694.1, on the reverse strand, counting down.
TTCTGCACTCAGCTATATAGGAGAACAAAATTGCACAGCCATTCACCTTAACTGCATGTGTCTGAAGTTACTGAAAGGTCTGAGCAACAACATATGGAAAGGCTGGATGAAAATCCAACCTTCTGGTCTTGCAGGTAACAAAAAGTAGACAGTTACTTGGATACTGCTGAGATATAATGAACAAAAAGAGAAAAAAAAACCTTCTGGAGAAGTATCAGCAAGCTGTCTGGACTGTATGGAAATATATAGAAAATAAAGTGTTTTCTTTATCAAATCAAACTGAGAGTGAGAACAATTCCAGTTAAAATAGTTGGGTGCCATGAGGTGGATAAGTCAAATAACTTAGTTGGCTTCTTGGAGGGATGACTTCCAAAGTGTGACAGAGCTGGAAAATCATCTATAGCTTGAAAGAGCATACGTTGTTAAAAGAAGACGAGCAAAGTATAAGAAAGACTATGTCAATGTATGTATCCATGATACATAGTGAACAAAGACATAGAGACGTAGATATATACAGTCCATAACCAAGAGTCCCAGATGGACTTTCTTCAACTGAGTTTTACACAGCATAGAGCAAGATGATAAGGAGAAGATTTTAAGAAAACTTTTGAAAGAAAAAGGAGAACAATAATGTTTATTCAAGCTCAATCTGATTAGCATTTTATCAGACCTAAGACTTCAGGGCAGACTCAGAAAATAGAGAATGTGCAAATGACAGAGTCATTAGTAAATAGTTAAATAGTGTGAGAGAAAGAAGCTAAATTATTCACAGTTGAATGCTGAGTGTCTGCAACAGCATTTAGGTGTCTGGTCAAAAAAAACCAACCAAACAAACAACAACAAAAAAACCAACAACACTAAACTACTTCCTTTCAGAAATGCTAAGGTATTTCAAGGGAGTTTCACCTTAAATTCTGACGTAAGTGCAAAAGTGGTCTTTGCATTGTTTGTACTCTATACTTAAAATCAAATAACTGTTGAGGTGGAAAGGCACCTCAGTAGACTAGTCCCAACTCCCGCTCAAAGCAGAGTCAGATACAATTATTTTCCCAAGGCCTTGTCTGGTTGGGTTTTGGATATCTGTAAGGATGGAGACTCTAAACCTCTTTGGGCAACCTGTTCCATTTTTTGACCACACTCACTGTGAAAGAGTTTATTCTTATATTTTATCAGTATTTTCTGAATTTCAGTTTGTGCCCATTGAATCTTATTCTATCACTAGAATAAGCGAACCAAGAAGAGTTAGACTCCAACTTCTTTTCTTTTTCTAATCAGGTATTTATACACATTGACCAGATCCCTCTGCACCTTTTCTTCTCCAGGCTGATCAGTCATAACTCTCTCAGCCTGTCCTAACATGTAAGACCCTCCTCACATATTTTCATGTCCTTTTGTTAGACTCATTCCAGTAAGGCCATGGGGAGTCCAGCTCTACACATAACACTGCATTTGTGTCTCACCGGTGCTATGCAGAGGGGAAGGATCGCTTCCTGTTGGTGACATTCTGCCTAATGCAGCCCAGGAAGCTGATGATCTCTGCTACAAGGGTCCACTGCTTGATTGTGTTCAACTTGGGATCCACCAGGACCCCCCGTCTTTCTCTGCAAAGGTACTTTCCAGATGTCAGCCCCAGCTTGTCCTGGTGCCTGGGGTTATTTGTCACCAAGGAGAGTATACCTTTCATTTTCTTGAACTTCATGAGGTTCCTCTTGTCCCATTCCTCCAGTCTGTCAAGGTCCCTCTGAATGACAGCATCAGCCATTCCTCCCCATTTTGTACTGCCTGCAGACTTGCTTAGGCTGCAGCCTGTCTCATCCAAATCCTCAATGAAGATTTTGGGCAGCGTTGGCCTGAGTTGGGACCCCTGGACCCAACACTACTGACAGATAGCCAGCTGGGCTTTGTCCTGCTTACATAAAAAATGCTTTAATCATGCCTACAGCATTAATGCCCTGGAATACCACCATGCTGTACTCACAAAAAGAGAAAACGGGGAGAAAGAGAGAAACTATCAGGCTGTGAAGACTTAATCCCAACCACTGGCTTTGACTTCTAATCCTATAAAGGAACCATTTTCCATCCAAGACTGACAATATGGGGAATAATCTTTCCACTTTTACCTCCGCCTACTCCTCTGCAGTGCATGGGAACAAAGTAGAAGCAAGAAAATATCTCTTTGCAGGGCTGACTAACAGCATCTACAGCAGGGATGTTCATAAAAGTAGCATCCTGTTGATGCTTCTTTGTTGACAGAGAGGCATTAGACAGCTGTTATCAACAAAGATACTCTCTCTGTTTGGATCCTTACCTGCATATTTTACTGCATGTTGCTATCCGTTTTCTCCTCTGTCCACAGTAGTCTTGATAAATTCAGGCCTGATCATAAGCACAATCTCCTATGCTATTCATAGTGCAGCACAATTACACCTATTGCAACATGATTAGCAGACGAATTCAGCTCTGGTAGAGGAATAAGAACCTTCTTTGCAGTTAGATTAATTAATCTGCAAATAAATATTATGAAAATTTTCTTACTTTGTGGACTGAGTAGAATACATTAGCCCAAAAGAGTATAAGTTTTTGTCAATATAACACTTAATAGTTCATTTTTTAGAGGAACTAAATAAAGGTTTCTAACCAATTTGAATAAATCAATTTAAACATTACATAAATGCATGAGATGGCATCTAGTTTCTTTTATAATAGGTCAGCATTATGGAAAATTTCTCCATTACAATAAGGGTATGTCAGCTGTAGAATATATTATTCTAGAATAGCTAAAACTAGAATATATTAATACATAATGATGAAAGAAGCTATAATACCTAATGTATTTCCATCTAATGCAGAAATCTGTCTTCCATATAAAACCTAACAAATCATCTTTCCAGTATATCAGACTTTAACCGTCCTACAACAGATACTTTTCACAACAGTGTTATGTGGGTGGTAGTATATAGTGCAGTATATGCAGTGTATACAATATATACAATCCCCTTGTAGCAGGATTGAATTCTTATTCTGGTATTCTGATTACTAGTTAGATTACTTTTTATTTTTTTTTTAAGTAATCATAGGATCTTCAGTTCCATAAATATATATATATATATATATATATATTTCAGTTTGATTTCACATTTAGCTTAAACATTTCATGGACACTGAGTTCTATTTTTCTATGGATTCTTGTAAACATTTGTGTTTACCTTAGAAGTTTCACTATCCCTTTTTTATATAAAACTCAAGACACTGTTGAATTCATGGTACCTTTTGTAATTTTTTGTCAATATCTTTCACTATCTGCAGCAAAGTGAGTGTCTGACAATCTTAGTGTGAGGTACACTGTCTCAGTTACTGGTAATCATAACAGTTTTAAATAGCCTAAACCAGTGAGGCAGTCACTACTAAAGGGTGAGATTGCTTTGAAGTTACCTGGACTAAAACTTCTGCGTGGATTTACTTTTCTTATTTCATTGTTTACCTTGAAGAATACTGCTGTGAAATCACTGCAATTGGTGTTGACCATTAAACTAATCTATATTCTTAATTAAAGCCATGAAATTAAATGTAATTGTAATTTAATTAAATTTAATTGTAATTGTAATTGCAATTGCAATTATAATTGTATTATTAGCCAGACCTTTAAAACATTTTTTTTGTGACCTGACTCTGCTCAGCCTTTCTCAGTGGCCTGTTCTACAGCCACTCCGTAGGATGGAGAGTGTCAGGTAATCATGCCAAGAGCAGTCCACGTTGTTACTATCTATGCTCAACTCAAAGTCCCTACATTTTTATTCCTGTGCCGGAATCTAGTTACATGTTGTTATATATGCTGTATCCTTAACAATGCATTCATTTCAAAAGAATAGACTATTTAAATGTTAATAAAAGATGAGAAACCATCATCTTTTCTTTTTGCAATTAAAATTTTAGCAAACATAAGATACTACAATTCAGTAGAAAAGAATATCGTGCCTGGCTTGCTGGCCATTTTTAACTGAATTAGTTTTCCAGACTATTCTTAAAAATTTTCAATTTTCATTTTCAACAGATATTTTCAGTAGAGTCTTAAGATGAGATAACTGGGCAGATAGCAGTACCTTATGACATGTTTAGATACAGGACCTAACTGAGTTGAATCAGAGTATCTCTGAAGAGCTGGGTTCTAATCTTGCTTTGTTCTCAAATGAGAAATTTTTCTTCTGTGACAGAAATTCTGGTCACTAGTTCATAACAAAGTCTGATACAAAAGGAAGTATTGCTGTGCAAAGGCCTTGGATTAGAAGAGGCAAGATGCAGGAATTACTCCAGAATTTTTGAAGAATTTATGGCTCTCTGCAATGGGGTTACGGCACTGGTGGATAGGGAAAGAAAAACTGATGTCATCTACCTGGACACGTGCAAAGCATTTGACACTGTCTCCTATTACATCCTTCTTTCTAAATTGGAGAGACATTGAATTTATGGATGGACCTCTCGGTGGGTAAAGAATTGGCTGGATGGTCGCACTCAAAGAGTAGTGGTCAATGGCTCAACGGCCAGGTGGAGATCAGTAATCAGTGATGTTCCTCAGGGGTCAGTGTTGGGACCAGTGCTGTTTATCATCTTTAGCACTGACACGAACAGTGGGATTGAGTGCACCATCAGCAAGTTTGCTGATGACACCAAGCTGTGTGGTGCAGTTTACACACTGGAGGGAAGGGATGCCATCTAGAGGGACCTGGGCAGGCCTGAAAGGTGGGCCTGTGCGAACCTCATGAGGTTCAACAAGGCCAAGTGCAAGGTCCTGCATCTGGCTCAGGAAAAAAAAATCCCAAGCCCAAATACTGGCTGGTTGGAGAATGGATTGAGAGCAGCCCTGAGGAGAAGGACCCGGGGTTGCTGGTGGATGAGAAGCTAGACATGAGCTAGACATGTGTGTTTACAGTCCAGAAAGCCAACCGTATCCCAGGCTGCATCAAACGCAGCGGGGTCAGCGGGGCGAGGGAGGGGATTGTCCCCTTCTGCTCTGCTCTTGTGAGACCCCCCCTGGAGCTCTGCACTCAGCTCTGGGGCCCCCAGCACAAGAAGGTCATGGAAGTATTAGAGAGGGTCCAGAGGATGGCCACGAAGATGATCAGAGGGCTGGAGCACCTCTCCTATGATGTAAGTATGAGAAAGGTGGAGTTGTTCAGCCTGGAGAAGAGCAGGCTCCAGAAGACCTTACAGCAGCCTTCCAGTACGTAAAGGGGTCTATATAAAAGCTGGGGAGAGACTCTTTGTCAGGGGGTGTAGTGATAGGACAAGGGGGAATGGCTTTAAACTGAAAGAGGGTAGGTTTAGATTAGATATTAGGAGGAAATGCTTTACTTGGAGGGTGGTGAGGCACTGGCACAGGTTGCCCAGAGAAGGTGTGAATGCCCCATCACTGGAGGTATTCAAGACCATCTTGGATGGGGCTTTGAGCAACCTGGTCTGGTGGGAGGTGTCCCTGCCCCCTTGCAGGGGGATTGGAATTGAATGATCTTTAAGCTCTCTTTCAACCTGAAACATTCCATGATTCTATGATCAATTTTAGTTTACATGCCTAGAATCCACACCTTAATTAAGCAGTACCTAGAATATGATAATGAAAAGTATCCCAAGAGAATATATGATCTAAAGGGAGAGAGAACAACTGGAAATGGATTAAGAAAATAGAAAGTTAGAGAAAATAGAAAGTTAGAGAAATTAGGAAGTTATTATTATTATTATTATTATTATTCCATTGGAGAAGAATAAGGAGTGAATGATACCCTGCTGTCAAGAAAATATTGCATAACATGCTGGAAGAGCCAGTGAAGGTGACTGACAAATGTTGTAATTCCACACACAATGACACTTTAGAGAGAAATGCTTTAAAGCCAAAAACAATCAGCAGAAGAGAGAATACATACCAGAGTAAAGAACTTTGCATTGGCATGGATCCGTGGAGGCAGTGCATGTTACATTAATATGACATTACATAGCCTTGTTAAAGACAGCATCATACTCAAAGCGGTTGGTTTCATGTTTTAGGGCATACTCTAGAGAAAAAACAATATAGCTCCATAGAGATCTCACCTACTGTCAAGGGCAGAAGAATTTGTCTACCCTGAAAGTGAAGACAGTAATAGCGATTAGCTCAGAACAAGCTCACAGAACTATGAAAAATAACCTTTTCCAGACAGGGACAGGAGGACCAAAAAGGTAAGTAACACAATCCAGTTTATACATCATAGAAGACAACAGGAAAGCAGAAGTAAAAATGCCTGAACTATGGCCAGTGAAGCAAATAGGTTTTTGAAAGAATCAATTCATTTCCCATTCTGAGAGAGAGAGAAAGAAAGAAAATGAATGAATAAAACGAAGGAAGAAAAGGGAAGAAAGAAAAGGGAGGGAAGAAAGAAAGAAAGAAAGAAAGAAAAAGAAAGAAAGAAAAAGAAAGAAAGAAAGAAAGAAAGAAAGAAAGAAAGAAAGAAAGAAAGAAAGAAAAAAAAAAGGAAGGAAGGAAGGAAGGAAGGAAGGAAGGAAGGAAGGAAGGAAGGAAGGAAGGAAGGAAGGAAGGAAGGAAGGAAGGAAGGGAAAAATCTTGCTTTCTGCACTATCCAGGAAGAGGAGAGCACTTCCAGCAAGTCCTGCAGATCCCAAGGTTCTCACTTCACTGAAGAAGAATGCTGCATTTTATGTTCTGTTTTTACATTAAATAGTAATTTGTACTCTGATAGATGATGCAGCTAGCCATAATATCAACCCACAAAAATGACTAAAGGCGATTTTAGATTGAAGAAAATGCGGCCAAGTAAAGGGCATATACAACACAAGTAGCCTGAAGCTGTTCATAAAAGAAATAAGGGGAAGAAGCAATAAACATCATTGCTTGGAGTTCATAGGAGCTGAAATGAATATTATCAAGTGCAAAACTAACCTTCAACTAAGTTCTCTAGCTCAGTAAACTTTCAGTGTAAATAAAATCTTGGTGTGAGAGAAGAGGAAAACAAGTCATAGTGAACATGGCCAACATTTTAATAGAAAGTGTGCTTCAAAGTCGAAATTTAGAGGTCAGAAAAAGTTAAATCTCCACAAACTGTCTGTGAGCCCACTAACATATGTAACTCTTTTAATTTGGAGGGAAGCTTGAAGGTTGCAAAGAAGTCACAGAATCACGGAATGGCTGAGGTTGGAGGGGACCTCTGAAGATCATCTAGTCCAACCACAGAATGGCTGAGCAGGATCAGCTAGAGCACGTTGAGCAGGATGGCATCCAGGCAGGTTTTGAATATCTCCAGAGACGGAGACTCCACAACCTCTCTGGACAACCTGTCCCAGTGCTCTGTCAATCTCACAGTAAAGTGCCACCTCACATTCAGCCGGAACCTCCTGTGCTTCAATTTGTGTCTGTTGCCTCTCATCCTGTTGCTGGGCACAACCAAGAAGAGACCAGCTCCAACTTCTTGAGATTCTCCCATCACATACTTATACACATTTATGAGGTCTCCCCTCAGTCTTCTCTTTTCTAGGCTAAACAGGCCCAGATCTCTCAGCCTGTCCTCGTACAATAGGTGCTCCAGTTCTCTAATCATCTTCTTAGCCCTCCTCTGGACTCACTCCAGTAGTTCTATGTCTCTCTTGTACTGGGGAGCCCAGAACTGAACACAATATTCCAGGTGTGGCCCCACCAGGGCTGAGTAGAGGGGGGGGATCACCTCCCTTGGCCTGCTGGCAACACTCTTCGGAATGCAGCACAGTATCCCGTTGGCCTTCTTGGCCACAAGGGCACATTGCTGACTCATGGTCATCCTGCTGTCCACCAGAACTCCCAGGTCTCTCTCTGCAGAGCTGCTCTCCAGCAGGTCAGCCCCCGGCCTGTACTGGTGTTTGGGGTTATTCCTCTCTAGGTGCAGGACCCTGCAATTGCCCTTGTTGAACTTTATGAGGTTCGTTATGGCCCAACTTTCCAGCCTGTTGAGGTCCCTCTGAATGGCAGCACAGCCTTCTGGGGTATCAGCCACTCCTCCCAGCTTTGTGTAGTCAACAGGTCACATTAATACACTTATTAAATTTAGCACTGAGCATGGTAACAATGTAATATTGGCCAGGTTAGCTGCATTGCTTGGAAGACATTTAACATACAATATAAAAGAAACCAGTGTTTGTAATGAGTGGCTAAAGAAGTTCCACTAGGTTTACTCAGGATAAAAATCATACTGGAAACTGATTGACATAAGATTCCTATTCATCTGAAAGCCTTTTTAACTGAAATAACTGGGTGTGAAAGCCTTTAGTTCTCATCTTCATTGATGGTCAACATTAGCCAACAAACTCTCTCACCCAGAGTAAGTCCCGTGTGCTGGGATTTTTTGTTGGTAGTGTTATTAATATGAGAAAATAAATGAATGGAGTCAGAAAACTGAAGTACACACATCAAGGACAAGCATATTCCAGCCCTCCTAATGTAATAGTGAGTCACAGAACCTGACACTAAATTCAAACAGAAAAACACTGCATGGGAACATGAGCACAAGTTGTCCTGTTCTGCGTATTCACAAAACAACATAAATATGGCATTGATAGTAAAGAGACTGATACCAATGGCAACATAGACAGGAACATTTTTGACACCTCTTGAATTAGAAAACACTAGTGCTGTGGTTGCCTGCTTCACTGGATGGGCAGTCTATTGCTGTCAAAGAGAGTTGGAGCTACTGTGCACTGGAGGTGACATCAAATAAATACACCAGGCAAGAACAGCCATCCAAGCTCTATGGGATGCAAAACAGATGAAGAAGCAGCAAATTCAAGCATCAGTATAGACAACACTGCTGATAGTATTCCTGTCTGAAGATAGATTTTCCACTTTCTCAAACAAGCAGAACATAGACCAAGAGATAGAAGACCCAGATTTCAGCAAGACTAACACAGACATGTTGGGAGGAAGGAAACATGAAAGATCAACAGTCTAACTGAAGGGTTCTGAATTTTAAGAAGGATTAAGAGTCACAGCAAAGGCACATCTCTTTAGTGGTATGTGTCTTAGTGACTCCTAACAAATTACTAACAAATCAACCAACCTGTTAAAAGAGAAAAGGCAAAGATCTCCATGAAATAGGGAAAGAAGGATCCAGGCTACAACAGGGCATAATCTGGAGGAAGCATTAGAAAGTTTATAGGATCATCAAATCAAAGAATCATTCAGGTTGGAAAAGACCTTGAAGGTCATCAAGTCCAACCTTTAACCTAACACTGCCAAGTCTACCATTAAACCATGTTACTAAGCTTTACATCTACACATCTTTTGAATACCTCCAGGAGGATGGTGACTCAACCACTTCCCTTGGCAGCCTGTTCCAATGCTTCACAACGCTTTCAGTGAAGAAATGTTTCCTAATATCAAACCTAAACCTCTCCTGACTCAACTTGAGGCCATTTCCTCTTGTCTTACTGCTTGATGCTTTGGGGAAAAAGACTGACCCCCTACCCCACTACAGCCTCCTTTGAGGTAGTTGTAGAGAGCAATAAGATCTCCCCTTAGCCTCCTTTTCTCTATGATCAGTAACCTCAGTTATCCTCAGTTATTTATGAAAGTAATAATCAATTGCAGCTCCTGTGTAAAGAGTTCTATTTACAGAAATCATGTTAGTTTTAAAAACACAGTATCACGATATCATACAGCATATCATGTGTGCAGTGTTGCAGATATTGATTATGGTTAATTTTGGCTCATCAGTTATGTCCACTGTAGTTTTGGTGTGTTATCTTTTTTTTTTTTTTTTTTTTTTTTTTGAGATACCCATTACTGCAAATCTTTGGTAGGTTAAAATCACAAAAATGGTTCAGAAGAGCTCATCACTTTGATCATACACTCCAAAACTGATACTTGGCAGGTTTCTGTAATGAAGATATACTACATTCAACTAATACATGTCCAGCATATGTCCTTCTTGCTTTCATCACTCTGGCAATGAAAACATTTGTTGGCACAGTTGTGAGTGGTTTCAAAAATCTTCAGAGAGGTTAGAACATCTGATTCATTCTCAGTTCAAAAATCTACAGTAATTGCTGTAGAGTTTACTTAGGCATTGATTACATACACAAATGATTACTTGGAACAACATGCTGGTTTGAAAAATATGTTTTGGCCAAAGTCCTGTCCTTTCCCACAGGAAGAAAAGATCTTCGAAGGCGGCAGATAAAGACAAGAAAAACATCACCAAGTTCTCCAGAACATTTCCCTAAAACAAGGAAGAATATGCAAGTCTACCTTTACAGCGTGCCAGAATTTTAAATCTTTTATATCAAAGAAAGCTCATGATGAATGTTAACTTGACTTGTATCTGATTTGTTCTATACTAGGTCCCTAACAGGGATAATCTATGTCATTTACTACTTTGTCTGTGACTTCAGAGCAGCCATTTAGGGATTCAGAGGGAATCATGGATGAGAGGACCAGAAGGAGTTAATATTCTTCAGGAGGAACAAAGTGCTCAAATCCAGGCAGTACAGACACATCTTTGCTCTGAGTCTGAGGATTTCCATCAACATTCAACGACAAGAAAAAAGAAACCACATTATTCCAGACACACTGACAATGGTACTATTAAAAAAAGATTCTTCACTTTCATCAAGTCTAAAATAGAAGGTCCTCAAGAAGGTCTACAGACACCAAATCATGTAAATGTAGTGCCTACACTCTGTATCTACGCTGTGTTAAGTGAACTGTTAGTTATTTTACTGGATGTTTGATACAGGCTGAAGTTACAGCATCCTCTCACCTACAGTCTCAGCAATGAGATTAAGTTTTCCTTTGTTCTACAAATAACAGTTGGAGTTACAATCTTTGTTTCATGTGACTCTACTTTCTTATCGTTTTTTTTTTTTTTTTAATTTGTATTACTGTATGTTTTTAGAATGGGAAATACAGTCTCAATCAAGTGAGAAAAATTTTCATGTCTAGTGAGTAACATATATGTATATTTGCAGAGAGTGTTTTCTTCTGTGAAAGAATCTATCTGTGCACAGTACCTATCTGTGTAATTTACTGTCAGCTTACACTACTATTTTAACTATAGGATATTTCTAAGTATGGCTGGCTATATACTTTAAATAGAAAAGAAGGAAAGAAGACAAGCTTAATCAAAACTGCCTTTGGCACCAATAGATCCAAAAGTGCCACTTGGGGCTGAGCATTTTGGTAGTCATTCTCTCAGTGAGTTTGGAAATGGTCTTTTTCTGCCAGAGCAGCAAAAATAAACAAAGACAGACAGACAGAGAGAAAACAAACAAGCAAATGAAACGGAAAAAAAAAAAGCATTTTAAAGCATTTTAAGTGCAAATCCAACCAATGAGCATAGTGTTTTGGCTTTTCTGGAAATACTTCAATGCGGGAGTTTTTTGCAGTTTAAAATTCTGATTACATGTAGCAGGAGAAAAGCAACCCCCTTTAACAGAAACAAAATGCCTTGCTCCATGGATTTGGATTTTGATAGGGCTCCTAGGGAAGCCAGAGAACACTCAAGCACAGAGAAAACCAAGGGCAATTTGTGACTCTTTGTTTTGTTCATTTTTGTACACCAAATCATCTGGGATTAAACCTCAGTTATCTAAGTATCCAGCAGGAGGATTTTGTAAAATATGATTAGAGAAATGATTGGAACAATTTTACAAAGGTCTGCTAGCTAAAGGATCATGCAATCTTTTGATCACCAGCTTAGGTTGGACATGAAGAAAATCTCTAACGGTAAATTATATCAGTAATCTATATGTTATTGTCAATGCCATTGATAATCCTTTGGGTCATTTTGCTTCTTTGAGCAGCACTGAAGAACCATCTCATACAACATTTTAATAATAATTTGTCATTTTATACTGATGAAAAAAAAAAGGCAGAGATATGAGAACAATCTTGGATTTACTGCTATGCATCCCACATTGTTCCTCATTTCAATAAATATGATTTTTTTTTTTCTAATTTCCATCAGGAATCAGTAAATAATGTAACTGCCGTAATTTTATATAGCACATATTGAGAAGAAATCTCATTTCAGACTAAACATAGCAGCTGGTAAGACAGTCTTGGGAACAGGGTCACTGGCTATTACATACTCTTGACATTTTTTTGAAAGGTTTGGTAGCACTATCCAGCGTTCATTACTTCACCTTTCATCAGTCAATCTCAAAAGATAGGATTCAATTTAAGTACTCACCTTTGCCAATCCAAAAGCCAGGCACTCTCTATAAGCTGTCTGTCTAAGTTCTTTCTGAGGGAAATAGACACTCCAAAGTATGATCCATCTCCACTTTCTTAGACATTGATGTCTGGCTAAAATGAATTTGTACAGACATCATAAAGAGGCCAAACTCCAGCCTGAATTATATATGGATAAACTGAGTTGAGGTGATTTCTACCTTGAGAATCTCGGTGTCAATATTTCCATTCTGGAAAGAGGTGTAGTGAGGAATAAAGAACTGAAGCAACTTGTTCAGAATTATGCAGAAACAAACACGGGTCACTTCTATTAATTGGAGGATCCAGTGAAGTATCAGGTACAGCTATTTTCCTGTTCCACGGTGAGTTAACAACTGTTTAAATCACTTACAGTCACTGTAGTTTTATTATTATTAATTGTTATTATTATTATTATTATTATCAATTTCCAAATCGAATAGACAAGGATATTTTAAACCAGATTATATCTCAATTTTAACATAAGACCCACTCTTGCTGTAAAATGTGATAGAACAGAATTACAAGGTATTTTGACTTTTCCAGTAGAGAAGTATGACACAATAGGTCTCAGTTTCAGAATGAGAAAGGGTCTTACACCTTTTGTTATGAATTTTATGATAATTGCTTGTAATTTTTCTAGGCAAACACATATTTCACAGTCTTTGACAGTAAGATTTTTTGAGAAGTATTGAAGACTTCAGTAGTGCTGGAGTTCTGATAAATGGGTGAGTTGTTTTAACAATAACAATAGGTTTTCTTCAAATGTGTTACTGGTTCCAATGTAGCAAAATCTGAGAAAACCGATATCATTTATAACAAGCAGAATATTAGACCATATGATCAAGTAATCTTAACTGGTCTTAAAATGTTGGATTGTGTGTAAGGTTGGCTATAGTGGTGGCAGAAAATAATAGCCTTTATGCAATGATTATATTCTCAAGCCTGTTGTCCTTTATGAGTATATTGTGACAAATATATGAGCTGTCTTTCTTATTCTTGTCAGTGATATATTTGGTGCTTATAACAGCTTCAGTGTTTTCCAAATATCTTTGTAATGCCAAGTAATAGAAGTAAATCTTCTCTTATTCAGAAAGACTGAAAATTAAAAAAAATGAGATTTTGAAGTTTCCCCGTTTTTTTTTTTTTTTTTTTGTGCAGAAGATTCATCATGTCACTTACTGTTGATTTTATCCTTAGAATGAAGTTTATGAAATTAACTATCTATATTGCTAATCAGTGTTTGTTTAGCTGGCCCTGCCAAAACCAGATGTTTTTGCATAACCTTCAACAAATAAGTCTCCAAAAATCAATGTTAAGGAAAATCTCTCTGCTAAAGCATCAAGCTGGAGTGCTTTCCAAACTGCTTCTTTTTCATTACTCTTCTCTGGCTCCCAGAAATATGTCAATGGTGTTTCTTGTTATTGATTATGTTTGATTTATAGTCTCGGTGAATCATATTTAACACATGAGAAAAAGCTCCCTATCTCTCTTCCCTGCATTTAAATCCTCTACCACTTACATTCCTGAATCTCTTTATATCTATGAATTACTTTATGACAGAACATAATATAGAATGGATGACCATGAATTTTCTGTTTGCTTTCCAATTACTTTATATTTCTTCATTTGCAAGCAAGGCATTAAATAAGCAACAGCCATTTGACATCTCTCTTCACTAGATTTCCTCCTCTCTGTGAATAATGTTAATGACTGTTGTAAAAACTGTTAGTTGCCTAGTAGCTGAAATGAAGAATTGCATTCTGTTTAATGGTATGAAACAAAACAAAACAAAACCCACAGAAATCTGCTACAAATGTTTTCTTGTTTAATGGACAAAACAACACTTGCTTCTATACAGAGGTATTAATGTCACAATATAAGGAAACACTAGTTTCAAAGAAATTAGTTTTATTTTATTATTCAAAAATTTATTTATTTTATTTTTCAAAACCAGTCTAATTATATACTGTACACATACCTGTTGCAGAAAAATATACAGTAAGTTAATATTTTATCATAAACAATGGAAACAATATTTGAATGCTAACGCTTAGCAAATTTCCTCGTATCAGTACAAAACAAAAACAATGTTCAAAGGTCACCAGTTTAATTCATATTCATTACGTCAGCAGATAGAGTAGTTTTAGAGCAAACGTCTTAATGACCTCATCAATATCCAGATATACAGCTAAAATAATTGATCATTGCTAATCTGTTGCTTGATTCATTACTTAGTTGCAAACTTACACAAAAGAAAAGAGGACAATGCTACTTTTCCAGTAACCTTTTTCTTAGTTATGAAATAATGTAATTTATATAACAATTTTGTCATTCCTTCATTCCTTGATGTTATGCTTGTCATGGTAAAAAAAAATTGACCTTTCACAGCCTTCAATATTAGCATTAGTTATCAATGACAGGATTCAGTAATGTTGAGACTGAAATTTGCAATGATGAAGCCACTGAATTATTTTGCTGTGAAACACAGGCAAACATTTATCGTTGGAGGCTCAAGATGCTTAGCTCAGTTCTAAGCAATAATGTCTTTTTGCATAGAGTAAACTGGTGGGGAAATGACACAACCATGGAACATCATAAGTGTAGGTTTTCAAATTCTCAAAACTTTCTTGGCTCATGTTCTTTCAACTGCTTAACTGTGAGATGTGACAGAGATGACAAAGCTGATGAGAACATTTCTCTATTTATATGTTTTGATTTCTGTTTTATTGTAACTGCTAAGAAGGAGTCAATATTGTTCTTGGAGAAAAGATCCTATTGACAAAATCTCCAATTGCTTTCTGATGCTATATTACCTTAATGGATTGTAAATGTCTCCATCTGTGTTAGCCATTCTTGGCGGCTTTTGGAGTTAATGGAAGTAAATGGCTTTTTAAAGCGACATCTGAGTTTGATGTAGCTTGTATGCCTATTTATGATGTATCTCAATGTCTAAAATTGCAAATCTGTCATTAGATATGTCTGCATTTCTTTCCAATTACCTACAATTCAAAAACACCAGTTTCAGGTCATGTTTTTGAGGCTCTAGAGGGACTCATGAGAACTCTTACAATGTGTCTATATTAACACTGTCTGTCCTGTTCACAGTGGTAGCACTTCATACACATACTGTGCATGAAGATTCATCTCAAATGCAACCCAAGGTAGTTCTCTTGATGGAAAAGACGTCAGGAAAAGTAGGTCACCACTTGGTTTCCAGAATCTAAAAATACAGATGTGAGCCAGTATGTTCTGCTTGATTCACGGGTTACAGAGTGTTCTCCAAAGCTAACAAAAACAGTATCAATGTAACTGAAATGATGGAAACTGAAATGAAGGAGTGCATAGATGGTCTGATGATGATATACTAAGTTCTGGACTGAAAAATGCAAAGACAGTTAAATGTCGCTCTTTCAGATTCTCTGTTAGTTTTAATAGCTATCATTATTAAAGATCTGGGATCTACCCAGGTTATTTGCCAAAACACAACTGCTTTTTTTTCAGGCTTTGAACGTGAAAGTGATAGTACATATGCAAAACAGCAGATGGAGTTAGTAAGATATGGGAAAACACATTGTCATGGATGAGTTTATACATTTCTGTTGTTCCAGGGAAAAGCAGTGACACAGAGTAATCTCCAGCTGATTTTTTTTTTTTCAGTTGCTCAAATCATGCAGATTTTATGGATGATTGTGCTTAAGAGTGAAAATGCAGCAGGTTAGGGAACAGTCTGCTTCTTGACATGGTGTTTGCTGTTGTGATTAGGCAAGGAGCTTAGTAGTGCTGTTCAGGCATCTTGTTTTGTTAGGGGAGGGAGAGTCTTCTTCAGATGAAACCATGTGGATGCAGAAGAGGCAGAAAACTTCCAAAGTGTTCAGAAATCAAATTTTAAAGCTGCTTAGACATCAGTGTTTTTTGCTGTCGAAGTGTTGCGGTTTAAACTTGCAGGCAGCTAAGCACCACACAGCCATTCACTCACTCCATCCTGCCTGGAGTAGGATGGAGGAGAGAATCAGAAAACAAAAGTAAAAACTCATGGGTTGAGATAAAGCCAATTTAATAGGGCAGAAAAGGAAGGGATGATGATAATGATGATGACGATGATGATAATAAACAAAACAAGTGATACACAGTGCAATTTCTCACCACCTGCTGATCGATGCCCAGCCAGTCCCCAAGCAGCAGTCACCCCTACTCTGGCCAAACACCCCATAATTATTGATGATCATGACACCGCATGGTATAGGGCATCCCTTTGCCTAGTCTGGGTCAGCTCCTGGCTGTGTACCCTCCCAGCTCCTTGTGCACCCCCAGGTACCTTGCTGGCAGGGCAGCACGAGGAGCTGAACAGTCCTTGGCTTAGAGTAAGCACTGCTCTGCAACAACTAAAACATCTGTATGTTACCAGCATTATTCTCATCCTAAATCCAGCACCATACCAGCTACTAGGAAGAAAATTAACTCTGTCCCAGCCTAAACCAGGACAAAAATGAAGATAGAACCCTCCTTATTTTAAAGAGCTGGGCTTCTAAGCCATGAACCTTTAGCTATTAGTACTATCACTCCTATGCCTGCTGTGGGTGCAGATACATCTACCCCAGCCCCCTTCCTAAATCATCCAGGTCAGTTATCAATATCATTTAATCTGTGGCAATGAAAAACATGGCATGATCTATGTCTAATTGTTTGCTAAGATCATAGGTCAGTCCGGTGACACCTCTACTAGAATGTAACCTTTCCCCAGGCTGGGTGGCTTAAAACTTTCTCAAATACAGCAACACCTTAATGGCACGAGCAGTGTGGAACCTTAGTGTTAAAACATTTGTGAGAGTGAATATATCACTTTCCTGGTGCGAGCTTTCTGTTTCTCCTCTTGACTTTTCTATTTAGGTTTTAGAGTCTTTAAGGCCAAGCTGGCTTTAAAAATAAATAAATAAATAAAGGTCAAGCTGGCTTTCACCAGGGTTGTTAGCAAAATTGATCTTGCTTCCTCCTCCATTACCCAGCTGGTGTAAATCAATACAGTTCTGGTGCATTCAGTGGTACTTTATGCCAGTTACTCTAGTTACAAACTCAGTCCAGTTTTTCCTGTAACCATCATGGATGAGAACAAAGAATATAAATGAAACAGCATTGCTTCCTGTATTTCTCCAGTGGAGAAGGTTACTTTCTCAGCATCATCTCAGCAGTCTTTTTATTTATTTATTTATTTTTTCCCGTTTACCAGCCCCACTGTATTGCACTGTGAGCTATTCAGAGAACAATGGTGTAATCTTTTGTTACACTGGACTTACTGCAGAGTTATCCCCTGTGAACAGAAGGGTAAGCTAAACAGGTTCCAATGGCACTTGCTACTTGATAACTGCAGAGGCTTAAGTAACCATTTTAGACAAGAAGGAAAGAAAAGGCTCCCTGAATGCTAAATAACTCTGTGTGGTTCGCCACCCACCCACTCTGCTGAAACACAGTCCATTAACTCAGTATGGCTGATGTAATTTGAAAAGGGGCACCAGTTCATAAAGCAGTCTGCATCTGCCAATAATAACTTCACAGATGCTGGGAAAATAAAAAGAAAAATAAAAAGAAAAACTGACACTACACAATGTTATGCAGTACATCTAATTCACTCTGAAAACCATCTGATACTTACCAGCGACTTTAAGGAGCAGATGTCTTCTGAGGTGAAGAATTTTCAGCATGATACCATGCATGAAACCAATGAGCATGAAGGCTAATGTGCGGTGTTTGTAAAAGTTTGATTTCCTCTCTTTGGCTTTGTGCAACATTTATGTGAGACCGAATGAGAGGAAAATAATGAACAAAGATGGATAAACAGTACCTCTGCCAGGATGCAACTATCCATATGTATGTTGGCATTAAGACTAATGTATTTATTCAGTTGTGAAAGGGTGACAGCAGTATTTCCAGTATATTTCATATATATTATATATATATTGATATATATTGATATAAAATATCAAGCCCTAACCTATGCTCTCCTTAACGAACATTAATATTTCCACTGCACACAAGAAGACAGCATGACACGTAATTGTGGAAAGGAGTGGGGAAAATGAGATGCAAGAGGGAGGTAAGAGCTGCTTATCAGGAGACAGCCATTTTTTTTTTTTAAAGACTTCAGCTGAATTCCTTAGCCAAGTTTAAATGGCCGGCTTCAGAAATGCATATTGGGGGAAAAAAAAGTTAATGGGGCATTCACTGATAATTTTTAGCTGGCTCCATGCAATCAAGAAGAGCCAAAGTGTTATTGATTTATTGGGATGGGGGAAAAGAAGATGAATTAAGGATGTTACCCAGGATTTGGGATGAATGAATTCAATTAATTGTTCTGCATAGACTTTATAGAAGATTTGTGGGAGATCATGGCTACAGTAGCTCATTAGAGATTTGATTCAAAGACAGAGAGGAGTAGCTGAAATTGAGAATCAGCTGAGCCAGTAATAAGACATAAGAAAGAATTGAACAGGTCGGAATGAACTGTACCACCTTGAAATATCCTGATATTTGCAGCTTTCTCTACACCATCACATGTTGTGGGTATTTTTTCATTTTTCTATCTCTTGTTTTATAGCTTTTCATTTTCTTCACCCTTATGAAACAAGTTCAAGGAAGAAATAATAGGATTATCTCTGATGTGACAAGACAGTAAAATCTACAGAGCTGACAGCCAGCACCATTCTCACTCCACCAAAGGGATTTCTGACATTAGAAAGTAGGGCTGTGCTAGATGGAAGAAAAACTGCTTAAATAACCCTATTTGGAAATAAACTCTCAGGAAGAGCTTTGTGAAGATATTATTCTTCGCAGTTTTTTTTTTTTTTTTTTTGCAAATACTTTAACCAAGTAGCAGTTGAGATAGGAAGTGTAGAAATGGCAAAGCTAAGGTTCTAGCTGTATGATTTATTGCCCTGGATCAGAATATCTGCCTACACAACCTAGGCGGAATGAAGGTATGTTGAGGGAGTAGGATGGATGAGAGGGTTTCAGACCTTTTAAGCTGACCATTAAATCCTTCCTGTAACAGAACCAAACTTGGTCATTTTACAAGTCATAGAGATAATTAGCTAAATCCTACTGAGTACAAGATGGTTCACAGGGTGTCTTCAGGGTCAGTCTTAAATTATCCACCATGGATTGGCCTCAGGTTTGCTACACTGCATAAAAATCTATCACTGCCTTGTCTTCAATAGGATTTTGCAATGCTAATGATATCAGTGCAAAACAAAATTTTATTATCATTTTTAAAAGTGGAAACAGCTAATGGAATTAGGAAGGTAGAATTTAAATGACATGTTTTATTCATGTCTTTTCCCTAGCCCACGTATTGATCTCTTTTACAGTACACCAAAATTTTCTTCCTTTTAAGTAACATTAATTTAGAGCCTGTTTTTTCTTCATCTGCTCTCTTTTTAGTTTTTGTTTTGTTTTGTTTTTATTTTTTATTTTCCATAACACTGAATTTTTGTTTGATTAAGGGGAATACTAGAGAGGAAGGGATTTGGTTGTTTGGTTTTCTTTTGGGTTGTCAAGTACTTCTCATCTTGCTGAGTTACTGTATGTTGAGTGATGCATAACTGACTCTGTGTGCGCTTTAACCTTGTGGCAAAAATGAGGCAAAAGTTGTATAGCTTAAAATTCAGTGAAGAGTATTTGAAATAATACATTCTACCATGCAGTTGCATTGCTCCATCAAGATGAATGCATTCAGGTGACCATGGCCAGCCAACTCACAGTAACTACGTGTATCAAGGCCAATAAGTAAGAGATCTCTCAAACAAATTAACTAAACTCGTTATCTTTTCTATTTTCATGATTGAGACAAATGTTGTTAGTATCACAAAATACTAAAATAATATTAAAATAGTTAATTAATTTTTCTTTTAAAACTCTGTAGCATTTTGTCACAAATGATCCTTTTTTGTTGCTCTACTTCTCATGCAAAGATGTTTATTATGAAAAATCATTCAGATACAGCATGGATAAAATTAGTCACCAAAAATGCCAAATTCAATTATTATAGCTAGTATCACAGTGGCTTTGAATATCAGAAAACCTCTTATTGTCACTTGAATCTAAGCTGACAAATAAAAAGAAATGTTCAAAGCATGAAACCATGTCATACGAACTGTAATTACATTTGACCTATTCTATGACTTTTGTTTTGAAGTGTGGGTGGAAGAAAAAAATATATTCTTATTTCCTTGTGTAGGTAACATGCTTCACCTGTCAGGTGCTGTGCAATGTGAGATGACATGCTGCAGAAATACAGCGTCAGAGGCACTCATGTGCTCTAGAAGGAAGTTATAGAGAGAAACAGGAAAACAAAGGTGATGAGCAATTAGAATATTTTTACTGCTGTCTACTGATAAAAAAACTTAGAAATAAAAGTAGTCACTTTTGCAGAAGTGACATCTTTAGAAAACAGAACGTGTTACGAAAAAGAGGCCTCATTGAAGACAGCTGCTTAAAATGCCACCTTGACCAGTCACGTACAAAACTGCCTATTGTAAAATCATGCAATGTATGTGTAAACTACGTGTTTATCACCTAGCCAATGGGTGTAGGGAGTTAATTATGGGTATTTAACCTGGTTAAATGCCCTTTTACTGTCTGATATATCCCTTGGAGCCATTTTCATCACTGAGGAGAGTGAGATTTAACTCAACTGTTGCACTAATGAGTGAGGTTTGATGTCCCACCAGCTGTAGCAAAAACTTACTGAGGCTGGGTCCAAATACTAGTTTTGAGCTCTTCCCCGTAGGACAGAAGAGGTGATGAGATTTGCAGTCTGTCAAATTCAGAATGATTTTGACCACAGAGCAGTCATTCTTTTCAGTTTTGATGACTTATGTAGACACCCCAGTGTTCCACACTGTTTTTTGTTTTTTGTTTTGTTTTTCAAAGTTTAAAGTTTAAATAAGTCCTAAAACAATACATATAACTTTTTATCTAGTCTATAATAGTAATTTTAAGACATCTGAGAATTTTTTCTGCCACTGAGAATGATTGGCATGACATAGCCCTTGACTATCCTAGTGACCTTATTCTCCCAGGAAACTAGCTTTGTACCAAAGATAGTCGGTACAGATTAAACGAAAGTATTACTAGGAGGAAGTCTAACTCTAGTCATGAGTTGATCTTACACAGTGACTGTATACTGATTAATTACAGACGTTTGGAAAACGTTTCTATCCCTTTGTAGTAAAGCAATAGTATATTTTCTGGATATTGTCTGGATACATTATTGCAGCATCATAGGTGAATTAAAATACTGAAAGTCTATCCCCTTCCTCCCCCACAAAATGTTGCTAATAATTCACAAGTGAATGTAAATCTGAATAGTGGTGGATTTACTTCTGTCTTTATGCAGAGGAAGGAAAGAATGGTATTTCTGTGAACAAGTGTTCTCCAGGATATTCTCTCCATTCAGCTCTTACTTACCAGGAACGTTACACCTGTTGATGCATATGGGCTGTTACGAGCTCCAACACAAATTGTATTAACAATAAATTTCCAACGTAGTCATGGGGTAAGTAACTCTATGTCTGTTTTCCAATTATTTTAATTATAACTGGGATTTGTTTTTCCGGGTTTTAGTTTAGGTAAAAAATAACCAGTACTGGCAATACTAATGGAAAATTTCCAAAGATTGATTAATATAAAAAAGGCAAAAGGTTGTAGGAGATTTCCAATGGAATTCAGATTTTTTTTTTCGTTATAGACAGCTTTCTGAGAAAAATTCAAAGAAAAACTAAAAAATAAATTTTGACAATTACAAAATATAGAGGCTGGGAAAAAAATACAGATTAACAAAAGCTACACATCCTCTGCCAAGCTCCTGCTAAGGATTTTTTTTATGAAAAACAAATATAGCAAGTATTTGTAAAGTATATTACACTGTCAGTCATTCTGAACACAGCATCAGACTCTGATCTGTTACATACACATAAGTCTAATTCACACTCAGCAGCAGTATTTTCAATGAAATTATTCAGGACTGATAGTGCTATAACCTGATTCTATTTCTTTACCTTGTTTGGTAAAACACATGTGGTGTTTTGCTTCTTTCAGCTGACTGCATATTGCCTCTCAGCCAGTGTTGACTCATCGCTTATATCTCCCAGTCTATTTTGAAGACAACTGCTATCAATGCAGAATCAGATGATCGAATATCTTCTGTCAGTTATCATGTTGTGAATTTGTTGCCTGCTTGGGGTAGTGAAAGGACAATGAAGGAATTAGAAACTCACTATCCCATGGGCTGTCGTCAGCAGATAACTGCGGAATAATAGAGCAAAGGTAATTCCTATCCTTTCACGTAATCCTTCACAGTAGAGTTGCCCTTTTCTATGCAATCCTATATATTTTCTGCTCTTTCCTTTGGCATTCAGCCTGTTTTAACAAAGCTACAGGCAAATAAAATTTTGCTGCATGGTACAAGAAATGTGCACTGTCTTGGACTAAATTCAAGTTGTTCTTGCCAGTTGAGCTTCCCTTTATTTCTGTGGATATTTGCCACAGATGGGACTTCTCTGTAGCCATGTTCAGCTATGGATTTTCATCTACATTTTTTTTTGTTGTTGTTTTAATTCAGTGGAGACACACGCATCTTGTTAAAATCAGGCTATCATTTTGCTTTTCCCCAGCCTCAACAGATGCTACTTGCTGCTGGAGCAACAGTGCAATCAAAAAGCTTGGCATTTTGTAACCAAATGAACTCCTCATTCCAAGCCTCCCAGGGCCACTTGGACAGCAGCTGAGATAAACTGCAAGTGGCACAAGCCAAGGCACTCTCTCATATTGCTTTAAGATGGAGCTTGGTGGAGTCTGCTGTTTGGCTGAATGTTTTCTGACATTTGGTATTCACATACGGGTGATGCTTGCCAGCCTCATCTTCCCAAAGAATGTGGCAAGTCTTTGTGTTTCCAGCTTCACTGCACAAACTTAATAACAGATTTTTCTATGGCAGTTACCTAACTATCCAGCGTCTTTCTGGACAGGATATTACAAAGAAAAAGACTCAGAGGAGGAAATGGAACAAATTAATCTGGGAGGAAATATTGGTGTCTCTCACAGTTTATAGCTCTTGGCAGGATTTCAATATGACACTGTCAGGGAAATCCAGTGACCTTGTTAAGATCATTAAAGGATTTTTCTCCCATTCTTTAATGTTCTCCCATCCACAGCCTGCTTCCTGGCAATGTGGTATTTAGCACTTTTGGCTGGTCAGGTGGGTCTCCAGTGTTGTGTTGGCCCCTTGCTTTCTGTTGCTTTCTGAATTCATAGTCTAAAGACTACTTTTCTAGTAATATCTCAGAAAACATTCCTAATACATTTTATTTCTGATTCTTACACTGAATTTTTGGTTTTGGTGTCCTTTTCCTTTTTTTTTTTCTTTTTTTTTTTTTCCCATCAGTCAATTTATCTCAGTATTCTATATGCTACTTTT
Organism: Anser brachyrhynchus; assembly: GCF_964034855.1. Classification (NCBI taxonomy): domain Eukaryota; kingdom Metazoa; phylum Chordata; class Aves; order Anseriformes; family Anatidae; genus Anser; species Anser brachyrhynchus. Next base: position 203,165,339 of record NC_137694.1, on the reverse strand, counting down.
AGTCTTTTTACATAGACAAAGAACGTCTCTTTTTCTTATTTTACCTTGCTGGCATTTTATTTGTAACCTTGCATTGGCACCATAATTTGTGAACACTCTGTAGGGGTTTTTGTCCTCAGAAGTCAATTGTGTTCTTTCAGTTCTAAACTGAGATTCTTAGAAGTCCATGTCCTTCTTCCATCTTCCTTTCCATATTCAGGAGTGATGTATCTAAACCGTTACATGTGAGTATAAAGTGAATCTTAAGCTGACATTCAACTGACATCCTTGTTGCTTAAATACTTATTTTAAATGTGTTCATAATTGAAGCTCTGGACCAACCTGAATAGTGGCTCAGCTTGAAGGTGCTTAATAGAGAAGATTCAAGTTCTGGGAATTGCTTTCTTTTGGACCAAGCTTCAGCCTGCAGTGTGTATAACACATCACATATATTTCTGACACGTACTCAAGCATTCCTTACTAAACAGGCACAACTCTGAAGTCTCCCTCCTTTTACATATATATATATATATACATATATATAACATGCGATAAAACCCAGTCAACATTTGTCAGAGGAGATTTTAGCTTACTATTTTTAGTCTACTAATCCTTGGGAAAGAGTTAAATGTGATAAGTTATGAGAAGGAAAGTTTCCAGTCCCCTGTTGCAAAAATCACACTGAACAATCATGTTGGCTGCTTTGTGTTATCTAAAAAATATTGAATAAATTGTAAGACTTGGCTTACAAACAAATAAAAGCAGATGGTGGTTTTAAGCTGAACATCTCTGAAAGAAAAAGTAAATAAATCACAGAGGTCTTCATATCTGTGAAAGCAACCTAGTTAATTCTTTTTCTATAACAAATGGTTTATGCATTCCAGTGTGGTTTGGTCTTAAACTCCTACAAATGGAAAACAAGTTATTAGACAGCCCTGAGGAGACACAAAGACAGATTGCATTTCTTAAAATTCCAGCCTGATTCCCAAGGTCCATCCTTGCTGTGCGCAGAAGGAGGATGGGAGAAGGAAAGAAGCTACTACAGTAATACATGCATTAGTTCAGCTAAGCAGGGGCAAGAGGAGCCATGAACTTACTTTCTTATTCTTAAGGGACACTTTACTTATTGCTGCTTAATAACCTAACTAGATAGCTGAAATAAGGTGTGTGTGATTAGGAGTGGCATTTTAGAAAACAACCCTCTACATTGAAAATGATGTGTTGTTGTTGTTATTATTATTATTAATAATAATTTTAGTAGGAACATAGCAGTGCTGTCTTTTGGTATCAGATGACATTTATGGACCAAACATGAAAGAAAGATTATAATCCAGACCAAGTAATTAGACTCAAACCTTTTCAAGAAAGTGAGCTTTAATTTTTCTAACCCAAAGTGCTCAGCACACAAAGTGCTCTGATATTTCTGAAGGCATAAGCTGGAATCTTACCACTCTCCTCTTACGTAAACTCTAATTTGTGATTAAACCTGGGATGGGATTTATAAATGTATTAGTTTCTGAAGGTCAGAATGTATAGATAGTAGAAATTCATAAGAAACACAGTTGAGAGAAGGGGATACAGATGGCAAAAACTATTATTTTTTCCCAAACAAAAACAATCCAAGCCTGTGCTCCAACATACACTATTAAAATAAATAAATACATAAATAAATGTTCTGCAACATTGTACTTCAGTGAAGCAAGCTAGTGCATGTTGTTTTTAAAATCTTTGTCTCCAAAGTGCAGTATTGTACTATTTCTTCTGCTAAAACATTCTTCACCTAAAGCCGTATGTTTCACTGCACTGAAAGTACTTTGGAGTTTGGACTGTTAGGCAATTCAAAGACACAATGGAATTCACATTATTTTTAGCTGGAGATGGTTACTTCCACTTTCTTTCCATTGTGTCATGAAATTCTTCCCCTTAATTTTTCTACAGCAAATAAAAAACATCATCAGGCTCTCTGGAAATGTATTTAGAAAATAATATGTATGATGTTTTTTATCTGAGGGCTGCAGTTTACATTCTATTGCTTTACTGTATGCAGTGCAATTATTCCAGATGCATGACAGTCTAAGTAAGACCAGATTGTGTAATGACATGGAGAGGATTTCTAAAGATGAATTTTGTTGTTGTTGTTGTTCTTCCTTTAGCAGGGAATGTCCATCAAAATCCATTGGCTGGAAACAGAAGGAAGACAGATTTGAAGTAAGCCATTGATTTCTAGTGGCAACAACAGCAGACCACTATAAACCAAAGCATTAAAGGATATAGAAATTTTCCTCTGATGTTCTGTTTGTAATTCAGGATAGGATGTGATACTGCAATTGTAGGAGTAATGTGGGTTCTTACAACAACTACAAAAATAGTATTTTGATGTAGGAATTCTGACTGAACAGCTTTTTGTGTGTGTGTTATTCTAGACTAAATTATTTTACTACTTCCTCCTGACATGACAATCCATGTATGCCTCATCAATGATATTGTGTTTATTTTGAAAGAGAAAAGGATCCAATTATATTAGAGCATTACGTAACTATTATTTATGGATGTAAAGTTAATCCTTTAAAAGTACAGACAGCAAGAAATATTATTTAAGAATTTGTGTTTATGCACACCTGGTTTGCAGAAAAATGCATTGAAAACATAGCTGTAAGCATTTCAAAGGAAAAAAAATCAAGATTTAAGTCATATCACAGGATTTTTTTAATACTGTTCAAAAAGTACCTGACTCTACATAAACACCAATTATAACATGATGTAGACAATCGAGAAACAGGCAAATGTGGTTTTCAATGCTAAAATAAATTACATTTGTACAGGTATAAAGCAAAACCAAAGCTGATAAAAATGTTAATTTTATGAAAAATCATTTTCAGTTCACATCAAAATAATAACTTTACATTCTCTATTTTTAATAGTATAAGCAGCAACAACATAAAAAAGAACAAACGCTCACAGAATGTTTGAAACCAGTTGTTCATAAGTTATTAGCAAATCAAAAAAAATAAAAAATTACAAGCACTTGTAGCCCACGCAAATCTTTTAGAATTGGCACCATCTCTCTAAAACATCTATATTCTATATAGATTTCTAATTACAAATACCACCAGCAGCTGCCATATAATCCTATTAGTACATGTAATATACATAGTATATTTGTTCCCATTTGGCAGATCAGAGTGACTTAATGATTATTGTTTTTTTGTACTGTCATTACTCAGATAAGACAAAACCAGCCACATACACCAATTCATCATCTAGATGAATTTTTTACTTACCTTTATGCTTCACTGGTCTGTATCTTTTTCCCTATTCACAGTATAAAATTGTAAGTGGCAATTGCAGAGATTTGAACAGAGGTTATAATAATAAGCTATGGCAAAATAAGTGAATTCAGATAATTCAGCTGAAGTATTTAATATGTGCAGTGCACACTGAAATGGGTAGCAGAGGAATGATTTTGTTGCTCATGGAGAGTATTGACTTCCTTTCATGAGATTCATGAAACTGCAGGAAAACTGACCTGTTTCTTATTTTGGGGTTTATTATCTCACATCCCATAACAGATTTAGTCAAAGTACAATTTTCCCACTGGGATACCTGTTAGAGTAGCAGTGCTTAAGAAGAATAGTGGGAAGGTACTGTTCACCAAGCCTAGTAAGTTGGTTTGAGAACGAGCCTAATAAAATGCATCTGCTGCTTGGTTCAAAAGACAGTGGGAAGAACAAACTTTATTTATTGTTCTCTGCTCCAGCAAATAAATAGCCAAGATCTAGACTTGGCTCATGGCTATCAAACATAGATTTTCTTTACATGGATATAAATCTAGAGTGATTCCATTGACCTCAAAAGTTTAAGGGCCAGTGCCAGCAAAGGACTTCAGCACTTAAAGTTATGCAATGTAATACCTAATTTTTTATTGTATCTGGTTCTAGTGTGGAGGCCAGAACCCTTCGTTAAAAGTCTAAGCTTACTGTGAAATTCACAAGAAGAACTTGGTGCCCAAGAAAACAATGGAACAAGATGTTTGAGATGAATCTACACAAGCCAGTATTGAAATGCAATGTACAGAAAATACCCATTTCTGCAGATGGGTACAGTTTTTGTTCAGATATGGGTTGCCTTTGTAAAAGGTGGCTGGAGGAAAACCAAATGAGCTCTTTTTCTTCTTTTTTTTTTTTTTTTCTTTTTCTTTCTCTTTCTTTCTTCTTTTTCTTTTCTGCAGTTTTAGAGAAGAAACAGGAACCCCAAGTTTAATTCCTTCCCCCATCAAAGAAGACTCAGACTCTCTCTTCGCATGGAGAGGGCTCAGAACTCCAGGTGGAAGACAAGATGGTTGCAGACACAGAGGTAAGGAAGGGCATATCCTCCCTTCCTGTCACTAAAGCACTTTGCAGGGAAGATTTAAGGAATTTTTGAGCCAATATATAGCTCAGAAAAAAATGTTGGCTCCACTTCTTTTGAGTTAAAATACCCACCCAGTCCTTGCTTCCAAGATTTTAAAAGTATTTTATATTAAATGGTCATACCATCCCTAACTATACCAAGTGTCCTATCAGCATGCAGAGTAACTCTTCATTTTCTACTCTGGAACTCTTAAATGTGTTTCTCTAATGTGAAGTTACCTCAGTGAGATGAAGAGAGGGTGCCCTGACACAGAGTCATTAGAGCTCTTTCCTACCTGGGGGAGACTTCAATCATCTCTGACAATGGCAGGGTCTCAATTTTGGTCTCTCACCTTCTACCTGAGTACTCTAATCTCAAGACTATTATAAAAACAGCAGCAATAACCACATTCACAACCTTAAAACAAAGGAAGATTTCTTCTCTATAGGGAGTATAATCCTGTTGACATATGTTCTGTAAGCTCTGTATAGTTACTCATGGGATATACAGGGATTTAAACTTAGGTACCACTATTTTCTAGATCCCTAATGGATTTTCCATTGAGTTAGATGCAAAGACCTTTAGATGTGTCAAGACGAGGGCAGTTCTGACAATATACAGAGATGCAATGCTAGATGCCTGAGTGAGGTGGCAGCTGATCAGGGGGTTTTAAAATTGAGTCTTGAAAGTAGGTATTAAATTTCACAGAAATCCTAACTTTAGGCACCAAAGTCCTGTTTTAAGTCAGCCCAGTAACTGCACCCAATATTTTCAGTATGCTGTCTGTCCCTTTCATGTTTTTTTCCTCTCACCTCATAAATGATTTATTAAGCAAAACAGCAAAGCTGCTCTCTTTCCTCTGCAGAATTTACACACACGGCTTTGCTGTTTTTCTGGGTTTGTTCTCTCTAAAGAAAACATTCCCAAGTGAACTCTACTATCATCCAGAGTCTGAATCATGGATTGTCCCTCCCATTTAGTCCTTTTGGAGATCTCATTCTCCCAGCTTTGATCACAAAGCTTTCCTTTTGCAAATCCAGCAACTGAATAAACTTCCAAACAAGCTAACATTTCTTTTAAAAACTTTTACCAGTTAATTTTAAATTAACATTTAACTTTTAATTCATTTTTGTATCTGGAAATCAAAGGAACAAAACATATCATGTGATCAATCAGACTTCCACGATGCATCAGCAAGTGCTTTGTGGACTATGATCTAAGAATCTCTGGTCTAAGGTATGTGTATGAGTATAAGGAAGTACAAGGAAGGACATCTCCAAAGTTATGCAATTATTTTTCAGAGCCAATTGAAAAATATAGATCTTCTTTAGTATTGCTAATATTTCTTCCCAACTGGCCTGCCAGACTGATTCACATATATTTCAGAACCATAGCTTCCAAAGATGGTTACACTTTCAGTCTTCAGGGTTCACCTCAAGCACAAAAGAAACAAATGATTTTCTGAGGTTCCTGTGGTCAAGAATGACAATATTTTCAACTTCTTTAATTCCCTTTTTGGCAGCAGCACTAAAATGGAAGGCAATTTCAAGCCATTCAGCTGATACTTGCACATTCTTTCATTCTTTAGTTATACTGGAAAGTGTTCATGATTGTAACCTTTACTTTAATACTTTAATGGATGAAAAACCTTGTTTTTTTTTTTTTTTTTTTTTTTTTAAATCTTAATGTCCTTAAATGAGAGTAGCATACAAACAGCATAATGAAATCATAATGTCTGTCACTCATAATTTTCTTCTTTCTTGTATCAAACCCACTGATTTCTTTCATAGGACTTTTCAGTCTTGCAAATCTCCTACTGGGCATGTTACTGCTATGTTCAATACATGATTGTTATCTTCTTCCTCCAGAAATTTTTCCTCCCTTTGGCAAAATCCAAACATTTTTAAAGTAAAGTCATCACATTCCAGTGTGTACAATTAAAATGCATTCTAACTTCTTCATAAGAAGAAACTAATGCTGACCTAACATTCATTGAGTATAGACTGATAACAGAGGTACTATTGCAGCAGGGTCCATCCTGGGTTCCTTGTGCAATTAAAATTTCTGTTCTGGCTGATAGATAGATATACAAAAGATACTGAACTCTTCCCAAAAATGAGAGTAAGCAAGTGTTTGAAATTTGGTAGTGTAACACTAGGGTTCTAGCCTCTGAAAATATGTACTCAGACATTAGATTGTTTTGTATGTGTGCGTGTATATATATGCACACATACATGCATAAATATATCTTCTTGGCATTACAGACAAAAGTTGTCAAGAATCTCTGAGCAATAGCTATGGCCAGGATTGTGCAGAATTGCAATTTGGTAGCATAAGAGGTATATTTATGCTGTGTCATGGTTTGACAGCTTCTATTTCCCTCTCCTTTTTACTAATTTTATTTTATTTTTTATATCTCTCTGTATAATCCTTATTTCCACTGTTCATTATTTCACAGTGCAGTGAAGCCCATTTATTTCCACTTAGCAGGATAAGTAAGTGTCTACCAACAAAACAGAAGACTTCAGAAATGAGGACCTATAAGGTTAGGGAAAGTTCAGGTTGAAGAGGGATGTAGTAAGGACATTAGTGAACAGCTTGAAGTATAAGAGAATGTGTACAATTAGAATTCCTTTGAAATTCACATTAATTATCTCATCACAGTCCACATATATCAAAAAAATATAGCACTGATGGGAAACATACATTATCATATGAATCTGCCATGAACAACATTTAAGTGGTCTAGACTCCCTATATGAGAATGTTTGTGTCATAGGCTGATTGGGCATGCCCTTTCCTTAAATGTGGGTTGTAACCTATGAAAGAAGATGCTTTCTCCTAAAGATGTGGGCAGCTAGAAAATGGTGAGACATGCTAGTACTCTGAACCAGGAGGGCAAAAGCAAGCTCTGGTCTGGAAACTATACAGCTGCACAGAACTGATTCTATGTTAATCACTTGTGCAAGGAAAAGAGAATAAGGTAAGGAACAAGGACCTATAATCATAACTTGTATCTACCTGACTTCCAGAATAGAGCTGGGTTGTGACCTGCTGGTTCTTGCTATAGGCAAAGCTAGAAAGTGACTGTACCTGGCAAAATAAACATGCTCATACACTAGATATTGGATAACACTGCCTTGTGCAGGATGTACAGAATCCTTAGGGTATGTCTTTGAGGTGTTAGCCTGGATTCATTCATCTAGTCCTTTTTTTTTAATGTTGTTGAGAAGCAAATTGGAGTGCAACACATAATGGTGAAACTAACTTCAAAAGGAACAGAAAATGTTTGTTGCTAAAGTATGTGAATGTGCTTTCATTTTTTAATCTTTTTTTTTGTATTAAATATTTCAAATATTTGGGTTTTTTTTGGACTTGGGGGAGAGAAAATATGTATGAATTTTGATTAATATTTTTGAAGAAATAAGCTCTAAATATTTTGAAAAGAAACAAAGAAGCCTTATTTCAAGGCTTCCTTCCATGAAGCTGTTTTCTGTATAAGGCTGTGTCAACTTAACTATGAACTGAACTACGTTACTCACCACTTCATACTAGCCTTAATTAAAATAAAACAAACCCATAAAAGTTTGGCACCTGAGAACAGCTGTGTCGTGAAGTAGTGTCATGAAGCCAATACAGTGTGCGTTTAGGGCCTGACTTACCAGTTCTACTTAACTACACCTAACAAAAATTATTTAGCTTCTATTCAAACTTTAAATCCCTTCCCTGCCTTTGTCAAAAAAGTGCCATGACAGTATGAAGTGCACTAAACTGTACTACCTTCATATAGGAAAAAATAGGACTCCGTTCATTTATATCTCATTAGGTCTTCTCTGCTTTAACCTTTACTCTGTATTGCTTTGAAAGTCTTTTTTTTTTTTAATTATTTTTATTTTTTATTTTTATTTTTGTCACAGTTCATAGCTGCAAGGCATCAGCAGCTAAATAAAGTTAAAATTGTTGCTTATTAAAGAGTAGCTAAACCACCTCTAAGCAGATTTTGACACAGGCTTTTTCTCTGCATATAAATTATGATTATGACAACATTTCCACTGGCAGTTAACATTCATCATAATCCATATTGGTCTCTTGGAATTCTGTCTTTCAAAAAGATGGAGAAAATCCTTAGAGTGTTTACCTGTTCCTTACAAGCAAAGACTATGGGAGCCTGAATAAGTGTTTTAACTGGCAATGTTAGCACAAGAACGTCCATAAAAATGTATTAATTTCAGTAGGGAGTGCAGCTGTAATATAGCTTGGTAATGCTGCTAGAAAGAGAATATTCACCACAACAACTTGCCCTGATAAGGGAATTACAAAACAGTACTCCAGAAAATATTTTTTGCTACTTCGTTATTAGTTGGCAACATGGTGAAATAGTCAGGAAATCTTCCTTGGGTTCTGTTGCTGTGAAGGTGAATCCAATGTTAACAAATTGATTTTTTTTCAATACTGATAGAAGAGAATTTCATAAACAAACGTGTAGTTGAGAAGTCACTTGTAAAACCCTCCATATTGCAGTCACTCACTGCAAAGCTTCAGCTTAGTGTTATCCACGTATAACGTATCACAGACACAATATGCTTCAGCAAAATGTTTTGTAGTTATTGAACATACATTACTGCTTTTTGAGATCTTCTTAGAAAAAAAAAAAAGAAAGAAAAAAAAAAAGAAAAGAAAGAAACTTGACAGGTTGGTCCCAGATTTGAGTCTTAGAGTCTGTTAGAAAATGTACATTCAATGTTTGGTCTTCTATTCTTGATAAAAGATCAAGGTTCACTTCTGGGTAAGGAATCAGAGTAAACAAACAAACCATTGTACAGTTGTTTACAATCTAATTTCCCCCCTCCCCCATATATATTGTACACACGGTTCATTGTAATACTAAAGCAAAGCACTTGGTATGTAACTGATTTAACAGACTCCTTATAAGCCCTCAAAAATAGATTCAGTGTTTCTGAAAAGCCCATGTTTTTTTAAGGCCACGATAATCTGCCAAGAGTCATTTTGTCTTTAAAACAGCATCATTAATCTGGTGTTTCCACTTATCAAGTAACTCCACTTCTTCCTCTCTGTTTCTCAGAAGATGACCCAACGCCTCTCACTCTGAGTAAACACTGGAGATCTTGAAGGCTCGGCTTGTCCCTTCACTACTTGCTTGTAGTCATTGAGATCCAATGCTTTCTTGAACTACATTCACAGCGAAGAAGAACTTTGAGTATAATCTCTGATGAGGAGGGTGTCATACTTTGGGGAGGATGGGATACAGAGAGCTGATTCAGAAACTGGAGAGCTGGGAGATGCACTTCCAGAATCAATGGAGTCTCTAAAAGGAGAAGGAGGAGTTAAAGCTACCAGCTCCTCAAGGTCTTGCTTTGCTGATGGGGTCTCTGAGGTGCCTTCTTTGACGCTGTCATTTGAAGGTTTCCTGGCTGACTGTGAAGCGCCATTGACTTCAATGGAAGGAAGCGGCTGGATCTCTGCAAACGTGGTCATCGTCGTAGGGAGCTGGATTTCCCGTGGAATCAGGTATGAAGAGCAGAGAGGAGTGGCCACCATTGTCCCTGGAGTGGCTGTTGAAAGCATCATAGAGTTCAGCTCGCTGATATTGGCTGTAAAACGAGTAACCACGCTACTGATCTGCTCCATGAGGGAGCCTTGAGAGGAGCTACTTCGCTGAGGAGGCTCTGACTGGAAAGTAGGGACATCATCTTCTGTTCGGCTAACAGAGGCAGTTCTGTGGCTCACGGTGCTGACAGGTGAGGGAGTCTGCGGTCTGTACGGAGCTGGGTATTGCTCTTCTGCTTCCGAAACATCATAAAGCGTTTTGGCACTGGACTCGGGAAATGTAGCACTGCTACTGTGTCGGCTACTATCTGTGCTTTTTGAGAAAGGCTTGATCACTGCAGTTTGATTGGGGTTCTCTTTTTTGTTGATGTGGATTGATAGCCTCTGCCAAAGGTGTGCTCCTCTGCTGCTTTTCTCATTCTGGGCCCAGGAAACAGATTTCCCATTAGAGCTGTAAACAGAAATGAGATCAGATGGTAACTTGCATCAAAGTTAAAAGTATAATCAATGTACCTATACCATGGATATGTGTTATCCCAGAGTTCACATTTATTATAAAGCTGACTGTAATTTCATCTCTCCGTATCTATATCTATAAAATATCTATCTAAATCTAGATCTATATTTATATCTACCTACATCTACATCTATCTATATCTATATCTAATCTATATCACGTATACCATCTATATCATCTATATCATCTATCTATATCTATATCTATATCATCTATATCTATATCTATATCTATCTATCTATATCTATATCTATATCTATATCTAATCTATATCACCTATATCTATATCTATCTATGTCTACCTATTGCAATATATTTAAATCTATCATTTATACTTATATGTTCTGGAAAAAATAACAGAGTGGGCCAGCTTATTGCACAGGCCACTTGTGCATCAAACTACTCTGTGCTAGTTCATGGCCACTGCTGACCCCTCTGATGCTGCCCCTGGGGCATGGTTGGTGCCTGTCCTGGTGGAAGGAGCAGCTTGGTGGTTTTCCTTCTGTTGGACTGGTGTCATGAAGGGGGACTGTGGGACTGAGGGCTGCATGGAAGAGTGAGGAAAAAAAAGGTAAATGCTTGAAGGGAATAGGTGGGAGACTTGGACTGGCTTGGCTGCAGGGAACAGTTATGTACAGTAGCCAGGGAGCATTCAGTGGTAAGGAGTTCAGTGTAGGGCTCTGACCATGGCTTGTGGTATGGGGTGAGGGTTATAGATTGGGATATGGAGAAGTGTAGTCTGTTATGGCTGGGAGCAAATTTGTTTATAAGATTGGAATTATTGGACTGATACTCAGAAAGTGTCTATACTGGTTGTGTGTGGAGAAATGTTTCTGGTGGGTGACTTCTTGGTAAAAATACTTGACAGGTTAGCCACCACTAGTTTAAAGAAGCTAATTTTTTAATTGCAGGTCAGCTCAGAGAACGTCTTTCAAGAAGGAAAGAAATGATGGAGTATCAAGGTATACACATAGTTTCTCATGGTGGCCTGAATTTGGAGACAACAATAAACATTTTACTTTACGCTCCTCCAAAATGAGTCCACTTAGGGTCACTTCTCTTCAGATCCCATCATGATCTGTTTTTCATCAAAGTTGCTTATTTTTCTGCTCTTCCTGCTTAAAGCAACATCTCACGGAGCAAAGCCAGCTATGGTGCTTATAAAAACACACTACGCAATAATTCCTTTCCTTTTACTTGATCCTTAGACCGAAGAGCTATTGCTTATGTATACTTTAACCTATAGATTTTGGGATTAAGAAAGACCATTAGCAATATTTCTTAGCTGAAACAGACAATGACTCTGAAATGATGTCAACAGGGAAAACATAGTCTCCACATACAGATAAATGTGATTTATATATATGATGCAACAGAACTTTAAACAATTCACTTTGGTTTCTAGAACATTTGGTACAGCCATTTAGGATTTTTGGAAATATGAGCAAATTAGAGACCCTGTTGAAGTGTCACAAATTTGTTGTTCGTTTATTTGCTTTTTTAGCCTGAAATAGATATACTCAGACACGATAGCCTGCAGTGAAACAGTTTGCAAGACACACAGTTTACTAAACACAAATGACTTTATACCAGCTTTCATGTGGAGGCACTATCAGTATAATAACTCTTCCAGGCATCTAAGAAAAAGGTTGTGTGCTGAGAGTAAACAAAATCTTCTTGTAGGTTCACATCCACGATTACATTATATGGAATTACTATGGGTCATGTAACACAACATATGCCAACAGCTTTTCCCTTCAAAAGCAGCATGACAAAGTCCAGCAGACAAACACAATGTAAACCAGGGGATATTTTAAGACAGGCTAGACTGGGAGATAATCTGTATGAGTATGTAAGGGGTCACCCTTCTTTTGCAGTCCTCACTAGGCTGTTCTCTGGAACTTGTAAACAACTATTATGCACCTACCTCCAAAATGCCAGATAGAACATTTGATGGTTTGCAGCTTGCTTTTACAATACACCCTTTGCTGTACCTCAATCAGAGCAAGCAGGAAAAGCAAAATCTAACCTGTAGCACTAGTCACTTCAACTCTTTGCATCTCTGTGGATGTGATTCTGAGCTGAACAGGAGCTTGTGCTAATGTCTTTCAGAGAGAAACCATTGCCTCTGAGGATTGTGTGATTCTCTCGTTAGCACAGATACCCAGCAGGTGCACAGAGCCATTTGAGAGCCCTGACTCCTTGGTCATGCTGGGTCCTGAGCTCACTGATAGTTCAGTGCCAGCAGCAGGACCCAAATTTAGGTACTTCGGGAGGCAAACTCTTGCCGCTATTTCTATTATGATGATGATGATGGGACTTCCTCCCAACTTGTGCCGAATTTGAGCTGGACCAGGAGACTGTGTCACCCGGCACTCTTAATCTTGATCTAACAGTATGAGAGCCTAGTTCCAGTCCTGGGTGTCCTACCTGAGGTCTCTTAACTCCTGATGAGCGCAGAGCTCAGAGGAGTTTGTGACAGATCTGCCCGCCACAGGGACAATATAAATTCTATTAACACGGAAAATTTACCGATACAGATAGAAAAACTTGCCCAAAGAAAGCTGTGCTTTGTCTGTACACCACTTACCCCAAGCACAGTACTCTAGCGTACCTCCATGGTTGACACTGGCTCAGTAAGAAGTTCAAACCCTATGGATATAAGTGTGTAACTAAATACTAACAGCACGTACACATTTTCAGTTGAATGAAGATCAGATTGTAAAAGGCTGTGAAGGTACCATATTACTCCCTCCCTGGTCAGGAGACATTTATTAAGGAGGACATGTGATATAAGGCTGAGGAGCCTGAGGAATGAAAAAGGATGAAATCTGGGGATGCATCCAGCTAGCAGTTAAATATTCAGTGGAACAGCTGTTACCAGCCCCCTAAATCCCAGTTTGATTTTGGGTCAGTCTTGACTGATGCACTCACTTACGGGCTCTGTGCTGTGCCCAAATATAATTATGCCATATGTGTGGTCCTAATGGAGATCCTGGGGCCCTAAAGGAGACCCAGAGGCTGTTTGATATAAATGTCATTAAAATTTTTGTGGTTAAAGGCCCTGTGGTTAAAATTCCAGTAGTTTGCCCAGCAATAATTGGGAGTATAAATGTATCATCCCATTTATCATGTTGCACCTACTTACTACAAAATCAACACTTGACTGAGATGTGCAATCACTTATCATCTGTATGAAAGCAACAACATTTGTTTTCCGGAGGTATGAGGCTGGGTTAGGGGTAAATTTCAGGGGTGGAATTTTAAGATCTTGCTTTAAATGTATACTGTTACTCCGTCAAGTTAACTGAAAACCACCACAATGCACACAACTTAGAGAAATAAAGATACAGCAAGGACATAGATTGCAATATCTCCTAATGTAATATCACAACCAATTGTTTACATTTATTATGACCAGCTGTTCCATATCCCTTTGAATGACTGGAAATTTTAGGTCAGTTAATTATTTAGAGTTTTCTTGCAAACAGATTTTGGCTCTCTCAGTTAAGAACAACAGAATTACACTTTTGTGCTCCCTAATAATTCTACTAAGTCCATCTGAATACAGGTTATGTTTCTTTACTCTGCTCTGCCCTTTCCACTGGCACAATCCACTGACTGGAGCAGAGCAACGTACAGGTCATGTCTGGAGATGAGCAAACTCCAATTAGTGACATAATTTCCAAACCAAAATGTTAGGAAGATATATATATACATATAATAAAGTCTTTTGCATGGCATATTTTTTTCATTGCTTTCACTATAGGTTAATTATGCTCAGTTTTATGTACAATAAGGATTTCCTCAGAACCAGTCACACTAATTATTTTTTCTGTCTCTTTACTAAAAGCTGCTTCGACTTTGATAGCTAGTTTTCTTCCCAGTCTTCTAGATATAACATAATATGTACAAGAAAGGAAAGTGGTATAAATGGGAGAGCTTTTGAAGTCTCTGATATTTCAAATATTTTCCCTATAGCTGTCCACTTCCTAACAGAAAAACAATTAGTACTGTTTCTTATTTATATATTCTCTTACTTAAAATTTTTAGAGTCATATAAGTTTTGTCTTTAGGACTTTGCTCTGTATTCATAAGGTGTATTAACTGCTTTTCATCTACTTAGGCGGTAGGAAAAAAAATCCCTTCCATTACATATCTTTTTTATTTATTTTTTCCTTTTCTTTTAACATCCAAAATAAATCACTTTTCCCTGGTTTTGGTTGATATAGCAGTTTTGTTTCAGATTTTTTGCTCTGTGTTATGATTCTCTATGAAACAGTGCATAGCTCTGCCACCAGGGTTTCTTTAGCCAGCTGCCATTAAAGCAACTGTGATTTGTGAAGTCCTTCAAAATACAGAAGAAATGGAAATCAGGAAGTGGAACTGTCAGTCACAGCAGCTAAAACCCCTTGTATTTTAGCAAGTGTGCCATTCTCATTAATCTCCTAAAGCTGCTAAAATTAATTCTGATGAAATGTGCCTAGTTACTAGCATTGGGAAAATTACTGAAACTATGTTTAGTTAGTTTTCAAGTTAAGCCATGTTTAACTTGAAAATAAGTCACTTATACTCTTGTTAATAAGTTTAAATGAAATAGTCAAATAAGTTTAAAATTATGGAATTTAATATTTTCTGAGAAAGCTTAGAATGCATATCTACATACTTAGTATTTATATTTAGAAGGGAAAACTGGTAGCAATGGACATGATTCTATGACTTTATGATTCTATAATTCTATGACATGAAGGTGTTGGTACTCAGTGAGTTCCTTGCCTCAGTCTTCACTGCCAGTCAGGCTTCCCATGTCTCTCATTTCCCTGAACCTCTAAGCGAGGGCTGGGGAAGCAAAGTCCCTCCCACTGTAAGCGAAGACCAGGTTCGAGACCACCTGATGAAGGTGAACAAGTACGAGTCTATGGGGCCTGAGGTCATGCAACCCAGGGTCCTGAGGGAACTGGATGGTGGAGTTGCAAAGCCTCTCTCCATCTTATTTGAAAAGGCACGGAAGTCAGGTGAAGTCCCCAGTGACTGGAAAAAGGGAAACATTGCTCCCATGTTATAAGGGGTAGGAAGAAGGACCTGGGGAACAACAGATTAGTAATCCTCACCTATGTGCCTGGGAAGATCATGGAATAGATCCTCCTGGAAGCAGTGTCAAGGCACATGCAGGACAAGAAGGTGATCCAGCAGCCAACATAGCTTCATCAAGGGAAAATCATGCCTGACCAATCTAGTGGCCCTCTACAATGGAGTGACTTCATCAATTAACAAGGGAAGACTGACTGATATCATCTACCTGGATTTCTGTAAGGCTTTTGACATGGCCCCACATGACTTCCTGATCTCCAAACTGGAGAGAGAGAGAGATTTGAAAGGTGACCATTCAGTGGATAAAGAGTTGGCTTGAAGGTTGCACCCAGAAAGTGGTGGTCAATGGCTCTATGTCCAAGTGGAGGCTGGTGATGAGTGGTGTCCCTCAGGAGGCTGTCTTGGGACTGGTACTGTACCTTTATCAATGACATAGTGGGATCAAGTTCACCCTCATCAAGTTTGCAGATGACACCAAGCCGAGTGGTGAGGTTGATACAACAGAAGGAAGGGATACCATCCAAAGGGACCTGGACAAGCTTGAGAAGTGGGCCCATGTAAACCTAATGAGGTTCAACAAGTCAAAGTGCAAGGTGCTGCACCTGGGTTGAGGCAATCCCAGCTGTGAGCACAGTCTAGAAGAACTCATTCAGAGCAGGATTTGGGGATTCTGGTAGATGAAAAGCTTGACATGAGCCAACAGTGTGCGCTTGCAGCCCAGAAGGCCTCATCAAAAGCAGTGTGGCCAGCAGCGAGAGTTAGGGGATTGTCCCCCTCTACTCTACCCTTGTGAGGCCCTACTTGGAGTGCTGCATTCAGGTCTGGGGCCACCATCACCAGAAGGATGTGGATCTGTTAGAACAGGTCCAGAGGAGGGCCACGAAGTTAATCAGAGGGCTGGAGCACCTCTCCTATGAAGAAAGGCTGAGAGAGCAGGGGATGTTCAGCCTGAAGAAAAGAAGGCTCTGAGGTGACCTCATTGCAGCTTTTCAATATTTAAAGGAGTCTTATAAAAAAGATGGAGAGCAAACTTTTTCTTGGGTAGACAGTGACAAGACAAGGGAGAATGCTTTTAAATGAAAAGAGGGGAGATCTAGACTAGAGGTTAGGAGGAAATTCTTCATGCAGAGGGTGGTGAGGCACTGGCACATGTTGCCCAGAGAAGCTGTGGATGCCCCATCCCTGGAAGTGTTCAAGGCCAGACTGGATGGGGCTTTGAGCAACCTGGTCTGGAGGGAGGTGTCCCTGCCCATGGCAGGGGGTTGGAACTGGGTGGTCTTTAATGTCACTTCCAACCTGAGCCATTCTATGATTCTACTTTTCACCTGTGAAAACTGGAATACAAGGGGGATCGGTGGAGTTTAAAATAAAAAATTAAGAGAAGTTTTGTTCTCTATCATGTAAAAATATTAGTATCTGATTCCAGACTTGAAATGATAGAGCTGAAAAAAGAAGGTGGAAAAAAAATAAAGGGGACCTTTATGGTCAGTATGGAACCTCTGCTGACATGAATACAATAAGAAATAAAATTCTTTAATTTATAAGTCCAAGGGTGAAAGTTCATGTTTCAGAACATTCATTGGTCTACATTTTTTTTAATTTGATTTTTTATATTTTTTTTAGCTAAATTTAGTAGCTAAGTTAGTGTCTACTTTAGTGGCTAAAGTAGAGCGTTGCTTTCCAACTTGAAGCAACATCTTATTTTTAAGAAGGTGATGATGAGTTACTGCTCCAACACTGTGCAGAGCAAGCCTGTTTATCAAGGACAGTCTTCTCCTGTGCTTAAGGGAGCCTCCTCCCTCCTTGCTCCTGGCTTTTCCACAGAAACAGCTGACAGTGGTAAGGAGGTATCACTCAATGATATAATTATTCTACCTGAAAAGGATTTGTGTGATATCTGTATAATTAATTAAAAACTTCTGATGAGGTGATCTGTGTGTGTGCCCACAACGTGTGCAAGTAGGGGTGCATGAGTGTGTTGTTTCCCTAGTCTTGCCAGTTGAGTCCACTCAGATCAACAGACATTTTGCTTGTAGTGACCCATGTTCTTCATCCCTCAGAGCATGCAAATGCATCGTAACACGCCAACAACACTGAAATGAACTAAGTAGTTGAAGAGGAGTGCTCCTCTAACCTTATACAAAGAATTATGTAGTTTCTCTTGTGACTGCATGACAACCTGGATAACTGGCTGAAAGGATGCAGAACTGGAAGGTGGCTAAACTAGCTCAGTTCTACCACTGCAATGGTTTATCTTGTTGCCCTTTCTTTTATTTTAAATAGCTGTTTGTTCTGTGGAGATAAATAACAATGAAACACAAAAGAAGAATGATACAGGGAAAAAAAAATCATTTTGTCCTGTACTAAGTACCAGAAGTAAATGTCTTTTGCAATCACATTGTGAACAAACAAACAAAAAAGTGCTTTTCTGTTTACAAGGACAAGGACGTTTACTAGTATTACTCCTTGAACTGTAATCAGTCATTACCTCCTTTCCTCATGGAAGTCACAGCTGATATTTACAAGAATAACTATAATCTATGAGGATGAAAGAAACTAAAAAGTGAGGGATAGCTGGCAGACAGAACCTTTGCAATTGACCTCCCAGCACAGCCACCAGTGACAGCAATGTTGGCATCTGTTTCACCAGCATGCCTGGTTGGAATGGGAAACGAAGTGTCTGGTGTCTGAATGAAACATTTCTCTTGTCATGACCTAAAATGCAAAAATGATTTCAATATCAAATACAACTTTTTCCCTCTCTTACTGAGAATTCATCTCAATTGTTAATCAAGGGAGTTAGTGCTGGGTTTTACTTCTCATCTGAAAAATGTCACTTCAAGCATCTCTGAGCACACCTCTGCTACACTGGAGCATCCTATCAACCAGATAGGGAGAGAAGAATGCCACTTCTTGAACTGTCAGTTCTGCTTCCAGATGCACACAGTTTTAAGATGTTTTCAACATTGCTTAGCTGACATGTTCTGTTATTAATTTCAGTGGACTTTACGATAATTTGCTAAAGGTATGAAACTGAAATGGGAAAAAATAGAAAACATCAGCTTAGCACTGACTGAAATTAGAAGCACAAGCAGTGCACAAGAAAAGCAAATTAAAAAAAAAAAAGAAAAAGAAAGGGAAAAAATATAAAGGAAGAAAAAAAATTAAAAGGATTTAACACTCCTAGTTTTATACCCAGAAAAAAGGAAACAAGGATTGATTGGAATTCCATCCTCTGCAAAGCACACACGACTGGAGGAACTTCCAGTGTTCTGCATGCCTGATAAATAACTACAGGAACATTTATGTATATTGGCAAAACAATTACTACACTGAATTAAGCAGTTTCTTATTTGTTGTATTTAATCAAACCAAAAATGCAAATATGACAATGTCTTGATGCTTGCTTTGTGAAAGCCTCATAAAACACCCCATTCCATAATTGATTTTATCTGATATATGTGAATGATGCTTACTGGTGTTACAGAAGTAGTAATTCTGTTAATCATTAATTGCCTTTCAAAGCATACCCATTTACTAAGTTATGTCAATTTTCATCTTGAGGGTAAAAAAAAAAAAAAAGCTATTTGTAAGACATATTCAGGGATCATTAAGCCCCGATGTGAAAAATATCCACACTAGGTTTGGAAAAAAAAAATGATACTGCATGAGGGATTTGAGAACATGAGCTGAACAATCCTATCCAGATGAAACTGCACAGACTTTTTTAGTCTAACTGGGACTTGGTCAGTGTCACGGGACATCTTCATTGCCATTACAATACAAGCAAGAATAGATGATGGGATCTTTTCATTTTCCATATGTGGTCAGATGCCTGTATCTGTCTTTTTCCATGTGCACTTCATCACAGTGATGTTCAGCACTGGTCTGGTACTTACTGAGACAGAAGATCTGCGCCTACTTTCCTTTCTGCAACATCTGTGCTCTCTCTGGGAGGTTCCTAGGCTACTCAGTGGCAACTTTACTGAGCTCACAAAATTTGACAGGACCACTGGCCAGGACACTATGGCTGGAGACAACAAAACACAGCCATCAAATGCAATTGCACTCTCTGTTAAGCAGCACATATTCTTAACTGTTTGAGTAGGTCTTGCAGCTGACAGTCTTGCTGTGGTACTATTAGACTGACACAGTTTCCAGTCTTTTTGCCTGTTAGGGCATCCTCTTTAACGGGAACCTCTTTCTCATCTCTACTTGACTCAGATCGATTACTCTCTGGAATGCAAACAGATTCTTCACTGTGAAGATATAAAATATAAAAAAGAAGTTTTTCAAGTGTTTATATATGGCCGGGAAAAACAAAGCTGAATACTGTACAATGAAATACAGTTGTTTGACATGTACATGTACTTTTCTGCTCTACAAAATTCTGTTATATAGCAACTCCAGGTAACTTTAAAAGGAAGAATAATTATCATCAAAGGCAATGCAATGTAGGAAAAAAAAATAAAAATCTAGACATCACACAGACAAGAAACAGAATCCCGGCTGACAAAAAGTAACAGGGCTGTATACATTTGGTACACCACACAGTTATGAACGTTCCTGATGTTACTTAAATGGCAGGAATCCCCCAGGTGTGTGCTAAGTGGCATTATAGCTGATAGCCTTATGTACATGAGTGGATATAGTTGCACCCTAGGGGAACGTAACACCGCGAGTGTTTCACTGAACACCCTCCTACAGTAATAAAATCCACCTGTGATGTAACACTTGGGGAAAATAAAGGTATAATTTGGTCAAACTGTGCTCAGTGGATGCATTTACAAAAACCTTGCAGGGGTTAATAAAGATCTTTTAATAAACAATAAAGCAAATGTTTCTAACTTGTAGCAAAATGCAACATACAGATAAAATGTTTATTTAGAGTATCATTTTTTGATACCCTTATTTAGGTTTACAGCCAGCAGTGACACAAGTAGTTTATTCATTTTTTTAATGGAGATGTCTGGAGAAATGGATTTTCTGTCCTATTGGAGAGTCTGACATTTGGAAATCTGACTGGACTCAAAATGAGATGGATAGTTGAAACTTCCAAATATTTCATAGAACTAAATTATGCAAAATATTCATTACAAAAACATAAAATGTCCATATTAAAATGGCTCATCCCAGGAACAATTAAAAATGTAGTACATAATATTCATTAAAGTCATAACATTGATATATAACGTTATCCAACATGTCTAAAACAAAAAACATATATTTAAATTAGATTAAATGGAGAAAGTTTTGAAAAATATGTTCTGAGCTCTATTTAAAATGTGTTTGAAACCTTTCCTTAGAACCACTGTACAACTTAGTACTTTTCCACAAGACATTTTGACTGGGAAGAACCAACATTTTCATTTTGAAAACATTTTCATCAACCTTGTTTTCTTTTTATGAGTGCTGCTGATTAGACAAATTATAGCCCCTAATATGTAGTGGGGCCACCATTCTAAAGTGGTTCTGGAGCTGCTGATGTTTGAATACTGTCTCTCTTTATCTGTCCTACTGGGTCAGGTGTGAAGTTTCTCCTCCCCAAAGCACTATATTATGACAACATCACACAGGACACGTGGTTCGCATCACTCAAATGAACACGGTGTAGGTTTTTTGCAGTCAGATGAAACACAGAAATCAGCAGTGGCCATGTGTTTTTTTTAGATACTTTTTTTTCTAGACATACTATATGGGATGCACAGGAATTACAGAGAGGATCTGGGCTGGCATTGTCCCAGGGCGGTTCCTCTTGTTCACAGACATATCACACTGACCTAAGGCCACTTGCTTTTGGCTTACCTGGTCATTGTAGCTCTCCCACCATTCCCCATACTCCCTTTTGGGGTGAAACACTCTATTTCCGACTTGTGCGGGGCCAGTCTCCTGCCTTTGTACCTAATAAATCACGACAACAACAGGAGCAAACAGAAAGAAGTGATTGTGTGCTCAGCTTTCTGTGACAGCTGCTGTGCAAAGGGCCATGCACATGAATGTTACTGTGGCAGTGGTGAAATATAGTGCAAAGCAGCTGTGGGAGCGGTAGAATAGCTCCCCAGACCTGTACTAAAGCAAACAGGGCTATGCAGGAGAGGTGCTCACCATTTATCCACATATATGCATATTGGAAGAGCTAAAAAATTCTACAGAATAAATAACACAGTAACCTTTTGTCTATAACAATTTTTGGAGTTAGACCAGCATGTGAAGGCCAGTAGTTTAAGCCAAACAACACAAATTAAGGAGCAGTGAGAAATTAACTGGTGGCCACATTCTCAATTTTAACTTATTCTCTTTCTCTGATACTCCATGTCTGTAACACTTGTCTTCTTCCTCTGCTTGCCAAAGCAAGCACCAGTGTGGTTGACTGCTTGGCTAAAATTTGGGTGGGATCACATTTCATGTCACAAAAGGGCCTTTAACTCTCCATTTGCAATAAAAGGAGGCTAGATGACTTTTAAGACTTAGATATGAAGTCAAGTGTAAACAATACCAATGCTAGAACCCAGTGCAGTATACTATGAATGCCTTAAATACCATACCTTGAACTTGGATTAAAAAAAAAATAAAATACTTGGATAAACAATTTAATACTTGAGGATTTAATTAATCCCTGAATAAGATACCAAGATAAGATCTGGTCATCATTTACTCTCTGAGCACTTAAATGGGATAAGAATATTGCAGAGATCTTATGCTGGCTGTCTTCCCAGTGGTGATTTTCATCTTAATTGTGCAAATTTCTGTGCTATGTGTTGAAATATCTAGTCAAATGCTTTAATAAAATTTAGGCAAAATGCGTGCAGCAGATCACTTCTCAAAAAGTTGTTTGTGATATTTCATTCCCACATGCTATAAGCTTCATCATGGGTATTTAACAAAATTCTGTGGGAAGAAGTCAGTTTAGTTTAACACTGCTAACATGACAGACTAAATGGATTATTTATTGCTTGTCCATTAACCTGATCTAGATAACAAAAGGTACCTTGAAGACAACAATCCTGAAAAAGAGAAACATCTTGAGTGAACACAAAGTCTTAACTTTGGATGCAATTATAGTAGATCATCAGGGGTAGTGCATATTGCATAAATAACTGAGGAAGCAGCTTAGTGAACCTGAGAGTGAACTGGAGACAGTAAAGCGAGATGTGCTCAGTGCAGAGAAGTCCTTTCATTTACAAATTATAACCTTACTGAAAGAAGGAACAACAGGAGCTTTGCAGACTGGCTACCAAGGGTTTTAAGTCAATCCACAGGGCGGTATGTGCAGTGCTCCCAAATAGGTATCAAGCTCACGCAGGACACATACATAGTAAATGGAAGTTGATTCCTAGAGCAGAGGAAAAAGCGGACGGGCTTAGAGAGCAGAAAAATTCACTGAAAATACAAAGGAAGTCAAACTGCATCATACAAATTCAATTGAGGTAACAAGAGAGAAAGAGCAAAGAGAAAAGAATGTGTGAAAACTTCATAGGAAAGGAAGGAGATAAAGATGGTGTGAAGGTTAGATGTCAAAGAAGATAGAGTTTAGGAAGAGCAGGAAGAAAACACAGTTACATTTAGACCTGTTAAGCAAAAGAGATGCTTTGTGCTCAAACAGACAGAAGGAGGAAAAGGCATGACTAAGAAAAGGGATTTGGAGAACCTAAATGCTCACAATAAGCAGAATTCTAAAAAAGTAGCCAACTGAGGGAAGAAGAGGTAAGTCCTTGGTAATCCATTCTGAAACAAAACCCTGGTTGAGATGCTTGTGAAACAGATAAAAAAATATCCCATTCCCCAGTCACCACCATAAATTTCACTGCCGTGCAAGTCAGCAGAATGGTTCTCAGAGAGATTGCTATGAATGTCTCAAGTTTTGCTATTCACTCAAGAGCAAATTAATCAACAGAAGAAATATGTTGTCACAGACTGCCCTGAAGTAACTGTTTCATGACAATTCAGTGCTCAAAACTCATATAATTATGAAAGCAGTGACCAAGCTCTAATCAACCTTCCTACTGTGGGAAGTGCGTCTCTGGAAAGAGATACCAGAGGTTCTGCATAAAAAGGGTTTTCAGCATTCAAAACAGATAAAGGTCATAATATGTCCCAGAATGTCTTGTATCAGAAAAATGTCAAGGTAGTTTGTCCCCCTCTTGGTTGTTAAAACAAATAACTTTAAATTATTTAATATGAGGAGATTAAAAAAGAAAACAAACAAAACAAAACAAAAAAAACCAAACAAACAACAAAAACACCCTGAAAGATTTTTTTGCAGTTGTCATATCAAATTCTGACACTAAAATGATTTTGTATTTCACCTGGCATATGAAGGAGGCATAAAACACTACAGTGTGAGCAGTGTTTGCGAGAATGGATTTCTTTTTTTAGGGTCAGTTTCAGGACTGTGTACTGGTTAGAAGAGAGAGAGGACTTTGTGTCTGTGCAAAAGAGCAGTTCAGGAGCAAATGCAGCTAAATTCTGTTGAAGGCTTTGAAAAGTTCTGCATTGGCCTTAGGGTCTTTTTTGTATTTTTTATGTTTGTTTGCTTGTTCGTTTGTTTCATCTGTGGGCATGGAGTTGCAAGTTGCTTCATTTTGTTGTTTTTCAATCTTTTTATTTATTTATTTATTTATTTATTTATTTTTCACAGAGGTGAGTTGTCCTCAGAAGAAATGTTTAATGATGCACCCCAATATGATTTATGAGTGTCAATCAGTTACAAGAAAGTAGAGAATTAATTCCCAGTAATTCAATCACTGCAGTGCTTTGTCACCAAGCACTTTGGAAACCTACTCTGTCTTACAGAGCAGTGCTCTGCACTTTCCAGAAAGGATCAGGAGAGAGAATTAAACTCAGTCCTGGGCTGAGAGAAGCCACATCTGTATTGCCTGAGCTTTGGCAATACTCGATGCATATATTAGAAGGAAACACAAGTGTGACTGCTCGGATTTGAGGAACCATTACATCTTCTCCTTGCCACCTTCACCTTCCACCAAAACTCATCTTGTAGACCAAAATTAATGGATATTATGGGAAGTAAGGGTGGAATCAACATTCTGAGCGACACCAATAGTCATCTATTGCAATGCTTTAGAAACCATGTTTAGATCTCTTGATGTGTCTCCCCCTACTTTTATATTTTTTATTTTTTCAGTGAAGGTGTGAGTCCCTGTATTAATGAGTGCTTTACATAGTCTTTGAATATGGACTATTTTAGACTTTTTTAGACTATGTCTTCACTTTAGAGACAGGTGTTGGCAACCAGTATATATATCCAGTATATATATATATACATTGAATGAAGTGTTAAGCAAATCTAATTTGTTGTGTAGGAGATGGAGATCTATCATCAGTTCATATTTCAAATACAATCTCATAATGATATGGAGAAATTTATTTATTGAACACCAAATGTGTACTTGGCACTGTTTAGACCCAGAAGAAAAGAGTAGGTTTGGTCAACAGGATTTTTCTACTGCAAGGTAGGAGTAATGTCTTCATGAAATTGTACCTTGCAAGGGTGGAAAAAGTGACATTTCCATGGGAACATTTAACAAGACAGAGAAAGTAGAGCCAAATCTGATTGTAGGGCAAGGGCTAATCCTGTACTGGGGACAGACGTTCACTATTGCACTTATTAATTCCTAAGGGTCTTGTTAAGTATTATGATTACAGGTTTTGGTCTGAGATAATGAGCATGGTATAAGTGTCTAATACTTAAGTGTCTAATACTCTTTCTGAATAATGCTTTTTCCCTTAAGTTAACAGTAATAAAAGCAGGTGATATCTATTATTTCAACCCCAAAACTCTGTTTTTCTCTATTTTGGAATGAAACTGAAGAAAGACTTTTTAAATCCCTGAAAAGGGAGATTAATAGAGGAGAGGAGAGGAAAGAAGAAGAGAGGAGAGGGGATTCAGAAAGCTTAATAGGGCATTGATGAAATATTGTCTCTTTGTTTTCCATCACTTTTACAAATTTTTTTTTCAGTGCACTTATGCCTGGTACTTGGACAGGCAGATGAATGTTACAAACCTGCCCACTTTTCCAGGATCAGTTATATATGCCAAATCTTATGTACAAGTAGTATTTTTCACCTGCACTATTACTTGGCATTATTATTAAGAAACAACGAAGATCTTGCATTTCACAGCAGCAGAGTTAGGGCTGACCTTTAGACTAGATTAAAAAAAAAAATTGTATGAAATTTTCATCATAAATGGGTAAAGGATGGACTGTGAAGGATATTTAGCATTGTTACTGTTTTGAACTGCAAACACACTGTTCTTGAAAAACCATTCTGCAAGGCAGGTCATGCTACTTTGATATTGTACTACATTGCACTGAACAATTTTAAAGAGGTCTAAGTTTATTATGGGCATTTTCCTATCTATATCATGAATAATTTTGTATGATTAAATATGACACTTTTTGATTCTTTCTTTTAAAAAAAAAATCAACATGGAAATATTATTTGCTTAATAGCACAATTTCAGCAAGCGAAATACGTTAAACAAAATGCATAATTAATTTATTTGTTTCAAGTGTAGCAGAATCTTTTTTCTTTTTTCCCCCTTTTTTTTTTTTTTTACAACTTATTATATTAAGCAATTGCTTATGTAATTGCAACTGGTGAATCAAGATGAGTTTTTTGACGGTGTGCTATACAAACCATTATAATGAATTAAGGAAAGAAGAGTAGTCCAATAATAAAATATTGCCAGTATGTTTATTTCCCTTCCTCCAGAAGGGATATTTCTGAGATGTCGGACAAAGAATTTTATAGGATTTCTGTACATTAGCATATTATTTACAGAAAACTTGTTGTTATCCTTAATGTATTCACTGCATTGAATTTCTGTCCTCCCTTTTGTGAGGTTTATGTAACTACAGATGCCATAGGAAGGTCTCATTACTTTATTCATTAATTCACTCTTCACGTTGAAAAAGAAAGATACACTTCATTTGCTCTGAAACACTGTAAATGTTAGAAAATTCTCTAGGTTTGTGAAGTAGATGGATGGGAACCCACTTTGCAGAGGCAAATATCACATTTTTTAAGATATTTTTAAAATTTGGTGACTTATAAGAAAGGTGTTTCTCTTTTCTGATGTTTTTTATCAATTCAATCCATTATGCTATCCTGTGTATTTCATATATTGACTAATATATTGATATTTTCATATATATATTTCATATATTGATATTTTGTTTTCTAATGTTTTGCATCTTTTCTGGATGTTTATTAAATTTTGAACCTTTCCTTTTCTGCTACCACATTATTGAATTGTGAACTGAAAAAGGACTTTTCTCTCTCTCTCTCTCTCTCTTTTTTTTTTTTTTTGTAAATGTGTTGTTGTGTTGCAGTCCTCAATTGTCAACATACTGGGTAAACATTTCAACATATAATCCTGTAACCAAAACTATAGAGAAGTAAAATACAGCGTTTTTATATATTTTAGCAAACCCCTGGCTTGAATTTCAGTTACAGTTTTTAGAAAATATCTGTAATCAGAAACAGTTCTAAATCAGCTGATATTCCGTCTCCTCTACCTCTCTATGCCAAATTCCAGTATTCAAGTACAAATACCATATTTATAATTCATACAGGCATTTTCATACGGATAGATGTCTTGTTTGGACCTAGGCTAGAAGTCTTAGTCTTCTGTTTACCAAATTAAATATAATGACAGTTCATGTAAAAGTTTGCTCTGGAAAGAACCAGAAGTTCCTTTCGTAGAAAAACCTGTGTTCAGACCAGATGGTAGTGTGCAACAGAATTTATATCCTGCTTGCAAAATGGACATGAGACCATATGCATGGCTTGTCTCATACTCTTCAGTGTGAGTGACAAAGATAATATTGATACAGTATAGAGTGACATTTATTTGTCACCAGAATTTCAGGAGACAAGTTGGAAGATGAAACACAAAGCAAAATGTGTAGGCACTGCTGTTAAAAAATAGAAAACTCCTCAGCTCTTCCATCTTCACTGTTCCTTTTTTTTTTTTTTTTTTTTTTGTAGTACTAACGAGACTGCATTTTGCTGTCTAGAGCATATTTGTGCAAGAGTAGGCAGGGAACTGTTTATAATTTAATTTGAACAGTTCAGCTACAGTATTTGATTCAAAGTGATGGGGACACTGTCTTAATAATATAAATAATTCCAAAAATTAAGCTTGAATACTCAATGTGCTCAGTCAATGCAGCCAAACAATTTATATAAATCAATCAATATTTTAATTAAATTTAAGTTGTGTGGAAATTCAAAACAACAACACTAGCACTGCACACATATTAAAATTCATTGTAGTCAGGGCAGTCAAGAATACCAATTCATTGTACAGAGGGAATGTTTTAGCAACAATTCATCAAAATCTTTCAGACCTAATTCCTCTCACTGAGTTTCATAAAATATTCTTCAATCATCTCACAATATTTGAAGTTTAATTAATCACAGCATCAAGCTTGTTCAAAAAGACACCAGGAGTATATGGAAAAAATGAAAGACTTAAACCATTCAGTAATCTCACAATCCAAGTTTCTGTAGCATATTAGATTAAAATATGTCAGAATGATTCATTTGGGAAATGATTCATTAATAAATGCAGACTAATCAGTCAAATGAATAATGACTTCCTCTAAAGAGTCAAAGATTTTTTCCTGTATGTCTCAAAATTCTCTTCTAGCAAGGCTCTGAAGCGACCAGCTAATACTTTGTAGTATCATTATGGTTAGATTTCATTTCTGAAATAATAACAATCCCCTTTGACAAGACCTCCAACTCACGTAAACTGATATGTTCTCTAATGACATTACATAATGTATGAAATTTATCTCCCAACTCCATACCATACACGAGTTAATTTAAATAATTTAATTTCTTTAAGAAATTATTTTCTTATTCTATAAAACTTCAGGATTTCAAATAACATTGACTTTTTTTTTTTTTTTTTCCGTTGAGATAAAACCAGAATCATAAAGGTCTTTTAGAGTATAGGTCTTTTAGACTCAGGCTGGAATCTCTCCTCTGCCATCATTTGGCATTGAAAATCACTGCTCTCTTCACCAGGTTAGAAAATAACTCTCTGTCTTTTCTAATCAATGCTTGTTTTATTCAAGACAAAATGGTTCCACCAGGCTTCTGGAGGAAAACAATCCATCTTGACATAACTGGCAGGCTGCTGATACAGCTCTGTATAGGAGGTGATATGTCTGTCTTGATCTCAATATTGTGAGGTTACCACCTCTTCTATACTCTCTTACATACTTCTGTGAGAAAACCAGTGCAACTACCTGTAGAAAAGGCAGAACCAATTATTTATTTGTTATATGTTATTCCGTGGATAAGGAGCATTGTGTTTTTCTTGTTTTGCCAGGCAATGGACCTGATGAAGTGTTAGTGTATCATAAGACCACTCTGATCACCAAGAGTTTCTCAGCCCTTAACCCATAACCCATAATGCATGCCCTGACAAAGCCTGGTAAGTAAACAGTTTCTCAACTGAGTTTGGAGGAAAACTATAACATTCTTTCTATTATCATTCAAAATGTGTCAAAGCAATTGTTCATGTTGCATATAAATGAAGACAAAATTGGCATTTGTACTGTAAGAAATGTGTCTCCATAGAATATGCTGTGGCAGAAATTCATAATCAGTATCTTTCTCAATGAGCATGCACGTACTAAATGCCAGCCAGCTTCAGCGTTCAACAAAACTTCAACCCCTCCCTCCCCCTGCCCTAGCACATACACACAGTTTTTTATTTCCTACTCTGCTAAATCAGGTTTGTAGGTCTACTGTCTTTTTAACAGGTCTGAAAGCTCCATGTCAGATAACCATCCTGTTTTATCTCTCAGGAAGCTTATCTTATCCCCTGTGTTATAGGGAATTTGAATCTCTCACATTTATGTCAGAATTCCTCATTCTGGTATGTGTACACATATTATTTATTACAACAGCATACAGTTTGATGATGGCCAGGGCTTCAATCCATCTACTTATTCATGGATGCTGCACTCCCAATCAAAATTTGACTTCTAGGCCGTGCAAACTGTATGGACTGTATCTTGGAGCTCCTTGGAAATTGCACATAACAGTGTCAGAGATTTATTCCAAGACTATTTGGCTGGAATCTCAATGCTTTCTCAAGGTTCTTTTCATAATAAAATGTTATAGTCAGACCTTTCAGAAATTTCTGTTACAGGTAAAATTAGTTCTCCGGTTAGTTCAAGCCTGAGATTTTCAGCCTTTTTTTTTTTTTCTCCAGTGTTTTACATGAATTTTTATTAGTTTCAGATTTTTTTGAATTTTTGAAATTTTTCCTGTAGAAAAGAAGGTAGTGCTTTTGTTGTTGTTAGTGGTTTTTGTTTGTTTGTTTTTTTTTTTTTAATTTTATTTTGAGAAATTTTGATTCAGGCTTCTGAAAAGGTCATTTCAAGATTTTGGTGCTGAGATAAGACATGCTGCAGTATGACATAGTACTTTAACTGCAATACTTTTAAACCATGAATGGCAGCTTCTAGGTGGATCCAAGCACAGTTTTCTTATTTTGTGGATCAAAATATCTCATTTGAATTGTCACAAAACAGATATAGACAGACGTAAGAGGCAAAAAGAGAGAGAATAGACAGAAGAGAGATGGGGAAAAAAAATAGTCACTCCTGGCAGAAAACAGAGTGCATAACATAATGGTAGACACCTGTTCCCAAAATGCCTCATTATGGCACAGTCTGGGACATTCTGATGTAAATACTAATTATAGCAACTGGCGGTCCAAGGCTGAATCCAGTTCACTGGAAAAACCTACCTTTATCATCACTTTGTCCCCATAGGAGACAGGAAATGGCTGTCAACAGCATGTGCGCCTGAGAAGGTGAATGATACCTGTGCAAGGCAGGTATCATATTGGACCCTCACACTGTTGCCACTGTACCAAAATAATGCTTGAGAAAAAAAATGCCTCCGAATGACACCTAATTCTTTGCTGAAGTTGTGAATATCTTTGTCTAGGTCGAATAAGGAAAACCAAAATTAATAGTGATTTATATGAGTGTAGAAATTCTAGTGGTCCACCTGAGGGCGAGCACTGGTTACCAGAGCAAGGGGACCCCACTCCCAAATGAAAGATTTCAGTTCTATCACTTCTGCAGAGATGAAGAGAACAACACCCAGTTCTGCAATCACACACTGGAGTGACAAAATTCTTTACAGGGCAAGATAAGGCGTTAACATATAAGTGAGTAGTTTATTTGCTTTGACTACTAACATTTCTGTTCAATTATTTAGGAAATAATACCTCATGGACTAGTAATTCTATGTGGAAAGAAACATCACTGCCACAATGGGCTATTAATCTTTAATTTCAATGAAATCTGTAGATTGCTGGGGGTAGGTGTGTATGATAAGCTGCAGAAATAGCTGTGCATCTTTTCTGTTGTCTGGAGCTGTGCTGTTCACATCTGGATGGAGGAAGTATGCATAGTACAGGAAACATACAATGTATTTTGAATACGGCTAATGCTATCTGACATTCTGGTGACGATTCTTTTCTTTTGAGTGATCATATCTACCTGCCTGGATAACAGATCAGAAGTAATGCTCAGTCCTTTGCTTAAATTAACAGTCAGAAATAATAGAAGAAATCTGAGTGACACTGACACTGTCACAGGGAGAATGGTCAAGTGGCAATTAAAAAAAAAATCCTGCAGCACCTTAATTCATTTCTTCTGTCTCTCAATGTTACTGCAAAAAAATAAATAAAGGGGGAGGAACATGAATTAGGGCTCTAATCTTCAAGTAGAGAGCATTACCTTGGGATTACAGTGGTGTTTTCTAAACCTCTTCTTTCAGAGGTTCCCACTTCACTGCCTGAATAGCTTCACTCTCTGTGTCCAGGTCATGGCTTGATCTACAGAAGGATTCCAGGTTCCTCGTCTTTCCCTTAACATGTTACAGGCTGGAGCAGTTCAGAATTTGATGCTCAAGTGACTGAGCAGCTCCTGAAGGTGTTTTGGAGACCTCGAGCAGAAGTTAAGGGCAGGAAACACTGTGTCATCCACAAGCAATAGTGGGAGAATTCAAGAAGAGGGGCATGGGCTGCACCGTGAAGACTTTGGAGTAATTTGAAGGGCACAGCAAAGAATATTGGTAAGATTAGAAAGAACGTCATGTGTGGGAGAGACAGAGTGTTTATGTGTGTTTTTAACACTTCACTGGTTTCTCAGAACAGGCAATTACCTACCTTAAAGGAAAGAAAACTTGCCTTTTTGCAGGTGGAGGGAGATGTGTGTGTGTTTAAAGGGACAGCATAAGCTTGGAAAATGAAAATTCTGTGGTGTGGGTCATTTAACAACATGTTCCTGAAGAAACAAACACCTACAGTGGTTAAACTGATGTGTGCAATTTAGGGCTAAAATATTAGAAATGTAAAAGGAGCACTGGAACATCTGCTTTATGTCCCAGGCCAAATTAATGTAACTGAGACCTTGTGGTGTGTAGCCCTTCCTAGAAATACCATAGTATCAGCTCTTGTAGGAGTAATATACAGTCCTTATCTTACCAGGATATGGAGTTACTTGAATCAAGGGGAGAATGAGCCAGCCTGTATTTCAGACAAAGAGCTGTGTAGCATATGTGATAACAATTCCTGGGACCATAAGGTAAGATGGATTTTTTCTCAAATTATTTATGGTCTTCCTAGTCCCCATGAAATTGACTGATAACTGGAAGCAGGAAGTCCAGATGCTTCTCTGTACAGGTTGTGTGGCTTTCACTCCAGCTATGTGTTGTTCAGGATGCTTCTTTGTGGTGTCACTTCTACTAATGTCCACTGTGGTAGCCTTGGTTTGAAATGATGGTAGAATATATTTTGCTGAGTACTGCTGATTCATAATAGCCTACATGAAATAGTTTTTATTTCACTGGGTAAAGAACACTTTACCCTGCCCCTTTACAGACTTCGTTTGTGAAGATACATTCCAACACAAAGCCACAATTTGTCTAAGTTTCTTAACTGAAGAGCACCCCATGCAAAAAGTCTTTTAGTACTGTAACAGATGCATTGCTTTATTTAGGCAAAAACAGCCCTGTTATCTGTCATCTCGCAGCTGATGTAAGAGCTCTGAATGGAGCCTTGGCATTATCTGTTTGACAATGATTTGATGCAATACTACACTGCTATAAATTAGTGTCAAGAAGCAAAATGCTAATGATAGGGGCCCCTCTTTGTACTGGTGATTTAAATAGCATGTTTCTTTAAAATTCAACACTGACTCACTCTCTTTTAAATAACCCCCCTCTATGTTATTTAAATAATACGTAGCTCTACTGCATATTTCCTTTGCTTCTAAAAACTTCAGTGTTTACCTGAAAAATTATCCAAACAACCTTTTGAACACTGTGCTGAATAACACTGTGAAACATATTAATTTGTGTACTTAAAAAAAAATAAATACTTGAATATTAGGAAAACAGTTGGACTCTAGTTGCTCATGCTCTACAGTGAGCAGAACTGAGGCTGAAAGTGGCTTTCTGTTCTTTCTTGGAGATGATATCAAGCATAGGTGAAGTCCTGAACAGCATTTAAAATTTTTTCAGTATATTTCAGGACTCTGTTTCATTTTCTTTCATGCAAGTAAAGAGGCCTTGATTAGAGAATTTCTCATAATTGATGGAATCAGTTTGCTTTTGGATTCCCAAATCCTTCAGGCACATAATGGCTAAGCACTGATAAACTCATTGGTACCATCACAGTTTAACCAGCTGAGGATTCAGACACATGCATTTAGAAGTGTCTCCTTTGTTGCAGTTTCACGTGTTGATGAGCACTGCTGATGGCATGAAAGATTTTCTCCAAGTTTTAACTGAAACGTTCTAGTTTTTTTATATCTAGGTAAATATGCCAATATATCAACCTTGTGCTTCTTCATTCTTAAACACATACATCAGACACACTCAATGCTCTTCAGGACTGAAGTCATTTCCAAGACGGTGCTAATGAAAAAGAAATCACTACCAATTACAATCTATTATGTTTTACTAATAACTCTCTACTACAGGTATTATCTACACATTGAAGCATATAAAGAAATGGAAACAGAGTTCTCAAAAAGAAGAAAATACATGTTGTCTTTAAGGGTATTTAACAGCAAGTTACATTCCTTACTCATCAGAATAAAACAAAGATTTTAGAGTGATATCTTTTAAAACTGAGTCTTAATAGATGACAAACAAATCCTTCCCAAGCCTAAGATCTTCCCATCATCTAAAACTTCATCTTGCCCAGGATAAAAAAGTTGTGAGATGGCAAACAAGCTCTGCAGATAAAGTGAGGGAAAATAGAAACGATCCCAAAGAGCAAGAAGGCCCTCCTGTTGAGGATATATTATGAAGAATGTCTCTTTCAGCCAGGTTATAGGACTTCTGGCCTGAATTTCTCAGGTCATTCATGTATACAAAAAGAGGCTGTAGAGAGGGGTAACCATCACTTAAGCTGGTACAGAATTTATCATTTTGAAACAGCACCTTAATCTGCACCTGGAAATGAACTGGAAGATAACACTGTTTACAGATCATAAGCATTAAATATCTTGTAAAAAACTGATCATTTCTGTACCAATTAAAAGTCACTGAAAGAGAATCATGAATAATGTTCTGGCAGAAACAAATCATCATTTGGCATAATCTGCCCTCTGGGTGTTAATATTAAAATCCTCCCTTGGGTCTAAACTGTGGTTCACACAAAAATTGAAGCATAAATTGCCCTTGTTCCATGACAAGTCCCGTTGTGAAAAATGGCATGTCTGGAAACATTCATATTATCAATCCTAAAATCCATGTGTATTTTACTGAGGAAGGAAATACAGCTACCTGTCACTTCTAGGCAAGATATATATGGTTGAGGAATGACAAGACAGTTTTCCTGCTCTGTCATTCATATAGGCCGAATTCCTAGTTTAAGTTAACAATTAAATAACTCCAAATCATCCCCATACCACCCATATCAAAAGTGAAAGGAATAAAAAGATGAAAATGAACCACCAGGATGGTTACACTCCAGTGTATGATGTCTATGAGGCTATACAATATTTCCACTCAAGAATTCTCCTTTTTCTTTGGTGTTCACTCAGTGCAGTTTATATACACTGAACATACAAGCTGTCTTCATGACCACTGAATTCAGATAATTTCTTGGGAAGAAACAAAGAAATATCTATCAGGGGAATATCTGGTTAATGTCAGGAAGGGTAGCAAGAGTGGGGCCTGTGAACTTCTGAATTTGATGGAGTTAGGAAAATGAGTATAGAAAAAGGTATCAAGATAGATAAAGAAGAGAAGATAGGTAAGGACAAAAAGAAAAGTCAGCAAGAGATGGTAGAAGAAAGGAAAATCAAGGGAATAGGAAAGTAAAGGCATAACAGAAGAGTCATACGAAACAAATCCTCAGATGCCTGAGAGTAGCTCACGATGCCACTTGTGTTGACTACTCCACCTTGATTGTGTAGCATTAGCAGCAACCCTATTGTTTTCCTGCTGTGACTAGAGGAAAAATACTGTGCTATGCAATTCATTCAAGTGAAAGAGATTGCAAATGAGTGCTTAAGGACAAGGCAATTAGTTATATTCTCTCTTTTTTTTTTTTTTTTTTTAGCTCCTGAGATGTTGTTTCCTTCCCTGCAACAGGTGTACAGTTGATACAGACCATGTTTCCATCAATGTAATTGTTTGCCCATTGCTCTCTGTCCAGCTTTTGTACAGCGTTTTGACTAAATCAGACCTTGGAGCTATTACAGATGTGGGAGAGAGGTCTTGTTCTTCTCCCAGTGCAGAGGCAAACATAATTAATATATCTCCTTTTGTCTTTTCACTATTTGTATTATTAATTAACTCTCAGAAGAACATAATTAATTCCCCACACTCACACAGTAGCAAACTTTACCTAAGGGTTTCACCAGATGATCCCCTTCTTTTCCACAGGTTCACCAGGCTGCTTGACCGGCTTGCAGCCGAAGATGACTTTCCATCCCCTACGTGCATGCGGACCACAGTTGATGTGGTGAACGCGCTGCGTACGTTCCTTTCAGGCTTAGCAAGGATGATATAGACCTTGGGCACAAACATACAGCCAAGGGCCACCGTGGCACTCAGACTCACTGAGAAACACATGGTGATAATCTTGTAGTTGCTTCCAAAATATATTGGCACAAAAGCCAGCCAAATGATGCAGGTGGTATACATTGTAAAGGCAATATACTTTGCTTCGTTGAAATTAGCTGGGACATTTCTTGTCTTAAATGCATAAAAGGTGCAACTCAAAATTAATAATCCATTATATCCAAGGGGAGTTACAACACCCAAGTTGGTGGTGTTACAAATCAGGTAGACCTCTCGGATGCTTGGGTAATCATGCATTATATCAGGTGGCTCCATTATAAAGAGGGCAACAATTATGCCTAATTGTATACATATCAAAATAAATGCAATAACCAGTTGGGCACAGGCACTCATGAACCTAGGTTTCTTTGTACAAATTTTCTTCTTGCTGCCAGCCAGGATTCTTGCAATGCGGTTGGTCTTAGTTACTAGAGCAGAATAACTCATAGCTGGGGAGAGACCTATGCCAATTCGTTGAAGATAACAGTAAATCTGTTGAGGTTTTGCGATGAGACAGAAAGTGCACAAGTAACCCAAGCAGATGCCAGCTAGAATGATATAGCAAAGTTCTCGGCTGGATGACTTGACCACTGGAGTATCACGGTACATTATGAATATAGCTGTAACAAACAAGGTGGCCAGCAGACCCAGGCATGCAAAAACAACTGCTGCAATTGGTTCAGGATCACCCCATCTGAGATACTGGACTGGGATGAGGTCACAACCTACAGAAAAGAAAAAGAAAAGAAAAAAAAAAGAAGGTAAATTGAGGTGTGTAGGTCTGAGATTCTTTAATGATAAAGCTACATATTCTTCTGATATTTTTATTCTTTTTCTCGTTCAGGAATTTGCCTTTCTAATAAAAGTAGGCTAAGATTTTGTTGATAATAATGGCAATATTTTTCAGTGATAGCTTATTTCAGTAACAAAGTTTATCTGTTTGAATTCTAACACAGTGATTGAAAAAATGACCAAACTGATTAGGAGAAGTCATAAGATCACAGAATCATAGAATGGTTTGGGTTGGAAGGGACCTTAAATATCATCTAATTGATCTGTCCTGTCCCATGGGCAGGGACACCTCCCTCCAGACCAGGTTGCACAAAGTGCATCCAGCCTGGCCTTGAGCACTTCCAGGGATGGGACATCCACAGCTTCTCTGGGCAACCTGTGCCTCGCCATCCTCGTAAAATTTCTTCTTCATATCTAATCTAAATCTACCCTCTTTTAGTTTAAAGCCATTACCCCTTGTCCTATCACTACACTCCCTGACAAAGAGTCCCTCCCCAGCTTTCCTGTAGGCCCACTTTAGGCACTGGAAGGCTGCAAAGAGGTCTCCCCAGAGCCTTCTCTTCTCCAGGCTGAACAACACCAACTTCCTCAGCCCGTCTTCATAAGAGAGGCTCCAGTCCTCTCATCATCCTTATGGCCCTCCTCTGGACTTGCTCTAATACTTCCATGTCCTTCTTGTGCTGGGGGCCCAGAGCTGAACCCAGGGCTCCAGGTGGGATCTCACAAAAACAGAGCAGAGGGGGACAATCCACGTCTCTCCAATTTAGAGAGAAGGATATCATGGGGGAGAGTGTCAAATATTTTGCACAAGTTCAGGTAGATTATGTCAGTTGCTCTTCCCTTATCCACCAATGCTTTAACCCCACCACAGAATTCCACCAGATTTGTCAGGCATGATCTGCCCTTAGTGAATCCATGTTGGCTGTCACTGACCGCCTTCTTTTTTTCCATGTGCCTTAGCAGAGTTTCCAGGAGAATCTACACCCTGATTTTGCCAGGCACAGAGGTGAGACTGACTGGCCTGTAGTTCCCTGGGTCTTCCTTTTTCCCCTTTTTAAAAATGGCATGACTTCCAGTCAGTGAGAAGTGCATTGGACTGCCACATATCTGAAATATGACAGACAGTGGCTTAGCAACTACATTCATCAGTTCTCTCAGGACCCATGAATGTATCTCATAAGGTCCCATGGACTTGTTCATGTTCAGGTTCTTTAGAAGGTCTCAAACGTGATCTTCTCTTACAGTGGGATGTTCATCATTCTTCCAGTACCTGTCTTTGCCTTCTGCGATTTGGCTATGTGGCTAGAGCGCTTACTGGTGAAGACTGAGGTTAAAGTCACCTCAGCCTTCTTCATATCCCAGGTAGCCAGTGTCCTTCTGGAGAGGGCCCACAATTTCCACAGTCTTCCTTTTATCACCAGTAGGTACATACCTACAGAAGCCATCTAGAGATGTTTAAGCCTGGAGAAGTCATCTCTAATCACAGTGGAATTTTCCCTTTAAATTATTTTAAATATAGTAATTTATGAACAAACTTCAATATCAGATTTCATTTCTTTGATGTAAAATGTTTCAGAATTGTCTGTATACTATATACCCTTTAAGAATCAGACATCAATCATATTAATTATAACATATTCTAACTGTGAATTATATTGGTGCTTGTTTAATGATTATGCAGAGATTCTACTTGTCAAGAAAAAGAGAGTATTTCCTTCTCAGATATGATACCTTTTCCCCAGCCAACCTTTTCTTGGATTAAAAATGCAGATGATACGTAATTTGGGATGTCCCACCATGCTCATTTCTTTACGTGTCGTTCATGTTTTTGAGACTTTTGAGGAATTAGTTCCCTCATATAACTCATGAAATTAAACTGATTTTAGAGTCAAAGTTGAACTAAAACTTGCAATGATTTCTAAGGACATTTATTTTTTAGTTTATGCACAGCTTTTAACAAGTCATTCTTTGTGCATATCATAGGCAACAAGCTTTTCATTCTGCAGTGCACATATCAATGGACAGCAATAAAAACTCGCAGAATATTTGTTGTTGATCACCCTCCTCTGCCTCTCCTTTTCTTTTGCACTGTAAAGCCTGTATGGCTCTGGAAGCCAAAAGGAATAAGGAGAGGACCTTGCTGCTGTGGGATGCAACTTCCTGATGATAGTAGACACATGGGTACTACCAGCCAGGGCGGGACTGATGGAAGAAGATGCTGGAGAGAAGGAAATGCAACTAAAAGCTTTCATTTTCCCCTATACTTGTATTTAGTTTGACTAACCTTGATTGCAAATTATAAATGACTTTACAATTTAGGACTTAAACAATCAGATTGCTTGCTGTTGGCTGGGTTAGACAGAAAGAGGTCTCAGGGTGGATGGTGGTAAGGGACTTTTTCCCCATGGGGAAGCAGTGCTGGGCACTCACCTGTCTATTCTCAGCAGTGAGCGTACTCTGGACGTAAACCAGTCCAAATTAATTAGGGAGTATGGGACCTCTATATCTTGCTGATCAGGAGTAAATGTAGGCATCATTTTTTGGGGGGATTTTCTACATGACAGAAGTCTAGTCCTTGCCCTTTCTTTTCAGTGGAGCTTAAAGTATTTTCAAGGCTGTAACTGATATTCTTAATGGTAAAAATATTTCCATGAAAATGATATTAATTAATATTACAATTAGATCTTCTGTCATTTCATTATTTCCATATTCTATATTTCTATATAATTAAGGTTATAAAAAATATAAGCAACCAAAATATACTGGTATAATCAATAGATTTTGTGGCAACAGCACAAGGCAAATAATTCTGTACTCCTGCAGAAACATCTAGAGAATTGAGGTAACTAAATCTTTGACATTACTGCAGTTAAAGGATACACATTTGCAGTCAATCCAGAGTAACAAAATTTTGCTCTTAGTTACTGAAAGCAGATTAATTTGCCATTTGTATTTTAACTGCTTTGGTGTGAAAAGCTTTCTGTTGCAATAATAAAGTTATTTCTATGTCTTAATGTAACAAAGACATTTAGATTTTCCTGAAACACTCCCATGAGCATTCATTGAAAATACCTGTTTGACTCCTTTTGGTTTTAAAGGGTTTACTTATATAGAGTGAGGGAGACAACAGGGTATTTCATTCTGACCTCATCAAGATTAATGTAGCACAGGAATGGCATCATTAAAATTATTTTATACCAGTGGGAGAAGGGTGAATACCAGAAAGCATACTCTGGTGTGTGAAGACATACCCCATGTGGGTTCTTCCACAAGTTTTATGAATGTGACCTCTAAATCCATTTCCAGATTCACCAAAATTTAATAAATGCTTTGGAGAAACAATTTGTTACTAGCTTCTAATGCTACTATAGAATCTTGGATAGGAAATTTGAAGAGAAAACATTTTTACGTGACAACTGGCCTTTACATGCAGACAATGATATAGAGTCTGACTTTTGCACAGTTTCTAACATTGCAACAGAGGTGAAACATAGCCAAGCATTTCTCAGTGTTTTCAGACTATTTCATGCCTTCCTTGCTTTATTACCCTTTTACATTCTCTTAATAAAATACCTGAGAAAAGAGATGAAAACTTTTTTTTTTTTTTTTCTCTACATCACTTGGTGTATTTAGCAAGGGGAAAAGGGGAATGTTAAACTATGCAATGATTTATTCTTCAGTTAAGATTTAAGAACTGGATATTCTTTATAAAAGAATGACTGGTGTGGTTTTCATATAACAGTTTTGCAGCTAATCATTTCTAACAGCACTTTGCAGAAAGTGGCAACTGGATCAAGTAAAAGACATATGGGAAAACAGCACTGTCACTGTTCAGGTCAGGCTGATGACCAACATAATACCAAGGTAAATGATGAAAAATACTAACAAAAGAGCTCACTAATATCCCCTAAATAAGTGTATACTCAATGGTCATTTGGACAAGATTCTGCTCCACAGCCCAGCTCTTACACTTCATCAACATCTCCAAGCACCTGGAAAGTCTTCTCTCCTTGCTGGCTCATAAACTGCAGGCGGAACAGAGCCAGCAGCCCTGTCTTGTCGTCTGCAGTGTACTAAGGTAATCTTTCACTTCTGGAAAGGCAGTTAGGAGCCAGTCCAATTTGGAGCAGGTGTAGAGCTGTTGTACTCTGTGCTCAGGAGTGTTCTGCTTCTGGGACCAGAGCCCCAGTAAAATTGACATAAAACTATCCCTATGTTTCTCTAGCCAGAGACATAGCCAGTGGGAGCAAGGTACTAGACATCCATGTGAATAGCAAGAGAAGCAGATATAAAATGTCAGAGTCCTATTTGACACACTAGGGAAAGGTTTTCTAAAAGGAGCATAAAAACAAACAAACAAATAAATAAATAACAGATAAGGAAGATTTCCTTGGGTGGGAAAAAAATAAAAAAAAAATAATAAAATAATCTGTTATTCCAGAAGAATATCTAGTTTCTTTAAGGGTCGGCTAAGTTGTGTCATAAATAAGATGAGAGCCCTTGAAGGCTTGACCACCATCATAGGTCTGTTAGTGTCTTCTGCTCTCCCTGTAGAGCTAAACTTATCACTTACTTCTGATCTTTCATATTGCTTTAAAATTAGTTCATCTGGGATAAGAGTTCACAAATGTGAGGCATTGTAGTATTGTCCCCATTTTCTGTGGATTTGGTCATGACACTGTTTTAATTTGTTATTACAGCCTCAACACCTAAGAGATTTTACTGTGTCTTCACCATCCATAAACCTGTATTATTTTAGCACTGAAAATAACTTTAGTAGTAGGCAATATAAAATATATAATTAAACTAGTTCTAAAGGTAAGCATCACAGACTAAGGTTTGTGAATAGGATACATCCTGCAAAGTGAAAGGAATTCAGTGAAATCCCTTAAATCAATGTTATGAACTAAAGTTTACTGACTCTGCACATGGAGAGGAAAAATGAGCAGCAAATCCTGCTGTTTTGTATATTTTTCAGTGGTTTAAAGCATCCTGGACAGTGAGTTAAACACCTTAACATAATACTTGTTTTTTTTCCTTGCTTTTCACAGATTCTTTCATGAATATTAGGAGTTTAAATGTAGTGTAAAAGATTCTCCACATAGGGCTGGCTTAGCATACATTATTTAAAGTGTATTGATGCCATGCTATGCTGAGAGGGGACATTTTTAACATTTCATTACTAACTTCTGGTGGCTTTAGCTTTAGTAATTTGAAATATTAAAATCAATAGCTGTTTGTCTTGTTCTGGTGGGACTTCTCATAGTTGCTAAAACAGGAGAGCATGTAAAGGTGACCAAGTGTTGGCTAGGACCTGCTGCAGGTCCTAGGCTGGCACATGTACTGAAACTATCCATGGGTTTGTGTGGTCAGTGGGTGAGGCTGAGAACTGAGCACGTGTCTCTTCTGCATCCTCAGCAGAGTAGAAGCTGGGACCTGTCACATCCTAAACTACAACAGCTGGGGCCTCTGCATCTCAGGTTTATTTTCAAGCAAGTCAACTATAATGATTTAGCTCTGCATTCTAGCAAAAGGCAAGGCCATGAATAGTTAAAGTTTCTCTGCTACCACATGAGGAATGATTCCTTAATAACAAATGTGCAGAGTGATTTGAACAACTGATGAATTGCAACAATTTGGTACATCCATATGTTAGCTCTAATGTTTTGATTTAAATTTCACCCCCCAAAAATGCTGTCTTCATGAGTTTTAAATGTTTTGTTCAGAATATGTCATGATCAGCAAACTTTCCATAATGTAAGGAACAATTACAAGTGGATCCTTCTGGCTTTCTTGACAAGTCCCCCTTCATCCAGTCCAGGAACCTCTAAGAGCTGTTCAATAAGCTCAACATTCTTGAACCAGCTCACATTGGCATGAAATGCTGTTTGGCTCATGCTAGATACTTGGAATTTAAATAGGCTAAAATCTAAAATCCTCATCTTACCTGAAACAAGAAACTGAGGGAAGAGAAGTCCACAAACCCAATGACAAGGGAAGTGAGAAAATGACAGACAGAGATCCTGGTCATAATATTGCCACCTGAACACTTAACTCATCCTCATCTGCTTTTTCCCAACAGGCTGACGTGAGAAGGAATTATGGAAATGGCTACATTTCATTTGGAATAAAAAGGAAAAGGACGTGGAAGATCAGGATGAAAATTTGATTTTAACTCTGCTGATGTGTATCTATAATGCTGAAATCAACCTAACTAAACATAGTGTCCTTTCTCTACCCTCTGTCTGAATTATAGCCTTAGTAATTATGATCAAAAGCAGGATCTTAATAATGTTTCAACAAAAAAATCAATGTCAGCACAGGCTAAATTGTGTTCTGCCTTATGCTCACAACTGTCAGACAATTGCTGAAATTACCAATGGTTATAACTTTATTACAAGCTGTGATAGAAGAAAGCCATTTTACAGCAACAAGCAGTTACTTTGGGAAAATATTTCAGGCACGGATATGAATGTTATTTTTCATTCAGGTTCCAGACTTATGAGACATCCAGGCTTCAGACCCCCCCACATCACAGCCCAGATGGGCAGGTTGCAGGAAGAACCAGCCAACCCCTGCAACGATGTGCCATATTTCAATACTGAATATTGCCCCTGCCCTCAGCCCCATGGGCAGTGTGCACCAGGGCTCCTGGAGCTCCTGGAGCTACCTGTTTTCTGCTGATCTCACTGACAGCACAAGCAATGCCTCCAGGATGAGGGAGCCATTCCGTTGCATTTCTCAGTGCAGACCAGTGCAAGTCTAGGCTTGGGAAAGAGCATGCTGTGAACAGGGTACAGAACCAGTGTGTTCAGAGCCCACTGAGATGACTGTGTCACTCAGAGGTGGTGTCATTTTTTCAGTCCTTTCTGTTCAGGGATTGTTTGGATGCTCCAGTTCTTACCTGGCACTTTCAAATAGGAAGCTTGGATAATAATGCTGCTGTCCTGGGCATATTGCATCTTATCAGGTGTAAGAATTTTTAGTGACTATAGCAAAATATATATTTGTGACTGTAATTTAACAACTAATACAATAATTTAACACAATAATTTTTGTGACTATAGCCTTATCCATGAATGTCAAAGAAAACTTTTCAAGAACTGTAAAATACTTCAGCTCCTATGTTGATTTGAATCTAATTAAGAAAATCAAATAACCAGCATATTTGGAGTACACAAGGAGTGAGGAAAATGTCAATACAGCCTGAAGATAATCCAAATGTCACTTAATTAATATCATCTGCTTTCTTTGTTATCCCTGAGGTTACTAGACAAAACTGTTTCTGTTATTGTTGTGTGTTGTCCCTG
This sequence comes from Anser brachyrhynchus, assembly GCF_964034855.1. Taxonomy (NCBI): domain Eukaryota; kingdom Metazoa; phylum Chordata; class Aves; order Anseriformes; family Anatidae; genus Anser; species Anser brachyrhynchus. The sequence goes on along the minus strand of NC_137694.1, from coordinate 203,121,551 downwards.
AATCACAGAAAAAGGGAATAATTGTCTCTTCCCTCCACTCCCAAATTCCCCTTAAAACTGTCATTAAAACAATCACTAGAGATAACTGGAGCAAGATGTTCCTACAGCCATTGACAAAGCTATGGATTACTGGTTTGCTTGTCTGGTCTTCCCAAATTACCCCTTCTGAATGCAGAAAGTCATGTCCTCAAAGTAAGCTGTTTTTCTTGGAGAACCAAAAAGCTGTCCTCATCAGACTACTGAAAAATTCATTGCATTGAGGTTTGGACCAGAGATGTCAAGAAAATCCCTTAATTTACATCTAAATACACCTAGCATTCATTTCTTTTCCTTCTGCTCTGAAAGTAACACCATGAAGTACTATGAGGAAGAGTGGAGAAGTGGGTATATAATTCTGGACGTCAAACCATGAGTTTCTCCTGCTATAATTGAATATGCCTCAGCCACACTAGTTAACTCCTGTGTGAAGTAGGGACTCCTGTCACGTATGGGTGTTTTTAACACAATGCATGAGGAAGAAAGGGAACTACAGTAGATCGAAAAATACGTCTTGACACTAAGGCAGGAGGAAGAAATGGACTTGGATTTCATTTTGAGATGGTATATGTAGACTGGGGAGAAAAGGAAAAAAGAATTATTAAGTCTGTGTTCAAGGCAGAGCCTGCTCCCTGGGGAATGTTTTGTGCACAAGGGATGAGAAAAACATTTAAGAGGAAATAAAATATTGGCAGCTAAACATTGTCTTTCTAGTCTCAGCTTCTCTTCTAGATGGAGATATTTTCCAGTAACTGATTTAATCAAGAAAAACTCTTCCTCCCACTTGTCTTTCCCTTTGGACTTGCTAAGCCTTATTGTACTTGAGATCTCACAGCTCTTTTTCTGTTCTGAGAATAACTTTGTTTTCCTACACATATTGCATCCTTTCTGTCTTCTCGCCTCCTGCATCTGAATTCTGATATTCCACAGGTGGCTGAAAAAACAACACTAAACTCTGTTCCTTTCTGTGTTCAACATCCTAGCCATTACATGTTTTATATATTGATGTTTGTGGCACAAAAGTGATGCTGGCCATTGAGCACAAGAAAGATGAAGTAATGTTTTGTTGTGTGAGCCAAGAAAGCATTCCAAAAATGTTTTTATTTAAGTTTAGATCTCTGGCAGACAATGAGGTGTTGTGCCACATTGAAAGCCTTCTCAGTTGCATGGATGATATATTTACTGGAGATGCAAAACCAGGACTCTCATATGAAAGTGACAGTGCAAGGAAGACTTACTCCAATGAGCTTTTTATGTGTAGCCTTGTGGAGCTAACCTTATCTAAGATATGGCTTTATTTGGCAGCAAAGAGGCATAGACTGCTGCAGTATCAGATGTAGGGACATTTCAAGGAGACTGGTGTATGCTTTGTAAAAATAACAGGAAATTTCCTAACTAGAATACAAAATACACCTCCCTCTCCTCACTTTTAATTCACATGTATTACTAAATTTTATGCTGTAAACAAGGTTAGACTGAGAGACAGTTTCTTTACAAGCTGCAAAAGTTGGGGCTATAAATATGATCATAAAAATATACAGCTCAATATATTGTATGGATAAACTGGGAATAGAATTTTTAAAATCTGTTTTTGATACAAGGCTAAATAAGACCAGATCCAGCCATAATGTGAATAGTAATTTAGATGGGAACTACAGAGCCATGAAGCTATGATGATGGGTGTCCTGTTACCAGGAATGCAAACAGCAGTACTTGTGGAAGCCTAGCGGGGTTCAGTGTCCAAATACTGTCTGCTGAATTTGTTCCTGGCTGAAGAGCAAGGGCTAGATCTGCTGAGGAGCATTGCTTGGCACTGATGTCCAGGAGGTTGTTTTATGTGTGCATATCAGCTTTGGTCCCTGTAAAGGCATAAAATGCATGTCTAAAGCCAGATGAATGGTTTTCAAAATGTAGCAGCACATGTATTATATGAAGCAGTTGGCTTGACTAAAGATATCTACTTTCCTTTAAAATAATCAGAGCTAGGTAGAAAACTGTTGATTCATCCCACAGGGACTTTCAAAGTGCCACCCTCTCCTGCTCTTCCATCCTGAGGGCAAAGTAACATCTTCAAAAGATAAATCCTCCCACAAGCCTAGACTAATGCCTTGGCTGAGGCCAAGACCTGAGTGCCCTAGGGAACCAGGAGAAAGCATTGAACCCCAAGGCTACCCTGGTGGCTGTTCTCTTCACTTTGTCTTATGCACAGTTCATAAATGCTAATTACCCCAAATTCTCTGAATCAACGGGCAGTTCCCATCACCCATGTTTCAGAACTGGACCCTCTGCCGATCAGATAAAGCACTTAGAGCTTTCCCTCCTAACCTAGTTAGCAGCTGCTGATCCAGTTGATCTACTTTGGGTAAAAATTCAGGTGCTCATTGAAACAAAGATGTGATAGGGGATCTGCCACATGTCAGACAAGAGCCCTGGTGTTTGAAGAGTTGACTGTTTGCAATAGTTGACCTTCATAAATTGACCAGGCTTGACCAGGCCTGGTCCCTGCAATGATGAGTCTTGGATTCTGATGGATGGCCTAGCTAGAATGTGAACCTGAGCTTATACCATGCCCTGTGTAGTCTGCACTGGGAGAAAGGGTCACATGGGTCAGTGCTCTTTTTCTTCTTTTTACCATTCCCATGACATAAGAAAGCTTTCCCTGATGTGAGAGGGATTATCTGTGTGATTGCCAAGGGCTCAGGAAGGCAGGGCTTTGGGAGCAGGGCTGGAGGAGAGCTTACAAATCTATTTTATTGATATTTCACTTTTCTTACTTCAAGATTGTTTCTCAAAGGAAGTTTCATATTTGAAATTTTCTGATAAATCCCCTATCAGTTTCATGACTAAATGATATTTTTGCAGTAATTAGGTATCCTAGCTTGTATTACCACAATGTAATATTCCATACCAGGGAATTATTTTAATTAACTTCATTGATAAAAATCTATCTATAGGCCAAACCTTGCTTGACTTTCTTTCACTTACATAAATTCATCCAGCACTGTTTTTCCTTTTGTCTTCCTTCTCTTTCGTCTCATTTATTTCTTCCCTCTTCCATAGAAATAAGTAAACTGAGTCTGTGAGCTTCTCTGGAAAAAGCCTGTCTCTTCTCCCTTTGTACAGTCTGTCACAATGAAAACTTGATCCCTGAACAGCATTTTGAAGTGTCTGTGTGCTCTAAGTGTCTGCATACTCAAATTCTGTTTTCTAATTATAAAGAAGAAGGACTGTGGGATACAAGTGTTACAGCGATTTTGCCTCTGACGTAAGCAAACTGGCATTCTGCAAGAGCATAGAGATCTACACCATGGAAAGGAGAACATGAATATTATATTTTAGCAGACTCCATGGTGAACAAAGGACTGTTGCAAACCTAAGTCTGTTTGGAGCACTCATGCTGACAGAAGCAGTAACTGCAACTACTAGTTCAGAGTAGAAAGGAGATATTACACACCTCTTTTGTGCCTGCTTGGGAAGAAAATAAAACCATCTAAAATCTGACCTCCCTTAATAACTTTTCCAATGATGACTCATTTTTTCTACCTGTTTGATGAAGCTCATGATCTCATGCCCTGTTTGGTGTTAGGACAGCTTTGAATTCAAAACCAGGATTAGATTTTTTATTTCTAGATCCAGTAATTCATGTCTTTAGAGAGCAGCTCAATTAAATGAAAGACTCCTGGATCTTGAGGCAAGATGACAAATACCAGTCTTAATTCAAATTTCAGTTTTATCCCTTGGTTCAATCTGATTGAAACAGTCCTTATACTCACATATATGGCTTTTGTTTCTTCAGCTTAACAGATGAACATTTTAATTGACAACATAAGCACACCCATAACCTATTTACCTGTAAGTTCATCGTTGGGCCAGGAGCCGAGCTGGCAGGCTTTGCATGTGTATTCATCAAAGACATATTCATTCTCTTTACAAGGGGTGCAGGTCCAACAGCAACTGACTTCTCCTTTACGGATCACCTGAGACAAAAATCAACATTTGGTTTAGCAACACAAATATACATTCGTGCTACCCCTGTTGCTACCCCTGATTTCTTTATTTTATTTTATTTTATTTTTTTTGAGATTTTTTTTAAATTTTATTTTAAAGATAACTCCTTTTCATGATATGCTTGCTTATCCAAAACCATGACCCAAGTTCTCAGTTTTCACACCATGTACGTACCAGTAGAAAAAAAACATCAACTGAACAAAAGTATAGATGGGGTTACAGAACCACAACCTGTGATTTTTCCCTCTCTTTGAAGAAAATTAGTAAAATTCAAAATTTCGTAGATGTCAATGTGCAAACAGAAACCAATGCATGATACTCAAGACATATAACTCACTCCATTGTGGTCAATACAGGGAATCATGTCAGCAACATTATTTAACAGAATCACAGAATCGTTGAGGTTGGAAGGGCTCTCTGGAGGCTATCTGGTCCAACTTGTCCTGCTCAGGCAGGTATACCCAGAGCAGGTGGCCCAGGACTTCAAAAGCCCATGGGGTTTTCCAAGGCGGGAGACTCCACAACCTCTCTGGACAATCTGTGCCAGTGCTCTGTCACCCCCACAGAACACAAATGCTTCCTTATGTCTTGTGTTCTTGTCTGTACCCATTGCCTCTTGTCCTGCCACTGGGCACCACTGAGAAGAACTTGAGCGTTCATTACCCAAAGATTTTTGGGTGGTTATTTTTCATCCAGTTGTGAGTAATTTGCTAAAACAGATTTTTTCCAAACATCAAACTGAGCATCCTCTTCCAGAATCATTTAGATTACTGCATTTCTAATTAACATTTAGGAGTGAGAATGTTATCTTCATCCATTTTAACATCTGACCTGATTTCTCGTTTTATAATTTGCTACCAAATGATATTGCATACTCATGATTGAGATGCAGATTTTTCAAGATCCTTATTTATCATCTCTGGGCATTGAAAACATCTGTGCTTCTTGTCAATATGTCTTTCTTTTGAAAAAAAAATTATTCCCAGTCTCTCTGTTCTTTCCAAACAATTTATAAACAAATAGTTCCAATTATAGCATAAGAAGTAGGTTGACTTACATTTTTTGGCTGTTTTTTTAATGATTAATTTAGAAGGGGACTTCAAAACCAAATGTCTTTTTATAACAATTTCAATATATGAAATACAAAGGAGTGTAACCAAAAAGGACTGTATTGCTCATATTGCTTTTTACAATGCAGCAGTGAAAAAACGTTTAATTTGCATCTTTTCATCAGCAACATGAGGACTTGAAAACTACAATTTGGGGTTTTGGTTTTAAAATTGTAGAGCATGAAAAGAGGTAAAAATCACCTGAACTTGGAGAAAAGCAGCAAGAGCATAAATGATTTGTTCTATAAGGGTTTAGACTACAGCTACTTGCAAAGCAGCATATTGATCCTCCAGAAAAATTCACATCTTTGGATTTGTTCTAGATCAAAATGAAAGAAAAAGCCAAAAACGTGATTTTTTAAAATATATTGTGTTCAGGAAAATAAATTTTCAGAAAACTTGTACTAATTTTTAGACATATTTTGGTAAATGATGCATTATAAAAATCATCATTTTACACCGTCTGATACACTCAAGAAAGTGAAATGTCAAAATAGAAACCATATGGTATTATTAAAACAATTTAATCAAAACAATTCATTTACAGTTTTCTATTAAACTTTTCAACAAACCAACTTCTTCTTAAATTTCTTCTAAAAGACTTAGAATTTGACAAATCTGACAGAAAACTAGTACACTGAGTATTTTTTTCCCAGCACTAACTGTAATTATGTATCTTTCTCTAGGAATCGAAAAAATTGTTCTCAACCACTCAGAATCACGTCAGATATTTTGTATATAATCATTTAGCCAACTACTTCTTCATCCTTTTATTGGTCATTTCTTGAACATTTTTGTGTGAACACTTTTAACAATAAAGCAATCTATTCTGTCCCTTAAGAAAAATAAAAAAAAAATAAAAAAAAATTTCACCCTCTTCTTCTCATTGTCTAATTCTTTGAACCTGTACTTATTCAAATAATTGTATGTCTTTGCATTATTTCAAATGTATAGAGTTAGGTTGTGTTTGGATGTTATCCTGTCTTGCAGGTGGATATACCAAATACTGCTGAGTAATAGCATATTATTACACGAAACTTTCAAATTCCTCCATAATAACTCTGTCCCACAAGATTCTGTAAGAAAACCACCATGGAGTTACTCAAGGTCATGCTTTCCCCACCATCTGTGAAGGCCATAAAGATAAAGGACTGTAACATAAACTTTGAGATTTATAGTCAACAGCCTAAAGCAGAGAATAAAGAAAACTTCAGATACCGGACTTCAAGTATATGTACAAGTGTGTGATGAACTGCCTTGACAGAGAAGAATCCTCCTGGGAGTTTCCTTGAAAGCACAAGCAGAAGGTGGAAGGAATCTTAATGAAGGTTAATAAAGACACTTCCCATCAACTGAGCTGTGGAAACATTGTAAAGGATCTCAGAGCCACCCTGTTCTGAAATAATATCTGTTTGTCCATACCTATCCTCTCAAATATGTCTTTGTAGCTGGAGCAGGCTAGCATGCTGTAAAATTATGATTAATTACTGTGGGTGTAATTCATCCAACTTTCCTTTATGTGTCTGCTGAAAGTGTGTTCTTATCTGAACCAACTGTCCCAGCTGGACAGTGAAAAGAAACAAGTGCTTCTATATCAAGATTCATCTTATCTATTTTTAAATCCTAACTGAGAATGAGAGGACTCCTGATCTTGAAAAATCTACGTATTTCCGCTGACTATAAAGAAAGTTTGAAAATCTCATATAACTTTACATGCATGCACTGGAGACACATGCATTTAATCTGACGAAACTCGTTTACTGACTGCCAAAGACCAGCTAGTGAATAAATCATGGTAACTGTCCTAAAACTGTACAAGACTGAGAAGAGTTTCACCCTCTGTGTTGCAGAGCATGGTCAGCCTCCCATCAGCCCCTGCTCATCTTCCAGTGAAATGTCAGAAATTAAAATTGCCTTCCCCCCCCCACCCCCCCACCCCCCAATCTTAGCCACACTGTTGTCCCTACTCATCCCTTCAGTCCATGAATTTTCTTGTAAATGTCTGCAAGGTAAGCCAAGGACTTGCAGCATTTTTAGATTATTAGTGTCACGGGACGCTCAAGAATAACAGAGTACCATTAATATATGACAGATTTGTGCACCCCCACTCCTTACACCAACAAGGAAAGTGAGAAAGGAAAAATCTAAAACCTAAGGAAGAAAGGAAATGATAAAACAAGTATGATTTAAAAAAAATAAAAAAATAAAAGTTAGTTACTAAAATTTACTTACTTTTACTGAAGTTCTAAGTAGCAGTAGTTACTGATGTTCTCTGAAGATACCACAGATGTAAGGTCTGAGTAATAATGTCCCAGTTTAGGTGCCTAAGTCTAGCACTGAATTAGTAGCAATTATTATTTATGAATTACCTGCAATTGTACTGACAAATCCCAGTCAGGGATTTGCACTCTGATGAATCAGATATCAATAAAATACGAAACAAAATAAAAGAAAATAAAACAAGCAAAAAAGCAAAACCTGTTCTAAAGCATTTGGAATAAAAGTGTAAAAAAGGTAACAGTTCATAGATGTAGGAGTACAAGAAAATAGCAATTCATGAAAACAGTGAGATGACTATGATCCGAGTAAGAACTATATACATAAGTTTGTACACTTTAATTAAGATAGATGATACTGTCTCCATGCAAGAGTCAGGAAAATCTTGTTTTCAAATTTCATGGCTATGTATACAACTGAAATAAATGGAGAAAATATTTACCTTTATCTGGCCTTTTTCACAGGGTTCACTGCACACAGATCTGATGATATTATTTTTCTCTGACCATATTTCATCATCATCCATTTTCAGCTCACCATTGTCCCAGCTGCCAACATTGATATAATCAAAGTAGTCTTTGCCCATTTTCTTAAAATTCATGATTTCGTATCTTTGGAAACACAAAGGGAAAATAAGCTGAGTTTAGGAGAGCATCATCTGATCTAGTGAGAGATGTCTCTGCCCATGGCAGGGGTGTTGGATTAGATGTTCTTTTAAAGGTGCGTTCTAACCCAAACCATTCTCTGATTTTATGATCACAAAATGTTTCACGTTAAAGTAACACCATACAGTCAACATCAAGCTCATTAAAAGTAAATGAAAAATTTCCAGCATTATGCTTGCCCTTGAGGTTCTCCCTATATATATATATATATATATATTTCTTTTTTGATTTCACCATCTTTCTTTTCCTTTGCATTTTAATTTGTTTTCTTCTGAGACCCTGAAAATTCACCGAACCCTCAGAGGCTAAATGACTGAGCTCTTTAGACTGTTTATTTTTTTTTAAGGAAAACAATGAAACAAGACAAGATTCACACTCTCTAACTTTAGGCATTGAAATGTACTAAGTAGGGAACCTCAGCTATTCTAGGTCCCTTTTATAGCAGATGCAGAGAAATCTAAACACATGATGGTGATTCCCAATACCAAATGCTCCCCTCTGTCTGCAAGTGCCCATTTAGCTGTTGAGATTAAGCCAGGTAAGTGAGGTAGAAGCAATCTAGACCTGCAGAATGAAAAGACTTCGACTGCATAATGCAATTTGGTGTGACGCCTGGAGAGGTATCAGGCATCATCCATCAGGCACAGACTCCAGGACTCTGGGACTTGCTGGAGTCTTCAGGGAGACCCGACCAAGAGGCACTGCTTCCTTATTTCTTTTTCTTTCACAGCATTGTAGCATCAAATGCTATTATTATCCATTCACACAACCCACTTCACGTTTAATACCTCACGAATAATACCTCAGTGATCAGAACATGTTTAATTCCTCATAGAATACAGTACGGAAGGGAAAGACTATTCGTACCTGAGTTCTAGGCTGCTTCTGGGTAAGACCTTTTCGACCTTTATTAACAGAAGTGTTAACAGTACAGCCAGAGCTGATCCCAGTGTTCAGGCTCACATTTCTCCCTCTCCCTCTTCCTCTTACTTTCTTATTAGCTCCCACAGAGTCCTAAAGAAAGTCTGTGGAGCAGCCTAGGATTCCCCAGCCTCCTACTACCATGCTGAACACCAGGCTACCTTTCTGCCGTACAGGTCAGTTCTTTTGGCACTTATTTGTAATTCATGCTTAGACAGTTGGGCAGTTCCTGAAGTAATGACGTTATCTGTTCTTTACTTCCTTTTCAGTGAATTTTGCAGTAATCACACTAAGCAACATTATATTCACTGATGAAAAATAAACAAACAATATAGACAGAAAATGAATATGAATGTCATCATAGGCCTATAAAACCTGGCTGAATCATAAGCGAGGAGCCTATGTTTTCCTGGCAGCAGGCAAAAAAATTAGTCCCCAGGAGAAAGCGTATTGACTGAGCTGGATTAAGAGTGATATTGTCAGAGCACACATTATGAAGCCCAATGTAAAGATAATGAAAAGAACCAACCCATTAAATCATACAGACTCTTAAATAAGATACTGAAGGATCTTTTATAAGTTTTGAGGTAACTGTTTTGAGGCTGGCAAGCAGTAATCATGCTATAACATCAATATTTTTCCGAGGCTGACATAGTGCATATATATAGTAAAACTCTTCTGAGTAAAACTCTTCTTCTTCTCTATCCATGGATCTTAGAATGCTTTAAACAAAGAGATAAAGTCTAACTGCCTCAGTGGAGAAACTATGTGAGGGAGTCAATGCAAGCAACCTGTGAAAGAAAATGGCAGTGGAGCCTGACTGAATGAGCGATATGTCGTTACCCATATCATGAGAGTTTTGAATCTTTCCAAAACAAGAGGAAATGAAAGATAACATAGCTAGGAAGAAAAAAATATGATTATCCTAGATTTAGAGTATTTTACTTTCCATCCTGTACAAAGAAGTGCCCACAGCCTTGAGACTCAGCTACCTTGTGAAAGTTAGAGAAGTGAATACCAGGCTGACACAAACTAATTTATTTCAGATAATGCATACACAAACCCAAATAAACAAGTTGATTTTATACGTTTAAAAAACTTTTTTTTTTTTTTTCTGAGGTTCACAGACACAGTTTGTTCAAGGATAAACAGACTAACTCAAAAGTTAGCCCAAAATCCCTTGTGGGGTCTTTATTCAGCATTGTCAGGACATCAAAACACTCCTCTGAGGGTTGTTTTGTTAAAGCTGTCAATTCAGAGTTTTATGGGCAGATGAACAAAAGTACTGCCAATGCTCATCAGACCACAGGAACTAAAATAATTATCCCTCCACTAGCTGCAAAGTAGTTCCATGCATACATCCCAGGGGGAATACTGGAAAGAAACCTGACAAATTAAATAAACCTATTGCCTCAGTGTGTAGTGTCTCTCACAAGACCTCTGAGGAGAACAGTGCCGGTGGACTGATAGTAATAGCCAGACTCAGGAAGTCCATTTCTACAGTGGAAGTTCATGAATCACTGGTTCCCTGGAGCTTTCTTGAGTTACCGCAGGGACAGTTTATCACTTTAGGACAGGAGAGACCAGATGGTGCAATAACACATTTCCAGCAGTGCCCTAATCGCAGTGCAAAACACTTGTTTCAAATCAGAAGTGCCACGAAGTTGCTGAGAATCCCTATCCTGTTGGTAGCAAAACCAAAATATTAACATCTTGTTTTTCTTGTTTTTTCTTGCCTTTTCAATTTTTTCTTTGGAATTTCCGTAGTAGTTACATGTAGTTGTTATTTCCCCAAGAAATCATAGATGTTGCTTTTTTTTTGTTATTATTTTTTTTCCCATGCCTTCTGTCCCTCCTAAAGCAATCTCTCCACCAGACTATCTATCTGTTTAAGCTCAGCATAGAGATAAAAGATTTTGGAATAGGGCCAGGACTGGAAGCATCTTGTGAGATTAATCATCTGATGTATAGTATCAAAACCCTTTTGCTATAAATTGAAATCCCAAGCTATCTAGGTCAGAAAGGCCTTTTATGTAGTGTTTCCCTGCTTAACACTAGCACCACAGTACAGCTGCGAGGATTTAAATTTCTGTTTAACAAAGTGAAGATGCAGATATCAACAAAAGTGAACAGGGTACATGAGTCATTCCAGTACAACTGCACCCTCTCCCAGCTGTTGCACATAGTATTTGACAGTGCTCAAATGACTAGAAACTACTAAAACCTGGGAATTAAAGATGGTGTTTACTACAAACCCTTCTTAAACACTAAACAGTAAATTTTTACTCAGTGTTGGCTAATTTAAGCACATAGTCTGGATTTAATCACATGACAATTTTAGGAGAAGAGGGAACAAAGACCCACGTTTCTAAAATGACCAAGTTCTGAGTACATTTTTCCCCTCACACATTTAATTAGTTTGAGTAGACAGAGCACTACTGTATCTCACACACGGAGGACCCATGCTCTACAGTGAAACACTGATGCTCTACAGTGCCTTGAGCAAATAACTATACACAATATAATTCCTTCATCTTGTTCCTTAGAATTTAATATTGAATATAAAGAGACAAAAGACATTCAGTTAAATTCCTTGCAACAAATGGAATTAAAGCGTTATTGTTATGCATGCCTACATGAGGAAAAGGTAACGATAAAGGTCTCTGAAAAATGTAGATGTTGTCTTTGGTCTATGTCATTTGTTTGCTGAAGTCTTCAGTCTTTCTGCAAGAAATGAGTGAAAAAGGGATAGAAATAAGGTAGGATGCAATCCACTGCATCCAAACATCACTAAATTCAAATGGGAATCTTTTAAGAAAAGTCTTTTTAAAATATTATATCAGAAAAATCCAGACTGAGCACTTTTCTTCAGAATTCAGCTATTTGTAAAAATAGAAATGTTTAATGGAAGACAGCCTTGCTCACCAAAACAGTGCTGAAAATAAATTTCCATCCAAATTTTTCCTGGATTTCTGCCAGTTTGTGTTTGAGTTCTCCTGCCAGCTCATGGTGCAGTTCCTTAGAGTCTGAGTATGAAGATTTCTGAAATATGTGTCTCCAGAGAACTGGTTAAAGCAGACTGTTTTGTAGGTGGCTGGCCTGCTGTCTTTTGGGGAAAATGCTGACATTACAGTTTTTCAAATAAAATGAGAAAAAAAAATCTGAAATTGCAGAAAACTTTTGAAATATTGCAATATTGTGACCAATAGAATTTCTTTTTCCTGCCCAACATTACACTGGAATTAATGATTTTGTCTTAATTCACATTACTGGGAGAATACAGAATTGAAATAATGAATACACAGGATAAACAGTTTTCCTGCTAGTCATCTGTTTACGTAGCGTCAGCACATAGATATTTAAAAATTTCCCAATAATGCAGACAGAAAGGGCTGCTTCAGTCAAACTGGAATAAATGTAGTGAATGAGGCAGGAATCAATCCACTGAACTGTAAGGATAAATAAATATACTTTGAATGCTATCATACTTGCTGTTCATCTTCTGACAGTTCAGTAGGCAGAAACCTAGGAAAAAAATCTCATTACTATTCTGAATATGTACTTCTATATGGACACTGCATGTATGTCATAAACAAACAAACAAACAAAACTCTCAGATATTTAAATTATCAACAAAATGAGCTTTGTTTAAATTCAGTTTAGTTTAATGAGGAGCAGCTGAGGTCACTGGGCCTGTTCAGCCTGGAGAAGAGGAGGCTGAGGGGGGACCTCATCGCAGACTACAACTTCCTCACGAGGGGGAGTGGAGAGGCAGGCGACCTATTCTCTGTTATCACCAGTGACAGGACCCGTGGGAACAGTGTTAAGCTGAGGCAGGGGAAGTTTAGGCTAGACATCAGGAAGAGGTTCTTCACCGAAAGGGTGGTTGCACACTGGAACAGGCTCCCCAGTGAAGCAGTCACTGCACCAAGCCTGTCTGAATTTAAGAAGAGATTGGACTGTGCGCTTAGTCACATGGTCTAAACTTTTGGGCAGACCTGTGCGGTGCCAGGAGTTGGACTTGATGATCCTTATGGGTCCCTTCCAACTCGGGATATTCTATGATTCTATGATTCTAGTTTTTAATTATTCAGATGGGAAAAAAATCCCAGATAAATCTATACAATGTGGTTTTTATAGTTTAGATTTCTTAATAAAGAAACTATATCCAGGTGATTATTCAAATAATGACTGCTTACCTCTTGAACACATGGTTTTAAATACTCAAAGAGGAAGAGGGTAATGCTATGATGGACGTCATGGTATATGAAAATAAAATTGAAAGTCTCGTGGTTTATTGTTCACATGGGAAGACTGTGTACCTGAAAACTCTTCTCCAACCCTAATTTAGATATCATTAAAATTACTCATTAATGAAAAGAGTTATTTTGGAAAAATAAGCTCAGAAAGTATGAAAATATGAGAAATAAAGTGTAAGATCTTAGTTCTGATGTCGTGTGAATGCATCTACTTTGTACAGTTAGCATGTCTGGTATTTAAGTAGTTTGACGGATGTTAACATTACCTCCCTGGCGAGTCGCCATTCTCATCAAACAAGATCATGTCCCCAGAGACCCCAGTAAAGTTGGTCTTCATGAGGGACTCCAGGAGCTTCCGGCCATCAATGGGCTTCATGGCGTCGCAGAGGCCTACATAGCCCGGACACAGCGACAGCTGCATGTTGTGGAGGCCGTATGCCATTGAGTATATCGCATTGATTACAAAGCCCATCTTGGAGTCCTGAACGTGCTGCGTCCTCAGAGTCATCTGGCCTGTCGGGGAACATCAGAAAGCAGGTGTTTAGTGCACAGGGTTGAAATACAATCAGCTCCTTAGACATCTGTTGATGCTATTCATAGTGGAAAAAGTCTTCTTAAGCAGCTCATAGTGGGTGCTGTTCTCAGTATGTGCACTGACCATGTTTTTTTGTTTGTTTGTTTTTTGTTTGTTTGTTTAAAAAAAAAAAAAGAGGAAAAAAGGAACTAATGAACAGGTTCCCTTTATATGTTTTATTATCCAGCTGATGCCGTTCTTTGTGCAACTCCACAGCGTCTTCAAAGCAACTCCAAAGCGTCTGTCACTAACTATAACATAAACCTTCTGTGATTCCAGGAACTTCTCCCAGACTTCAGAAATCTCTCTAAAGCCTCAGAAATCTTTTTGTGAATACTGGAGGTAGAAATGCTAACATGGGTTATATCCAGTAGTGGCCTTGAAGACAATACTTTTATTTCAGAGATATGGGAACCAATCCTGTGTGAACAAAGTGACTTGGCACAATTTCTTTACTGTATCAAAAGATTGCCACGCTAATAACTCTCCTATCTCTATGTCTTTTGCCCCCCTCCATTTGCAAAGTGAGGATAATGACGCAATGCAGATGAATGCATTAAAATGTCCATGAAGAGTTTGATGATGTGCCTAGTTGATGACTCTTAAGTGAGAGAATTGCTGTCTGCTTAAGACAGAATTGGTAACCATACTTTTTTGGCTTTTAATATATAATGTCTGGATTTCTATTTCCTGCTTAAGCTTCTGTAAGATGTACAATAAAAAATCCTCTCAGCAGCACAGCAGCACCCTGAAGGGTGTTTTTTTTTTTTTTTTTTTAAGTGCAGTGTTATTAATGACTTATTCACCCTGTTGGCAGCACCAGCCCAGATAAGGCAGAGTAGGCTGGAGGTTTTCTGTCTCACATGTCATCAGCAAATCTGCCAGCTGCACTTCAGCCACCAGATCTTTAACACGGGGGTGGGGACAAGAGTCAGAGACAAAACAACTTCATCAATAGTGCTGGGAATTTGTCAGGCACCTGGAAAGATTTGGCTCTGAAGGGAGGACTTGCAAAGAGCTCTTCAGTGTCTGTTTTAGAATATTTGCTCTTCTTTTATCAGTCGAGCAGCTGTCCCCAGGGAGCCCTGTGTGTGGGCAGCCAGGAGCAAAGGGAATACAAATAACCCTCTCTGTCCACTGTATGAGTTTCCCTCCCAAAGAGTCACTGGCAAGCGGCAGGGATGGAGCTTACACATGCCCATGTGAGCTGCAGGAGCTGCACATGTGAGAAGCAAGATATGTCATGAAAAGATGATGTAAAGACAATTGTTTCTTGAAAGAAATGAAGACTAATATATGGCTTTGTGGGTGGCACACATCTACTGTACCATTATCCACCCCAAAGACAAGCATCTGATCTGATGTCTAGGCACTTTCTGTGGATATGAACAAGGCTCTCCAGCAAGTGCCTGATACCATCATAAAATAGGTGCATCTACATTTTGATGGTGAATAATAACATCACAATGCAGTTCCAACTACTGAAAAAAATTTGGAGTACTGAAAACATCAGGAGTAGTAAGAAAGATTCATTCTTTGTATTGAAAATCATTGCGCAGAGGTCCCTTCTCTCCTTCTACTTCATGCTGGAACTGGCACTCCCAGTTCCAGTTCTAGTCAGCCTCAGGAGCAGTATTAATATTTCAGATAGTTAAGTGATATGAGCTTGAAGCATCTGTAATGGAACTAAAACTTGGAAACAACATGCAGTGTTGCTTGTTTCTTCTGTTCTACCAAGGTATTGCTTTTTCCTAATTAAAAATAATAGGCATAAAAACTGCAACAGTGGAGTACATGTAAAACCCATACTAATTGAAATTAAGTGGAAAATTGAACAAGCACATTACATTGCAATACACAAAACTTGTTTTAACCAATTATTCACCCTCAAAATTAACAGCTCACAAACCATGTAGTTAATTATAGTAGCCCTTAGAATGAATCAGATTTGCATCAGCAATAGTATTTATTATGAAACAATATTTCAGCTGCTTTATTGCATATGATTGTTTAAAATTTAATAACTAAATTTTTACAGTAGCACTCTCCACTGGGCTTTGTGCTTCAATTTTATTGAATTATTATTCTGACTTTCTTTAAACATTGAATCTCATTCAGTTCACCTGATAATTTGTAATGAGGCTGCTTAGCTCTTCGTAGAGGCTGCTAGCAATTGTCAATGGAGTTGTGAGGGAATTAGCTGTTTTAGAGAATTTTAATATACTTCCTGCAGCTGCAGAACATTTTACTGAGATGTTATCTGGCCCATTTTGCTACATAGGGGCATATCCAACCTGCCATGTCTGACTGCCAGCTTACATGACCTCAACACTCTGTAGTTAAGGTGAACATCTCAAAAAATGAGACAATATTTTTTTTCTTTTTAACGTACTGTAATAGAGTCTTCAAAAATGCCAATATTAACAACAGCAGCAATAACAAAAATTAAGTCTGAAAGTGATTTTCAACTCCTGCTTCACAAAGTATTTAAGCATGTCAGACTAGAAGCATATACATAACCCTACTGATATCAGTGATCCTATTAGTGGTTTTAATACAAGTCTGAATACACAAGTTAAGAGCTGGCCTCTCAGCCAGATAAATAAATAAATAAATAAATAAATAAATAAATAAATAAATAAATAAGTCTGACTCTACAGAAAGTACGATTTAGGTAGCCTTAAATGCACTATTCACTTAAGTGTTATTTTCCTCTATCTTCACTGGAACTCAAACATTCTTAAATTTATTGATGAGTGCTATCTTCAGTCAAGAGCCTTTCTTGATGCAGGGTCATCATGAGATTGAGAGGTGGCACTGATGAATTTAATGATGATGACGCTAGTGATGTTCAACAGTATTGACTGCACTGATTAAATTTTTAATCAAGAAAAATGTAAAATTCTAATAGAAGTTGAGGAGTTCCTAAGAATAAGAGGACAGGGAATAAATATCCACCCACTGAAACTCATATGCATGCTCTTAATACCCATAGTAGAATTTTTCGATCACAGTCAAAACAAAATCTATAAAAGATCTTTTTTGCTCTGTCTTGTAAATTCCCATATGAGACAAATTTGTAAAAAAGGAAATTAAAAATTTTTGCATTCCTATGGGCTGTGAAAAGCTAATGTGATGCCACTGAACTTTGGCACGGACAGATAAACAGGCCATATCGAGGTGAATGTTTTAGTTCAGTTCAGGAGTGGGCTTTCAAAGTCAATCTCCAAATCATTTCTGCTCACTGTACTTTGATTTGCATTGAGTGTCACAGTCTCAGAGAAGTGTACTAAATTTCTTTCAAATTAAACTCAACTGAATGAAGTGCTCCAAGAGAGCACCTGATGTACCACAGCTGCAGGTGGGCATTCAAACCATACGACCAGGCTAGTGTCAGTTTGGAGCAAAATTCCCCCAAGCTATGAATCCTGCTTGGCTCCCAGCATTTGAGAACAAACTCAGCACCTCTCCCAGGAGCAGTGCAGAGGCAGCAAGTGCATGGGCCAAGTACAAAGCTGAGCTTTGTAGGTCTCCAGTGGATACCTATTGCAATTTTGACAGGCTGAAGTACCTATTCTGTGGCTAAAGTGTTTTTTTTTTCTTTTTTTGAGATGTAGCTTACCTTCCCATAAATATCATTTGAAATAATATCAAACTATTTATGAGACTATGCTGTACTTGGTGATTATGTCTACAGGATTATAGAAAGTGATCTGTACTGCAGTACATTAAAACCAATAAATATTAACTCTGTGTCATGCTAATTACTGCAGAAATAAAAAAATCTCGCCTCCTGCAATTAGGAGGTACAAGGCAGTGGAAGAATGCAGTGTGAATCAAATCATACTGAACCTTAATGAAGAAACTGGGATAACACTTGTAACACAGAATGACCACATTTGGTGGAATTATCTGAGAAAAAAAAAAAAGAAAAAAAAGAAATCTCAGTGGTTAATGCACATGAGCAGATCTCTGTTTATTCCTTAGTCTTTCTTGCCTGAGACATTTTGGAAATAAATAAGGGCTTATCCTATTACTTTCCAAGCTGTGAGATCATGAGGATTTGGATTCTGGATCCGAAGTCACACAGCCATTTCTGTCTAAAAAATACTACGGAGAAACACCCTGTACCTTCTTTGTCAAATCAGACAACCCACCCATCCTTCAGTTTCCCATCCAATATTTCTTTTCTACTACATTTTATTTGCCATTTTTCCTTAGACTGTATATTCCTCAGGAAGAGGACTACTTTTTATCATATTCTGCCTTTCCTGCGCCTAATGCAATGGGGCTTATTACTGGCTGGAGTTTTTAGGTGCTACTGTACTGTCTCTGAAAAGTAAAATTATCCTTGATTAATTAAAAAAAAATTAAGTAAAAAAAAAATATGTAAAAAAAAATAAATCTATAGATCATTTAGAAATCTCTTGTTATGTAATCAAATCACATACAAGATTCAGGGGAGCCTTTCCAATATGGGTAAATG
This sequence comes from Anser brachyrhynchus, assembly GCF_964034855.1. Classification (NCBI taxonomy): domain Eukaryota; kingdom Metazoa; phylum Chordata; class Aves; order Anseriformes; family Anatidae; genus Anser; species Anser brachyrhynchus. The sequence goes on along the minus strand of NC_137694.1, from coordinate 203,103,216 downwards.
AATTAAACCCCAACTTAAAAATTTGCTGCCTTTGGAATGTGTGGTTAAATATATGTTTTTTTTTCTTCTTTCCCCATGTAAATATGCATTCTGCATTCCTGGACGTATCTGTATCTGTCCCTAGGTTTATCACAGGACTGTGACTTCACCAAAGGTGAAGAGTGGTTTTATGAGTTGTGCACATCCAGAGCATCACAGCCTGCACCTTTTCTGCCCACACTGCTGGGAGAGACCCAGTTTAGGACGCTCCAACAATATCACAACGGAGGATAAATGCAGGGCAATCACACACGGTGCTACTCAGCGAAGGCAAGCTTGGGTGTGAGCACTTCAGAGTTGTTGAGGCACCCTGATAGGGTGAACGTGGGAGCTTGTACAGGGCACTGGGCAGGACTGGCTCCGAAAGCAGCCTCGAACCCCTTCAGCAGAGGTTGCCCAGCACCTTGTCCAGATTTGTTCCTTAAACTTGTCACGTCTCCAAAACGCAAACACGTAGATGACGGAAGAGAAACGTGTTCTTTCACCAAGAAAAGTGAGTCCAGCTGGCAACGGCTCGTGTCTTGGATCCATTTAAAACCAATTAGTGTTCTTATGGGCGCGGAGCCACGAAAGCACTTTAGGGCTCTCGCAGTCCCGCTTCTGCTCCAGCGCGGCCGCCGCACGCCCAAGGCTCCTGCCGGCCTGGCTGCGGCCGCCGGACTGTGGCTCCACCTGCTGGGCACGGCAAAATAAAATAAAATAAACGGCCCTTGCAGGAAATTCTGAAATTTCACAGTTGTTTCCTGTACTTGCAATGCAAGTTTTTGGAAAATATTCATCGAATTCTAGAATCACAGTATGGCTTGGGTTGGAAGGGACCTTAAAGATCATCTAATTCCAACCTCCTTGCCATTATTCTTCAATAAAATTCATCACTGTTCTTTTTTTTTTTCATGTTTGTTTCATGTTTTCATGTTTTCATTTCTCGTCACTTTTTTTTTTTTTTTTTTTTTAACTAACTCTGACTTTTTACTCCCAAGGACGATAAGATACTATTTTGTCTATTCTTCTCTTTGCCAGCTGGTGACAGCTGGAAGCCTCACCAACTTGGGTGCTGAAGACTGCAAAGCTACCATTGTTCAATACGTTTTTCCTGTTCTCTAACTTTTCTAAAGTTGAAAATACTTTGCAGTTAGAAGAATGGAGAAAAGGTAAAAAAAAGAGTGAAAATATTTGAAATTCCCAGAAGCCCTCTTTGTATTTCTTCATACAAGAAGCAAGTGAAACAAATGTGAGATAGATAGAATGTGAGAATATTTTTTTACAACATGCAGAGCAAGTTGCCTTTTTTTTTTTTTTTTTTTGCTATGCAGTGACTTCAAGATTGAAATAAAGGGAAGTGGGTTGTGCTTATTTTTCCTTTAATTTTTTCAATGATCAAAATGTTGTTTATGATAAAGTCTTAGAGAACATCACAGAAGAAACAAGAACTATAACTTACAGTCTCAAACTATCCCATGATGTTTCCTTATGACTAATTTACAAATTAGTTTCCATATATGTCATTAAAGATTTCATTGAATCTTTAGGCAAATTTTGTTTTCAGATACAACAAACATACAGAGATGAATACTAGTTTTGCTAGCAAATATGTCCTACCTCCATTTTCTGCTAGCAGCAGTAGAAGCAGTAGAAGTTCAAGCCCACCAGTGAGACCTTTTTCTTTTAATTTCCCCTTTGCTTTAGTGAATAACTCTAACAAAAATCATTAACATCCTGACCTTTGTAGCCAAGATATGGCAGGGACAGTCTGTTGTCTATTAAGGTTCAGGACTTTTTAGGTCTGCAATGGGTCCATTGTGCTCCTTGGGAACACATCAGATTCTGCCCCTGGAGCTGCAAATTCTGGATTTGCTTGTCATCCCAGAAATACACATCACCTCAGTGAAGAAATGACTGTAGTCTGTGAAATGGAGGAAAGGCTGTATAAGTGAACCAAGGTAAAGCACAGTATTCATACCTAATCAAGTTATCTTTGTTTAAAGAGAAAGAAAAAGACTGAGTTGGAAACGTTTCCAAAATCTGTCATCACAGCTTTTTGTTAATGCAATGTGGAAGAAAAAATAAAACTCAGTTCTCTATTATTTGTAAGGTCACAGGTGTATTTTTTCTGCTAAAAATCAAATGTAACAGTTTACTTATTTTTTCATTTCACTAATTTAATTTCCTACAGGCTCTTTGCTTCATGAACGAATATATTTTTCATTTCTACAGGAAATTTCATCTAGTTTAAATGTCCTTTTCCATTCAAAATGAATACAAAACCTCAAGATTGTATTATATCTTTTCTGAAAAGGAAATTCTGAGAAAAAATAGAGATTTGGCAACGCTGGAAATGTCATTTTGATGTTGAGGCAAAAAAAGCAATACACAGTAACAAACAACACAGCAACACAGACTGAAACAATGTGAAAGCAAATTATAAATTTGAAACAAAACACTTCAGAGTTACTGAAATAACAAAATAGTACTAATAAAAAAAAAGACCCATTTCAACGTTTTTCTGTTAGAGTGTGTGTCATTGAGTCAACATGCTGGTATGGAATGTTTCAGATTTGACGAGCGAATATCTTCTAGTTAAGTCCACTTACCAAATCATAGAACTGTATAATCATTCAGGTTGGAAAATACCTCTCTAAGATCATCTACTCCAACCTCTAACCTAGTACTAACGTCCACCACTAAAAAATGCTACCAAGTTCTACATCTACACCTTTATTGAAGACCTCCAGGGATGGTGACTCAACCACACCCATGGGCAGCCTGTTCCAATGATGCACAATGATGCCCTTTCAGTAAAGAAATTTCTCCTAACGTCCAACCTAAACCTCCACTGGTGCAACTTGGGGACATTTCCCCTCATCCTATCACTCAGTGATTGCAAAATGTTTTTGATCAGCCCAAAATATTTTTTTTTTCACTGTCCAAAAATGCAGAGGGAACTTCCAGAAGATGTTTTTAACATGCTTAGTTGACTTTTGTGTCTTACTTCTTCTTAAGTCTACAAAAGCAAGATGTATTCAGGGCTCTCACAGCTCTGCCTAGAGGTTGACCTGCATCCTTGGGTGCTTGCATACTAGTGAAAGTCTGAGTTCTGTTGTCAAGTTCAGTAACATCAGAGAAAAGGGTAACAGTGATCATAAGTCTCAGAAGAAGGTAAATAAATAGATATCCATTACCTCACACCATTTTCTTAGGAATAATATTATTATTCCACCTTCTACGGAATTCAATTTCTTTGATCATAAATTGCAATGAAATACGACTGCTACAGAAGCAAGAGCACATTAAAAGTGGGTCTAAAACTTTCTGCACTTGCAAACATGCTTGTGTGAAGTATTTGAATCTATGTAGGAAGCTGAATTGTTGTGAGAAGAGAGTGATGGGAATTACTCTAATTCATCCTTCTAATAGGAAACATCTGTAATCTGGATACATCTAATTACAATTTGCATTTATTCTTAAGGCTAAAGAGACATGGTCTACCAGTACAATTGTATTAATATCTTCTAGGTAGTTTTCAGGATTTAGAAAAGCAGTGAGAAAAGGAATGGTAGCATAAAGGATATAACCACAGTTGAATGGTATATCGTCAAAGGATCCTAATGTATGGAAGGAGGAAGGCAGGGATGGATTTTGGAGGAGTTTGTGGAATTCGATAATAGTAAAGGGAAGACTGCAGTTATTCAAGGGTTTTAGTTGCAGGGGTGTTAAAATCAGGTTCAATGTATATATAAAAAAAAAAGTCTTTCAAATAGGTGTAACAGAATACATAGTAGTCATCAGTGCCATACTGCTTCTTTCTCTGAGTGAATCAAAAAATAGTGACATGTCTGTGTGGGCTCCTGGATCAGATTATGTCAGACTTCTGGAAAATTCAGAACTGAATCTATGCCTTGCAGCTAATCCGCCTTTGGGAATTTCTGGACCTGAAACAGCATTACTGTAAAAGTAGTGTTAAACAATATTTGAGCTTCAAATCCGAAATGTTGGCCATAAAGATGAGGCTTGGATCATCTTCCAGCTTGCAAGTGCCCAAACATGATACATCATATATCAAGTAACAAACTAAGTGAGAGACAGGATGCACTCAGGAGAATTAAAATGTCCTTTAATTCACTGTTAAAAAAATACAAATAAATTTTAACTTAATTTGTTTTGATTTGTTTTCACTAGAAATCAAAAGATAAAAGTGTGGGAATGCCACATGTTTGGGGAATATGGGGTTTAAATGTGACACATCCATTGAAATATGGAAAACAAGCCATCCACTCTGACAGGACTTACTTTTTTATCAGCTGGGGTTTGACTAAACCAATTTTGGCATTTGAGTTTAAATTTAACAAACAGATTATTATCCTGTTGCAGTACAAAGACTAGACATTTATGCGTGATTCCTAAATTCTATCTGGAAATACGATAGGGCCATTTGTTTTACCAAGTTCCTTTTCAGCTGAAGCTCTAGGATTTTCTGTGGGTTGTTTTGACCTCATTAGAAGTAGCTGGAGCTGGACAATATTGAGCAAACAAGCAGATATTTTTCACACTTATACTTTTTGTGCTTTTCTGTACATTTAGCCACAAAACTTTTCTCACATTTATCCCAGATCTCCCTTTCTGCAAATAAACTCTTTCACTCTTAATCCTATTATTAATTGCTTGGAGAATTATGGCAATAATTCTCCCATGTGCATTTTAGTACACTTGAAAAAAATTGTTTTTATCTCACAGAAGCCACATGGTTAAATCAAAAAGGGATGAATTGACTTGCTTCACCTTGCATTCAAGATGCTGCTGCAAGTCTCATTTTCCCTGCATATTTCTTTATGTTCTTCTTCCCTATAATACCTGCCACTGGCTCCTTGCTCCCCAGCACGTCAGATATAAGTTGCTTTCCTCATTTTCTGTGCCCTCTGTGTCCTGTCTATAGTAGATCTCTGACTGATTAACTCAGCTTCTGTCATTTACCTTTGTGTTTTCTCCCTTGCTGCTTTGAACCACAGTATTTAATGTCAGGACCTGCTGTAAACACCTGCAAAAATGGTCCATCACCTTTCTTCAGATTCTTGTTTCTATGATGCCTTTACACGAGGCTATGAGTATTTCTGAAGTCCGTAACCTCTGCTGGTCAAACCAAGATGTTACAATGCTTCATCAGCATTAGCCTCTATTACTTCTATCTTCCTTGTCTTAGACCATAGATAATTGGGATAAGTATTCTGGTTTTGCTCTGTGTTTAAGTAACACTTTTAAAAATGATGTTCCATCTATGCCTCTGGCTTTTAGGAACTATAAGAAAAAGAAAATAACTTAGAAGCAGAGGCAAGAGGATTCATTTAACAGACAGGTAGATGTAATAAATATGCTTTTGCTCCTGGTGACTTTGAAGGCTTGACTTTTTCCACTAATGTCAGTTGAGCCAGAGTTTAATGTACTTTCCTTACATTTTGTTTTCTTTCTATTCTGTGTTAAGATGCATTTGTAAAACACCCTCACCAGGAGAAAAATTCGAGCTTTGATGGGAAGAGTTGCCTGCGAGCATGCAAGTGCATACACACCCAGTCTCTAAAGGTGCAAAGACGATTGATAACAAAGGATTGGATTAACCTTTTATGACCTGAAGACAGTCATTGAGTAGAGTTACTCATCTGGTTCAAGTTGCACACCTATTCACAAACTTCACTGAGTCGTGGCATTAGATAATAAAAAAAGATATCTGTCTGGTGCCAGAGGGGAAGCCAAATCCAATTCTTGTAAAATCCCTACTGTTTTGAGGCCATTACACATCTTCTGTTCAAGATGCATTATAAATTCTTTGCTCCGACTCTTGGTGTCTGGAGGTGGCTTGTAGCACCTGTCCTGTGGCATGGAACTGATTACACTGAAAATCAACTCAAATAAGCCTGCAAACTTCTCACTTTCTGTAGTACTCCAGCTGGGCAGAAAATCAATGTGCTTAGTGACAGCAGTGACACCCATTTGGATTAGGTCAGTTCAAATCTGCAAATGAAAAGCGTTCTTGATGCTAATATTTTTACCTCATTGTGAACTAAATGTAGGTGAAGGGATGGATACCTTTTAGAATTTGATAGAAATGAATGAATAAAAAATGCTTTGGGATTGTTTTCTCATATTCTTTCTATATGGCTGATTTCACAATCTTATTTTACATATCTTATTAAACTGCCTCTTCATTTCATAATAATACCTGTGTGTATTTTCTTGCTGTTTAAATAAGTTGTTGATATTATTAACAATTTTTTTCAAGATATTGCAACCAGATGATGTAGAATAATTCATTTTTTCCCTCCAAATTAATGGTTATTGTTTTCTATATAGATGTCATCATTTAATAATGACCTCATCTATCAACCTTATATCTTTTTATCATTATCCCAAGAAGTAATAAATGGCTTGCCTTTTGATGCAGAGATAGATTTTTATTTGTCTCCAGCATTCCTCTATAAGCTCAACGTCTTTGGGATCCTGAGAAACTCCTTAGCCTGTTTGTTTGTTTGTCTGTTTTTAATATGGAGCTGCTGGAGAAGAAAATGTATTTATCAAGGTAAACTAAAGGGCACATTCCTGTTTTCTTATCAGGATAAATCTGAGACAATACTAACATATACATCATCATGCAGAAGCTCTCAGGACAGCCTACAAAATGCTTGTGACCATGGAGGGCAAGCCTGAAGTGGGGGAATTCCAGACTCAAAACTAGGCATGGTTAAAGTTAGGAAATCAAATATGAATTTAGGAAATGATATATATGATTTTAAAAGCCATGGGGAACATAGGAAATGAAGTAGAACTAAAAGCTACCATGACAAGTCTCAAAAATTCAAGCTAATTTGGAGGTTAAACTCCCAACATCAAATCTCTCCTGAAAGCAATTCACAGAGAATACATTTGTGACTTACCTGCTGATAAATCCACCAAGTGATAAGGCTGTATATTACTAACTGCAATATTTCTTCACTTTATTGCACACCCTTGCCTAGTTTGGGGGCTATTGTGAAAAAAACAGCATTGGTGTCTTAGCACTTATTAAGCAAATGAATGACATGAAATAAATCTGCATGTAATTATATTGGGTTTATGTGGCAGTTTTTTGGCGGGGGTCTGCAAGGAGTGGGTAGCATCTGTGAGCAGAGCCCAACCAGCAGCTGCCCCAGGTCAAATCAGCCAGCTCCAGATGGCTCCAAAAGGGACCCACTGCTGGCCAGAGCTGAGCCATGAGCAATGCCGGTTGGGCCTCTGGGAGAGCAGAGTTAAGGAAGGGGAAAAAAAATCCTGCTGTGCTACAGCAGCTGGGAGAGAGGGGTGAGAGCTGAGAGAGAAGCAGCCCTGCAGCCCCCAAGGTGAGTGCAGCAGGAGGGCAGGAGGTGCTCCAGGCACGCAGCACAAGTTCCCCTGCGGCCCGTGGAGAGGCCCCTGGTGGAGCAGGCTGTCCCCCTGCAGCCCACGGGTCCCACACGGAGCAGATCTCCACGCTGCAGCCCGTGGAGGAGCCCCCGGTGGAGCAGGTGGATGTGGCCTGGAGGAGGCTGCGGCCCATGGAGAGCCCCCGCAGGAGCAGGCCCCGGGCCGGAGCTGCAGCCCGTGGAGAGGAGCCCACGCAGGAGCAGGGGGTCTGGGGGGAGCTGCCGCCCGTGGGGGACCCGTGCTGGAGCAGTTTGCTCCTGGGGGATGGACCCCGTGGTACGGAGCCGTGTGGGAGCAGTTCTGGAAGAGCTGCGGCCTGTGGGCAGCCCCCCAGGCTCAGTTCGGGAAGGACGGCATCCCGTGGGAGGGACCCCACGGGGAGCAGGGGCAGAGAGGGACCGTGAAGGAGCGGCGGAGATGAAGCCTCAGGGACTGACCGCAGCCCCCATTCCCCTGCACCACTGAAGGGGAGGAGGTGGAAGAGAGTGGATGAGGGGGGGAAGGTGTTTGTAGGTGGTTTTTTTTTTTTTTTTCACTGCTCTGTTAGTAGTTGGCAATAAATTATATTAATCTCTCTGCATTGAGTCTGTTTTGCCAGTGATAGTGACTGGTCTTCCAGTCCTTATCTCAGCCCCATGAGTTTTTTTCCTTGTATTTTCCCTGTGTTTCTGAGGAGAAGGAGTGAGAGAAAAGCATGAGTGAGCTTAAGATGCCCATCAGTTGTTAAAAAACAACAGTCATTGAATATCCTTTCCAGGAATTTTGACCAATGATCTAGATCAAAATCAGAATGGTAAAACTGAGTAATGTGATGATCAACAATTCTCTGTGTGAAAACCCTGATTAAATGGACAGTTTTAATGATAAGACTCATTGATTGCCGTGGAGTAGTGTCCTTAATCTGGGGAATTCCACAACTGAATTAACATTTTTCTGCCCTACAGCAATGAGAAAGAATTAAAGCTATTATAATCTTTATTTCTCTCTCTCTCTCTTTTTTTTTTTTTCCTTTTACTATAGTTATCATGGCCTAGCAGTGAATATGACAATAAAGCTGAAGAAAAAGTAATTAGAACAATATATTTGGAAAAGTAGTTTTTTTTCTTTTTTTTCTTTTTTTTTTCCTCTGATCATGATTTGCAAATCAGCACAGTGTGATTCTTACACATTTATTTGTGTGTTTGAAACTCATGGACTCTAGGAATCTCGTTGAGCTGTGGCTCATTTAGGATTTCTTTGTGGGAAACCTTCCAGCAACGAATGCTGTTCCAAATGTGCTATCAAGCTTTATGATTAAGTTGTCTCATATCCACAACTGGATGACTTCATGTTTAAAATAACATCTCCCTGCACCCCTGAGATAATTTTTTTTTCAGCAGTGAATTTTATTTTAGGCACTATAAAAGACTCTGTAGGCACAAGTTTCACACTTCTCAATCTTTCATATAAAACAGAAATTAGATTCTCCCAGTGCTGGTAAAAAGTATGTAAAATAAAAGATACCCCCAAAAAGTCAATCTGAAGTGTCACACTGTTAATGCATCACAGTGATAGAAAAGAGGTTTTTGTTAGTTGTAGCCAGTCATATCCACTGTACTGGTATCTCAGGAAAAATATCTACATTATCATGGGGAAATCAATGAAGTTTACTGCTCAGTATGCAGTACCTGTCAATAGAGCAAATAAAACCTGTGTCAGGCTGTGTTGGAAGGATAGCAGAAGAAAAATTCTAGGGAAAAGTCAGTTGAATGCTGAAGGTGTACACAGAGATTTTGGGATTCTTAGGTTCTATTTCCACTTCAGCCACAAACTTCCCCTACAGCCTTGTGCAAATCAAAAAAAAAAAAAAAAAAAGACTTATGAAACATAAGTGGGACTTGAGAGGGATTAGACTTGTGGGGGACTTTTTCTTGTGTAAATCCAAAGCTTTAATCCTTAAAGCCACTTCTTAGTCTCACAGGTGTGTGGAGATTATTGACGTTTTTAGAAGGGAAGGTCCTTTGGGCCTTAGAGCTGTGGTTGGGCTGATGTCCAACATGGGACCCCAGGATATCTACTACGGTGTTCCCTCTGTCAAAGGCATGCAGTCCCCAAAGCCACAGCAAATCTGAAGGAAATCTGAAGGAAAACCTGTCATACTATCATTTAGGTATAACTTGGGTAAGGAGGGGGAGACTCGGGTTAATGCCTTACACTGTCTGAAGAGCTTCAAAGCTACAACATCCACTTACCATCAGGACAATTGACCATTAGGTCTCCTCTTTTGCTTCCTTCATTTTCAAATTATTTGAAGCTTTTTCAGAAACTCAAATAATGGGAAAGTGAGCAAGGACTATGACAAAACTTTCTTTTCACAGCCTTGTTGGTTTGCAGTATCTTGTCATCATCTGAAGTGCATGGGAAAGCCTTGAAAGCATTCATGCATCTGAAGATGCATGGAAAAATTCAGCGTTATACATGCAGTGACATTCACTACATGCAAAACAGAGACACGGTCTGCTTGTAAGGCTTGCGCCTATTTTTTCTGTGCTGTAAAACAACAACGTAGTATCTGCTGAGTTGGTGTCAGTGTCTTAAACTTCCATTGTAGCTTAAGGATTTACTTCAAGGAAATAAAGGAGAAAGGATGTTTCAATCAGAACTAAAAAGCTGTTACCCCTCAAGATAATAATGAAATGGGGCATTGTCTTAGTATTGCAAGGCATCTCATGAAATAGAGAGTAATTAATGGAAGTAATACAAAAGTTTTGAGAAAAAGAGGGAAAAAAAGCATCACATCTTTCTGGGGAAAAAAAAAAGTGTTTTGCAAAAATGACAAAATGTTGTGGCAGTTTTTTGCTAAAATCAGTACAATTTTATGAAAAATATCAGCTTAGTCAAAATGGCATTTCCTGAAATGACTCACATCTGAAAGAGAACTTAATGAAATCCTTCAAACCAACTAGTCTTCTATCTGAAATACACAAATGATCTTCATCATTACCATCTGGACTTCACATATTTTTTAGTGTATTAACTCTCTGATTGCTCTTGTGCCATAAAGAAATATAGTTAGCCTTGTTTCAGAAAAGAAGCATTGAATTTTGGAGGACAAGATTTTTGAAAGTATTTAGATGACTGTAACAGCACACTAGCATCAAGATTTTCAAATTTAGAGAGGTGTTAGTTACTGAGGCACTATTTATTTGTTTTTCTAGAGACATGAATACTTTTAAAATTGTGTTTTTTGTCCTTTTGTAAAAAGCAAGTGATTCAATTCCAGCATCTTCGCTTCCAGTCCCACTTGCTATTCCATCAGACCAGGCTGCATCAGCTCAACACGACCTGTTCACACCAGAACTTCAGTCACACTGGTTTATACAGCAAAAGTAATAAATTCACTTACTTGTGCAAGTCTTGTTGTATTTAGGGTTCTCTTGAGGAAACCCTTCCAAACGGCACTGGAACCTGTGCTGCCAAAATTCCTGAAACCATGGATTTCGGTGATTGGTTTCTGGCCGAAGCTGCAGGTAGTAATCATCAAACCATTTCACGTCAGGAGACTGGAGCTTGATCGTTATTCCACCAACGGCTTCACGCTGATACCCATCTGTCACATCGTACCTGTCTGCCCAGCCATCACTGCAGGGATAAATGAAAGAGAGACAACATTGACAATTCAACGGAATAAGAAAAGAGCTTTCTCAAAAACAAAATTAGGAGTCTAAGAGCACATACCCACACTTGTGATTCTGTGTGCAGTTTAGTAAAGCACCTGCAATACTTCTGCTAGGATTCAGTGTTTTTCTTTTCCTTATGTTTGCTTGTAACTGGCACCTTCTACTTAGATAAAATATTCTTCATCCTCCAGGTAATTGAAACAACATTACAAATCACAGATCCTGAAATCTGTTGTGTATAAACAGAGCTCTGCATCACACAAAGCTCCTGTGAGCTTTGGGGAGAAAAATTGTGGAGTGTTTTACTGACACTGGGATGATGCTTCTCTTACTTGAAAGGAGATGACCTTGAGGACAGGCTCTCTGACAATGCCGAGAGGCAGTGAAACAGAGCACTGTGTTGCCGACCATGCCTCTACTGCACAGTGGGACATGGAACAAAGAGCTAGAAGCAAATTTTGAATGAGTTGACACTGCTGAAGCAGAAATGCCAGCTCAGAGCTCAGCTGCTGTGATAGTACAGCATTGCATCTGAAGCAATAAATCCTCTCTGCAGACATGACTAATGAAGTTGGGCAGAGCATTATGCAGATGTCATGTTTTACTTCTGTTTCTTGGTTGTTGGTGGTTGGAGTATTATGGATCTTGTGTGGTACTGTACCACACATAGAATTTTAATTCCCTTTGGTTAACCTCTCTGCTTGCAACACTCTGACCACAGGTAGCTAACAGAAGTGACTGAAAACCCAATTCAAACAAAATGTCCCAAACTTCTTAGGGTAATTCCCCTCTGGTTTCATAATGGAGTTCCATGGAATTACTGACATTTATGAAATTTCACTGAGCTCTATTAAAAATATGCATATCTCATTAGAGCAACGCAGATTTCTGCTCTTTTATCATGAGCATGATATTTCAGATTTTCAAAAGCCCCAGGTCTTAATGTCACAGAACTATAGAATATTCTCAGATTCTTTTTTACTTTATTTTTTTGTTCTCTAGAAAGGCACTGATGTTAATGATTGTAGAGAACAACTTTAAATACTAAAGGTTGAATAACTGAAGGATTAAAAAGAAAGAAAGAAAAAACCTACCTTAATTTATTTTATTTTAAAACTTCATGTATTGTTCAAAGGTAGCCCTAACTATTTTAAGCTAGTCATGGAGTAACTGATGGAGGTGACCTCTAACTGTATCGTTCTGTTGTTCTATTTTGACCATCTGATGTCTGGTTAAAACTTGGCTCCTGTATTTCAGATCATGCATTTCAGCCTGCTGCAGTCACCTGGTCCCTAGCACATTCCATATTCTTTACATGGAGGCTCAGCTGTCATCACACAGTGCAGAAGTCAAGACCTCAGACAGGGACCCCTTCTGCACAAGACACTATTGTCATAAAGCTTGGACCCTTGACAACATCTCACAAACACAGCTGCAATGTCAGTAAATAAAAGTTTCAGCAGTGCAAAAATAATATCCAATATCTGAAAGTAAAAGGAAGGGATTACTAAACATGCTTCAGATTTCAAATGCACTGATTTACTCAGCACAAAGGAGTAAAATACACGTTCATGAAAGGAGGGATGAACACTGATTTTCAGCCTGAATACAGCGCTTGGAAAATTTACCTTTAAGTTTAGATCCACTTAGAGATGTTAATGTTAGGAAGTTAATTAACAGGAGTTAATGTTCCCAAACGATCTCAGGAGGCTCACTATAGGCAAAGAGTTCCCACCTTCCATCAGGACTCTGTAGTGGTCAAAGACTTAGCACACTTTTTATAGGTTATTTTGTGATAAAAACTGCATTTTTTTTTTGAACATATGAATGATTTTACCTTTTCTTTGAAACATTTATCTTAATCTTTGGCAGGATTTTAAGCTGTTTTATCCATCCTCACAAAATCTGACAGTTTTTATGAATGCAGGAAGTGATAGATTTTCTGTAGGTTTAAAAAAGTATTAATAATACTGAATGGAATTTGACAGAAATAGAGCTGTGCTGTCAGTATCTGAGCTTTATGAGTTCCCACATAAACAACTTAGAGACTGTTTTCCTGTAATTAATTTCTTTATCATTTTTCTGAGGAATAGCTTTGTAGACCTAATCCAGCAGAGTGCTGTAAAATTTATAGTATTACTTTATGAATAGTTATCTCCTCTAAGAAGATTTGCAGCAGAGATATTATTTTAAAACTTTAAGTTGTTAAAAAGATAGAAATAACAGCTTCAAATTGCATAACTCTTCTTCTCAACTTTTCCACAGAAGGACTTCTTAATTCAACGGAGCTGCTTTTCATTCAGATAAGTATTTTAGCTTAGCTTCTTGGGCCAGAGGCTTTTGGGAGGCTTATATAAAAGATTTACTCAAACTGTGCATTGTAGAGACAACAATGCAGAAACAACGCCTCAGACAGACAAGGCAGCAAAGCAAACTCTAGACTAATGCCTTAAAAGCCAGTGAAAGTGGTTTGCATAAAAACGCAAAGGCACCAGTAGTGTCTGATATTTTAATTCTGCACCCGTATTATAGTAACAATGTTTACGGGATGTCAAAAACAGGGTGATATAGCTGTATTTGTCAGATGCCTTTGCTATTCTCTGAACTCAGCAAGGGTTGTGAAGGTGAGGGAGAAGAGGACAAGTGTCTCCTTACTTTCATACAGACTTCACAGTCCCTCCTTAGAACTTCTTTCTTCTCCTAATGACTTAATTGTACTGCAGTAGCTGGTGATAACATTGTACTCCATTGGTTGCTGTGTCATGAAAGGTTCACAGTAGTATTACCCATCACTAAAATCTGCTGGTTCAATTGGAGAAAGGTTTGGAACCCAAAACTAGCTGAAAGGAGGAGCTCCAACAAAAGCCTGGTATAATCTCCACTGTCACCCACAGAAGCGGTGGGGTTCATAGGCTTCCACTGACACAGGGCAGGACTGTGCACTCGTGAGGGAGACAGTTCTTTCTGTTAGCAGTGGACTCAGTAGGATATTTAGGTTAATAAATGTTTAAGAACAACTTCCTTATAGGTGGTTAAAAAAGTCCAAGTGAACAGTACTCCAGTAATGATATGAAAAGGTCCAAACAGCTTAAGCAGGACTTGAATGTCCTTAACAGATCATTACACATTCTTCCCATCAAAACCCCTCTCCCCTTGCACGGGCTGTGCTTTTCAGTCTTATTCTGATCTACCAACCTCTTGATACTTTTCACTTACGCCCTTGTGCATATACTCTTGTAGTTTGAAATGGAGCATTTGACTCTTACAGAATCATAGAATCATTATCTCACTTTTCTCTTCATATGACCACAAATTAACTTTCCTTGAAGGCATCTAATAGTTTAGCCATTGCTTTTGTTGTACAAGCAAATGAATTAGTTGTTTTGTTTGTTTGTTTGTTTGTTTTTCCTAATATATGTCCCTGCCATCACAGCAAGTTACAAAGACCAGCAGTCATCTTCAAGTGTAACACAGAAACATGTAATTTGAGATTTGGGATCATCCCTTTATTTTTCCATATTTTTCTTTTCAAGTAATACAAGACCCTCTTGGAAGAGGCAAGTTATTTAAAGGTGTTGTCCCATACTGAATGTGTACTTCCCTACTGTATGTCATGACTGCTGTACTAGCAAGTTTCACACAAGCTTGAATTGTAAATTTAGGTTTTAAACTACAACATGGAATTTTTAAACAGGGCAGCATAGTCTACTTTCCAGATAGGTCTGGCAACTTACAGTGTGTCTGTGCCTGTTCAGGCTGATGTGTCAGTATGTGAGCCACCCAGAGTAACCTAACAAACAGGGATTGCGAGGTTATAGAGAACAGATAATCCATTTCTCATCCTTGGGGAAATGTTGTGTATATCCATGTCACCATAGACAGCATCTTATTCAATGATATATTAAAACCTTCCAATTACAAACCACTCTTGAGTAATTTATTCCCACACTCAGCTACATTTATGAGCAGAATGCTCTTTCCCATTATGCAATAGAATGATTCTGACTGTAGCTTACAGCTGTTATTTCTTATTCTATTCAAGAGATGAAGAACAGACTGAAAGTCAGCCAAATACCTCCTCCTTATATCAGTCAGCGCAGTGTAGGTGCATTCTCAACTTCATAGGTGAGACATATATCTATAAAGATATCTTTGCAGTCAAAGAGAGCATTTTATACACTAGAGAAAATATATATTCCTCCAGCTCTGGTACAAATATGCTTCTATGGATTCTATCCTTGACCCTCCACTATATCTCTACAAACTCTCTTCTCTGAGGATTACCTCCCATTGCAAAGGGAATAAACTGAATATCACCTCATAACCTTATGTGCCATTAGTTCTAACATTATCTTTATTGAGCTAATGAGCCACCTCACTCACATTTCTGACTTTAATGTTTGGAGACAGATATTTTAGTAACAGAATATTCCTAAAAGCTGGAAAAGGTGATATCAGAACTGAAGAATAAAAGACATTTTCTTGCACCAAAACCCAAAGTTATTTACCTCTGCAATTGTTCTATGTTCCAGAAATAGGTGTTGTTGTTTTTTAACTGATGGGCAAATGTTCTTAATATGATCCCACCTAGACTTAAAGTTAGAGCTGAGTAGGAAGAAACCTCACTGTGAAATGGGGCAGTATTTGCACAGCTGCAGCACCAAACCTAAAAGCCTCTTGCTGAGATACCTGTCATGTGTAAGTGGTAATGCATATATCTCATTCATCAGCTTGTCCAGATAGAAAGTTGTCAACAAGATAAGATGACTATGATGTGCAGATCTGGCTGGTGTTAATTACACTCACATCTAGCACAGTGGGGAATTGTCTTTCAGGATTATGGCATGTTTTCCCTTGTCCAGTTCTTTTGTGTTTGTATTTTTGACAGTCAGACTAATGTCTGGTGCATTTTCCTTAAAGACTTGCTGTGTGATATAGGATAATATCTATACTATATTAAATAAAATTTATATCATTGTTAATAATGCTTCTAAAAAAAAAAAAGAAAGAAAAAAAAAAGATATTTAAGAAAATTCTTGTACTCCAAAAATAAGGAATCACAGAAAGAAAGAAGGGAAAAAGTGACTTTTACTTTTGCAGCACTAGCAAGAGATGAACCTGAAATAGGAGGGCAATCATCATAATGTTCCTTCATCAGATCTTATTTATATGTGTACACTGTCCCAGCTATGAGTTTTTGAAAGATATGCTGGGGTGATGGAGAGTTTAGTGAAAATTATCCTTCAGCAAACTGAGGGGCAGTACTCTGCTCCTGTTTCAAAGGTCTTTTTAGTTTACCTACAGAACATCACAGAGTAGTTTTATATCACAGAATATCTCCAATACGTGACAGAACAGAGTCATCAATACTTATAAAATTTATTAACGAATAAATGTAACAATTATTGAATAAATATAAATATACAATGAAGTCATTCAGTGCTTTAGATCATTGCTGTATATACAATTATTTTTTAAATTCTGAATGCAAAAGTAGAGGCAAATGAAACCCTATTTAAATGACGGTTGCACAGCAGTGATCACAGAATATGTCACAGAGCCCCCTGCTCCCTTCCTCCCTCACAACTCTTGGTAGTAATGGGAGAGAATAAGTCTTCTGACTTGTCTAGGTGAACATACCTGGACACATAGGACTGTCACTATAGGACAAGTATCTATTATACTGCATGCACATAGAAGATAGAAGTGCAAACTTTTTAGGATTATGTTTGCTATAGTAAAATGTGAGGAACCTAATTGTGGCTTCCTGAATTTTCTGTTTTGTTCTTTCTCATCTTTCTTGTAACAAAGCCAGCACCAATAAGAGCTTCCCTGGATGAGTGGCACTATTGTGCAGACTTCAATCCACCTTGCCTGTCACGTACAGGGATTGAGAGAGGAACAAAAATGAATCTTTGACAAGAAAGTGTTGATACCCAAGAAAGATGAGATGCAGTACCACACCTGTTGTGAAGCAATCTCCACCTGTTTGAATGAAGTCTGTTGGTGTCCTCTGGAAAGAAGCATCATGGAGGGAAGAGAACATTCAAGTGAAGAACAGCAGAGCAGAAAGCTCATGTTTGAAGTGTTATGAAGAAGTCATCAAAAAGGCAGTTAATGACTATGCAGAAAATTCATTCAATATGCATGGTGGTGATGGCTGCTTTGGGCTTATACAGTACAGTCAAGAAATTCCTAACCCTCTTGAAAGGCGTTTACAAAAAGGTAAAGTGAGCCATTCCCTGTAAGCAATGAGCTAAACATTTAATTGCAGAAAATGTCTAGGAAAAGACAGAATGGACATTCCTCCAAAACCACTCCACATCTACTTGATATTTAGCATTAGGATCAGCCACGTGGAATATGTTACTGATGTCAATCTGATTATCATGATTAAAAGGGACTTGCAGAGCTGATTGATACCTTCCACAGGCCTAGCAAATTATTAGAGTTGCACATTACTGTAAACAGGTCAAAGGAAGAGAACTACTGCCAACTTAAGCTAACCAGTTTATTGTGAGAGGAACAGTAAAGAAAGTGTTGGCTTGCAGTTTGGTATGGGGAGAAAGCTTCCAAAGACAAATTTAGTACAGCTTTTAGTATCAAACTTCACAATTGGAAAAGCAAGTGGTTAGCACAGTTGACAGTAGCAACAGAGGTAGGGTGTCAGTGAGGAAGTGGGAAGGTGGTCTAGAGAACAGGCTTGATTGAATTAGCTGTAGATTCACAGCTTGAAGTACTAAACACAATAGTAGGAGAGATATGTGATAACTATTCAAGTATATAAAAAGCTGCAGCAGAAAGACCATAATTTGTTTATCATCTTGATGTAAGCATTCATGACTTAACCTGGAAGGAGAAAGATTTAATTTAGACACCAGAAAAATGTTCCTCACAGTAAAGAGCATAATGGACTAGAATAGATTGGAGACTCAGGGCGGGGGTGAGCAGGGAGGAAGGAGTGTGTCAATGAACTGGTGAGGCAAACATCCGTCTGACAGAAATGGCCCTGCCTTAAAAAAGGGAGGACAGTTAGCTACCTATCTACATCTGTTCTGCCCTGTATTTGTATTAGTTTATGTTAAGGTTTGACATATCTAGGAATGCTGATTGCATAAAAACCCAGTGGATTAGAATAAAGAATGCAAAGAAAATTAAAATACTGCCCCTCCCTCGCAATTTCCCCAGCTTCTCATGTCATTTTGTCTTGTTTCTTTTCTCATTATTGCATCTTTTTTTCTCTCTGCAGTTGCTGTGTGAAGCATCAACAAACAGCAGAAATTGATTTAGGATTAATCATGTGTTTGACACAGCTAACTCCAGTGATGCAGTCAGAGTACTCAGGGGTGTGAAGGGGGCTCATGTCTGTGCCCAGCAGTCAGAATTCCCATTCTAAAGAGAAATTACCCATCCAGAAATTACCCATCCAGAAAAACACTTCCTTAAGTGCAAGATGAAAGAAATAGGGGGAAAAAAATAATAAAAAAATATCCTAATTAGAGCCAGCTAACATTTTACAGAGTCGAGCTATTTTAAATGAAAAGCCATTTTTTTTCCCCTCTGGATTAGAAATGCTTCTTTATGTTGCATTTTTAATTTTCTCTCTTCTCAAAATTACTCTAAATGAAAATTATACTGGTTTCTCTCCTGTTTTTATTTTTGGTTTTTTTTTTTTTATTTATTTATTTTGGGAAAGGAAGGGGTTTAGATATATTTTCCAAGTAGCACCATCTTTTAGTATAATTCAGTTAGTCCTTTGTGCTTTTAAAACAGAAATTCTATGTTCTCTAATTTAAACACTTTGGCTAAAACTCTGAAGTAAACACAGGTTTGGTAGTTTCAGACTACCCACTCATTTCTGAATATCCTAATCTACAATTCTGTATTGTTGTTCTCACAGACAAGATCTGTTACTTTTGTGTTCCATACCACCTCAGTTACAGGAGCTGAAACTCTAATACCAATTATTCAATGATAAGATATCAGGTCTGAATATCAAAGTGATAGCACAAATTGACATGCCTACATACTAAATGGATGCAGAATTTATTTATTTTTTAATGTTACAAGTCTTTTATACCGTTTATGACATTTCTTAAATCTCAACTATAGGGTTCAGATTTTTCTTGATAACTTTGTCTTCAGTGAATGTTTTCAGATTCTTGAGAAGTCTTCCAAGGTAGTAGGAAAGCCTGCAACTTTTGAAGGCCAGCTGGATTAAAGTGTTTCAAAGAAGACAATTCTGCACTGATAAAGGGATGAAATAAATACTATTTTTTAAGTTATTTTTTTTTTCCACATTCCATTTACACAATACCTTTCAAGGACAGTTTCAGATTTAAGTATCCCTGAAAAATGCCAATTGCTGTTATATTTTTGTTGTCTTTCCATGCAGCATCCTGATATTACAAATCAGAATTGGAGCTTTATTGTGCTGAGAGTCAAGTCTATGGAGGAAGATACACAACCCATGACTTGAAGAGTATTACTTATAACCTACTTTAAAGTTTAACAAGTGCACGTGTTGGACAATAACAGAGAAGAGCAAGCTGGTAACACTGTGCAAATTGGCAGTCCCCAAAACTACTGCTACGCTTCATAGTCCCTGTATTATAAGAAACTTTTATTGTAAACTTATTTTAATTTTATTTTAATGCTAAATTAAGCAACAGTGAATTATAAATATGAAGTTTTGCCAATGGGGAGACTATCTTCCCCATAGCTGCTCACTTTGAAAAAGTTAATCTGGTATATAACATCAGGATATCAGGTATACACTACCAATATACATTAGGTATAATCAGATTTATGGGGAAAGATCAAGATTAAATTTCTTCATATTTTGAAATGTGAAACTACC
Organism: Anser brachyrhynchus; assembly: GCF_964034855.1. Lineage (NCBI taxonomy): Eukaryota > Metazoa > Chordata > Aves > Anseriformes > Anatidae > Anser > Anser brachyrhynchus. The sequence continues at coordinate 203,083,233 of NC_137694.1, read as the reverse complement.
CTCCTTAAAGGGTGTGTTGTATTAATAATATATTTGGATTGTTCAACTAAGAAATGTTGATACATTATACAGTCAAAATGTGAATGTCCTTTTACACTAGTGGGATACAGCATAGAAAGTTGGAAATATGACCACTGGTTTATTCCATTAAGTAACTCACTGTATCAAATACAACCTTCTAGTTATTCATTCTGGATAAACTATTATCAACTACAATCAAACGGCATGAGTCAATAACAGTAAGTCGGGAAATGCAGCTTTAGGATCTGTGTAAAAGCTCCCTGGAATATTAAGTGTACATTTCTCAACCACTGTTTCTAAAATTAGACAAAATGCTAAGAGATACATGTATACAACAAAAATAGACTCCCCACCCTCCCTTTTGTAAACATTTCTATTTATTTTCTAAATTGAAAATGCAGCAGTATCTTGGGATAAGTTGGGCTGATTTCTTTTTCTCTAAGGTCCCTCCCCCCTTCAATCTATAGCTAATGCTATTACAGTTAATGAGTGCATTCATTAGGCTGTACACTGGTCTTTTTTGTTATGCAAAAATCTGTTTACAGGCCACATAATGATGATGGAAACTGCTGTTCTGCCCACGTGTAATCATTCTCCTGCCAAAAAATCTGACTGATAGCATTTGAGAATATATTTGGGAATTTTTCTTCACCTATGTAGGAGTTTGTTGACTGAGTGGCTGTCTTTAATTTTTCCTTCTTTTTTTTTTTCCCCTCTACTCTTTCATTTTTTTTTTTTCCTTCTATATCTTAAAAGCTCTAAAAACATTAAAAAGTCCTCCTGCTCTTCTGCAAAGTGCTGCCAGTTTGCAAAGGTAAATTCGTTTGGTTAGATGGTGGTTGTGGGGAGAAATTGCTCATGGTGAGCAGCTGTAAATTGTTGCAGTTAGATGAGTTCATTTTCTATTATAAGTCTATGCAATGAATGGGAATTCTTGTCTTGCTGCCTGTTTTTTTCTTTCTTTTTTTTTTTTTTAAGATTGCAATTCCTAGTCTTTGTCTTCTTTTTCATGCATATTATAAAGATAAATGAATTTAAGGGTAATTCAAAGGAAAGAAATTAAGTGGTTATTTTTATGCAGCATGACACAGTGTTTTCTACAAGATGATATCTAAAAGTAACTATGCAGTGAATTTGGCAGATACCTTGCACAGGAGAATACTGGTACTAATTACTTGCTGAGTATCCAAACTTCCCTGAGCTGAGAAAGGTTGTGATGGCAACTTGCAAGATTGGTAGTCTATAGCAACATCTAATTTGCATGAAAACAGAGTTTTACAGCTGTCTGCATCTGTAGTTCAGATCTGCACAGTAATTCAGCCTGACTGTAGTCTGGTCTACAGAAAAATATGTTTGTTTCTAGTGTGTGATGCCACTTCTTTATGCTTGCGATCTTTTATAGCTAGTCAGACTAACTGGAGGATGTTGTACTCAGACATATCAATTGTATGGGCCATTCCTTGAAATTGAAGAGATCTAACTGGATGTTACCCCTTACAACACCAAAGATATTCAATTTGTGCCGTTTTTTTTCTGTTGATTCCTGAATAATTCTTTGATGAGCAGAAGGTAAATATCAAACATATTACCACAAAGAAAGGTATTTTGGATGCCTAGACAACTTTACAAGCTCTTAAAGTTGTTTTTCCTAAGATCTAATGTAAATCCATGCTGAAATTTAAATCCTTCACTTCCGTAAGGGTTGTTTTTTGCTTTTGTTTTTTGAGCAATAGTTTGCATAGACTTTCAGGCTTGTCTAGACTAAATAAATTCATCCCACCTTTCCTTTTAATAGATTTTTTCTAGACTTGCTATAATTCTGGGTCTCCTTCTTCTTGAAAGTGACCAGCTGGTCCTTGTCTTTGCAGACACAGTGCACAGTGCTTTGAAAGCACCAACAATCAGTCAATGATGTGTCCTGGCACTCGATGGGGATACTAGTGAACACCAAAGTGAGAAAGAATTTAATGGGCTAAGCATGAGAGGGATTGACTCTCCATCTGGGATCTACATAGACAAGGACATAGTACCTTGGGACCTTCTCATACTTGTCTACACTGAAGTCAGCAGGCAGTTCCTATATGGTTCCCAGTAGGAACCACTAGGCCTTCAATAATAGGGTCAGAAGAGGAAGAAAGCTTGATGATTTTAAGCTTGTGTTTTTTTTTTTCTCTCATGACAACATGTTGGGAAAAGAGGAACAGGGAGCAGAAACTTTTTTTTTTCAGGTTTCATATTAGATAAGGGCAGCCAAAAGAGCAAGTAAAAGCAAAGGAAGGAGTACATGCTATAAGAAAACTCAAAAATATATTTGGCCTATCCAGCTTCATCAAGCTGGACACCAGAATTGCTTCTATTGCTCAACTTTGTTATAGAGGAGAAGGATTACTTCAGATCCTTGAAGCACGTTTTCCAAATATGGCTGAAGCTTCTCTTTTCAACAATATTAAAGCTGTTGACTCATATTTATAATTCACTCTAAGCTCCTTAAACTGCAAACTTCTCATAATGACAGCCTAATAAAACACCACTTACATAATGTCAGCAGCAGCAGCTAAGAAAAACAGGAAAGAAAAAATGGTTCATCTATAAAACATTTCAATCAAATAAGTGTTTGAACTGTGAACATGCTGATTTCACTAGCAGAAGTGAAGATTTTCTATCTTCCCCAGAATGCTTGAATTCTGTATGGCATCTCAGACACTAAAACATCTGTAATGCAATGTTATGCACCTATTAAGCCTATATAAGCAAATGCCAAAAAAGTCATGCCCAGAAGTCGGTTCTTGGCAGAAATGAAGAAAAAAATTAACTGTCTTGAAACACTGTCACAAAGCCATTATATATGCAAACCATCCCCCCCAAATGGAAAGAGCATTAGGATGACCTTGCATGCAGGAGGATCCTTAGTTATTTCTGTGGCAGCACAACATGATTTATTGAATTTGCTTGCACAGTTTGCAAGGATTTTTCATTATAAACAAGTCCACCAGGAGAAAAATATCATATTCTGAATCAGAATTAGCTTTTATCAATGATTTACTGGGGCTGCCATTAATGGAATGATTCTCCATTAGACATCCAGGTACTGCTTTTATGAATATGCAACAACAGTCTTTGTAATAAATTCAATTGTACTTGTAAGATTGAACTGATAACTGAGACAGCCTTACTACTTAACAGATACTTCAGAAAGTAAAAAATTGGGTAAAAAATTGATCTGAGTAAAACCATGCACTTACTTGACAGAAAATGCAATATATATAAAAATGTATGTACAGATGTATGTATGGACCTGTATATTTATATTTCTTATGAGTATATATTTACAGCATTTTTCCCTTAAAATATAGCATGCAACATTTCTATACAGTTGTTATTATGTGCTTTGTTGTAGAGAGTTGTGAAATTGTTAAAACTATTGTAACATCATGAAATATAATTTTAAAGAACATTTGAGATATATCTTATTGTTTCTATAGAAGAATATTTTTAATCATAACTAATATACTTAACTTTTAGGCATACAAATGAGGAAACAATATGAGTGAATCAGTACATATGCATGTGTCTATGTGTTCTAAAATGCTGCAAACATTAAACAGTGAGTTTAAAAGACAGACAAAATAAAATTTAAGTGAAAAAATAAATTTTACATATTTTATCAGATATTTTTAATAATAATGTATTAGTGCTAACCCTTCTTATTACTTTGGAGATAATTTGACTAATAACAGCAAATTAGAAATTTAGGGGTAAATCTTAATCTCGCGCTCATGTACTAACAAATGGGACACGGAACAAAAAGGTGAGGATGATATGTTAACATTTTTATTTGTATTTTTAGCATTTATTTTAAAACCATACATAACTGTAAAGGTTCCGCTAGCTTAACAGTGAGTTAAGCAGATTCTTATCTATTTTTATAAGGAAAGCTACAGTTCTTAAATATCCAGACTTCAGTGTATGCTCTGTAATAAGTCAAGAGACTAATATCAAACTGGCAACTTTACAATAGTTTGAAAGTTTTGTGTGCAAATTTTTTGAGATGACAATGTTATGTATTTTTTCATAGAAAAAATAAGTCATTTAAAGGTAATAATTGCAATAATTAACACCCAATTAATAATAAAATATAAATAAATTAATATTCACAGCCCCCCAATGAATCAGTAATTTCTTTTTTTTTTTTTTATTTTTTTGACAAAAATCACAAATATGAAAAAGGAAACCAAGTTCAGACCTAGAATAATGATCCAAGCAGGGTAGATATGCTGAAATCCTATTCCTGCTGAAATAAACTGGAGCTTTGCTACTGTCATTAGTCAGGACTGCATTCCTAGCTCTGTGGTAAGATCAGGACATAACCCTCTAATTAGTACAGTGCCTACCTTTAGGTAATGTAACTGGTGTTACCACTCACATTGGTGATACCATTAGTGTTGGTATTGCCTGTAGTTACCCACAGACTTAAATTGGTAGCACTGCTGTAATAAACCCTTTGTCTTCTTCAGTTCAGAATAACTCAGATGTCAGAGGTGATAAACGTAAGTTCTTTCAGTCAACTGTTTGAGGATGTCAAAGAACATGTTAATGGTTATCAGAGGAGGAACATCACAAAAAAAGGTGCGTTGTTGACAGAAGGAACAAACTGAGTCAAAGACCTTTTGACCGAACATTTCACCACTGGCTATACAGCTCTCAAAGCCAGTTTCTTCTTGAAAAGTGTGTCATAATAAATGTGCTGAAATGACATAGCTAATCTATAATATATACATCACAAGATATGTGAAGCCTGAACTAAAAGATTCTTTGCTGCAGCAAATCACAAATTTCTTCTAAGACTCACAGCAGGTCTCCACAGGAATACATTCATATCTGGTTGGTGTAAATAATGTGAAAACAAAGATTGATATCATTTGCTACATATTTTCTTTTGCTGAAGTGGCTTGTATTTCTTCTTTCTGCAGAAAGCATATTTAAAAGCATTCTTTTCAAAAGAGAACACATATCTATGTACTCAGGCTGTTTTACATCAACTACTTGAGTTGGCTACTGCTTGCAATTAGACATTTTAAGTGACTGTAATTCCCACAATAAGGCATTGACTTGATTTCTGTATTGATGTCCACACAAGCAAGACACATTTAGTATCATAAAAATACAAAGCCTACTTTACTATACCCAAATCAAAGCTCACAAAGCCCAGCATTCTGTCCCTGATAGTATCCAGTACAAAATTCTTGTACTCAGTCAAGACCCAAAATAAAATTGGATGGTTTTAGCAAACGCCAACTCACGTTCTCCTACCATTTTACTGGCTGAGGATTTATGTCATTATCATAAACCACCAGAACTCTGATGCAAAGTGGTCTCTAGGCACATGAGACGATTCCAGTTTTGGGCGAAGTGTGTAGGTCAAAGAGCTTTTCCCCTAAATTACTTCCAAAATAAAGGAAGTACAGGAAATCTTAAAAAACGTGCAGCCAGTCAGACACACAAAATTCACACTGAGACCTTTTATGGCTCCTTTATTGTACAGAGTTGTCAGAATCTGGTCTTAGCAAAAATAAACCTGAAGCCCAGAGGTGATCTGCACCCTAGGTGAGTAATTGTGTTCTGCATAAGAAATTTGCTTAAGATGTGAGTAGGCAATGTAAAAATTTGAAATCAAATGTAGTCCAGAATATATTTGAGGAAAAAAAAAAAAACAAAAGCATAAAAATGAGATCAGATGGTCTCACGTGAAGTCAAAATGTGCCAGCTAGGGAAGTGATTGTGCCCCTGTACTCGGCTCTGGTGAGGCCGCACCTTGAGTACTGTGTTCAGTTTTGGGCTCCTCGCTACAAGAAGGACATGGAGGTGCTCGAGCGAGTCCAGAGAAGGGCAACAAAGCTGGTGAGGGGTCTGGAGAACAAGTCTTACGAGGAGCGGCTGAGGGAGCTAGGATTGTTCAGCCTGGAAAAGAGGAGGCTCAGGATCGACCTCATCGCTCTCTACAGGTACCTTAAAGGAGGCTGTAGCGAGGTAGGAAGAACTTCTTTACTGAAAGGGTTGTTAGGCATTGGAATAGGCCGCCCAGGGAAGTGGCTCAGTCACCATCCCTGGAGGTCTTTAAAAGATGTTTAGATTTAGAGCTTAGTGATATGGTTTAGTGGAGGACTTGTTAGTGTTAGGTCAGAGGTTGGACCTGGTGATCTTGGAGGTCTCTTCCAACCTGGATGATTCTGTGATTCTGTGATTCTGTGACTTTTGACAATATCTTTATCTAACTATAAGTCTGAAAAGAATAAAGGATCAGTATAGGACTCAACATGCTTTGGGTGAAACACTACTGACAAAAGTGCTTACTCTCATGCAAAGTCCTTAAGACATCATAATCAGGCTTTAGGTTTCAGAACTGTGGCTATGTTTACCACCAACGAATACATGTGAAATGTATCAGTATCTCCATATCTTTGTCTCTGCAAACACAGACTTGTCGCAAAAAGTACATATTCATCTGAGACAGTTTTATTTATTTATTTATTTTGAGCTAAAGATGTGATAGAAAAGGCATAGAAAAAAATAGTGTTATTGGTTATAGAAAAACTAAGAACTTACAGGTTATTTATAAACTTTAGATATTTGTTCTGTTTTACAATAACACAGAATTTTTTTCTTTGACAAGAGCTTTAGAAAATTGTATTGTAAAGTATGTTCCAGAACTGAGTTATATACAGAGGTATAGGAATGACATAAATTTTAGGAAATAGTGATGCAAAGTGAAAAACTGATTCTTTTTAGTAAAATTAATTTTAACTTCACGAAGTGCATACTCTTCTATAATGCAATTGTATTTCACAGAGGATGTTGGATAAGTGACATTTGAGAAGTACCTTTTAAACATTTCACAGTGATATGCAAGGCAGTATGATTCCATCTAGAATTTTTTCTTACTTTTCTTGTTGTATCCAGGCCTTTGGCATACTAAACAAATAATAACTTACGATAATAGAGTATAACCTATCATGACTTATCAGTTAATTCATAGCAAGGCCTTCTTCTGTGACAGCTGAGTAATTGAAAGCTCTCTAACTAACACAGTAAATTATGTGGTTCAAGTATATGATTATATTTTCTCACTATTCCTCTGTAAATAACTGTAAGAATAGATCCCTTGTTTAAAATATGTTGTATACACATTTCCATTTAGTACCCTTTCATTCAGCGTTCATACTTAAGTCAAGGGCAAGACTGTTAATGGCTTCAGCTATTTATCACTGGCTTCATGGGCAAGTCAAACATTGTTGCTGGGAGTAGTTTCATGAATCTTTTTCTGAGTGTGTGTTTGAACCAAACCTTAACATGAATATTCCAGGTACTGGAAAATTGGTTCCACTTTTTATGGATCAATTGTATGCTTCAGAAACTTGATTGTCATCAGTCAGTATGAACTAACAGCAACATGGGCTCTATACATATGCTTTGCTTTTCTATATCTTAACTTCCCAGTTGTCTAGGTCAGCGATCTGTAGTTTTAGTTCAGTGTCTACAATATTCTAGCTATTTCATAAAAGATTATGGGAATATTTCTGTACCATTACAAATACTAAGGAAATCAAATCAAATCTGTTTGTCAAAAGAAAAAATAATTGTTCAAAGCCAGACACAATATAATGATCTGAATTCATATCCATGTTGCCAAGCAACAATTTACAACTAAGTAAAAGTAAATATAAAAGGAAATATTAAATAAATTAGATAAATAAAGATTAGAAATATGAGATCTGTTAGATCTCTGATTAGAAATATGAGATCTGTTCCACACCAGATGACTAAACCATGTTGAACATTAAACATATTTTCCTTAATGAGAGCCCCAAGAGATATTCTTGTGTTTCACTGGCATAAAAGAGATATTAATTAAGGACATGGATTTGCTTTACTAGCTACATATGCATGAGAAAAGGTAAATTTCTGTCCTCTTTCAGAGACATTTAAAAGTTTAGTAGAAGGAACCCGCATGCCAATTCTAATTCATTTTCATTTCAAAGTCTATTGGAATATGTATTCTGGAGCAGTTAATCTCAATCAATTTGCAACAAAAGTTGTTCTGACTTTTTTACCATCTAACCCCTTCAGCAAAGCTCTGGCTCACAGTAGCAAACATGCTTGTCTAGCTAGATATTTTAAATGTCTTTACTGATCTTTTGAAAGCAACTCTATCATGATTAAATAAAAATTGATTATTTCAACAGAGTCTTTGACTATTTTTAAATGTATGTTGTTTAAAATAATATTTACTGTAAGGCTAGAGTTCTTTTATTTTTTATTTTTTTTTTCCTTTTAATTCTGCATTAAAGATTGTCCTACTTACTCTAACACCCAGAATAATTTCACTTTTAATTTTATTAATTTTCTGGTATGAAAAGTGTTTCTACTACTTAACAAAAAGAAACTAATACTCTCTCTCTTTCTCTCTCTTTCTCTCTCTTTCATCTCTCTTCCTCTCTCTCCCTCTCAATTCTCTTTCTTATAAGCAACATGTTGATGCATTCTATTTTATTGTCATTATTATTTTTTAATAAAGCTGTGTCTTAAGCGATTTATGAACTGGGCTGGAAAGGCTAAGAGGGCTGGACTGTTCAGCCTGAGAAGAGGAGGCTCAGAGGGGATGTCATCAGTGCATATAAATACCTGAAGAGAGGATGAAAAGAGGATGGAGCCAGGCTCTCCTTGGTGGTGCCAAATGTCAGGACAAAATGCAATGGGCACAAACTGGAACACAGGATGTTCCAGCTGAACACCAGGAAGAAGTTCTTTGCTGTACCGGTCATGGAGCATTGGCACAGGTTGCCTGGAGAGGTCATGGAGTCTCCTTCTTTGAGATTCAAAAGGTGTCTGGGCAACCTTCTCTGGGTGTCCCTGCTTGAACAGGGGGGCTAGACCAGATGATCTCCAGAAGACCCTTTCAACCTCAAACTTTCTGTGATTCTGTGATATGTTCCAAATATACCACAAATTCTGGTCATACAAAAGAAATACCATTGCCACTGATCTTTTTAATGTAGCTTGTGAGAGGTTAGTTACCCAGAGCTAACTGCAGTGTTCGCTGACATTTGCCCAGCCAAGAATATATAGTCACAGGAAACCATCTTCTCCAGTGTATCATGGAAAATCTAGGACAGACATATAGCAGTATATTACTGTATTTGTACTTTGGAGTTTTCTTGGGGATGTAACAGGAACAAGAAAAACAAGAAGGAAATGCTGTTGGGCAAATGAAAAAAAAAAAGTCTGAAAAATTGTCGTGTTTGAAAAGACAGAAATATGTAGTAGAGGCAGAATTCACATGTTGTGGATAGGTAGGTAGAAATCATAGTGTGTGGACTGCAGGCACCCAGCCATGCTTGTTAGAAATATAGCTGCTTCATCCACTGATACAGAAATACCAAAATGGACAGAAGTGAACAATAATTTAGGCAAAGTAGTCATGGCATATGAGATCTGTAGCAAATATGGCTAGTGAAGGGAGGACTCGTGTAAGAAAACAGTGTTAATTTTGGGCCTGAATATACCAGAGGAATACCATTTTCTTTAAATGAGTAGGTCATCTACTCTGTTACTTCTCTCAGAAAGTGACTATCCCAAAAAGTGAAACTGGAAATAAAGTAATATAGTATGAGAAAATGTAAAATATGCACAATTAAAAAATCAAGAAAAACTAAAAACAAATCATTGCAGATGCAGAATTTTTCAGGAAAGATCTTTGTGATTATACAGAAACCAGGTTTACTTAGATTCCTACATGATGTCTTCATGGATGAAGTTGAGCAGAAAAGGTTTTGTGTCTTGGAAATAACAAAATGCTGTCAGTGAAAAAATGCATCAAGACTGAAGTCTGACAAGCCATCATGCAGATGTCTCCACTTAATTTTCAGGCCAATGATCCTATCAGCAAGAAGTCAGTCATCCTCCTATGAGTTACACGCAGATTATTATTATTATTATTATTATTATTATTATTATTATTATTATTATTATTATATTTTCTGTTTCTGAAAATAAAGTTCTAGGGTCTTATTTAGAGCTGCCTGTCTACCCACAGAGTGCTAGTGTAACAGTGAGAACAGCAACTCCAATGAAGAAAACTGAAACAACTTGTGCTTATAACTTTATAGCTCTCAAAGCTTTAGAAACTTGGCAACACTCCTGTACTTGATACTAAAATAGGATTCTCCATATCATAGTATTTTGTGACATATGAGGCTTTTATTTTGAGCTCATCTTTCTAGAGTCTTTGCTATGCTGTAGACCATCCAGCCTTATACAGATTTGGAAGAATGAAATGTAATTGGTTTTAGTGGGATAATGCATTTGACATATTTAATGAGAAAGTTAATTAGTGATAGCAGTGATCGTAGTATAATCAGGATTTGGGAGCTTAAGTCTGAAGTCTTCCTGGACTAAGAACCCAAGACTCATACTTGTCTTTATTTGTCACACATCTATATTTATACTCAACCATATTTTTGAAAGTGTTTTAACCACTTGAGTAGCTCAAAAAAGAAAGATGAAGAAGAGATGGAGGAAGCTGAAGAGGGGAAATTGCCTTAAACTTCAGGAAAATAAGAAATTGGAAGGATTTTTCTAGCAGGAACCTGTCCCAGAATAGACTCAACAATCAGGGCCTGACACTACTGAAGTTTTATTACATTTTGATCTTTTATGACTGGCTTCAAAATATCTGAAAAAAGATTTGTAAGGGAAACGTTGATACATTTTGATACATTTTGATACATTGCTTATCACAGAGAGACTTCAAAAATATAAACACCACTTAATCTAAGGTCCCTATGTTAGTCAGTACAAGTTTGTAAGTTTTTTTTTTCCTTAAATTATAAAAATGAAGAAATATTTAATGCTTGTGATGAATTTTATTAAAAAAAAGTGAGGGAGAGAGAAAAAAAAGAGAAAGAACATAAAAGAACACACAAAAAAAAATTGCATAGATATTATTTTTATAATCTAGGGCAATCCAGTGGTTCTCACGCCATGAGTTGTGAGCCCGTTACATGGACACAACCCAAACTAATAAGTTCTCCTGATGTACACTCTGTCAGTGGGATCTGTCATAGTCAGCATGAAATTTGGCTTAGAAAAATTGAGAATTATTGAAACAGAACATTGCATGTACAACATCCCTATGTTCCTCAGAAAGCTGTACTTAATTTTGATGTAGCACCAAAATTCTCTGGAAAAAAAGTAAATTAGAAGTCTAGTTGCTAAGAAACTAGTGACAGGGAAATAAAACATAAGTCTTTGATCACAGCTCATGTAACAGGAGAAAAGATAGAGGGCAGATGGAATGTAGGGAGAGTTTTATATTGGTTGGTTTCTATTCATGGGTTTCTTGGTCTTTTCCAACAGATTGCTGTCAACTGTCTTGGGACACTTTCATGGGGCTGTGTTTGGCAACAAAGACGTGGATCATTCCCTGAACAAAATTAACATTGTAGGATATAGTTTTTACTGAGCCAACCAAACTAATGCACCCAAAACCGTTTTATGCTCCTAGGTCTCTGTGTTGGCTCTAAGCACAGCACTGCCTGTGGTTCTTGGAAGCCACAATTACATTTTTTTTTCACTTTAACAAAAGGGGGTAAAGAGAACTAACAGACTTAAATAAATAAACCTTATTTCCATTGCAATAGATGTAAGGTAGTAAATCTCTGTCTCATTTTACTAGAAAAGTTAAGATTCTGTGAACTTTATGTCATATTATTTTCTCTCCTGCCTCTTAAAAATAGACAATCATATTAGCTTGTGTTTTGTTGTAGGGTACAGAGAAGTGTCACTTTATGACTGTGACCTCCAAGGCATGAAATAATTAACAGCTGCCTACAGTAGTGAACAGTGGGATTGCAACCTTCTATGAGACAAATTCAGAAATATGTTTAATTTATGCATTTCTGAGTTTTTTTTTTTTTTTTTTCTGTTGTGACTAGAAGTAAATCTATTCATTATAAAGAAAGACTATATCTGGTCCCTACTTTCATCTTTTGTATAAGGACTGTTTCACACAAGCTACATCTTCAGTCCTGTCAGTAGAGCCAAAAATCCAGCCAATCTTGTATCCCATCCAGGTACGCTTTTAACTTTGTTCTTCATGTTCTACTAATCCCAGTGAAGCCTGTTTTTCATGATGTACACTGTACTGGATTAAGGAGGTGTATGAAAACCTCTTTTTTTTTTTTTTTTCAAATCTCACTTGGGTTTAGGGTGTTTTCTTTTATAAGTGTAAGTCTGCTGTCCCTTGGACTGAAGAAAGCATAGAAAGCAAGCTTTTTTCCTCCTGCTCAAGTGCTAAGATTCATGAAAAGTAAGTATTGTCTCTGAATATGTGCCTCTGCAAAAGTGGTAGCAGTGACTGGTTTTTGGGTGGTTAATACTGTGACTGTTTTGCAGTGGCACATTACAGGGTAGTTTAGACTGGAAGGGATCTCTGGAGGTCACCTGGTCAAACCCCTCTGCTCAAGCAAGGATTCCTAGAGCAGGTTGGCCAGGACCACATCCAGGCAGCTTTTGAAGATCTCCAAGGGCCTGCTCCTGCGGGGGCTCTCCATGGGCCGCAGCCTCCTCCAGGCCACATCCACCTGCTCCACCGGGGGCTCCTCCACGGGCTGCAGCGTGGAGATCTGCTCCGTGTGGGACCCATGGGCTGCAGGGGGACAGCCTGCTCCACCAGGGGCCTCTCCACAGGATGCAGGGGAGGAATTTAGTCTCCGTGCCTGGGAACTTCTGCTCCTGCCCTCCTTCTGCACTTACCTTGCTGGCTGCAGGGCTGTTTCTCACTCCCTGCTCTCCCAGCTGCTGTAGCACAGCAGGATTTTTTTTGTTTTGTTTTCCCTTTCTTAAATCTGCTCTCACAGAGGCGCAAAGATCATCTCCTATTGGCTCAGCTCTAGTCAGCGTTGGGTCCCTTTTGGAGCCATCTGGAGCTGGTTCTGATCTGACATGGGGCAGCTGCAATATGTTTGGGCATGGGATATCATGATCGTGTTCAGATCTGTGGAAGCAAAGCAATATGCCCTCAAGAAGCCTACTGACACAAATAAGGGCTTCCTGCTTCCCAGGTCAAAGATCAGGCAGAGCGTGCATGGCTGCAAAGTGAGCAGTAAGTGCCTAACACTGTTTGCAAACCCCTGAGACCTGAACAACTTCTGTCAGTTTGAAGTCTAAGGAACCTCTGCGCAATAGGACAAAACCAGAATGGAGGTAATGAAGAGAATATTGCTTCAGTCCTGCTTGCTATCTGTATGTAGATAAGGACAATCATAACTTAAGGCTCTGATTCACTCTTGTAATGGGTTTCTCCATGCTACTCTACTGGTACTTAGGGGCCTTTCACACACAGTTTAATGAACTGATTTAATCAACTATGGTAGGATTCCTCCTGTGAAAAGCAGTCTGTAATCAACATAAAACCATCACACCAACTCTGTGTTGTCCCCCGTCATGGCCACATGGAGGAATATAGTGTGCAATAAAAAAAAAAAAAGGTCAACTGTTGCAGAAAAACAAATACATTATTATGTAAGAAGTTATGCCTGGGGAGCAAGAATAGAGCTAAAAACGCTGCCAAGATAGGATGTGTGTCTGCAAAATTTAAACAACTAGTGTGATCTAAAGTCCTTGTAGTCAGCTCAGCTTCACTTCACTTGACATTTCTGAAAACTGCAGTATGAAGCATACTCATCATTACTAGGGTTTAAATCAACAAATTTTCTTCATGAAACATGAAAAAACCTTATAGTACCTCTGTAGCTCCTAAATAAAATTAAAATAAAACAATATTTACTGGAAAGAGAAAAGCACAATTCAGCATACAAGCAGACTGCATTTTAGAAAAAGGTGGAGACGCATGCCAAACCCAACTGTTTACATCTCTGTGCAACATAGCATGATTTTAATTAATTTTACTACCAGATACTTCATCAAAATGGGACTGTGACATTCACCAGACCTGCAAAATATAGTGACAGGTAAACACCTGTTGTAAGATAAGCAAAATAACTTAGAATAAATAATAAAAATAATAATAAAAAATAATGAATCTGTGATCTGTACTGAGATTCCTTTAGTTCTCGGTGTACAGTGACATGGTGTAGCAACTGAAGATCCCACGCTGATTTAATTATTGGACCTGTAGTCTCAGCCTGGAAGCAATGTGTTAGGGTTGTAAAGTAAACAGTGCTTTCAAGGAATATCCCATTTAATTTAGGCACTGACTACAATGTCTGGCCAGACACTCAAAAATGAGTGGTGGCAGCATGCGTTACTGGGAGCACTAGGATAAGGATGGTGTCACAGAAGAGAATTAGAATGAGAAAAGAGCAAAGCTCTTTTTTCCAAAAAGTGTATCACATGGTTCCAGAACAGCCCCTTCCAAAATAAGGCCACTTAAATTCCCTCTGCAAACAAGCAACAAGATATAAAAACAGAAAGCAGAAACTGCAAGGTATAGACAAGACATCCTTCCCAAAGTTAACTAACCATGCAGTGAATATAAGGATACACTGAGATAAGGAGACATCACTCACGCTTTGGACAAAATACAGGGAAAGGCAAAGAGTGTTCCTACTAAGGATCACGGAAAAAAAACAAAACAATAAAAGTGCAATTGGTTCCAGAGGCTCTTTGTCATGATGGGTCAAAAAGTGTAGCAATGCAGGATTGCCACTGGGAGGGGAAATCACTTCCCAGATATGGGTGTTTCAGGTGCCCAACTTAATGACAATTTCAAAGAGGCTGCCAAGAGGGCCTGTAGAAAGAACAGCAAGTCTTTGTAGAGAATTAGAAATTATAAAGATGGATGAATGCAGATGGGTTTGGAAAAAGTGCTTTATGTATCTCAGCTACACGCCAGTGGTCATTCTGGTGCAATGCAGAGCATTAAAAGATCAAAGAGCAGACACTATTGTTTTTGCAAAATCACCCACTTATACTTGGGAGTTGTAATTTTGATTTCACTTTGACTCACCACATCAGCTAGATTGCCTTCCTTATTTCTATTAGGAATAAGACCTGATATATTTAAAGTATGGATCTGTTAAGGTAATATTAAATTATCTAAGAGGATAAGAGAGTAATTAGAGCTGCAGGTAGCTGTAATAAATTAGAAGGTACCCAGTTGCTTAGTTTTCTTTGCTTTAGTACAGAGGAAGATAAGGAGAGCAACCAAAGAGACTAAATTTTTTTATTATTATTAGTTTCCTGATGCAATATATCGTTTTCCTCAAATTTTTTTTCCCCAAATATTTTACTTAAAAATAAAATCCTTATAAACTATTTACAAAATCATAAACATATAAAGGATATCCCCATCTGAAGCATTTACATGACAGTTTAACTGGGTGAGTATCAAGTAATTTATGCTCCAGAATGATTTGCATTTAAATGAACTTCATTCCTGTTTCAGTTATCTGGTTTTTGATGAAGTCATTTAAAATGATTCCAGCCTATGAGAAAGAAGGGTTTTAATCTGAGTTGTAAAATAGGAAACACTGCAAATTATGCAAATTTAGTAGTTATCAACAAACTTATGCTTTATCCCCCAGGATAAAACTGCTTCACATTAAAGTTTTGCTCTGTAAAGGAAAAACAAAGAAACAAACAAACAACAACAACAACAACAACAACAACCAAAACTAATTACATGAAAAGATTTATTTGTCTGTAAAAAGTAACTAGACACCACACTTGTAAAACAGCTAATTGGATTTACACCGCTGTAAACTCTTCAGTCTAGTATTATGTGCATTGAAGGCCATCTGGAGAGTTTGTGCATATAAATTTAGGGCTAACAAGAGTTGTCCTGAATAAAAGATTTACCAATTTATTTAAATGGGGCCTGGAAGAGTACCAAAATGCTTCTAACTCATGCTAGATAACCTGCATCTAGGAGTTAAAGAACAAAACAAAGTTTGGCTTATCCGGCAAGATCCCTGGGAATAAGATGAGTACTGAGTTAGGGATTTTATAAGGAAAAAAAATAAATCAGAAAACAACAACAACAAAAACCACCACCAACAACAACAAAACATGCTTATAAATAATTACAAACATGTTGCTATGGAGATTAGTTTAGCACCATAGACCGAAGATAGCTTTTGGCCACTGCTGCTAAAGATTGGAAATCCTTTTGCAGTACCACGATAATAACTCTTTGTATCCAGCCTCCAAAGTCTAGTCCCTGTACTTGAAAACCTATAGCCTAGGCACAATGCCTTGTTAAGTTACTAGGAATATAAAACTAAAATTTCTGCCTCTAAAATATTCTGGGACTGTTTCCTGGCACTGATGACAAATGACACTGTGAAATTTGCCCATTTTTCTTTCTCTCTCTCCCTGTGACAAGGTGGTCCCAATCATACTGCCCATTGAGAACAATTCCTATCATGTCATTTCCTAAATTCATTCTTGTCCAGGAAAGTGATGCTGGGTTCAGGCCAAAATCATGCCCAAGAATGTGCTAATCACATGAGGTTCTGGACAATGATGGATTAGTGTTAGTGTCTGAACTGTTTTCTTAGCTAGTACAAGCACCAATGAAAGGACCTCCTGAGTTATCACATTCAATTCTCTTTTTTCTCACAGGTGACAGATAGACGCAAGCTCCATCTTTGAATCACTTAATTAATTATTTTTCTCTGGAAGGCTGTTCCAAAGCCTCAGCAGTTTTATCATTAGAAAAATTCTTCTAATGTCTAACTCTTCTTTGCTCATAGCAAACTGATACATTTTTTTTTGTAAGTTTTTATTTTCCTTCCTTATGATTGATATTTTTCTTATTTTCTATCTCTCCCACAGAATCCTAGGCCTCAGTCTTTCAAAGGGAGCAGCAATTCAACCCTCTCATAATCTATCATCTCAACAAAGTGACTTTATCTGGCCTTCCTACAATACAAGATCTTCACTGTTTACATAATAAGCATCTCCCACTCCAATTTCAATAGATCTTTGTAAAACTAGGTGAGTAGCAGAGTATGAACTATTCCTACCCAAGGCTTTGTACATCATCATTTCCTTCTCTCTGCTGGAAGTACTACACCTGATTGGAGGAAAATCATGGATTTTAGGCAACTGGCCTCTTCTCTTAAGCATATTTAATCTGACAGAAGTCATTAGAAAGACTGTAACTGGCTTCAGAAGTATATACTATCTAGTCCTCTGTGAATTTATGGCCTTTTCAGGTTTTTTTTTTTAGAACTGATGGCAATCTAAAATGCTTTATTACACAATTTATTTCATCACCAAATAAATTGTTTTAAATTTCCATTGTGGGAAAGTGAATAGTACTGTTCATGCCTCTGTGATGATTCATGTTGTTTAAGACAAATTGTGTGAGTGATTCCTGTGGTAGCACAAACATTATATCCTGCTCTATGTTAGCAAACACAGACTGTACCTAGATGTGGCAGATCTATGGTGAGAACCTCCCTTCACGGAACACCTTATATTGTGCAATACCCCTCATCTTGTCTGCATGGTGCTGTGGCATTTGTGTACATGGATTTAAAAGGTACAAGATGCATTTGCAGTCAAGAGTGCTGCCACAAACTTTTCTGGATGGAAGACAAGGAGACTTGTTCACACACTCCTTCTCACCATATGGTCCCGTAAGTTTGACTTATTCCCTGTGTCAACAAGCCTTCATGGATTTGGAGCTAACACTGCTTTTATTCTGTTGTATAATGTCAGTCCTTGTAATTGAGTTTCTTCTGGATTGGATGAAAGGATTCAGCAATTCCATTTTGAATGGATTCCAAGTGAGAATTTCTCTCTGATGCTTGTCTGCTACCCTCAGATGAGAGTCAGCTGAGTTGCACACCCAGAATTCATATATCACTTTCCTCCCTTATTAAGCCAGTAAATTCATTGAAAAGTAAACATGACATATATCTTTAAAATAGCAAGTTTATGCATGCTGGTATGTGCCAGATATTGAAAGTAGCACATATACTGCTATCTTGAATTCTTCTTGTATGGTGAATTCATACAAAAACAAATAAATAGATAAATCAATAGCTTCCCCTTATTAACTCAATTTCTTGATAAATTTAATGTACTTTGAGAAGGAACTCAGTCAAAAGAAACAAACAAACAAAAAAAAACACAACAAAAACAACAACAAAAACTGAAAACTAAAGCTTTCTATTCTCAGCTAGCAAATCTGAGTTCCAGAAACAGTAAATTTCCCTTCTGATCAGCAGATAACCCATTATATTTTTCTCTTTTCTTGATATATGAATTTATCAAAGCTTAAACCTATTTTTCCAACAAGGAGAAAAAGTCTGGGCCTTTGAATTGTTTTGTAGCCTTCATAGGGAAACAGGTTTTTATCTCTTCACCAGAGTAATTTTCTTCTCTTACTACAGCAATTCAGAGTGATTTCACTTGTAGCAAAACAGCAAGTTCAAACAGATGCAAAGTTATGGGTAAACAGCTATACCTTTCAGCTATAACATTCAAATGTTATATAGTCTTGCCAATAACCTTGAGAAATTACTAGTATTTCTCATACCACTCTCACCAGTTGCAGTGGGTCAGTCAGTCTGACATAGCTGTAAGGTAAAACATCTAAACATCTTATCTTAACATGTTTGGAGTATGAAAAAAGTCTTGTTTATGTGGTCTGTTCTTGCTTCTTTCCTTTTGCTTTCTTTTCTTGAGCCACCAGCCATTCCTGTTCTAGTCTTTTTGTGCCACAGTGGGGTCATAGGAGGTGATTTTTGTGTTTGGTACAATTCCTTCCACTACATCAGTTCTTTCTCATGGTTAGTATGGACAGGAGTCATTAATGTCACTCACCTGGGAATTGTATCCATTGCCTTCATTGTCTACTCTTTATGTAGGTAGCAAACCCTTCTTTTTCCAAGCTTCCACCCTATTTTTTTAAGTTGGCTGATATGACTGGACAAAGCCCTGAGCAACCTGATCAAAACTAGTCTTGCATTGGGAAGAGTTGGATCAACTGACTTTACAGAGGTCCATCCAAGCCGTATTGTTCTATGATTCTATGTCTACGGCCATCTCATATGGATATACTACAGATAATTTTCATCTATTTCAAGCTTTTTAAATCTCTCAGGCCTGTTCATCTAATTCTCTTTCTCTCTCTCTCTCTTTTTTTTTTTTAATATAACTTCAAAATACTCTGGCTATAAAATGGAGTATGCTAGTCCATGCAGCCTTGTTCTCTTTTTAAAAATAATTTTCATAATAATTATGAGGGAAACACAGATACTTCCTAATGAAACTGGGGAGTACTGATGGGTATTTAACATGTCTGATTCATGAAGTCAGGGAACTTGAAGAAAATAATACCTTGATCTGGAATATAAATACACTGCCTATTAGCTCATCATACTTAATATCAGAAGGTGTTCATGAGGTCTTATACTGAATGATAAGTTGTTGGCAGTTTCCTCAGAAAATCAGTGAGATTTCTGGCATTTATTAGTATATGAATTTCAAATAGGACACTGGAATATCACACTTGTAAGTGTTACCCAGACTGAAATGGATAATATTATTATCTGTAAGTGCTAGAAAATTTACCTGTCAGTAAAGCAAGATATAGGAAAATAATAAAAAATGATACATTGGTTTTTGAATTGGTAATTTTTTTAAAAGTAGCAATCTCAAACCGGGATAATTATTGATCTTCATGTTATGTACATAAAATCTCATTTTCCTGATATTAATTATATGGGAGAAATATTTTTGATGTTTTAATATAATTTCATAGAATCATAGAATATCCCGAGTTGGAAGGGACCCATAAGGATCATCAAGTCCAACTCCTGGCACCGCACAGGTCTGCCCAAAAGTTTAGACCATGTGACTAAGCGCACAGTCCAATTGCTTCTTAAATTCAGACAGGCTTGGTGCAGTGACTGCTTCACTGGGGAGCCTGTTCCAGTGTGCAACCACCATTTCGGTGAAGAACTTCTTCCTGATATCTAGCCTAAACTTCCCGTGCCTCAGCTTAACACCATTCCCACGGGTCCTGTCACTGGTGATAACAGAGAATAGGTCGCCTGCCTCTCCACTCCCCCTCGCGAGGAAGTTGTAGTCTGCGATGAGGTCCCCCCTCAGCCTCCTCTTCTCCAGGCTGAACAGGCCCAGTGACCTCAGCCGCTCCTCATATGTCTTCCCCTCTAGGCCCTTCACCATCTTCGTCGCCCTCCTGTGGACACTCTCCAACAGTTTAATGTCCTTTTTGTACTGTGGTGCCCAGAACTGCACACAGTACTCGAGGTGAGGCCACACCAGCGCAGAGTAGAGTGGGACAATCACTTCCCTCGACCGACTAGCAATGCCGTGCTTGATGCACCCCAGGATACGGTTGGCCCTCCTGGCTGCCAGGGCACACTGCTGGCTCATATTCAACTTGTTGTCAACCACAACCCCCAGATCCCTCTCTGTGGGGCTGGTCTTGAGCATCTCATTGCCCAGTCTGTACGTATAGCCAGGGTTGCCCCCTCCCAGGTGCAGGACCTGGCACTTGCTTTTGTTAAACTTCATGTGGTTGGTGATTGCCCAGCTCTCCAATCTGTCCAGATCTCTCTGCAAGGCCTTTCCACCCTCATCTGAGTCCACAACTCCTCCAAGTTTGGTGTCATCGGCAAATTTGCTCAAAACACCTTCTAGTCCTACATCCAAATCATTTATAAAAACATTGAAGAGGACTGGCCCTAAAATCGAGCCTTGAGGGACCCCACTAGTGACCATCCGCCAGCCAGATGTGGCCCCATTTACCACAACCCTTTGAGCCCTGCCCTTCAGCCAATTGCTCACCCATTGTATGATGTTTTTGTTTAGCTGTATGCTGGACATTTTGTCCAGAAGGATCCTATGGGAAACTGTGTCAAAAGCTTTGCTGAAGTCCAAAAAGATCACATCAGCTGGTTTCCCTTGATCGACTAGATGGGTGATCTTATCATAAAAAGAAATCAAATTTGTTAGGCAAGACCTGCCCCTCATGAACCCCTGTTGGCTGGGACCAATGACTGCATTGTCCCCCAGGTGCGCTTCAATAACTTCAAGGATCATCCTCTCCATAATTTTACCAGGCACTGACGTGAGACTGACAGGCCTGTAATTGCTAGGGTCTTCTTTCTTACCCTTCTTGAAAATTGGCACAACATTCACCAGCTTCCAGTCCAATGGGACCTCTCCAGATTCCCAAGATCATTGAAAAATAATTGAGAGAGGTCCCGCGATGACGTCAGCCAGCTCTTTAAGCACCCTGGGATGAATCCCATCCGGACCCATGGACTTGTATGGATCCAGGTGGAGCAGCAATTCCCGCACACGTTCAGGGTCAGTTGGGAGTTTGTCATTCCCACCATCATGGTCCTCCAGCTCAGGGTACCCTGGGTCCCGAAGCCCATCATCAGTGTTGAAGACAGAGGCGAAGAAGGCATTAAACGTCTCTGCTTTGCCTATGTCATTGTCTGTGGGGAGACCCTCCCCATCTAGTAGTGGACCTATGTTTTCTTTGGTTCTCCTTTTTCTGTTCACATATCTAAAAAAACCTTTTTTATTGTCTCCCACAGACATGGCCAGCTTCAACTCTAGTTGGGCACGAATTTTCCCCCTACAAACACGAACAGCATCCCTGTATTCCTTCCTCGTTGCCTGACCCTCCTTCCAGCAGCCATACCCTTTCTTTTTTCGCCTAAGCTCCAGTAGAAGTTCCCTGGTCACCCAGGCTGGCCTTCTGCCCCGCTTGCCTGACTTCCGATATTTTGGAATCGCCTGATCTTGTGCTTTTAGGAGGCAGTGCTTAAAGATTGACCAGCACTGATGGACACCAATGCTTTCAAAAGCATTTTCCCAGGGGACCTTGCTGACTAGTTCCCTGAGCAGCCTGAAGTCTGCTTTCCCCATATCCAGGGCTGAAGTTTTGGTGACAGTTTTCCTTCTGTCACCATAAATTCTAAACTCAACCACTTCATGGTCATTATGACCAAGACGGCCTTCAATTGCCACGTCTCCCACAAGACCCTCTCTGTTCTCCAGCAACAGATCTAGGAGGGCACCTTTCCTAGTTGGCTCTCTTAACACCTGCACCAAGAAGTTATCATCTAGGTGCTTTATGAACCTCCTGGACTTGCTCGTGTCAGCCGTGTGATGATCCCAGTTGACGTCTGGCAAGTTGAAATCCCCCATTAAGACAAGGGGAGTTGATCTCGAGGCATCTCTTAGTTCTGCAAAGAATAATTCATCAGTGTTGTCGTCCTGGCCAGGTGGTCTGTAATAGACTCCCACAGCGACATCCCCTTTATTTGTTTGTCCCTTAATCCTTACCCAGAGGCTCTCAACTTTGCCATCTCCAACTTGAAGTTCCACACAGTCCAGCCCATGCTCTACATACATAGCCACCACGCCACCTCGCCTACCCTGCCTGTCCCTCTTGAAGAGCCTGTAACCATCTATTGCAACACACTAGCCACAGGCCTCATCCCACCAGGTTTTGCTTATGCCGATAATGTCATAGCTGTGGGACAAGGCCAAGACTTCTATCTCATCCATTTTATTCCTCATACTGCGTGTGTTTGTGTAGAAGCACTTCAAATACGCCTCCCTACATGCAGCACCTTGTGTAGCCGACTGAAGGGCCTCACTAGCACACAGTCCCTCTGATTCTAGCACACCATTCCTTAGCTCATCACCAGCATGCCTGGTTTTATCCTCTTCCCCCTTGAACTCTAGTTTAAAGCCCTATCTATCAGCCCTGCCAACTCCTGAGCAAAAATCCTCACCCCTCTCTGAGAGAGGCGCATCCCATCTGGTGCCAGGAGGCCCGGTGTTGCGTAGACCTTGCCGTGATCGAAAAACCCGAAATTCTGCCAGTTGCACCAGTCCCGAAGCCATGTGCTAATGTGATGAGTCTGTTTGTCAGCATCGATCCCCCCTATCAGAAGGACAGAGGCAAACACAACCTGTGCACCTGATCCTTTAAGTAGTCGCCCAAAGCCCTAAAGTCCCTTTTGATCGCTCTCAGACTTCTCGTTGTTACCTCGTCATTACCAACCTGAAAGACCAGTAGCGGGTAGTAGTCGGTGGGCCGTACCAGACACTTGACTTTCTTAGCGAAGTCTCTCACCCGAGCCCCAGGGAGGCAACAGACTTCCCTGCGGTTTGGGTCCGGTCGGCATATTGGGCCCTCTGTCCCTTTCAAAAGGGAGTCCCCCATGACAATAACCCTTTTTCTTTTTTGACAGTTGATGTAGCAATGCGGCGAATAGGTTGCTTTGCCTGAGGCATCCTCTCCAACTGGGATGGGCTTTCATCTACTTCGTTGTTCTGACTGCCATGTTCTAGACCCTCATACCTGTTATATAAGGGTAGATGGGAAGGTGAGGTGGGCAGGGGCAGGGCTCGCCTACTATCCCGAACAGGAACCTGCCTCCATTCCTCCCCTTGGCCTAGGTCTCCTCCTATTGCCTGGCAGGATGAGGGAACTTTTGTCTTCTGCGTAGCAGGAGACATTTGTGCTATGGCAGGCTCGTGAGTCTGTCTCAGAGAGGGCAGAGTACACCTCCACCAGTCAATTTCCCTCTCTGACTCCCTGATGCTCCTGAGCCTCCTCACCTCCTCCCGAAGCTCCGTTACCTGGCTGAGCAGCTCTTCAATCTGGGCACACCTCCCACAGGCATACCCCTCGCTGCTGCTGTCGGATACCGACAGAAGACTCGGGCACACCCTGCAGCCCAAGACCTGGATGGCTGCGTGTTTCCCCGAGCCCTCCGTCTGAGCGGCCACATTGGTGACTGTGGCTGGAGAGGCTGCAAGAGATGCGGAGGCCGTGGTTTTCTGCCTGGTTGATACCATGACCAGGTTCCTCGCAGGCAGGTTACAAGTACCGAAGGGAAAGACCGCTGCAAAAGAGCGGCGAGGGGCCCTCCCTGCTCGCCCTGCCTGCGTGAACCGCCGCGCAAACTGCCCCGCCCCGCCCTTCTGACGCGCCATGCCCTGTTTGCCCACCTGCCCACCTGTTCGCTCGCGCTCCCTAGGGGCTGCTTTTGAACAGCCGGGGAGGGGGCGCTGCTGGCTCCGCCTACGCCTCGTCAGCCTCCCTCGCGAGGGCTGCTGGGTCCTGGCGGCTCCGTTGGCTGCTTCGAGTGGCCTCGATGCCGAAAAAAAAGCCCTGCCTGTCTCGATCCCCCGCTCCGCTGCAGAACGTGTCTGCCCCAGAGCCGATCGCCTCGGCAAGTTTTTTCTGTGGATACCTTTCTTTAGAAAGGTTTTTTTTTTTTTTCTATTTATGGAAACAAATTGTGTACTTCAGTCGTACACATTGGGAATAAAATCTGAACAATGTTTTTGGTAGGGTTTTTTGTTTGATTGGTTGGTTGTTCTGTTTTGTTTTCGTATATAGTGTCTATGTTATAATAAGGCAAAAACTCTAAAACTACCTGGACTAACACCTGTGAGTTAACAATGTTGAAGTCCTGCTTCACATGGCACATCATACTAGAGGCTTCCATTTACTCAAGATGAATTACAGAAGTATTGATTCTTATTTTCCCTATTACAAATGTAGTTTATTTTCTTAAAGTATATTATTAGCTCCAGTTGAACACTTTGGTTTATCTCAAATAATACAGATGATCATCAGTGGCTGAATCATAGAAGTAATGGCAGTCATGTTAGCAAAACGTGTTAGAAAGTAACTTTAGGAGGCCTATGACTTCATAAACTCAGAACAAAGAATTTGATTAGAAACTTCCTATCAGCACTTACAGTTAATTGTATGGGAGTTCTGTGAGATGATTTTTATTATATAAAAAAGAAGAAGCTTTATTTGTAATAGTCTTTGCATTTTGGGGAATGAACACACCATATAGGACAGTAATGGTGATATCCAACTCCAGCATAAAACATAAGTTAAGTTTCTCCACGTGTCTACATGTAATTAAGCCATCTTGACTCATGTTGTAGTGTATCAACATTTAAGGGTGATTCAGTTGCCTAAGGGCAAATATCTGGCATCATTTCAGGCACAGGGCTCCTGTCTGACTCCCTCTTGCCACTCCAGAAGGGTAGAAGTCTCCCACAGGGCCTATGCCAATCTGAAACCTTATCTAGATATTTCATATAGTTTAGCTAGAGCAAATAGATCCAACTACCAATGTTTAGTTAACTGAATTGAGTCCTAGGCTTCTCTTTCAAGGTGACATTTCTTTCTAGATTTCTCAGTCTGTGTTGTCTAAGGTTCGGTTTGGTTGCCTATACATGAGCATCTACAGGTCTTTGAGATCAATGGACTGGCAGATATGGACTTATAGGACGTCATTGCATTTCTACAGACAGAAGCCAGAGTACTATAAGACATCTCAAATTACACTAGATAAATATGTGCAAATGTAAGCAAACTTCTAACGGCTGAGTGGTAAATCCTCTCTAGGCTCAAGTGGGTAGTGACTAGACTTCAATCCACTGCAAAAGGATATGATACATCTCTGAGTGCTGTTCAAAACTTCTCCAGCTGGTTTAATAGTTGTCATAGATCCCTTTTAAGTCACTTTTCAATGTTAAAACAAAAACAACAAAGATAGGCAAAATGTGAACATCAAATTTTCTGTTCCTCTCAAGTCCACTTCTCATAATTGCCTGACACAGCATCTACCCTATTGAGAGTAGCCTTGAAGGTCGACACATTGAGGTGATTTATGACCAGAATGCACGGATGAAAAACATGCAGTGGCTAGGGCTGTAAACATAAGGTCTGGATAATCACACATGCGTAAATGGATCCATAAGAAAGATTTACCAAAGAATGACCATGGTTATGCAGTTTCACTGACTGTCCCACACACTGCAAGATGTATCTTGAACAAGTTCTATCCATTCTCAAGAAGATGCAGTGAAGCACATTAATGTAGTCATATACATTAAACTGTATGTGATTGTTTTTATATGACCCCAAGGAGTGAAGACAGAACCTGAGGTAAGAATACAGAATGAGGGAGCTGTCAGAGCACAGCAGATGTGTGCACAACTCAAGCTCTTAACTTGCCTCTGCTGTACTGGGAGGAGGTGGAGTGAGAAGCAGACAGGAGACATAAGGGTATCGAGCCAAGGGTGAAGCTGTGTCAAGTGTGCAAAAGGCTGAAGGTTTCTGAATGGTTTTAAGTCTTATCCCTGTGAAGTGTATGATGAGATGAAATAATTCAATGTAGAGGTGAGAAAATCTTATTAAAATTAGTGTTGAGTTGGACAGAAATAGACACAAGAGAACAGAATAGACAGCAGTATATATATAAATATATATATATATTCACATATCCTATTAGTGTAGAAGCTGTCAGACTGACACCCAAGCTGTGAGCACAGATCAAAAGAGCTTCAGCCAAAGATTGAGATGTAAGTCAACATGTCCTTCAGTGATTTCCCTTAAGTCCTTAGAACCACTTCTGTCTTCTCAGCTTTGGACTTCCCTGGGTGACTGCTGTCCTCATTCTAACCTTGCCACAATAATGGGAAAGGATTCTAGATGAATTTTATCAATCAGATGAGACAGTGATAAAAGACTGGAAGATATGAACTGGCTAAAAACACTTCAATCTCCTTCCTCTATCTTTCTTCTTAAGTCTTGAAACAACCTTACAAACATTGAGCAACAGAAGCAAAGCAGATCGGTTTGACAAAAGATGTGATAGAAATCTTGGGGCTGCAGAACAACTCCTAGCATTGGTAGCTAAGGTTTCAGGGGAGAATAAAATAAGCCTTGAGCATAGTCCCGTTCATCTCCATCAGTCTGTAAGTCTATCAGCATGTCTGTGTGTGTATGTGTATGTATACGTGTATTCATACAATATCCAGTATGGGATAGTAACCCATGCCACACATTTTCATCAAAATATACATAAAGAGAGAAATGAATAGATGTGATCCCCTTATGGAGAGGAATAAATGCTCTCCTATTCTACAGTTTTGGCTTACAGAAACAAAGAACTCAAGGGACACAGAAACGCACTGTACTTTGTTTATTCCCACCACATAGACCCTGGAGTAGCAATAAAATTGTTCAACTCAAGCTGGAAAAGCATTATGGCTGTTGGCAAGCAATGAGCACAGCAAATATCTTACTTTGGCTCTAAAGTTCTCATATCTTCAGAGTGTCTGTTTGCATACCAATAAGTAGAAAGTTGTTCTAACTTCTAAGAAAACTCAGACTTTGTTAAAAATAAAAGTAAAGTGGAGAGTAAATATCTGAACTGCAAGAACTAGTACAGTGGGTCAGATCAAAATGACATGGGTATCAGTATTCCAACTCTGATGTTTGCTAGAAGTGAACGTGAGTATATAGTTATCTTCCCATTGCTAATTTATGCCAGTTTCCTGCTACTGGCAGTTTAGCAGCTCCCTGAAACTGAGTATGCATTTGTTCCTAATGCATCTAATATTCACTGATGAAATTAATTTGTCTGATCTTTTTAGAGCCATTTTGGTACAAATTTCTGCAATAACTCTCTGTACTCCTACACAGTGTTTCAAACGGCCACACAAGCAGTAAACCTCTTTCATTGCCCTATGGCTCTGTTACCTGACTTTCCCTTTCAGTGACTAGTGTGTTAGACTGGTGTATTCTGCTAATTTTTGAAATAATATCAGAGAACATTAATATTTTGATGTTATTTATATTTCACTTTTCACCTTTTTTTTTTTTTTAATGACAAAGATGCCAGGTTTATATGTGTATATGTAAGCATTTCATTCACTTCCCCACAGTGAAGATTCTTTCTAATGCTTGTATTTGAATTTGCTTCTAAGTACGAGTGATCCCATACTACTTTATAAAACATTGTCTCTACAATTAAGTGTAGAATAATCAAAGTCAATTTTAACATGTAGTGTTTTTAAAGTGTATTATGAGTTTTATGATTTTTTTCAAGAGTGAGAAAATATTTTAAATAATCTCCACTGTTTTTTGTTTGTTTGTCTGGGGAGGGGAGCAGAATGAAACATTCATTCTTTGTTCCACGGTGCTGGTTTTAATAATAAATTCATCTCTGCTCCCCCAAAATTAGCCCTAAAGAACATAAACTTTATTCTGTATTGCAAGTAGGAGAGACAAAGAAAATGCAGAAAGTTGGTCCATTGAAGAGTTTTGTGTGAAAGACAATAACATGTATTCAAAAAAACCAGTCAATAGTTTCCGTAAAAAGCTAATTATTGGAAATCTGGTTTGTTTGGGAATATTTGTTTGGTAAACTTAATACAATTGGTACAATGCATCCACATAATATCAAAGATGAACTGTGAGATTCATATAAAGGTAGTTAAAGGCAGCAAGAAATTCATGGCATATAATTTTCTATAATTTAGCTGTAAAATGCAGTACACACTATAAATGGACAAAAATAACCTGCACTTTAGGCAGCCTTCTTTTCAGAAAGCAATTACTGCTTGTTAGCTTTTGAATTTTGCTTCTTCTTAACAGCATTAAAAAGAACAGAGTTTTTAGCTTCAGAGGTCCAAAATGTTTTATAGAAGCTTTGTTATAAGGTTATTTCATGTGCCAAATGTCCGCTATCCAATTTTAGAAAAAATAATAAAAAAAAAAATTAAGCTCAGTGGTGCATTTTTGGTCTTTCATTTCCAACAGAGACATTCTTCAAATCTTCTTTATTCTTCTGTATTGCATAAACTAATATGGTATATAATCATGCCTCAATTTTGCACTCAGAACTGTTATCACAGACCTTTATACTGACACAGTCCTATCTACTTAAACCAAACTCTATATGAGTGAAAAGGTCTGCTGTACTACAGAAAGAGATGTTAAATTAGAAAGAGTAAGAATAGCTTTCTCCATACAACATGTGGAAGTTAAGGAGAATTTGAAAAGTACAGTTCAGCATAGTATTTAATCTTCACTGCACTTCTGAGTGTTCAGGAAGGATTTTAGTTCAATAGTGCTATTCTTACTTTCACTTTCCAAAGAAGGGCAATGAAACTGGCGAAGGGTCTAGAGAACAAATCTTATGAGGTGTGACTGAGGAAAGTGGGACTGTTTTGCCAAGAGAGAAGGAGGCTCAGGCGAACTTATTGCTCTCTACAGCTACCTCAAAGGAAGCTGTAGCAAGGTGGGATGTCAGTGTTTTCTTCCAGTCAACAAGCCAAAGTACAATAGAAAATGGCCTCAAGTTGCACCAGGGGAGGTTTAGGTTGGATATTAGGAAAAACAGATGAAATACTGAAAGGGTTTTGAAGCATTCAACAGGCTGCCCAGGGAACTAGTTGAGTCACCATCCCTGGAGGTATTCGAAAGACATGTAGTTGTGGTGCTTAGGGACATGGTTTGGTTGTAGACTTGGTAGTGCTACGTAAACAGTTAGACGTGATCTTGGAGGTCTTTTCCAACCTAAATAATTCTATGATTCTTACCTGTATATTGACTACAACCCTGCCTGGGATGTGACCTATTACTATGTGGGGTATTTTGTCCAAGAAAGAGTAGTCACAAACTAAGATAGGTGTTTCCACAGACCCTTTCTGAACATTCTCTTCTTCATTCTGCTTCTCTTATAGCAAAGTCCACTACAGCCCTTTGCTTAACAGTCCAACATAGCTGATCACTAATTTCAGCAATGGAAAGCTGGGGTTTTTTCACGGCAATCAAGTCTCATGAAATCAGAAGCATGCTGTTTCATTTTTGTTAGATTAATGTTATCTCCTGCTGCAAGCCATTCACAAACTCTCCTAAAAGTGAGCAAAGTCCAGTGCTTACTGTTGCTCTATTGTTCGTTTATCACCAGATTGGACACAAAACACAGGCTGGTCTAACAGTGGGCAAGAGCAAGATCAGTGCTTGACACAGCAAGCTGTGTAACTCTGAAATACAATTCACTTTTATGATGACACACCTCATTACTTTCTCATTCCTTTTGAGAAAAAGCAGATTGGGGTTGTACTGTGTGTCTTGCCAACAACTGATACCTAGTTATCACTGACAGAACGTACTGGCTACAGAGAGTATCTGGTCAATGGGCATTTCCAAAATTAGAAATGTTCTGAGCAAAATGGAAATGTAATGGAATTGGAAATGTCTGCAGGTATGCTCAGTTGCCTTTGTATAATGCAAACAAGGGAAAGAATAATGTCAGAAAAGTGGTAGAATTCTGGTATTGTTTTCCTAAGCGTAATTACATTCCTATCTCTTTTAATGGAAATGTATTATAAACCTAAGCTGGTAAGAGGCCAGGTTCCTGACAACCACCATGTATTGAAGTGCTGAGATTAAAATACATCTGCCAGGAATATCATGCTCATTTTAGCACATGTTCTAGCAACCAGGAAAAGTAAAGAAAAAGCAACACATATGTTTGATGTGACAGATTAAGCCAGCACACTAAAGCATATGATTAAGAAAATGAAAAACATATTGATATTCAGATGGGTACCTTTAAAAACTTATTTTATTTTTTTTTTTAGTTAGTTTAATTTTCTGGTAAAAGTAAGTGTTTTGTTACCCAGTTGCTTTATGAGTTACCATGACAGGTATTCATCAGCTGCAAAAGTAAATCACCATCCAGTCACAGAAGAGGTCTTAAGCTTTCTATTTTATTTTATTTGAAATTGCCAATTTTTTTTTTTCAATATGTGTTCCTGTGTAGATATCCTGACATAAAGTGCATGCAAAAAAAGTATGAAGAGAGAGAGGGAGTTTAAAATACCATGAAGGTTCATTAAATAAAACAAGGATAACAGTTTTTCTGGAGTCCTTCCTAGCTGAAGATGAAGATGCTTATTTTCATGTTTGAAGTCTCTTCCAGTACCTAAAGCAGTTGCAAAGGCAGCAGAAGACAGTTACCTCTTTGCAGCAATTGCTGGAATCGAACACCTCTATTTTAAAGGCTGCTTGTACCTCAGGAAGTATATCTTTTACTTACCCAAGCACAAATCCCCTCCCTATTACATTAATATTACAATTTAGAGCCTCGTGTGCTGGGAACTGTTCACCAGACCAGGATTCATGTACCAGTGCCATCAGGAGTGAGAGATTAACCTGAATCAGAAATCTGCACTGCGTCTGCTACCGCTGTGCACAGTGCTCCAGGGAAGACACCCTCCTCGCAGGAGACAGCAAGAGAGGACTGAAGCTGTTTGCCAGTCTGTGAAAGACTGATACTCCCGATTCCTCCACTATGGATGGAAAAGCTACAGTGGTGCCAAGAGAGTTAAAGAGCTTCAATCTGGTATTGGCACCTGTGCTTGCACAATTGCAAACCAGTGTGATCAGAACAGGCTTTTCATTCATGGAGAGTATGAAGTTCAGTTATACTTTGGTGGCATGAGCAAAAACTGCTGGAAATGGCATTTGTGCTTGGGAAAATCTGATACTTTTGTTTAAGCCACAGACACTTTGGTGTCATCTCTCTGTATCCTTCTACACATTGAATATCTTTCCCTTTACACTAGTATGCACAGTTCTGGTTAGAAGCTCCTTAGTGCTAAGATTATAACATCACACTTTAAATATTTATATTTCAAATATTGAGGGGCCCACAGTTACTGCTTAACTACCAGAATTTCTATTTGAAATAAAAAGATAAACTACAAGCCACAGAAGCTGCATAATTTTGCAGTAGATGTTGTTAATCCTAATTTGTTTTATGGCTATACTGATTTGAGTGGATTATAAGAACAGCTCACTCAGAAAAAGCTTAGCCCAGCTGGATGCCATATCAAAACAGAGTGGGCACAGGGATACACAGCTTTCATGTTTTAAGCTGTAATGTTGAAAGGAGATAATCAATTTTAAATTACATTTCTGTCTTGGATTGTTTTACTGGCTGCTATTATAAAAACACCTGTGCTTATCAGAACTGTAAACCATTATTTCTCAGAAAATTTGCTATTTGGGCATTTGACATTACTTTACATCTGATCTCTGCTATTTCGCCTGTAAACTCAGTATTTTACTTTAAAGTAAATGATTTTGCTATTGCATATCATTGAATTTTACATCTGAGATCTACAAATATAATTACCTGTGATATCATCATTGCTAACAATTTGGCAATATTGTCCTGACATGCTGCTTCCAAAGCAAAGAGAAAGTAAATCAGCATTTAAATGAGATATGAAAATATTACTGTAAATAATTGGCTTGGGCAACTGATTATAGATATATAGCTAAAACTCTTTTGTAACTGAAATATGACTAAATTTTGCTTAGGTTTCCTGAGTCGTCTCATTCTATTCTTGTTCATGGGCTTTAGATATTTACATTATATGTAACAAATTGCCAACTTCCATCTGTTATTTGAAGTGTTCTGCCTTCGTGTATTTTTGAACTTATGCATTACTTTCCATATCAATAATGGCTATTGTATAAGTATTGATTTTATAATGCTGATAAGAAAAGGTGTTGTATGGTGCCAGGGTCACATAACCTTGTAATAATAAAGAAAGACAATTTTATGATCACTGTTTGCATTGGTGGTAAACAAATGCTATAGAACTGGAGTATAAAGTTTTTCTTTTTCAGTGCACTGATTTCACTTTGAAAGAGCTTCAAGAAAAACAGATAAACAAAATTTTGGCTAACCACATGACTATCCTCATCTGAAAGACAGAAACATACTTTGCAAGCAAGACTTCCCAGTGATAGTCTGAATCATTCTTTTAAGATTTCATAATCCCTTTTATTTTTCCCCTGAGGGACTGGTCACTGGTTATCCCTGTCGTTGCTCCCAGAGAGAGCAGAAAACATCAGTACAGGAAACAAGGAGACATGCCAAGGTAAGCATCTCATTTGATACACAAGGATAAGGTGCTTGGTAATTTTCCAGCAAAATTATATAGAGTTGGAGAAAGTGATTCATCGGAATCAGGCATTCTTTGGGAAGTCTTTTCCTGTCTCCGTTTCAACAGGAAAGGTTGGTTGACTTCCAATACTCAGGTCAGAGACAAAGAGAGCTTCTTCTTCATTGCCATAAGGTCATCAGTACTAAGGACACTCTTTGAATATGAGACACTATGGTTCAAGTCCTTATTCTTGATTTAGATTGGAAACTCAAGCTTTTTTTTCTTCCCTTTTTTTTTTTTTTCTTTCATATCAAATATAAATGATATGCCCTGGCACCTACATTGCAGTCTGCCTATAGGTTTCTATTGCTGGGGTTGTTTCACACACAAAAAAACATTGTACATATTCATTGCCCCAGAAAGGGAAGTTGAGTCATTCTGACTTTATAGTCAAGTGTTTGTAGTACTCATGTAGGAGGATGGTATTACATACAATCAATATTTAGTACTTTGTTATCAGAAATAAATCTTGACAGAGAAATTGGTTATCCTGTGTACCTCTTCAATGGTAGTCAGTAGACTCATGATTCAGGCCCTTGCCTAGGGCTGTTTTTGCAGTACTGCCACTCAGAGCAAAATGTGTTTCTCTCATTTTCTTATTTGAATGGAAATGGAAAGTTTTATGCAATCTTAACAGCACTCATAATGCAACAAAATACACTTTTGGCCAGTGTTAAGCAAGGCATGAGAACGAAGTTCCCTTTCTAAGCATTGCAGGATTTCTGTCCAGAAGAAGAGTAGTAAGTAGGGATATGACATAAATATCTAGAGCCATTCTAAAATCTGTCTCTATAATCTGTCTGCATAGGAGTGGCAGGTACAATACAGAGGCAGTGGGAAATCTGCACTAGAAAGGCCAGGGGCCAGGCAGGATTACCATGAACATCTGAAATAGAAGTAAGCTTTTTATTTCTAGGTCATCTGTTAATGACTGGAAAGCTAGAGGCTCATACCAAGAGTCTAGGAAGCAAAGGGGTAAAGCAGTTCCCAGAAACTATTAAGCTTTTCTTTCATATTTTCCTGTTACATATCCACAAGACAGGATTTGTTTGCCTAATTATAAGCATCTAGTTCCATTTGTGATGCCTGAAGGCATCCCACTCTTCCAACTGCTGCTTCAGCAGGAATTGATAAATCCTGTGTGGTATAATCCAGCTCTGTGAGGTTATCCTGGATCCTCAATACACACACACACACACACACACACACACACTTGACTGGTGTCTGGATGACTTACTGTATAGCTAAAGTCATAATCAGCCCAGGAATTGCAAAACCCTAATTGACAAATGTGGTCAAAAGTATTAAGTGACAGCTATTTGTGAGCTTACATTATGTAATATGCATTTGTGGTCTAATTCTATCTAGAATTGGACAAATATTCATTCCATAAAATTGTCGACTTAATTTGAAATCTGCTTTAGTAGACACAAGAGAGAGATAAATATTTTTTTCTTAATCTTTCCTATGATTTATTTAATATTTGCTGCATTACCTGAACTAATGTTACTGCAGTTTGGAGCTTTGACATTGTCCTGCCAATGTAATTGATATAGTGCTGATTTATGTTTGGTGAATATTGTCTCTAGTGTCTAATTTTTTTTTTCTGACTCTATTAGACCTTGTCCAAGTACTCCCAAGGACATCAGTATAAGCATATCAATGAAAAGATAAGTTTAACATGGCAAGAAGTAAATGCAAAGGAGATGTCAATGTCTGATTAACGACTCCCCTAATAGTCACTGGACAGAAACAGAAAGAAAAAAAAATAATAAAATCCAACCCTAACAGCCCTAAAAAGATCTGAGAATGATTACACTAAAATAGAAAATGTAGTCCA
This sequence comes from Anser brachyrhynchus, assembly GCF_964034855.1. Lineage (NCBI taxonomy): Eukaryota > Metazoa > Chordata > Aves > Anseriformes > Anatidae > Anser > Anser brachyrhynchus. The sequence continues at coordinate 203,048,495 of NC_137694.1, read as the reverse complement.
AGCTGAGACTATCTCATTTCTAAGGCAGAGGGGACAAACCAACCCATGGCATCCACTTACAGAAATTATAAAACCTTGATTAATTTTGGAAGTTCTGTCAGTCACAGTAATAACATTTTAAAATGATGAAAGTGTCTGAGTTTCTCTTGAATTTTCTACACATACAACCATGTATATCCTGTCTTCTAGAAACACAAAAGTCATAGATTATGATAAAGCCTTTGGCAGTATTCCCAGAGCTTTACCATTATATTACTTAAGAAGAGGGCCAATCGTGTATATCATAAAAGAAATACGTGGTCTTGTAGCCCTCATAGCTGAAGTTCGTGACTCTGCCGGCTGCATGCTTGCTGTACTCTCTTCCTGCGTTTCAGTTGCTGGGAGAAACTCTATGAGAATGGTAAAGGGAGGAAAGATGGTGGAGGCAGGATGACTTCCCCTCACTCCGTCATTCACAAATATTTTATTGGTAATACTAGTTAAAGGTCATTGGCAGTTCTGTGGGAATGAGAGCAATGCAGAGAAAGGGTACAGTGGTTTATTACTTGTGCCACAAAGCTCACTTGAATAGACTGTTGCTTTTGTGTTAACTCAAGGTGTAATATAACTTAAAACCACCATGTCCCTTGCACGTTGGCAGTTTAAAAAGAGAGACAACAGCATTTCAAATTTATTTGCAGCCATCTTTGTAGAAAATTCTTCTCTATCCACCGACTCCTGGAGCCAAACTCACCCCTTTCTGCCCTAAATCCACCCTTATTAAAAGAAGTGTCTCTTTTTCTGTGACAAAAAATCTACAGTGCTAGTTTTTTATGATGTGTAAACCAGCCCATGATTTAAAACTTTACTTTAAATTATCCACAGTTGATGTAACAACTATGACCTTTTGTACGGTGGTGATTTTCAGGTTCATTGTGAAGATCTACAGATTACAGTACTCAAAAATTGCAAAACTAGATTCTTATGCCTTTTGTCTTTCAAGTATTACTCAGTTCCAGAATCTCTTTTTCCAGATAAACCAAAGATAATGGACAATTGCTGTACATCTTGTTTTCAGATAGAAGATTTAGGTCTGATGTCATCATTTTCTTATTCTAAAGTTAAGAGACAGCTCATTTAGAGAATTATTTATATAAACTCCAATCATCTTCTGTTCTTTCAGGGTTCCAAAAATGAATTAATTATTTGGATATTGTCTTATTAAAGAAGAAAAGACAGAATAATGATAAAAAATGTTTAGATATTTTTCGAAGGAGATGTTACTCTATTTTAGTAGTGCAGAAGGTGCTTCCATTTTATTCTGCAAACATTCTTACAGGTTTATGTGTATAGAGTAAGACATTTATAATTGCTGGAGTATGAAATGCAGTCCTTATGAAAGTATATAAGAAAATATGCTGGATGATACTCATTTTTCTCTATGTATCTTTCATTCAGACACTTGTTTCCATCTCTTTGATTCTTAGAAGATATATCGAGCAGCATAGGGACATCCGGCAACTGGAAGAAATGACTTTGGTGTCAGAATCTAAGAAACCGAAACTTGTGGTGGCATCACTAGGCTATCTAAACATGATTCTTGAGAACCAGGTAACAGAACTGGAATCTATGTTAGTTTATATATTTCATATTTTCATTGGAGATATCTACCTATCCACCTATAATTCTTTCTACATGGGCCCAAACAGTAAGATCTTTACGGAGTCTCTGAGCAAGCGTAAATCATTGCCATCTTTTGTTTCTATTGCAATGTGTTCCCTTACAGTCAAGGAGCTTGGTGATGATCAAAGGGTAAACAACAGGATTATAGTTTGGTAGCACAGAAAACAATGAAAGAAAACTTGTGCTGCTTTAGTGAACCGAATGATCTCTTCTCAGGGTTCTTATAGGTTAACATCACTGTGCAGGGCAGCTTATTTGAAACCAAGCATTCCAGGGAGAAAAAAAAAAAAAAAATGGAAAACATAGCTTTTCTTAATGCTACTGGGGAGGCTGATGCAGGTCTCCATATGGAACATTTGTAATTTTAAAGGGCATTTTGCCACTGCATTTTTTTTTCCTTTCCTATCTCAAAGACAGAACAATGACATTCCTATCATACACAGCAGAGTACTAGAGAGAAACTGTTTGCTGCATGACATTTCTGTTTAGTACTCAGAGCTCCTGCTGAGCTATGTGCAGACAGGCTCCTGGAAATAATACCCATTTACTTTCCATCCACTAATACAGAGGAAAAAAAAAAAAACAACACCTTCTTCCTGTAAAAGGAGTAATGACTTAGTACATCCCTCTGAGGTAGAATACGTCGTCCTTTAAACTAAGAGTCTTAATACCTCTATGGTTCAGGAATGAAGGTTAATGAAGGTGGAAATGACATCAAAGGAGAGAAACCAGCAGGGACTGGACTTCTAACATACAGTAGAGGAGGGACTTCTTCGAACTTGTGAAGAAAAATAAAACAAATTAAGAAGAGTTGTTTTTTAAGCTGAATATTGCAAAGGAGAGGTGACCACAGTGAATAATAATAATAAAACAATAACAGCAATAATAATTAAGAATAATATAAAGAAAGGCAGGAAATAGGAAATCAGGGAATATGAAAGTCAAGATGCAATGGAAAGTCTTCCTGTGAGGCTTAGCTGAGCAAAACCACATCCAGCATCAACTTCCTGAGAGCATGAGATGGGAGGACAGATCATCACCTCTACATTTCTCCTCATCTTTGGACAGGTAAGTATTAGCTACACTCCTTTCTGAACGCTGTGTGGCAAGGGAGACATGGCAAGAAAAAGGAAGAAGAGGAAACAAAGATAGGAAAGAGGAATAAGAAAAGAAGAACACAGGAGACAGCAAGACAGATAGACTATGTCAAGGGGAAAGATAGGGCTAACAGGAATAAAGAAGCACATAGCAGCATATGGATGGGGAACAATATTCTTACAGTGACAGCAAAGGGAGATGCACTAACAGTAGCATAACTGTGAATGAGATCTGAGTATGAGACTCACGCTGGCAGTGCCAGTTTGCCTTTTTACACATTACCAGTGAACCAAACTGCCTGCCCAAAACAGAATCAGGGCAAATCAAGTCATATTGCATTGTGTACATAAAATACAGAAACAACAGCAAAAGAGCCCCTACTGTTCTTGCCCAGTGGTAGATACATGATGAAAAATGACAAACCACATGAGCGATTTTTTTATCCTAAGTTTTACAAAGTTCTGGCTGACATTTATGCTTCTGTTTTTCCCCAAATGACATTTTAAAATCATCATTTTGTTCACATATCTGTACTGCTTTCCTGGGAAATCTAAGTTGCAAATATGTCTTTTGCATTAAACATTTTTGATGGGTTACCCAGTTACCCAGGAAGACTGTGTGTTATATGTTATTATTCTATGACATCTCTAGGTAATCCTTCAGAAATCAGAGTAATTGCCTCTAATCTTCCCTTAGCTCTCATGCAGTGCTGTCTAAATGTTAAAGTTTATTAGTTTTCTTCAAATATGGAAAAAAAAAAAAAGAAGAATTTGTGTTTGACAAAGCAAAAGGCTACAGAACCAGGACTATTAAAGACAGATGGAAATTATAATAATTTGCCTTTGAAATGGAGAAAGAAGGATTATTGCTAGCCATTCAAGAAGATCAAACTTCATGATGGATCAATTTAATACATTAAAAAAAAAAACACTTAATTGCTTTGATTTAAAGGTCTGATAAAAGATTGAGTATACATAAAATCACATTTATTTATTTATTTATTTAAATTAATATATTTTAAATGAATAGAGTATAGGAAATGTAGCTTGCTGTGGAACCGTATACATATTATGTATAGCTCCCTCATGAATATAAAAATTACCTGGCATAGAAATAAGAGGATTATTGAAGAATGGTTCTTCAGGATGGCTCATTAGGTGATATGATATTTATTTATTTTTCCTTTTCCTTGTTAGGGTTTTATGACTTGCTACAATTCCCTACCATGACATTGAACTTCAACTGTTCAGAGGAACAGAAGCAACAAATCTAAAAGGTCTTCAGAAATCCAGGAAATACATCAGTGCTGTATCTGAAGAGAGGATACAGAGGTACCTCAAAAGGCAAAGGATTAAGTTATTCTTTATAACTCTATGTATGCTGGTTTGTAAGAGACATAAGAACAGCCATCCCTACTACCTAAATGTTAATACATGCTCAGGTATATTTTAGCCCATGCCAACCAGAACTGTTGTCTAGGGTAGATAGTCTGGAGACATGGTATATTATAGCATATCCTAGTAAGTAATTTGGTTGTTACCACCCCATTTGGGAAGTGAAGATAGTTTTGCTATGTATACGCATGTTACAACAATTCTGTAATCCTCAAAACCAGGGAATGGTCCTTAACCTCTTTAATTTATTAGGTTAGATATTTTCTGCATGTCTCATCCATTTTCCACTGGCTATACAGACAGTGACTTTGTGTTTAAGCTACTCTCCCCAGGTGAGAGTTTAATGATGAGCGGATGAGTATGGACCAAAGTGAAAAACAGGGTGGCAATAACGACATTCATTGCTAGTTCACCTTAGGAGGAGATACCAAAGGAACTGAATTTAAAAAATACACCTCACCCAACTGTGCTCTACTTAGAAAGCCGAGATAAGTGAGCTATATCTCACATCTCCTGGTATCACTACGCATGGTATATTGATCTCAGCTTGAAACAGGTCTGTTTGTTCTAAAGGCTGCTGCTCTCTCTTGAAACTTCTGTAAAAGCAAAACTCTGTAAGTGTACAATTTCAGTGTGTAAATACACTACAGAAATGAATTCAATCTAAAAACAGGTGAATCTAAGTACACAAAGCATAGCTTTGCAGGGCATTTAGAAAGAGCCTTTGTAAATAATACATATTTGTGTTAGTCTAGGAACATACTCACATGTTCAAACTTTTCTCAGTTTAGGAATTCTAGATTGTTCCATAGATGAGACTTCAAGAGAATCATTCATATGCCTCCACATGGGTAGATTCAGTATTAGATGTTCTCTAATGCATCTCAACCATCATCCAGCTGCTATTACAGAGTGCAAATCATAGAATCCTAGAATGGCTTGAGTTGGAAGGGATGTTATAGATCATCATGGGCAGGGACACCTTCCACTAGACCAGCTTGCTCAAAGCCCCATCCAAACTGTTCTTGAACATCTCCAGGGATGGAACATCCACAACCTCTCTGGGCAACCTGTGTTAGTGCCTCACCACCCTCTGCATGAATTTCCTCCTAAAATCTAATCTAAATCTTCCTTCTTCTAGTTTTAAACCATTCCCTCTTGTCCTATCATTATCTGCCTGTGTAAAAAGTTGCTCTTCGTCTTTTTATATGCCCCCTTTAATTACTGAAAGCCCAGTTGGGAGGACTTGGATTTCCTAGATACACCTACCAAAAGTTACTATGGTGAATATGAATAGGGAAGAGAAACTAGCTCTGGAATACACTCCATTTATCTCTAGACATTCTAAAGTAGATGCCTGCAGCTAAAATACTCATCTAGTCTTTCTTGAAGTCAATAGAGAGAAGGAAGCACCTATGGCCTCTTAAGGCCATTTCCCATTATCTTTTATAGGGTAAAGTCAGCCGTGTCTAAGAAGGATCTCTTTTCTGTTAATGAATATAAAAGGAGTCTGGACAATCAATTTATTTACAGTGTACTCACTGGAGATAATCTGGAGTGAGAAAAATCATTTTAATGCCTACAAGCTACTGAAATACTAGTCCTGCCCAGTCCTTCTATCCAACTCCAGTTTGTCCAGATAAACTTTAAGAACAATAGCTCTTTTTCAGGATGCTAAGCATGTTACTAGGAAAAAAAGGACATTTCCACATCAGGGAAAATATAAGAAAGAAAGAAAGAAAAAAAAATAGTCGAGATTTTCAACCTAACACTGAAGCTATTACATTTTTTTTTTCTCTCAACAGTCTTTTCATCCTTCATGAAAAAATCTTGAAGATTCTTCCAAAAGCAGACTTTTTTTCAGGTCTTCTCTAAAGCCAAAGAAGGCAACTTTTGCTGATCACTTAGGAGATATATAAGTGCATTAAACTACACCAATGTGTTTTTTCTAGAACTTCAAGCCTTTAGCCTATAGTAGTTATAGAGGGATCATCAGTCATTGATATCATTACAAACTAAACTATACATGCACTAAACTTGTGATTTTCATGTGTTGATGATTTATATGCCCATTTATCATTTTGGGTGCTTCTGTATGACAATTATTTTGTCCTTCCAATCTCTCCAACCCAATCAGAATCAGTCCTAAAATTTGAAATTAAAAGATATTTGTTACAATTGACGCAAGGGTGATGTTTACCTCCTTATAAATTACTCCCCCTTCTGCATCCAGCTCAGATAGAAAGCGTACCTTTACTGGCCCTGGCTACTTAGTTTAGTCTAATTTGTATCTACTTGGACCTTTAGACTTTGAAATTCCTACTCCTGCTATGATGTGAACCAGACTGAAGCAAGATGAACTCATTAAACCAGTGGCAACCATTATAGCTCTATATGCTCTATTATATGCCAAAATAGGATTAATAAGTACTACAATGACTTTTTCCTCACCCAGTTTTCCACTCCGTTAAAGAATCTGGAATTTGTGTTCCTATTCCATTTTCAATGTTAAAAACAAACAAACAAACAAACAAACAAACAAAAAACACAACTTATTTTGGTATCACCATTCCCCAAAAAACAGCAACAGATTTTTGTCTTTAATAAATGTGTAGACTGAACATGGACAAAAATATAAAATATTAGTTCTGAAACCTTTTGTACTCCATGGATCTTTGTAAACAATATGTAAAGTTAGATGTGTAGTTTGCAAATTGATTCCAAAAACATAAGGAACTGAACCAAAGTCCCAAATCCAAGGCCTCATCAAGCAAGTAAATCAAAGTGCTAATCTTCCAGATTAAAACCTTTGTATGTGGGGAGTTGCTGATCAAAAATATCAATCAGCTTGTGTGTGTGTGTTTGTATGTACATGCGAGACATGTATTTTATCACAGATATCTCAACAACCAAGAGAATAGACTTTTTGTCTGTATCTTCTCCCCATCCTGAGTTTATTTCAGTCTTCGACTTTAATTCTTCTCAACTTCTTCCCTTTCAGTAACATTTTGCACATCTTTGTCTGAGTAGGAGGAAGCTTGGACTTTGCTGTTTCTTTGAAAAAGATAAAGAACAATACCCATAGCTACCTTACACCAGGTTTATTGGTTTAACAATGTGCAAAATCACAAACCACAGTAATATGGGAGATCTTTGATATCATTCCCCAAGGCTGACGTTGCTTGAAGATAATTTTGCTGCATGTAGCCTTTGACATTTTGTCAGCTACATCTAGTTCATCCAGACAGAGAAGCCAAAGCTTGTAGATATAACTTTTATAGGCCATGACATTATTTCAGCTCATCTCTGTGTAGAGAAATATGAAGTCTATTACTGATGACAAAAAAACAAACAAACAAACAAAAAACCTCAGAGCTAAAAAATGAAGCCACTCCCAAGACCAACAACAATTATACATCAGGCAGTGCCCTCCACAGATATTTTTTTAAGAAGTTTATTTTTCTAATGTATAAACCAAATAAAGGAATTAATCAGGATACATGCATTCCATTTCTTATCTACACAAATATACTAGTTAAGTGCTACTGTGTCAACAGCAGAAAAGACTGAAGTCTACTTCTTACTTATATTTTATCACACCACTGAGCAGCTTTTAAAAGCCTCATTCTTGTTCCTCGTAGATGGAACTTGCTCAAACAACTTTTTCTGATGGGTGAAGTTCTTGAAATGCATCATTCATTGAAAGACATTATTTAAATAGTAACTTTTTGTATGCTTGTATGCTCCTACTGTTATCCAAAGAGATAAACTCCTGCCTTGCTGGTTCAGAGAAAAGGCCTGAAAATCTCTCTGCTAGCAACCTTATTCTTCAATAATTGCCACAGATATTCCAAAGCAATTTACTACTTGGTATGAGTAAAAGCATCAGAATTTGTCTCAGATTACTAGCTCCATTTACAAAGTATCTGTCTTCTAGAAAATGATCTTCAAAAACCTAAGAAGTCAAGCACTATTGTTAGGAGAAGAGAGAAGATAATTAAAATAATTGGTAGTTCCTTGGCGTCTGAAGTGTCAATGTAGGCAGTGAAAAAGGACAAGATGTTCACCTTCTGTTAATGTACTCCTGCACTGTGGTTTCATCGGTCTTTGCAAGAATTAATGTATCCTATAGATCTGTACATGCTGAACACTTTCTGGAGCTGGCACTAAGACTACTTATATGTTTTGAGCCTCAACTGAAAGAGATAGCTATTTCTATACAACCAATCTAGCATTTAGTGAGAGTTTCTAATTGCTGAGAAATTACTAGTGTACGTACAGATATATGTATCTTAAAATGCTTTAAGAATCCAGCTTTACAGCTCTGCTTATAAGCATATATAAATTGTATATGACTGAAAACAGTTATTAAAGATATGTATTTTGCTGTCCTAAAAAAAAAAAAAAAAAAAAAAGCTTTTGCCTTTTGAAGAACTTGTCTGTCCCCATTCATTTGGGTGAGGTAACTCCAGGTAATGGATATTTACTTTCTGTGAGAAATTAGAGATGTTGCTTTGCTTCAGGTGCAGATCAATAACAACTTCATGACTGCTATTAAATGACAGAAAGCAAGTCAATAGAATCATGATCTCACAAGCCAGTTAGACAAAAACTTAAATGCTCAGATGTCATAGTGCTTAAAGATATTGTTGTGTTTATTAAAAAGTAGGAATTTGAAAGGGAGGTAGTTAACTATGTAGGTTTTACTTGGGTCTCATCATTGTGGATTCTGATGATCTAAGTTTCTTCTTTTACTAATTCTTACTTGATAAACTTGAATTTCACATATCTGTTTATAGAGTTCCAATTATGATAGCACTTAATTGGTGTAAAAACGTGAAGATTCATGTCTTCAAGTCAATTTAAGTTTGAAACTTCTTTGTTCTAGTTTTTGTCTTAGTTTTAGAAACGATCAGATCATCCAGAAAAAAAAAATACTTGTTTTGGCAGTATTCTTATGATGGTATGGTGCATAAAGCTATTCTCTGTGATTATAAAGTGGTGTTCAGAATGTTCCAATATAGAGAGGACTTAGGTCTTCAAGTTCCAGAAATAGCAAGAACAGAAACTCTTTGCTCTGAATCAGCATCTGAGAACACTGGTCTTCCAAGCCTGGAGTTTTTCCTACTTTAAAGAAGCCAATGTTTTGATCTGGAAATGCTCAGTCAGACACACATTCCATTTTCACAGGAAAATTTATTTAGTTGGTGATCATCATACAGTGAATAGATAAAAAAGAATTTGAAAACTGAAAACTTACTTATAAAAAAGAAGCATTACCTTTTGGTCAGTTTATCTCTTTTTAATCTGGAGCAAAATGGATTCAGGGTACAAACAAAAAGTGATGGAATCTGCAATAAAAGAGCATTTTCTTCTATCTAACTAAAAAAACAATGGCCAGATTTACCACATATTCTTACAAACTTCAGGCTGAGAGCCCAGATATGGAAATTCTGCCAGCTGTGGAGGAGGTAAAATGACGTCGTATCTTCCAATGGGTCTTCAGGCAGTCAGTGAAAAGAGTTGAAGTGCTTGGTGCCTTGATAGGATGGCATGTCCAGAAAATGTGCTGATTGAGAAAGATTCACAAGGAAAGATTCTTAGTTTTCCTATGGTCTTATAACCTGTGTGGTTATATATGTACGTAACCTTATAACTGTTTTGTAATGGAGAGTCACACGTGAAGAAGGAAGGGAATAGCTACAGATGAATAAAACTTCGTGAGAAAAAGACACCAAAGATACTCCATCACAGAGCTTAAAATCCACACAGGTTTGTGTCTGCAGTTCACCCCTCAAGTAACTGTTTGAAGTGAATTTTCGCGCTGATTATTCTAATGACGGACTCTGTCTATATGACAATATATAATAAATACAGCATGGCAAATAGTCAAGGAAGTGTGGATAGTGAAGTACAGAGGGAGATGACACTGGCATAAAGACATGAATTACTTGGTTACAAGGTGAAAGACAGGATGCCCCATCTCTGGAGGTGTTCAAGACCAGGTTAGATAAGGCCCTGAGCAACCTGATCTAGTGGGTGGTGTCCATGCCTATGGCAATGGGGTTGGAACTAGATAAGATCATTAAGGTCCCTTCCAACCTGAGCCATTCCATGATTCTATGATTCTATGATTCTAAGATTTATGAAGAATGGTGGGTTTCATACAGTAACTGAAATAAGTATAAACCTCTTAGTTAACTTTGTGAGTAGTTTTTTGAATATTGTGAGAGAAAGTTTTAGGTTGAAAGAGAAGACAAGAAAGAAACTCATCAATGTTTTCTGCTTTGAAAACTGTCAGTGAAAGGGATTATGAGATTTATTCTAATTATAATTTTTGAAATGTAAAACAAATCCTTTTATTTATACTTCTTAATTCCCTTTTGGATAATTTAAAATTTTGGATGATTAGATTTAGCTGGATGACTGCAAGGGAAGATCTTGGACTAGAACACTTCTGAAAAATGCCAGAGTTTCTAAATTTAACATTCTGTCTTTTCTGTCCTTTACTACTGGTCTAATTGGTCAAGATAAATATTTTAAATTTGCAGTTTTACGTATTGCAAAGGTTGATGTCTAAAAATAAACAGTTATCTTTTAATGGCTTAAAAGTGATGTTTTATTTCATGCCTTCATTACATCTAGCTTTTTTTTTTTTTGAATGCTGATTTGAAATTGTATTAGTGAGAATCCATATAGAAAACAAAAAACAAACAAACCAAAAAATATAGATTAGTTCCTGAACAATAACACATACAGATACCTACCCAGACAAGTTTTACTTTATAATTTTCTAGATGACTGAATTAGTAGTCATTTGCATTATCTTGAAATCCAGAGAAAAAATATTCTTTTTAGTTCTTCTTTTCAGACTTCCTTTATCTATTCATATCAGTCAGTTAGACCTCAGATTGGAAAAGAACTCATGCAGCTGAAAAAATTAATGACTGTGAAAAGTTTTGCCAAATATTTATTCCAATAATCTTTTCCAATTCTCTTCTAACATTCAGTTGCTTTTGTATTTTTGCTGATGTATTTAGAGGTCATCTAATCTAACTTGTTGTTCCCTACATTAATTTTTCTCTTCAGTTACTTTGATTTCCAAAATCATCATGTCTCATTCTATACCAGAGGACTGTCTAAGGTAGGGCCACATGTCCATAATTAGGCAGTGCGCTGTGCAGAAAACATGGGCAGAGGACTTTCTGAGTGTGACATCACACCAACACAAAGATGAACTTGAGTATGGTGGTTCTGGGTATATGATAAGACATCCTTACGTAGGTAAGGGTAGACATATCCAGCAGCAATGCCAAACATGGCTCGGTGGGAATATTATCATCCACTGTCATATTTTGAGCACTGTCAGGAGCAAAACTTTAAGACCCAAATGTTAGTTAGATAGTTATGTGCCATTTAAATTGAATGGTTTCAGAGGATCTACCAGCTAAAGGCAAGCCTGTCAAAATCAAAAGGATACTGTAAAATATGATGGTGTTACTATTATGGGTCTAGTCAATGCAATTTAACTCATGAGTCGTATTATCCTTATCCACTGTGAAGCCTGCCCAATTTTGCTTGAGGTCCATCCTTCTAAAAGAACTTTCTTCTCTTTAAACATTTTAATCTACTTCTCTACTGGATCTCCCGAGACAGCCAGATAGCCGCCCTTGTCCTTGTTTTGCTTGACAGGATGCCTTTAGTTTCTTATGTCAAGCAAGTGCGATAGAAACAGCAGAATAAGGGTTACTAGCTTCTGTCCTTAAAACGTTTCTAAGTGGTAATCACCAGTCTCCATGAAAGCCATGAGTTCACTCAGCTGCCTCTCACAGGATATTTAAGATGGATGTAAAGCAATGACCATACTCCAGTTCTGGTGAAATCAATGTCTCTAAAACAGTCCTGGAAATGTACTTGTGTAAGCTTCTCCTGTAGTATCTGTCTTGTTCCTGCTGAGCTGTAAAGAAGCAATTTAGAAGACTTAGAAACAGTAGTGTTCATGGTAAGCCTGTGACTCATTCGCTGTTCAAGAGCCTCACTGAAAAACTGCTTTTATTTATTTATTTATTTTTATTCATTTGGACACACAAAAACAGGGTTGGAAGAGACTTCCTGGCTCACTAAGGTCAGTTCCCTGATGACACAGGTAATATGTTATGCAATCCAATTCATAAACCCTTCTGTCTCTCTGTCTTAAAGATAATAAGGTGTTTTAAGCTTGATTTTTGCCACCACTAATTTGTTGTACAAGAAAATGGGTAAGAAAGTGTTCAGTCTGGTGACACGACACTCCAGTTGTCTGTCACCAGTGCTGAGTAGAGGAAAAGGATCACCTCCCTCAAAATCTTGGCAGGGCTCTTCCTCATGCCACCCAGGAGGCTGTTGGCCTTCTTTGCTCGAGGGCTTATTCCTGGCTTAAGGTCAGCTTATTGTCTACCAGCATCTGAAGGGCCATCTTTTCATGGCTTTTTCCAGTCAGTTTGTCCCCAGCATGTGTTGATGCATGGTTCATTGACATTTTATTCATGTATTTTTCTTCTTAAAGAACATTGATCCCTCTTTAATTTTTGCTGACATACTGTATTTACTGGGAAGAACTACACCATCTTTAATCCTTCACTATGTCACACTGAACAAGTTTTCACTCTTATATATCTATTTTAGAAAAATTAAGGAAATTTTTGAAGAATTTCCTGAAATTCGTCAAACTGTGCTTTTGCATTTATGTTCCAGTTGTTCTGAACTTTTTTACATACACAGAGGACACTATAGAGCCTTCCAGATGAGACTGTAAGAAGAATCACTGTGGATGATACCAAAGATTCTGATTTATCTATCCAAGTATCTCATCTCAGCTGTACTTATACAGTGGTTTTATATGTGAGTGCAGTACTACCTGATTTCTGCTGGAAGCATACCACCAGCTTATTTTAAGGAGAGTAGAGAACAGTCTATAAATAGTCTTCTCTGATGAATTAATATGTGCATGTGTATATTTTATGATTTTTATTATTAACTGCATGTTTACAGTGAAAATCTCAGCCAAACCATCTAAAAAATAAGTTTTGTGGTGATGCACACTTTTGAACATTGTAGCATTACTTTCATCCCATTTGTATTGCTATAGCCTTTGTCTTCTCATCTAATTTTCTGGTTGTTGTTGTTTGTTTTCTGTTTGGCAGGCTGTCTTAATATTGACTTATCAGCAACATTCATTAGTGCTTTTTTATTTTTTTTTGTGCCATGTGCCTTTCTGAAAATAATAAACTTGGCCCCAAGACACATCTTTACATTTCCTCTATTGCAATATTTTCTCTTTCAACAAAACTAGTAGTCATAAAGTCTTGACCATTTTTTTTCCCAAAATGTTTACATTTCATCACTTCATTTTATCTAACACTTTTTTACTGACATTATACCAGCCACCTTACAGAAATTCAAGTAATGAATAGAATGAATTTATTTTGATCAGAGAACTATTTATGTTACTAAAGAAAGCTACCAGGTAGCTGTGAAAAGTACCTTTGGTGAGACGTTACATTTTAAAAAAATTTTATTCCCTTTTTCTGGTTCTCTCTATATACTTAAAACTAAAAGGTCTTTAGCTGCCTACAGAACATCCCTGTTTTTAGATAGGGTATCTTTTTTTTTACTAAGAGGCCATTTTTACTGCTCTCACAACTCCATTTGCCAATTTCACCAAAATTCTGGGACGGAAACAGCTAGTCTGCATTCATTGGATGCATTGGTTTTATCTTAATCAAGCTGAAACAACGGCCTTAATAGACATAGTGTGAACAGTGTACTGTACAAGTTTTCTCTACTTTACCTTCAGGTGGTCCATAGGACTGCCTTATGTTAACAAGTAGAAGTTTTTCCTGGCATGTCCAGCTGTTTGTTAATCCGTTGAGAATATTCAGGTACAGTCTCACGTGCTCTGAATTTTATATTCCGAGTCTGCAAACTTTCAGGCTTTCAGTGTAGTCCAGACAGGCAAGTCTAGTACTGACATAGTCCTAAGGACAACCTTTTACAGAGAATTAAGATAGGTCCTCAAGTTTAATACTACTTCAAGTAGTTAAATTCCAATTCCATATCCGCTAATACATGGACGTCTCCATTTTCTCATATTTGTCAACATTATCTTTGCTGAAAAGTGAGAGGAAGGTATTTATTCAGCTTTTGGACCATATCTAGATTATCTTTAAGCACCGTCCCTTTTCAACTTTATAGCAACTTCACATCTTATTTCCTTGGGATTCTTTTGCTTCACATAAGAAGAAGACACTTTCGCTGCTTCTTTTGAATTCCTCTCATACTTCTGTGGAAAATTTGCCTTATATGTGTATTTAGAGATGCCAAGAAATTAGTTTATTTTTCTCTTTCTTTCGGTTCACTCTGTTAATTCCCTGCTTTTTGAGATGTTGGGTTGCCCTGATGGGCCCAAAGACCTTCTCTACACATCCTGAGACGCAGCTATACAATTATCAGACACTTTATCTAAGGCTGTTTTCTACAACTGTGTCTTCTTTATTGCCCCCTTTGTTTACTGGTAACAACTCTAAAATAATATGTCTTTGATTGGCCAAGCAACAGTCTTCTGGCTAAACTTTAAGAAACAGTAAGCTCTTACCGTTACTACGTATGTATCTTTTTCATTTTGTGTGTGGCAAGTCAAAGGTTCTCACTAAGACCCCTTGTGGTAGTGCTATTTCTTGATTCCAAGTGTAATAGATAGCCAGCACTAAACTAATAGAATCTCTTTAACCACTCAAAAGTTGTTTCAACATTAAAAACTCTATTTTATGACCTATCTCCTTTTTTATCTCTATGCAGTCTATCATATCTTTGATTTGGCATATGATGCCATGACAATATTTTTTATTTCTACATTCTTAATCACCATGCCCTTAAGTACCAATGTTCTGTACCATGAAGGCTGTAGTGAGGCCACACCAGCAAAGAGCAGAGCAGAACTGGATAATCACTTCCCTCAATCACTCTAGAAATGCTGTAATTGGTGCACTGCATTGTACGGTAGGCCCTTTTGGCTGCCAGGGCACACTGCTGACTCACATTCAACTTGTTGACCAAAACCCCCAGATCCCTTTCTGTGAGGCTGCTGTCCAGCCTCTCATCCCACAGTCTGTACATAAGTCCAGGATTGACCCAACTCAGATACAGAATCTGGCACTTGTTCTTGTTAAATTTCATGTGTTTGATGCATGCCCAGACCTCTAATTTGTCAAGATTTCTCTGCAAGGCCTCTCCATCCTCTAGGGAGTCAATGCCTCCTCATAATTCAGTATCATTTAGTAATAAGCTTACTTAGCATGCATTCAAGTCCTGTGTCCAGATCATTTATAACAACTTCGAATAGATCTGGCCTATAATGGAGCTCTGTCAAGTCAAGGGAGTCACTAGGGACTAGCTGCCAG
Organism: Anser brachyrhynchus; assembly: GCF_964034855.1. NCBI lineage: Eukaryota > Metazoa > Chordata > Aves > Anseriformes > Anatidae > Anser > Anser brachyrhynchus. Next base: position 203,032,903 of record NC_137694.1, on the reverse strand, counting down.
CCTGATGTAACCCCATTTACTATAACCGTTTGAGCTCAACTTGTCAGAAAATTGTTCACAATTGTTGTTGTATTATATATTTGTCTGGCTGTATGCTGAACATTTTGCCCAGAAGGATACTGTGAGAAACAGTACTGAGTAACCTGAAATATATATGAAGTAATTTTTATATATAAAAGTTACTAAAGCATTACAAAAAGTAAATCTTAACCTTCTAAATATTTACATTTCACTTCCACCCTCAGAATTTCCTATAAAACCAGAGAAATCTAAAGGAAAACTCACTCTTCCTTGATTGTGAGATAAAGAACACTTGTCTTAGTGTAAATTAATCTTTTCCCATGTATTTAAACATCTAAGTTGTTTCTTCTACTATTTAAATTCTGTAGGTAAATTTATGACTTCCTGTATTTCATCTGGTGTAAGTGGAGATTAATCACTATTTAAATTTAAAAGATATAACAGCAACTTCTGTTACTTATTAAGACATTATTATATTCTGAGATAATTAGCACAAGCTTTTTTGGGGAAATTACATAGTTCATTAGACTTAAAGTCACCTGCACTCTACACACACTGTGTGCTAGTGCAAATTATGTACACAAATTGCTCTGGAGACATGTTTGCCTTAAGCTACACCTGCTGGGGCTAACGTGGCTGGAAGAGGGCTGGTACCCACTTGAACTGCTGAGTCACAGCACATTACAACTGGAATTAGGATGCATCTGCATCTTGCAGTCTGCAGTGCTACACTTGCTGTTACCAGAAGTCCAGAGAGGATTGTCTGAAGCACTTAGCCTTAGAAGTAGAGAGAAAGAGACTTTTTTGGCTGGGGGAGAAGTAGTCAGGTAACACAGAGGTGGTGAAACAGTGGAAATTCAAATGACAGATTTGAGAAGTGTGAAAATACACATATCTATCAAAATGTAGTTGTCTAAAATAAAAGGATCAGGAAATCTAGAAGGGTCCCTGAAGGAATATAATAATCCAGGAACTTGCAGAAAGATGGGACAAACAAGATGAACTATTAATTAAATAAGATATTGGGTCAGACTCAGTTTCTGTAAGAATACTTATATTTGCTGGAATATGTGCAGCTGGTTGCTCATGGCACCCTTATGTGGTCTGCAGTATTTCAGGTTGAGTTATACAGCACTTACTTCTTCTCCATTGCTGCTGATGAGATTGATGACATTGGCTACATGAGGCTAAAGTATGTCCTGCACAAAGTGCATCACACTCTCCAAGAACTGCATAGCTGACATCTGCAGGCTCTACCTCACAGAAAGTTTTATAAAAGGGAGAAGACAACTGAAGTGATGTGTGAATGAAGCAAATTGTACCATCATAGGTCAAGAGTTGGATGTTGCCTCCCAAAAGAAGATGTAAGCAGGAATAAAATTACCATTTGGGGCCTTAATGATTTACATATGTTCTACATGTTTTTATAACTTCATCTTCTTCCCTGTGTGCATGTGTCACCCACAGGTTGTGACATCCTTCTTTGACAACAGCACCTGAATGCAGAACTGCCAATGAATGCTGAAGCATTAAAGAGCAAGAACACAAAACAAACAACCATTATTCCATTTCTGCTACTATACCAACTGTTTTCTGGTTGCTAGTGATGCTTGTCTGCCCTTTTCTGAATTGTTTTTAATTCATAGATCTGATTTAGAGCTGAATATTCATGATGGACTTGGATAAACGTAAGAAGATATTGGGAGACTGTGACTGAGGTAAGCTAAAACAGGTTCTCAGCTATAGTTCTTGTGCTCTCTTCTTACAGAAGTGCTCCTAAGTCAACCTGTTTTACCATGTTGCAAGAAGTAGTAACATTTTTTTAAAAAAGCTTTTTTTTTTTTGATGAGGCATGTTCTAAAGAATCACCTCATATTAATCAAAACCTTTTAAAGACCCATAAAAAATAAACCTTCCTTTTAAAAATGAAACTCAGAAGTAACACTTCATGTTAATTTTGCACTCTACTTTCAGTTGATTAGAGTCCGTTATAATTAGAATGAACTGAGAATTAACTGATGTCTTGAAATATTTTTTTCCTTTGATTAATAAAATCCTTCTTAGCAAGTAGAAATATTTAGGGATAAGACACATTATATTACATAGCACAACACAGTCTCAATCTTCACTTTAACTAGTCAAATGGCTGTAAGGAGTAATAATAAAAAAAAATGAAACAAATACATTTGAGAGAAATATTTTATGTGATGTAACTGAAAGTCAATTGAGGGCCACAGAAACTGCACAAGGAATTCCAATCTGGGCCATAAACAAACATGAACACTCCCTAGCACTCACAAAAATATATTACTCCAGAATGAGTAAATGAGAATTTTGTAATTCTAAATATTGAAATAAAAAAAGAATAAAAAGTAATTAAGAAACTAGAAAAGTATTGAACATAGCTATTTCATGATTAGACACTGAATGGACAAATGGACATTTTCTGACTGGCATGTCTCGGAAAGCTGTCAGACTTGCCACCTGGCAGTGGTATTTTTCTTTCTTTTGTTTGTTGTTATTTTGTAGTCGATGGTTTGTTTTTTAATTAATGTTATGTTGTTCTTTTAATGCACCTCTTTTAGTAATGTATAATAAGATCTCATGAAGACATCTGGCACTTCATAGAATGACTGTATTATATGACATGCAAGGACTTTGATGTTTTTGAGATGATTTTTCTTAAAAGACAATAAACATTCACGTAATTTTTTGATACATCTTGCACTAACTTTTTATAACAAATGCTTAGCACTGAGTTGCTGTGGTTGGAATACATGTTATCACATTAACATTAATTACTATGAGCCTTCTAAGGTGTTTATAAATTCAAATACTCACAGGCTAAAAGGACTTTGAAGAATAAACTGACTAACAGAGGCAACCTTAAAACACTAATACACTCCAGGAAAAACTCTTGTTTTCTTGCTGACATAAGGATTGCCACCAAAATCTGTTCCCACAAAAAGAACCCTGAGCCTCCATCTGTCCTGCCTCAACCAAAGGTCTCTGTTATCCTGCAGCTGTCACACTTCCAGTCTGGACTACCCATGTGCAAGAAAAGGCAGAATCAGATGCTGAGATTCACCTCCCTTAAATATATTCGGTGGTGGAAGACGGACACTTGGATAGGTGCCTCACAAGCACCTAAAAAGATTAGTAATGGTTGCTTGAACAAATAAACAAACAAACAAACCAAAAACCAAAATTTAAAAGAAAAAAAAAAAAAGAGAAAAAAGAGGAAAAAAGAGACCTCAGACTAAGTCAGACTAAGTGATGTTCCTCATATCCTATCTGCAATTAAAATTAGACATATGCATAAGATTTTTCAAGGTCTGTGTTTAAATTTCAAAAACAGAGATAAGTGTCAAAAATTTCTTTTAAAGCATATAAATGTTTAGAAATAAGTAAATGAGTGTATCCAAAACACTACATGTGGCAACCCGTTCCCACACATATACTTACAACACTCACACTTTTACCAAAAAAAAAAAGTCACATGCATGAATATTTTTACTATCTTCTTGAACTATAAACTGAAGAATACAAAAACAGAGGAATTTTTATATACACATAGTCATATTTAAAATAAATACATTTTTAGGAAATAAACTCTACAGGTGGCCACATCTATCTCTGATGACAATCATATAGCTGTTATACTAACAGACAAATATATACTCATTTTTTAAATTGTTTGTTTCATGGAAAATAAAACTCACTTTTTGGATTCAAGCTACTGGCAAATATGCAGCCATGTGGAAATGTATTTATGCAATATATTTTGTTTTAAGTGTTTACCTGTTCTCTTTCTGAGACTGTAGGCAAATTAATACCTATGTCATTAATAATAATTAAGTATCTAGCATGGGATTCAGTCCCCAGACAATTGGCAAATAGATCCAACATTAAAAATTATATAAATATATTTTTTAAATGCACATTATTAGGGTAGAAGATAACTCTGCTTAATGACCCTCCCCCTACCTTTTTTTTTTTTTTTTTAACTTTGTATTATGCTTTGTGCTTTCTTACCTACTTGGAATGATACTTTTTGTTTCAGTATATGACTTAATTAATGTTTATGAAATAAATCTTTGAGTTTTTCTCTGATCATGAAGTTGACACTACTTCTATCAAATAGTTTAGTGGTAAAACTAAGTTTTGCAACTGCTTTGCTGATTTTTACAAATCTATGTGTACTTTGGGGATGAGACGGGGGGTGAACAGAGAGAGATGTTCAAAACAGTAGGGATATATCTCCTATAAGTTGTTTATCAACTGGAAATTGATCCATTTACCTGGTGTGTACTTCATTTAAGTCACCTCATTGCATATGAGAAATTAGCAAAAGGTTAGCAGAGACAAAACAGGACTTACATGACATCCATGTCATTTTGCAGTAGCAGCTAGAGGCCAGGCATAATAAGACACAACTTCTAAAACCAATCTCTTAGATTCCTGCTATAACTGATGGAAGGATAATACTTCTGTTTTAGGGAGGGATGAATTGTCCTCCAGAAATGCCTTTTTCCATTTACCCTAGAGCAAAACTAATTAATCAGCTTGGGTCAGATATCAAACTTTTAGCAGACTAAAGTAAAGTAAAATGAGTCTAGTCCAAAGGCATTCTCAGTGCCTTTACAGACCTTTTCTAAGCTACCCCAGATTTTAAATCACAACACCTGCTAAGTCGCCACAAAAAAAAATCTGCATAGCCAATGCATGGTGATGTCTGAAGCTTTTAAAACCTTGAAATCCTTCAGCTTCAAGGTCACAGACATCCTAATACTGCCCAATTTCTTTATATAAAATTTCCACAAAATACAACAGGCCATTTTTTTTTGTGTGCTACAGAGTGATAATGAAATATGATGAAGGAGATATTGATAAGTCATTCCAGCTGTAGCTGCTCCCTATTGAAATCTTACATAAAATGACAGCAGCTAAAAAACAACCAGTGTTCTACTTCCCTATATTGGTACTTAAATAATAGCAAGTTGAGCTGCAAAACATTCCATTGGCATTAAATGAGATGTGGTTTTGTCTTGACATGAATACAAATAATGCATCTTAAAACTAATAGCTTTGCCTGGATCTGTTTCAAGTCCTGAGGATGATTTTATACTCACATTTCTACAAAATTCATGTGATGAGAGGTCTCTGGGAACTGTTAATTTTAGCAGTAACTAATTAACAATCTCAGGCATGCACAAGTGGAAACCGTATTCCAAAACACATCTCCTTTTGTCTTTAAGTTAAAATGTTTGCCTTGGCATAGGGATTTCTGCTCACCAACAATTAAGATTTTTGGAAGCATTCATAATTATTTGTTTTCTTGAAGTTATAGGAGAAAAATGACTGATAAAAATTGAAGTAATATTATGTTATTTTCAGGTAGCCTTTGATGATGAATTTTTTAAAACCTTGTGCTGGTTATTTGAATAGTCAGAACTGTGAGTGCGAATGACACAAGGTCTTCAGACTCATTCTTGGCTAGCAGAGGGCACTCCAGACCACCATTATAATTTTGGTGTTATCATGCTCACGGAGGAACAAAAAGCTTCCCTTATTTGTGAATCCCCAATATATTTCCCTGATGAAACTGGAATGGTTGGAATAGCCCAGGGGAGTTAAGGGACACTTTTACTTTCCTCAAAGTCAGCCTTGTATTCCACATAGAAACAAAGCTGATGGTCTGGTCTATTCTCATAGTAACTGTCTTTGTTCCTTAACATCATTTGTCTTCTGTACCTTCTCTGCTTCATTTTTCCTTTCCATCCAGTTTATGATTGTTTGCATTCTTCTCATTTTATCAAATTTTCCTTGTCTTCCAATATACTATTATACTACATTTTTCTCTATTTTTATATAAAATCTTTTCCTAGCTTTTCTCCTTTAGATCAATTTTTCTTCATAGTACATTTATCCTTGAGTATCGGAAGTCATTATCCATCATTATTCAGAGAATGAGTAACAACAACTTCATTTACCCATATACTGGCATGTAACATCTGATCTCCGCATTACATTTATCTTTAATTTTTCTCCAAGACTCTTGAGAAAAAAAAAAAAAAGGCATTATTGAAATAAATGTATACATATCTTATTAGCTTTATTCACATTAGCTGAATTCACACTTTCAGGTTTGCACAACATCCAGATAAGTAATAGGAATACTATTTTCTTGCTAGCTACTATGAACAAGATTTTGCAAGTAACTGTAACTCTATTGATAGTCATAATTAATTCTAGCATGAAGGACAATACCCAAAACCTGACGTTTCTTTCAAATCAAAGACTACCAGAACTGTTTGATTGGACATTTTCAAGGGGGGAGGAAAAGAAAACGCTTTTGGGTTCTTTTGTAGATAGTGAAAATGTCACATGCATAACAAATCTTACATGTTATTTTATTTATTATTGATTTTGAACACCCAAATGTCTTCTGAGAAATCACCATGAATCAGCAATGTGCCCTTGTGGCCAAGAAGACCAGCGGTATCCTGAGGTGCACTTGAAAGAGTGTTGCCAGGAGGTCAAGGGAGGTGATCCTCCCCCTCTACTCAGCCCTGGTGAGGCCACACCTGGAGGATTGTGTCCAGGTCTGGGCTCCCCAGTACAAGAGGGACATAGAACTATTGGAGTGAGTTCAGAGGAGGGCTACGAAGATGGTTAGAGGACTGGACCACCTGTCATACGAGCACAGGCTGAGAGAACTGGGCCAGTTTAGCCTGGAAAAGAGAAGACTAAGGGAAGACCTCATCAATATGTATAAATATATGAGGGGAGGGTGTCAAGAAGATGGAGCCGGTCTCTTTTCAGTTGTGCCCAGCAAGAGGATGAGAGGCAATGGGCACAAACTGAAGCACAGGAGGTTCCGGCTGAATACAGGAGGACATTTCTTTACTGTGAGGGTGACAGAGCACTGGAACAGGCTGCCCAGAGAGGTTGTGGAGTCTCCTTCTCTGGAGATAATCAAAACCCGCCTGGATGCCATCCTGTGCAATGTAGTCTAGGTGATTCTGCTCGGCCATTCTGTGGTTGGACTAGATGATCTTCAGAGGTCCCTTCCAACCTTGGCCATTCTGTGATCTGTGAAATCCTTAGGCATAAAGGACAGCTCCTTTTCTTGTAGAATTTGGACACTGAAGAGACACGTGAAGAAAAAAGTAAGGATTTCCTTTTAGGATATGCAAAATCTAGGCTTTATTTTAAGCACTACAACAGGCTTCCATATGAGTTTGAAGTGATGTGGGTAATTATTCTGCAGATAGATGTGAGTTTCTCTCTTTGCATTTGAAGTTGTTTAAATATAGTCCTGTTTTAGGTTATTAGCATGACACTGAACTTGAATGAATGCACCCTTCCTCAGACCCCATCTACATGTAAAGCAGAATTGGTGAATTAACTATGTGGTACATATGGCCTGTGACTTCATTTGAAACAGTGAAATTATTAAGTAGGCAATATCATTTCCAGCTATTAAGGAAGTAAAGTCCAGCAATGCATTCGAATTAATACATGAAAATACATTTTCTCCTTATTAAAAGCATTTGAAACTCTGAAGGTTATTCAGAACACCCAATTTTAGTCTAACATTAGGTGATTAAGCTAATTGGCTAGTTTCCACATATAGACAATGGAGGGGATGATTTATAGTAGGATCCATAGATTTCCAATCCAAATGTTAAATGAACAGCGTAAATGCTACCTGCTGTATCCTCTATACCTGCTGGCTTGTACTGGTCTTGAAATTCTACTCAGAGGTCAATTTTTTATTTATCTATTTATTTTTCCCCAGAAGAAGATTTTCAATAAGGCAGGATGGAAATCTCAATTTTATCAAGGCTAAGAACATATACGAACTGCAGTAATTTCAGATTTGATGAACCTGTATGCCAAACACAGAGGATGAGATGTCATTGCCCTGAGTGAAACCCATTACCAAAGTCCCAAGACTCAACACATCTGACATGGTCTCCAAAATCAAAAGATAACACCTTGCACATCTGAAAAATGCTTGTTGATTCAAGGAATGGGGGACCCTGGCAGATAAAACTCCCATATATTTAAAATCCAACAACTTTTCTCTCTCTTTTAATGTCTCAGTATCTCTGCAAAATAAACAGCCAGCCCAAGTGTTTCAGTTCAGAACAAACACATTTCATTTCCCTTACAATGATACATCATGCTTGAATAAAGCACTTCTGGTATTTTTAACCTAGTGACTCTACTTTGTTTTTTTCAGCCTACTTGAAGCTTCTCTGTGTTGTTAGTTCCTTGGCATATCAGCAATTCAGCTGCCATAACAAAATGCACAATTTTAAAGGGCTTGTTTTTAGATTAGTGTCATCATGAGATATTCATTTGTAAATTGCTTATTTATCATCTGACATAGATTTCCATGATAAATCTCCATTACTTTACTTATTGTTCATACAGGACAGTGGAGTCATCAGGAAGATGATGCACATAAGCACAAAATCAAGGGAAAAATGTAAAAAGTGAGAAAAAGTATACATGACAAGTATATGCGCAAGGACCCAAGAATAGAACTGATAGGAGGATTACAAAATGGAAAAAAATCACTCTTAGAATGGTTAAAGCAAATGATCTGTTTATTCCAATAAAACTTGTCCACAAACTTGTCCTAGGATGCACAGTCTGAGCCCTTTCTGAATGTGGAATTTCTCTTGTCTCCTGAACTTTCTCTTGTCTTGTGAACTTTAAAATATCACAACTTCCCAAAGAGAAGACAAGTTGAATAATTCCACAACATGTTCCAATACCTCCAAAATTTTGCTGCAGCATGAAAAGCTTAATTTCATATTTTATAATTCTATTTCAAATGATTTTTTTATTATTTATTGATTTTTATTTTTAAGAAAATACTGTGATTGTAGTGGTAAGATATTTCAAACACAAGTTTCTTTCTGAAAATGTAAACATGGAACTCTGCAACTTATTAAATATCTTTCAACGTTTTTAAAGGAGGTTGGAAGTAGGAAAAAGAAGTCAAAACCCAACAAAACAAAACTGTCATTCTTACAATCACTTTTTAATTTCACCATAATGGATTTTACCTGTGTTATTTTTTTCATTCTAAAAGGTCCTAATCTGTTACTGAAAGTGACTCTCCAAGGTCATTTCATGCAAATCTCTTAGGACTGTTAAAGGAGACTGGGTAAACTTTTTTTGTGTGTGTGTGTGTGTGGTTTTTTTATGTACTTCATATACTTTAAATGATTTTTGAACATTTTAGCAGATTGAGTATGGGGAGATCCAAGTACTTTCTTTGGAGTACGATTCAGAAATACTGCTTCACTTCCTGACTGTATGTTGTTAAATCACATGGGTCCTTCTATAATGATTTTAATTAGTGAGATGAAAGATTCTTATACACAGAAAACAGATTTTCCTTTGAATGATTTACAGTAATATTCAGAAAATTGATGTTTTTAATAGAAGCATGAATCCTTGCATAAAAAAAAAAAAATGAACTTATTGATTTTAGTGAACTTCTATGAACTTCTTGAAGTGCTGCAGAATCTTTTAGGTTTCCAAAACATAGGTTGAAAACTATTCACATTGATCACTGTATCACTATACCTACAGCATGCTGATGCTATGAAGGAGTGTAAACAACACCTGCAGACAGGAATTTAATAACTCAGTTGCACTTATGAATCTATTATATTGGAATATATAATGGTTCCATCCTTTCTTTTCCCACTATAGTTTAAATGTGTTCCAGATCCACATACTTGATGAATTTCACAGCAGAAATAGAGTAGTAGGTCTTTTGACTATGGAAGAGATTATGAAAATCTCCATCCTTCTTATTACCTTTGTGAAATGTTAAATTTTCACCCTGTAAAGATAGGGATTGGCATAAAATCTGCACAACCTTGTACAATGCTGAAGATATGCAATAATCTCTCTGTTAGTATTTCTGAGCATAAAGTCATCTGGAGACAAAACAGTGAAAAAAAACACTGTCCACCTGCTGAAAAAAGCCTGGTAATGAACAATGTGAATAAGGTGAGTATGTTCAAAAATAGTAACTTAAATTATGTTCAACACTGACAGAGCCATCTAAGTTCAACATTTTTTTAGAATATTAAAATTGAACTGTGAAGTAATGAATGACAAATTCTTCTTACAGAGTCAGTAATAATCTGGCACAGGATTGTAGTGCATAGCAATTGGTAAATCTCTCCGACCTTGCACTTGGAGAGTGTGTCATGTAAGAAAGACATGCTGAATGGTGTAAAATCTGTGACTATTTCATAAACAGGAAATTTTCATTTCAGAAAACTGGTTTTAGGTAAAGTGCAAGGCAAATATAAAATAAATAAATAAATAAATAATAAAGGTTTGTATTTATTTACAAAGCATTTGGTTCTAGATAAAATTCAAGATAATTCTAGATAAAATTCAATATAATTCAAGCCTCCAGAGAAATTTCCTTAATTAGTGTTAAGCAAAGCACAGAACTTGCTTCAAATGCAGAAGAAAATCTTTTATTAAGATACTGATTTCAATTCAATTGATTTTTTCAATAACCATGTCCACTAGGATAGAAAATTTAATTTAGAAAACCGTTTACTATATCTTAATTAAATACTGAAGAATGTTGCAACATCTTTTCTGAGATCTAATAACAAGATAGCCAATTAAGATGTTAATTCTGAAATAACAGACAAATTGTGCCCCATGATTTGTACAGCGGCTCTGAGTTTTGCAATTGTTTATGTGAAGAGTGGCTGAGAACAGTCTCTCATTTAAGTGACTGATTCATTAGTTTGAACCTGAATGCTCAAATTTTCCATGTCTCTTTAAGCAAGTAAAAGAGGATTCACCTGCAAAAGGCTCAGACAGAGACAGAGATTAAATGGACTGAAATAATTTAATACATGAAACCAATAGATGGGACTTTATTAGAAGCAGTGAGTAGCATCTATTATTAATATTAGTTTAGAACTCAGAATTCTCAGACACAAACAAGGCATCTGGGGTGTTAATTCCTCTACAGAACACATGCCACATAAAATCCTCAGACATAAAATCAGACACAAAAGAAACAAACAAACAAACAAACAAACAAACAAAACACCACATCATTTAAATACTCAAAGATAGGGAAATATAAATAAATAATATCATGAGATAACATATTTTTCGAAGGAGCAGAGAGGAAGACATCCAGAGATTTCAAAGAGAATAAGATATTTTGTGGATGTTGATAGGAAGCATGTCCCAGCTATAATGGACTACCATGGAAAGAAGTGCTTCGCAGGAGTTACTTCTCTCCCGAAAATACTCATTGACAGAAGCTTAATTCATAAACATTACTTATTACTATGCCTCATGGTTTGGCACAGGAAAAGCTTAGCAGTCCATACGAAATGAATTTCTCTCTGCAGTGAAAAAAATCAATAATAACAACCAAAAAAAAAAAACCACCACAAAACCTAGACACAACCAAACCAACAAAGTAAAGAAACAAACAGCACCAAAAACTAACAAAGAAAATAAATGTTTATTGATATTGCTTACAGCTGCTATGTCTCATGTAAGAGTCCATTTAAACTAGAATAGTGATGAGAACTACATCCCTAATGTGATACAACCATAATGAAATGAATCATATCACAAGAAATGAAGGTAATTCCCACAGAACAGAACAAAACAAAAGAAGCGAACAAACAAACAACAACAACAACAAAAAACATATATAAACACAAATTTTTCTAGCTGAATGTTTTTTAACTGTCATACCAAAATAATCTAATTTGTATAACTTTACGGAGCTTTTTGAATACTGGCAGATTTTATTTTTTTTTTTTAATTTTTTTTTATTTTTGAAGTACTTTGAAAGAACACAGGTTATTACAGCTGGGAACTTCTATAAAAGTTAATTTCTATAAAAATGATTTTGTTTTTCCTAAAGTGCATATTATCAAGGAAAATTGTTAACAAAGTTTCAACAATTTTTTGTGTACCAATTTCATGAGTGAATGCTAATCAGTAATTTATTTATTTATTTATTTTTAAGTGATTTGTTTTGAACACTTCAGATGAAGTTTCCTTGTTCTTGACCACTGATACAGATTGTACAAACAAAATAGCCATGAGATACCTTGGATTACTTTTATAAGGTTCATTTCCAAATAGAGCCATTCAAAGAATATCCTTGTGGGTAATCTAGAAGAGTCTGGAACAAACCTTAAAAGGTCACTCGCTTGCTTCTGTTATTGAGCACCCGGTCGCTATAAACATATGAACTGTTAGAGACTGTGGATTCTGCTTTAAGAGCCCTGTGGGATAGGGTCACCACTAAAGATGATGCATATAAGCAACATAAAGCAACCTTAGAAACTATCTTGTGGTTTCATGCATCCAGATTCGCTCTTTCTCTCAGAACTTCCAGCCATCTAACACACCAGAAATGCCAGGATGTGACATCCCTGACAAAATCAGAATGGGGATGAAATCAAGGTACAAAATCAAATTTCTTTCTTGAAATTTCTCCCCTGACATGCACATATGGTAACTGATTCAAATATTTGAAATTTATATTCCCCAGGTTAGTCCTGGCTATGAATTCCCAAACCTGGAAGGATTTGGGGGCACTCAGGTCCTTACAGTTGGTAGGGAAACTATTTGGTCTATATTTAGTTATTATTAAGCTGCTAAACAGTAATTGATATTTAACTTGAAGCTCCTTTTCAAGTTAAAAGGCAGTAAACAATGCCAGAACCATCCACTGAGTACAGACGGAAGGTGTAGGAGCATGCAGGAACGTGAATTTGCTATAGTGTTTCCGGAAAGGATTCAAGGTAAAGAATTCTTCCTGATGTTCAGACAGAACGTCCTGTGTTCCAGTTTGTGCCCATTGCCTCTTATCCTGTCACTGGGCACCACTGAACAGAGCCTGGCTCTGTCCTCTTTGCACCCTCCCTTCAGGTATTTAAACATATTCATAAGTTCTCTCTAAGCCTCCTCTTCTTCAGGCGGAACAGTCTCAACTCTCTCAGCTTCTCCTCACGGGAGATGTGCTCCAGTCCCTTAACCATAATCTTGGTGGCCATCCCTTGGACTGTTTCTAGTACATCCAGGTCTGTTATGTACTGGGGGACCCAGAACTGGTCACAGCACTCCAGATGCAGCCTCACCAATGCTGAGTAGAGGGGCAGGATCACCTCTCCTGACCTGCTGATGATACTTTGCCTCGTGCAGCCAAGAATACCATTAGCCTTCTTAGCATCAAGGGCACATTGCTGGCTCATGTCCAACTTGGACTCCTAGGTCTTTTTTGGCAGAGCTGTTTTCCAACTGGGTTGCTCCCAGCATGTCCTTGTGCCTGGAGTTGTTTCTTCCCAGGTGCAGGACTCTGCACTTCTCCTTGCTGAACTTTATGAGATTTTTTTGTCAGCCCACCTCTACAGCCTGTCAAGGTCCCTCTGGATGACTGCACAGATCTCTGGTGAGTCAGCCATTCTTCCCAGCTTCAATTCATTCACAAATTTACTGAAGGTGCACTCAACCCCATTGTCCAGATCGTTAATGAAGATGTTAAACAGGACTGGACTCACTATTGACACCTGCACTACTCCACTCTTTACTTGCCTACAACTAGACTTTGCACTATTGACCACTACCCTCTGGGCCTGTCTGTTCAGCCAGTTTTCAGTCCCCCCACACTGTCTGCTCATCCACAGAATCATAGAATCATAGAAATCATCAGAATCACAGAATCATAGAATGGTTTGGGTTGAAAGGGACCTTAAAAATCTAATTTCTAAATTAAAATGTCTAAATTAAAAATTTCTAAATTAAAATTTCTAAATTCTAAAAATCTAATCCCTGCCATGGGCAGGGACACCTCCCAGTAGACCAGGTTCCTCCATTCTTCACTAGCTTCTTTATGAGGATCTTATGAGGGATAATGGCAATGGCCTTACCAAAGTCTAGGAAGACAATATCCGCTGCTCCATTAGGCTGATGATTTCATTATAGAGGCTTCTCAGGTTTGTCAGGCATGACTTCTGCTTGATGAATCTATGCTGACTTCTGATAATTTTATTCTCTTTCATGTGTCTGGAAATGGTTTCCAGGATCTATGATTAGCTGTTCCATCACCTTCCCAGAGACTGAAGTGAGGCTGACTGTCCTGGGTCTTCCTTCTTGCACTTTTTGAAGATACAAGTGACATACACTTCTTCTAGTTGCCACAAATGGACAAAGATTATAGAGTGGCCTCACAATCACATCTGCCAGATTCCTCAGCACTCTTGTGTGCATCCCATCAGGGCCCATGGACTTGTGAATGTCCAGTTTGCTCGAGTATTCCCTGACCTGATCCTCTTCTAGAATGGGTGCATCTTCCTTACTCCAGCCAATCTGTCTGGCCTCTGGGGCCTGGCATTCCCGAAGGACAGTCTTTCTGGTAAAGATTGAGGCAAAGAAGGTATTCAGTACCGCAGCCCTTGAACTGTCTTGGGTAACCAGGTCTCCCCTTTCCTTCAGGAGAGGGCCTTCCTTTTGTCACTGAAGTTCTTGCAGAAGGCCTTCTTGTTGCCCTTGATTTCCTTGGCCAGATTCAATTCTACCTGGGCTTTGGCTTTACTAACCTGATCCCTGGCTAGGAAAGCTAAAACCCTGATAGAATTGTTCATTAAAGAATTCTCTTTCTTGAACATGAATAAGTTCCTACACTTGAGTAGACTCCCTTTGTAGACCCCTCATTTCTGAAGAGCAGGTGTCTTTTAAACCTGTACCTAAGGAAGTACTTCACATCTGTCCACCCACCTGAAGATCAACAGCACCTCTGTTTTCCCAGGAAGCCCGTGTGCCTTTTAATAGAGTAGCAGGATCAAGGGGAATGCTAGTAAAGGGTTGTCTTCCCTATTTCTCAGCACATAATATATGTCAGGATGTATTCACCCCAAACCCCCCTTTGCTGGCAACAGAAGAAAACAATTCACCTTACCTAAGATCAGATTCACCCTGTGTATATGTCGGTGTCTTTCCATTGATTTAAGTGAGCTCAGGCCAGTTCAGCTCTGACCATATGTGAGATCAATATTGCTCCTCTCAATCAGTGCTATAAAATGTTCAGATATAAAATTGTTTGAATTAGAGTGAAATTATGATGTAAAACCATTACAGAGATAGGTCTTTTTCTTTGATATGCATGACTCAAGGGTGAGAAAATTCCCATCTCAGAAAGGGTCAAACAACTTTCTCTGGGAAACATCCTGAGCTCAAGATAAGCTTCCCTCTTTGAGAAAATTAATGTTCAATATAGCCTGTTATAAGAAAGCCTTAGAAAAAAGCAACTGTTTCCCAGGCTGCGATAATTTTCCTGATCCTGAGAGGATTCCCAAGAACTTCAGAAGAGAGCACAGAAAAGTGGTGTTTTCACTGGTGAGTCAGAAACACCTTGACTGCATTCCTGTGGGTACAACTTTCTACACTTCCCAACTGAATTATTGTAGCTGAACATAACAGAGGATCTGTGCTATCTGCTGCTGTTTGTTATTGCTGTTGTTCCCAGGGTGCTTCTTTAGCCCTATTGTTTTCAATTGGGAAAGAGGAGTTAATGTTTTGTGGAGTATGAATCACTTAGTCTTCTAGCTACAAGAGCACAACCAGAATGAAATAGAAAACTGCCATGGAGCTTCTGGCGGCCAGTAACTGAAACTGGCACATTAAGTTCAATGTACTGTGGAATAACAGGGGGAGATTATTAGAAAACACTAATTACCTTTACCCAAGACCTTGTACTAGGAGATCCCCCATGACAAGGACTTATGGAGAAGCAAGAAGTAATTAGATTCCTGACAGACCAAATGCTGCATAAGTAATTAAGCTATTTTCTTATTATTGCTACATAATATCAGTTATATATCTTATGGAACAAAGAAATAAACAAAAACAAACAAACAAAAAAGATAAATCTTCCTAAAATTTTCAGCTAAGAGATGACAGCTTCAGAAGCAACTGTCTTAGACTTTTTTTTCTTTTGGAAAACAAACAAACAAACAATAATAATAATAATAATAATAATAAAAACACCCACACATACGGTGTATTCAGTAATATCCATCTACTTGGCATTTCAAGTAATTAGCTACTTACAAGAACAGATGAACTTCCTGCAGTTAGCCTTTTTGTTTCTGGGCATTCACTTCTATACAGGGGTTTCTAGATGCTTATATAAATATCTGTGGCCAGAGCAAGGCATTAAACAACACTTTTTAGTATATTTCTTCTAGTTAATCCCCCCCAAATTTCTATTACCTGTATAGCTAACATTAAGCCTTGTGGTTTATGGCAGTCATCCTCCTCTAGATATTGATGATAAAAGAATATATTAAAATATAATTTTCATTAGGTTAGAAATGTTCAGTTAAAATCAGGTTTTGCGTGGTTAGCCCTGCACATTTTGTTATTCAGAAAAAATTTAATGAAGCACATATTGGGCTATGAAAAACAAATTGATTTAGCCAAACCCAGAAATGTTTGAACCCATGCAGAGTTTGGAATATGATTAAAAAAAAAAATTGTTTAGCTTTGTTTTAACTGCTACAATAGAAGAAATAGTTTTAATTTTGGCTTCCACTGGTAGAATCATCTAAGCCAATCATGTTTTAAAAGTGTCGACATCGGAGATTAACATTGATTTGTGCATATCAACAGTTATAGACAATTAATGTTTAAGAGCGTACTAGTTAAAATGTATTAAATCACTATGTTTTATAACTGCATTTTCCAAGATAGAGATGACTTTTTCATAACGATTCAGTTAGTCTCCACTTCATTCATTGGTACAACTCAACATGAATAAAGGTTGAAGGATACATCCCCTGAGTAAGTATAGATTTTATTTTATTATCTTTGCCTTCCTAGTTAAAATACTGTTCATTAAATCCATTCTGTTATTACATTGTTTGTAATTAATAAGAAAAAGATCAATGTAGTTCAGCTTGGAACTTATTCCTTGAAACGGTACATGGCTCTTTTATCTGCTCTTCCTGAAAGCAGTATCTTGCCAAGATTTACAACGTCTTTTCAAGGCTGTAGTGAACTGAATTCTACCAGAATGAGGTTTAGGGAATTTTGGTATTTCATCCATGTTATCAGTTACCTTCAGCCTTAACCTCTGGAGACACAATGGCTTTACTAAAAACTATAATTTCAGCCATAGTGAGGGGGAAATTCATTGCTGTGTGTGCTACTTTGTCATTTTAATAGAGCGATAGAAAAATGAATTACATCACAAGTTTACAAATAAGAAGTTTTCATTACTTCTAGTAAGATTCTTCCATAATCATTCAGCAGTGTTAATGAGATAGATTCCTCTGTATAAATCTCTGTTGCATGGATAACATCTTAATGGTCAGGTCTTTGGGGTGTTCTAAGTAATCTTAAATCATCTCAGATGTAGAGTTAGAGAAAGCCTTTCTCTGCTTTTCTGATTCCTGTTTTACTCTTCTAAACAAAAAATGGGATATATGTAACAATAACTGTGAAGCTGAAACAATTAAATGAATATGCTTCTGTCAACCCAGTACTTCTGCTCCTTTGTCTGCTATGCTTTCCTCCTATTTACCTACAGAAAGAATTTCTGGGGGACACAGAAACAAAGACTTGAACAGAATGGGTGGCAGATTTGCTGGGAGAACAGAATGTTCCTGGGCCATGTGATTTGGAAGAGATGCACTTCATCAGGAGGTGATACTATGGAGCCACCAACCACTGGGTCTTCCCCTCTCATAAACACCTTCTCTGTGTCCAGGCACGTGCACGTGGTTTGTGTGTGTGCAATGAATAACTCTTTCTGGGTGCAGATTCTGGGTTCATGTAGATACATCAGAAAAGAAAGAACGAAAGAATGAATGAAAGCTTAAAAAATAACATACCTACAGAAAATAGAGAAAAGTAATATAAATGAAATCAATTTTAAAACCTAATCAATACCTCTCAGCAAACTTATGTTTGTCACAATGGTAATTTTAGAGGAGCAGAAACACCTTTTTTTTTTTTTTTTTTTGAACAAATATGCACCATACATTTAATGGAGAGCATTTTAGGCTCACTTCATTATCAGAAAATCTATAGCTGTTGTAAAGATCAGAAAAATCTTAAGGACAATAATAGCTTTCATCATGTTCTGAATATCTTTAAGTCTTTCCAGGAATATATACTGGAACACATTTTTAGTGTTACTTTTAATGTTTTAAATAATTACTTATTATCAAATATCAAATTACTAAATGTTGAAATAACCACACTGGAATTTAAGTTCTGAATTTCTTTTCATCTTTTGATTTTCTATTTTTGAGAAGAAAGCATCTCATTGTTTCTCAAGCTTAAACAGAAAATGTTTCCATTGTTTCAAGATTATGTTTAATTTCTTATCTTAGACTTGAAGGAGTCTTTTTCATCTCAAAATGGACTCACCTACTCACCCCAGAAAACTCGCAGTGAGCATTGCCCATCATTCCTAGGAGACATATTTGAAAAGAACAGTCTTAAATGAACCACCCTTAGACTTTTCTCAGTCTGAGTTTTAATATGCTGTTGGCTACAGCAGAGACTTAAAGTCATAGATAAAATCAGAAGCATACACTTCTCGTGAGAGAGTGAAGTGCATCCAAAAAGGGACAAAATTTTCCAACAAAGCCAGTGACTAGATTTCACTAAGACTGCAATAAGACTGCAAGAGTAGGTCTGTTGGCAATATAGAGTTGTCTGAGATCACATCATCATCTTTTTTTTTTTTTTTTTTTTCCAGCCTGTGGATGTCACCTCATGAATTTGTCCTTTAGCAGTAAGAATAAACCTTTTATACTGCTTCAGAATTCTTTGCCTCTTTTTCTGTTTCCCTTCATCTCATTTCCATTGAGACAATAGAAGTCTCATGTTATTCCAAAGTGTGAAACAATTTAAAAATTAAGTTAGAGATTAGGAAGAGTGTAAAGAGCAGCTGAGCATGGGAAACAGTTGCCTGAGGAATCTATGGGATTTTCGTCTTTGAAAGATTGTAATTAGATCTATCTAAAGATGGAACAAGCATGAATCATGTAGAATAATCCTGCACTGCAGAAGTGGAATGACACCCTGAGGTCCCAGCCAGTGCCATTTCCTACAGTCTCATGGCACAACTCCACTCAAGTGTACAGCTGCAAAAGCTATCTTCTCTTGCTTTTAAACACCAGTCTTAGATAAGAAATATCAGATCCTCCAGGAAATAAATCTTTTAATTAGACACATTCTTGCAATGCAATATTTGACTTGTCATGTCATAAGAAGGACATATTCACTACCAGTGCCAACCAATTCTTTGTTTCCTATTGAGCAAGACTGCCTACTGAGCTCACTGAAGTAGTGACACTTTATGGTACGTGTGAATAACCAAAAGAACTTAGGGCCTTGTAGTGTGAAGGGTGTGAAGGGCAACACAGGTGCATAGTAAAAGAGAGTCTCCACCCCCAGCTGCTCAAAGTTGAAAGAAGCCATAAAAGACAAAGTTACTGAGGAAATCCAAGGACATAGAAATGCAATGATACGTGCAAAACCACTAATAAGGACAGTGACAGTGCTAGGATTAAAACTTTTATCTCTGAGGTCTAAACTCCGTATTCATGACATACCCCTGTCTGAACTTCCATTTTACTCACACCACTGCATTGCACAAGGGCTTTCCTTACTGAGACATTACTTTTGATTTAGAAGATTCCTAAACTGCAGATTAGTCAAATATTTAACAATGCACTGGAAAAACTTTGCTCCATCCTAGACTGTTGTCACTTCTTGCCAGTCATTTGCCATTCACCACTTCCAGGAACAATAGATAGGTTTGGTGGACCTTTGATCTGACCTCATACAGCTACGTTTACTGATCACATATATATTGTCTCCATTCAATCCTCAAGCCTTGACTTGTGGAGTTCTTACTTTCATCTTTTGTGATTCATAACATAGAAAGAAAATGATCCTCCTTTCAGTTATTACACAAACATCCTTGGACAGCCACTGTACTTCTTCCATCTGCTGCAGGACACACCTGGAGGTATCTGTTGTTCATAATGAGGGCCACTGAGCTACAGGACTGCCAGGTAGAGGAAAACCACAAAGCTTTCTTTCAAAGCTAAGTCATTCTTTAACCTCTAGTCTGCATTACCACTGACTAAGGCCACAGTTTGAATAAAGAAGGTAAGACAGCTTTTCACTTCTCATGTGCTTTTTTTTGTTTGTTTGTTTTGTTTTGTTTTGTTTTTCCAGCTCTAGAAAAGCAAACCTTTGTTTCACTTTGGGTGGTAATGAAGAGTCTGACTTAATGCTGCTAATTACAGAGCATGTGTATACTAGGTATAATGTGATAGCTGCTTTTCTACACTACACGTGGGTACCTGAATGAGAGAACTCAATGAGATAAATGAACAGGCAGCAGAGGGTTGCATCAGATGCAACAGTATTGAGGTGAGGCTGTAGCAGGCTCCCATCCACCATGGACTTAAAAAAAAAAAAAAAAAAGAAGGAGCAGATTCCTGGAAGATGTTGGGTTTGCATGATTGTGTGCTGAAAATATTTTTTTTTTACCCACATATTTTATCCCCATGGAAGAGATCTGAACTCTTATACTATGTTTAGCTTCTACATTTTCTGTCAAGGACTACACTGTTAGAATTATTCCAGATAGAAGAATTTTGGCAGATTTATTTTTTCCCTGAAGCAGCAGAAATAACCAAAAATGAATTTAGAGAATATTTCAGGCCTGCAAAATTTCATTTCTTCATTTATTTTACAATAACTACTCAATTTCTCAAGTTTGGACTTGTACAAACACAGAAAAAGGCATGTTAACTACAGCATTCACCCACACCACCCAGAGCACTTTCAGAAGGCAAATTATTACATCCTCTGCAGTGAGATCTTTCTTCATCCAAAAGACACTTTTGCAAGTCCCACAGAAGATCTCTCTTTGAATTATTGAAGAACTCATTTCCTTCAGATCATCTATCTTGCTTTAATTTTCCTTCAGCAATAGTATCCCTTTTTGGTTCCTAACCAAGTTTTCTTCATATATTGCTGGGTTTCCTATCAGTCAAATGACTTTTTGGACTTCCTGGGACTAATGGTCCTCCACATTTTATTCTCCCTTCTTATCCTCATCTCTACTACTAACCTTATACTTAGCTCTTTTTGCTGCAAGATCTGTGAGCCTCAGAATCGATAACAATTTCCTCCAATCCACCTTTACAGGAGCTTAACAGGTATGTTTTTTTAGCAGAGAGATGATCTTCAAGAGGTGATTTGCAAAGGTTAAAGCATACATGCGCTGTTCTGAGAAGAACAGATGCTGATTCCTAGCACAGTTTCTTAATACTTGATTCGTCCTTTCTATAACTAAGATAATTATCATCAAGCCTTTCCTGAGCCACTGGACCTTCTTCTACCCTCTTGGAGACCCTCACTTGAATTGCTTGTGATCACTGCTTGTGACACTCTTAGAACTGATGCCTTCCCCTTACCCACCATCAGCTGGATGGCTGAAAATCAGAATAAGTACTAGAGTCTAAGGAAATATTTATTTCCACCTCCACTAGATTTTTTTTTTTTACAGTGTGTGTTTAATTTTGTCACTTTATACAGAACAAAGTCCAGAACATATTAATTAACATCTTTTTACTCATAAAAAATGTAGTTAATAACAGAGTAAAACTGAGATGATACACATACTGGAACATGAAGCATATGGAAGACTCAGTAATTCCTTCTAGATCAATACCACTTTTGAAATGCCATTTGGAAGCTGGAGATGTTGAGCAAGCCATTTTATCTACGTATGCCTCTACTTTCCCTTCTTCTTTCCATTCTCCTCTCCTTTAAGGCAGGAAAAGTCCTATTATAATCCATCTAGAACCACAAATGCTTTGCAAAACTTACTCTCTTGTTCTCTGGGTTTGTACAATAGTTACTTTTATCCTATAAAATAAAACAAACTGGGGACAGCTCTCTTGTCTGGAAGTAAAAGGCATGCAAACCCTACATCCATGTATTTTAATACTGTTATAGACCAGAACACAGTGTGTGTGTCCCAACTGCCTGCTGGTAACCATCCCTGACAGTACCATCACCAACACCATGCCTGAGACTCCTCCCAAAAATGTTAATTGCTACAGGCTAAAATAATACCAGCAAGAATAAACAAACAAATAATTAATTAATATCCAGAACTTCTACCTGTTCTCTGACTCCATTTTATTTAACACATGTAAAGGGAATATGCATAATTTCAGTTGTGTCTAGTAGTTTCTATTATGTTATAAAAACTCATGTGAATTGGCACTATAACTTTTAGTTATAAAACTAAAGGCGTGAGAGATGTGTTGGAATACTTGTAGATTAAAAGCATTAGATAAAATTATTACCAGAGAGAGTTATCACAGAGGTTTTCTTCAAACACGAGAAACTAATAGTTAAGAGGAAACTAATAGTTAAGAGGAGCAGGATGAAGGTGTACTTACAACCTGAAACAAAACTTCAGCTGTTAAGGCCAACTATTACACAAAATGAAGAACAGATGAAAATCACATACAACCAAATCATTTTTACCTACACTATTAATACTCCATATTCATTTCTGAAATATGTTCCAAAGTTATTCTGCTACATGAGTGTATAATTTCTTCTCTAGTGAATTTTATCTGTAAGTATATCTCCTGGCATATGACTTGTGGATGACCAAAGCAATAAGCACAAATAGATGTAGCCTGGTGTCTGTATCTTAAGTTGCGTAATGGTTAGGTTAAAATAGCACTTCTTCCCACACTTGAAAGTCATCACGTTCACCTTTTTATTTGAGGTTAAGTCCAGTTCCTCAAGGTGCATGAGGTAAATATTTGCTGAGCTTTTAAAACATTTTCCATTAATTAAAATCTCTTGAACACTACAATCACTAATGACCTGCCATCTTTCATTTCCTTCACAGGCAGGCAATGCAATTTCTAGAACCGTGTAGTACATCAAGAGTGGAGTGTTTATTGAAGGATATCTTTTGGCCTCCCTCTATTCCCCTTGGGGTTCTACAGTGTGATTTATTTGATATATGTGTTTCTTGACCACTCTGTTTTTTTGTTTGTCTGAGCACAAAAAAGATGGGAGCAAAACCAAATCAAATATTTTACAAAAAAGGTAAGAGGAAGTGGAAAGTTTGATATCTTGTGATTTCCCACAGAACCTCTGTGTGGCCTTGGGAATTTAATTCTTTTTGGGCACTTAAAAATTAAGTCAAATAACTCCCCACAGCAGGGAGAAGCAACATGTGTTTGTGTAGGTAGAGTAACATAAGTATCCATTAGTATATGAAGCTTTCCTTGCGAGCCCATTGCATTTCAGCAACAGGAACTCTCTCTTCTAGTTGGAGCATCTATTTATAAACTTCTCAGTTTATTTTGGTAGCCCAGATCAAACCCAAGATCAGAGCACAAATGAAAGTGTAAATCCTATCCCAGCCCACTTTCCAGTGTAGCTTCACATGAGACATTACTTGCATGAGCTTTCTTTTATTTCAGATGTAGGATTTTCCCCTTTGAATGGTCTGACATATCTGTTCATTTCAAACTTTTGCTATTCTGGTTGTAAAATCTGGATTCATTCTGGTGTCACATCCATCTTAGGTTAGTGCCTTAAGATTTTCTCCACAGAGACAACAAATGAGCCTAGCTCTGGACCAACAGTTACATGTTCATAACCAAAAGAGCCCACAGATGAAATCAAAATAGTCTTCAACACGCTGGGATTCTGGAAAATGGAGCTTTAACTCCCTACAGGAACTCAGTACATCAATGGACAACAACGATATTATTGTCTCACATCCCATCTATCTCAAGAAGCTTTCCTGCAAGCTTTTTATAGTCATATACAAGTCATATACTGAATAACAATTTTCTTATAGTCATGACAGTTCCCATTGCAGCTAGAAACAGATATTTTAAACTGAGAAAATGAAAAGCCAGTTCTCTCTAGACTTTGTTTTACTGAAGAGCTAAAACTTTCCAATTGTCAGTTCTGAAGTCCTTATGCATAAAAGGATCTCTTAAAGCTAATTTTAGCACTGTTGTAGATAAGCAAATCCTATACAAAATTAAGTATGTTTTGGGATCTGCAGGAGCTAAGGGCCACCATAGCTTTTGAAAGCAATGTTTACATACTTTATTTGTTTGATGTGGCAATGGAGTGACAACTTCTTGTGTTTAGGATAAAAGAAGACAACAAAGGTCATACGGCACCAGTTCCAGATGAAGACAGTGCAGGTGGTTTTTGCTACACTTCACTCTGAGCAACTAGCAAGTAGGGTTTCCACCTAAGTCAGTCTCCAAGACACTCTTTGTACAAGCCCTTTTCTGGAACATGATTCCTCTGAGCTACTTTAAATGTCCACATTAAAAGTAATGGACCTAAGAGGGTCTTATCTTTTATTTTATTTTATTTTATTTTATTTTATTTTATTTTATTTTATTTTATTTTATTTTATTTTATTTTATTTTATTTTATTTTATTTTATTTTTTATTTTCCATTAACTACAGTGGTGACTAGTTCACATGCAAATGTCTAAATTGTAGACATATAAATACGTTTAGGTGAATATCATCCTAAGGACAGTAGTCCGTTTGGATGTCAGAAAAGAATCAAGATGACCCCTAGAAGAGACTACAGAGAAATGTATTTGATGTATTTGAAAGGAAGGGCAGCCACAGCAACCATAAGACAGAGAAATATGTAAGTAATCCATCTCAAATTACTAAAAAAAAAATAAATATATATATATGTATATATATATAGGCTGGTTCTAAAAAGGAAGGGTAGAGGTAGAAAACCCTGTTGTTGCTTTCCCCTTTGTGTAATAGGGAAGGATAGCTGTGTGCAACAGGTAGTCTGTGAATAGTGGCTGCTGTCCTACCTGTGGGACAATCCTAGCAGACCAGCTTTCAAGGCAGTAGGGCAGAGCTACACTCCTTACATGTTGCCCTGAGTATCTCTCCAAGACAGCTGGTTTCACTGTCACTGTTTTATTCCTGTTCCTGTACTGTTCATTCTTGGGACGACGTCGGGTCATCTGTCTAATAATGCACCAGAAAGGCAGCAGGCCGCATTATCTGACTCCTGGAATGCTCCATTTTGTGGTCAAGACACCATTTTTCTTATTTTATCTAAGGTCCACCAGTTGATTCAGAATATGTGGTAAATAAAAAGGTCCCAGAAGGTGTA
Organism: Anser brachyrhynchus; assembly: GCF_964034855.1. Taxonomy (NCBI): domain Eukaryota; kingdom Metazoa; phylum Chordata; class Aves; order Anseriformes; family Anatidae; genus Anser; species Anser brachyrhynchus. The sequence goes on along the minus strand of NC_137694.1, from coordinate 203,007,594 downwards.
CATTTATGTCTTTTACTTTTCTGCCTACTAACCCAGTGACCTTTTCTGTTGGGCGAACATATATCTGAGAGAGCTTTCCTTTCCCCCCTTGGTGGCTAGGGAAAGAAAAGCTGCTATCATTGAGCCCCATGTAAGGGAAAGGATTGCCTATTTTTTGCCTTTAGCACTCTAGGAACAGATAAGTACATCAGCTGAAGAAAAGGAAGAAAAGGTGGTGGTTAACCTTCATTTTGGAGAGATTTCACATCTACCCAGGAGACACATCAGCAATTCTTAACACGATGTTACATGAACAAGGCTTATCTTCAGGCTGTATATGTACATTATGAATTTTAAACTTCTGTGAATGTAATGGATGATACAAATCAAATGCTTGTGTGTCAGCTTTCCCTCACACAATGCTGTTAATAGGTCTGGCCAATATTGTGTTTGCATGACATGTCATGACAATTATATATGTCTTTGTACAATATGTACCACCATGACATGGCTGACGTTACTTTCTATCTTTTTGATATGCACATCTCTAGGAGAGACCATGAGTGTGGGCTTTACATATGCTTGACTGGACTGTCTTTTATTTTGCCCTACTCTGAAAAGACTGGCTATAAGTGCCTAGCATTACTCACCTGCCCAGCAGCAAAAATTCTCCAGCGAGTCCCAGGCGCCTCATAGCCATTAAGAGCCCTCTCACAGTCATGCCTTCGCAGAAGCAGGCAACCACTCTTGCCTTGGGCAAGTGGCTCCGGAGCTTTCGCAGCAACTTGTCAAAGCTCTGTTCGCCAGCATTGCTATAGATCTTGTAGGAATGTGCAATGCAGATCCCTTCCTTGGCTGCCATATCTTTGAAAGCTTCCATTCCACTTTCACCATAGTTTCCTAAATGCAAACAGAAACACGTATGCACATATTAAAATCTGCAGAAGCGTTTTTTGCTTTGGAAACAGCAAATATTTTTAAAAGTACATAATATAACTGCACAGAGATCAGTGTAGCGATCTTAAAAAAAAATAATAACACAAACACTTTAATTAATTCATCCATTTTTCAAGTCAAGATCAACAAAGTTTCCTAGAAACCTCAGTTCTGTATAGCAGCCTTCTTCTATGTTGAAACCAAAGTCTGTTAAGTACCTCAATACCTGTGGGAATCTGTTCCAAAATGTCTACAGCAAAATCTGTATAAATTGCATGTTGCCTTCTGATTCTCTTAAGTTGACTGAATGTGGTCAGTTGCTCTGAGGTTTACTTAAAAACAAAAACAAACAAAAAAAACCCATACACACACACACATGAAAAAAAAAAAAAGAAATCTTTTGGCTATATTCTTTGGTGTAATATTTTGACTATAAACAAAAACAAAACAATTGCTAATAACAACATGACTGTTCATAGTGCAATCTGAACAGCAACAACATTTAAATTACACTGAAAGGTAATAGCTATCCTGTGAAGAAAGTTTTTCTGATGACTCAGGAGAATGAGAGGCAAAATTGAGGCCTAATGTTACAGAGATCACAGAATTACAGATGAACTAAATGTACTTTTTTCTTTTTTTTTAATTAAATGTCAGCAAAACCAACAGAAAAATCTTCATATTTTCTTTCAAGCTGTTCTCCTGTAGGATAAGCTGGTAATAAATACCAGGAGATAGATATGTCTGTTGTTTTTTATTCTATCTCACCATAGAAAATTTCTTCATTTGAAATTGTAGAATAGTCACAGTGCTTAAACAGTGGGTGTAGTGTTCCCACTGACAATCATACTAACCAGGACTGTCCTTTTGGTTCCTTGTGTTCTTCCATCTATCTTTCTTAATCTGTTTCTTGTCTAATTTAAATCAGAAGGATTTGGGGGAAGGAACTCTCTCTTCTCCAAAATATTGCCTTAACTTCCAAGTAATATTCCACAGAAACACAGTCAATAAATGAATAAGACTGAGAGTGTTAAAGTAACAGATTTGCAAGGAACTGTTGATCCTTCACTCACTTCTGTTGGTTTGCAAATATTAAAATCTGTAATGACAAAAAGATTTCTTTGCCAGCTGTGTTATGTAAGAGTGTTGATAGTGAAAAAATATGTGAAGTACTTAGAATCAGACTACAGGATTTGGGCTGTTTCTGCCCTCATTTGCTTTTGTGACTTTGGACATTGCAGCCACCAAACACTCAGCCTGCCTGCCTAGGAAATCACCCATATTTCTCTACTGCCAGAGTTTACAGGCTGCATTAGCTTCCAGACTGTACATGAACATGAAAGAAACAGTCTCCAGTTTAAAGATATTAGCATCTGAATAGCCAAAAGAGACAGGGTATAAGAAAGGAAGTATCACTACCTTAATTTCATATCAGAAATGAATCACTGAGAATTTGAAATTTCCAAATGGTACCCCCAACCAGAATGGCAACTTGAATGCAGGTCTCCTTATCTAATGTGCACCAACTTTTATTTTTCTCCCTGCTGTGTCTAGGTCTGATGAAGAATCCATTACTATGCAAATTGTGCCTGAGCAAAATGTCATAGAAGTTTTAAACTTAGTTGTAGCAGTGCTTCCTGGGAGTTGCTGTGCTTCCCTATGCATCATACTCATAGGGCAAACATTTCCTGTGATAGATCATCATCAAGTGATTGCCATGAGATGCTGAAGGAGTTCAGCTACAGGTTAAAAACATGATGCCTAACGAAAGACTTATTATAGCCACAGAAGTCAGTCTGAAGGAAAAATGGGGGTCTGTCACATAAATCTTTCACCAGGCCCTGAGGCCACCAAAAGTAAAATTAGGCAGTATGGCAGGAAATACACTTCTTTGTTTAAAGTCAGTCTCTTTTTTTGTCAGTCTGGATCAAAAAAAAAAAAAAAAAGTTTTGTTTCACTTTTCCTAACAGGAAAAAAAAAAAAAAAGGAAAAAAGTCATTTCAAGTTTCACCATAGAACTTGGAAGTTTGAGAGGAAAAAAAAATCTACAGTATATCTCAAAGAAATTGAAATTCTGAAGATTTCATTTTCTGTCAAGAAACTGTCAATGGAAAATTCCTGGTTAAGTCTAATTGACTTACAGAACTAGATCTCTTCAGTGTTCCAGACACTGAATTCTTTGTTTGAGAGTGTTATAAACGCACAAAAGTATTACCCTGAGGCTTGCTATAAAGCTGAGGCTTACTATAAAGCTGAGAACAGGCTTAATTACAGTCCTGAAAAAGTAGTAGGTCTTTCAATGAACACAAAGTGCTTTAACTCTTTTCCAATCAAGTAAAGGTTGCTCCAGCACAAATGCTATTGTCTCATCATGTATCAAGACAGGGTGGTTTTGTGAAACTGTGCAGAAAGCAATGCCTCACCAAAAACGAGAGGAAATGTACTGAACTACCAAGGCCACTTAACAAAGTGTTACATCCTTAACATTTGGAAAAAAATATCCTGGCACTCTAAATCTGAATGTGACAAGTTTCTCCAAATGGGAAAACTACGTCTGCATAACATGAGCTCAGGGGAGAGTTGATGAAAACAGAAAGCAGCTTTGCTTCAAGATGCTCGTACAAATACACCAGTGGAGACCTTGTCATGATCATTACTGATTAAACTCTACTTAATTAATTATTCATAGTGAATTCTCCTGTTGTGTAAGAGGTATGATGAGGTATATATATTTAATTTGAGCTATACTGTGGGGATAATGAACAATCCTTGATGGAAAATTTCCTCTTTTTCTGCTAAATTTCTTTGCAACACACATTAGGATGAATTTCCTCTGAGCAATCTTTTTGTGGAAAACCTGTATGTGCATGAAGGCATACATGTAGCACAGGCACTGGGAATCTGGGGAAGTTGCATTATCTAATTTCTTTGAAGACGAGATTTGAGGTTCACAGCATGAATGCATCTTCACACTTTCTGTATGGAATTGTGTTTCTCATAGATATTTTATTCATGAACTGTGGCATTTCCATAGTAGAAAATTGTCAAATTGCCAAAATTGGCCCAGGAAGAACAAGACAGGGCAGTTCCCAGTCTTCAGACATTTCTATGACTCAAAGAGAAAGATATAGGGACTTTTGGGCTTGCACACATGGCTGGTCAAGGCAAGGATTTGTACTCTGAGAAGAAGAATACTTTAGTTTCACTTCCAAGTGAAAATTAATTCAGAAGCCCTGTGCTGGAACCAGTGTAACATCTTCTGTGAGTCCTTTGTGACAAAAGCTGCTTACATCCTGGAAATCTAGCCGTGTAGCTATTTTATTTCTACTTCTAAATCTAATGAAAATTCCTAAGGAAAAATTAGGGAGAAGGGAGGGATTGATTTACTTCTACTTGGCTAGTCTTAGTTCAGCAAAAAAAATTCCACAAACAACACAAGCTGGAACTGAAATATGGTCAATTTATCTTCAGTTCCTCCTGCCCCACCAAGTTCCATCTCCATTTCAGTGTTTGGGAAGTTGCATCTCCGTATTGTGACTTGTTCTGCTGGAAGAGGTAGCACGTTTTTTTTTTTTTACTGGATGTTCACCTCCTCTTGAAAGTTTGTCTGTTGGTGGCATAATCAGAGTTGCTGACTGTTGAAATATGTTCTATACTTGTGGCAACAACGGCCAGCTGGGTTCTTTTAAAATACCAGTCTGAATCCTGCATGTTGCCTACCTCAATGTCTGACCCTAATCCCAGTTCAAAAGCTGCTCCCATTTGTCTCTGCATGTTTAAAACAAACAAGCAAACAAACAGAAATCCATATTGATTATATCATCATCTGTAATGCTTATCCCTGTTTCACAGTTGGAACTTTGTTCCAAACTCAAGCATATGCATACCCACCTACAGTTTAACTATAGCAATCTGTTAGTTCCACTTCCAATGAATCAATCTGAAAAACTAGTAAGAAGCTTAAAAAGAAGATTGTGCTTTTTTTTCCAGATGAGGCTTAATATAGTACAGTACATAATAATACTTCAATCTGATAGAAAAGTGTCAGGCAAACTGCAGGTTGCTCTTGCTGCTCCTCGTGCCCAGCAATTGAGCCAGTTAAACTACCCGATTAGAAACCGTTAAGATCTTATCTGCATTACACAGCAAAACACCAAGGTTTTTAAACTAAAAATAATAAACAAAGAACACTGACGTGCTTTATAACACTAAATGTTACTGATATAAGATTAAAACATCCCTACAGCCAAATGGAATAACGAACTACATTTTCTCCTGCCCAGGGATTTTTAGGTTTTCACACATTCATTTGGAGTACGGGAAGGCTTTTTTGTTTGTTTGTTTGTTTGTTTGTTTTCCTTGTAATCATTACTTGGACATGCATATTGCTATCATATTTTTATTTATTTATTTTTGCTTATAAGAGAGTTTCAGTGAACATGGATGAGAAACAGCCTTTATAAGATATTTAGGATGTACAATTGCTTCAGGAAGCACACAGCAAAAATCAGAAAGTAAAAGAAGAGGAGGCTCAAGTAAAATTAAAGAAATGCATTATACCATTAATTTAGCTTGTAATAACCTTACCTATCTCAGAACATATTTATTTAAACAGAAGTGCTACTATTATTTTTATAGACAGAGAAGAGCAAAACACAAAGTAATATTCTATGCTATATCTGAGCCACAGAAAAGAAGCCAAATCAAGTTAAAATTCTCAGTAGATATCTTGCAAGCAATATGAGGATACAGAGCTTCATTTTTTATTAGCTTTTATTGGCATCAACTGGATGAACTTTGCCAGAAATACCTAAAAAAATCCAAGTAGGTATAATTCTGAAAATGTGTGTGGGAGTAATTGAAGGTATTTATGAAAGGCAATGTGTTGGCTGATTATCAAGATGATCTTCCTTCAAGTCAAGGAATGGATAGAAGTGTTTCTCAAATGGAGATGTTAGAAGACTCTCTGACTGTTATACCTAAAATTAATCATCACAGAACACCAACACCTATCTACTACTACTTGTATCTACTAGATATTGTCTACATTTAACTGTTGTGAATGTATGAGCCTTCTAAACTTTTGTCACATATAGAAATAAAGGCATAATACCAAATCCCTTGAGCAACTAGAGCAACCACAAGCATGGTGAAAGGCACACTTATGTCTGCAGGAGCAGGAACTGAATTATTTGTTTGATGGGAAGCTCATGATTTATTTGTAAAGAGTACAAACCTAATGAAATCAAATCAAATGTCTGAAATTCTGAAGTTGTCTATGTGTGTTAAAGGAAAAAAAAAAAAAGAAGACCCATTGTCTGGTGTTTTTAAAATAGGAATTTTTTAAAATGGGAATTTCAGTTTCTATTTTAAGTATATATGTGCAAAACAAAACAAAACAAAATTTAAAAAGTTCATCTTGATAACAGCCCATTAAAACATCTTAAAGGAGGAGATTTCCTCAAAATATATTCCACTTAACTACCTCCAACCAGTTTTCTTGATAATCACTCTGAGACTGGACTGTTGTAATACAAGTAGCCAAATGTTGCGAACAAGTCACACCATGCTTTGGTCAGCATGATACCAGCTTGTGACTCCCGTGTTATGCTTCACTCGGAGCCACATGTTGAAGAATCATTATGAAGTTTCTGCATGGGGCCACTACAGAACTGTGGCACAGCACAGTATGCAAACAAGATGGAAGATTTCTTGATGAAAATTTGTGCTGTTATATATTATTAGTTTTCACTGATGAGAGTAGTTGTCTTGTGAGGTTCTGGTCTTTGGCAGGAGGTGTGAAGAAGGTTTATCTGTTGTGTCCCATGCAGGATCAAGCGATCATGTCAATGGAAGGTTTCTGCAAAGACGTGACTACACAAGCAGAGTAACCATCTAATGTTGACTGGCCTTGAAGAGGTATCAGAGAACTAGAAAACAACAAAGAAGTGACATGGGGCAAAAATTCCCCTCGTGATTAATTGAAGAAAAAAACCACTATTCTGTCATTAATCTTGCTGTAACTGTCTTCCTTAAGCACAGACAATTGCAAAGTGATTCGGCGTGTATGATCTAACTGCTAAGGCCTTAGAAGGCACATGAAAAAACGATGACTGCATTTAGGACTCGGTCCTTAGCTATACATATGATCACAGAGAACTGATATATAAATTTATTTGGATGGTCATCTTTTATATTCAAACAGTTAGCTTTTTGAACAAGTTGTCTATTGCTCAATGTTCATAAAACTCAGAAAAATAAGGGTACCTTGTACAACTGGTAGCTTGATAGATGAAGACATAATTCAAGTGTTGTCAATATACAGAAGCATTAGTTACCATGACATCATACTGGTTATAAACTTAATTTTCTTTTCTGTGAACAGTTCTGAAATTTTTATATTTTTACATCTGGGGACAAGAAATGTTTTCATAATCTTAAAAATATTGGCCAACCAAAAAACCCTGCTTCTAATCCTCTTAAGATTCAATTCAGTCTGATTGAAGTAATTTGTCTAAATGATCTCATAATATTTAATTTAGGTATTGACCATTTTATCATTTTACTATAAACCTCCTTTCACTTTCTGTAACATAACGTAAAACATATGCATTCTGAATTAAGAAAAGGGCTTATTTTTGCTTCAAACATCATTAACTGAAATATTTTGATGTTTAAAAATAAATTCAATTCAAATGTTTAAAGAAATTAATGGACCTTTTGAGTTTTGTTAGTTTTAGCTGTTAGGTATTTTCTGACTGGAATTTTTCATTGAAAGCTTTTTAAACCAGTCTAGTGAAGAATGCAATATACAGAAAACATAATCATACTGAATTAAATTAAATATATCTGTTTATTACTTTCTTATCTAAGAGAGCTGAGAAGAATCAGTTTGATACCAAAGTTTTTCTCCTCTTTCTCATCTTCTTTTGTCTATACATTTTGGCTATATATAATATATTCATGTCTCAAGGAAATTATGTATGACCTGCTTCCACAGTTTGATGAAGCTCACTTCTATTTATTTTTAAATTATGACTTCATAACTTTAAAAGAAAGGTTTATTTTAAATGCCTCTGTAAACTGAGTAGAAGGGACTGTCTGGAACAATCTTTTGTGTACAGATTGAATACTTCAGACCAAAGACTTTTCCTTAGTCTGAGCACCTTTGATCCATTCTGCTAACTGATACACCTGTAGCTTTGTGGCCTTGTCCACTGACAGATGTTGGAAGTCCACTGTGATACTAATGTCTGATAAAGAAATTTAAGCTTGACAGCTTTTGTAGAAATGTGTTGTTGCCATCTCTGACTGCTCTCCTTATTTTCAGACAAAAGAGATTAATAATTTTATGTGTTTTGTTTGTGAAAAAGCTCTTTCTATCCATCTGAGTCTAAAACATTTCCCTTAGATATTTCCCATATCATTTCATCATTTCATTTCAAAATGAAATCATTAGTGAAAGCACAGTTTGTAGTGGACTCCAGGGATATGCTGGCTTTTCTTTCATTTGCAGTATTGCTTTAGGGTTATACTCTTTATTTTTTATTTGGTTTTCAGATGGAAATGAAGACATGAGAGACTGATGGTATTAGACTGGAGGTTGTTCCTTTCAGAAGATAAATACTATGTCAGAAAGGAAAGGGAGGGCTTTGGTGTATGATCCTGCATCCTTCATTGTGGGCATAGTGAATTCTCAAGGAATGCACCTAGCTGGGATTCTAATATTTGGACCTATAGCCAATTCAGGCTTAGACGGTTAACTATTATGTTTCTGGCCCTTTCTACAAGTGAACAACATCCCACTTGCCTAAGTTCACAACTTGGAGCATACCTTCACTTAATATCAGTTATTCATCTATGGTTTGTAACAGGTCTTTTCTGAAATACGTTCAATGCTATACTTTGCTGCTGCAGTAGATGAGCACTACTTGAAGTCACCCAGCAAAAGGAAGCACAATTCAGGGATTAGATAGACTTTGAAGACCTTCAATAATGTCTTTTGTATGTTTAAGTGCCCCTTTTTCTGCCCTATCTTCTCATAGTCATGCTCAATGGAGGTAAACACATCCTTATCAGTGGTGCTGTGAGAATAATCATATCATAGACTGGGAGAAACTCACATAACTACAGTAATGAGTGTCACATATTTACATTGAACAGAATGAATGACACCTGATGATTTTCCCTCGTTGTGGTTTAACCTGGTAGGCAGCAAAGCACCACACAGCCCTTTGCTCACTCCCTGCTCAGTGGATTGGGGGAGAGAATCAAAAAAAGGTAAAACACATGGACTGAGATAAAGAGTTTAATAGGGAATAAAAGGAACATACAATAACAATAATATTAATAACAATAATTATTTATTATAATATAGTAATAACAATAATTGTTCCTAATAATAAAGAATGTGCAAAACAAATTATGCATAATGCAATTGCTCACCACACGCTGACCAATGCCCAACCAGTCCTGGAGCAGCAACTGTACCCTAGGCCAACTCTCCCCAGTTTATTTTTCAGCATGATACCACATAGTACGGGATATCCCTTTTGCTAGTCTGGGTCAGCTCCTGGTGGTGTTCCCTCCCAGGTCCTTGTGCACCCCCAGGTACTTCTCAGGCAGGACAGCATGAGAAGCTGAAAAGTCCTTGTCTCTGTGTAAGCACTGCTCTGCAACCACTGAAACATTGGTGTGTTATCAACATAATTTTTCTCCTAAATCCAAAACAGAGCATCATACCACTATTAGGAAAATTATCTCAGCTGAAACCAGGACACTCATAAAAGCTCACATTTGCTTAATTGTATAAATAACTACATCATATTTATTCCTGCAAGTCACTTTGTATAACATCTGTTTTAATAATAACACAAAATATTTCCTGCAGTAACTGTAGATGATGGCAAAGCCATTCCTAACAGCTAAATTTCACTGCAACTGCTTGTGCAACCATTCATATTCAGCATGTTCATTTGGGACAAGAGCAGATTGACTGTCCCAATCTAAACTCTCAGAGCAATCAGGTCTATCAGGAACCCATGAATACTTACAGTGGTGACTGGAAGGCAGATCTGTGACTGCTTGCATTTCCCAGGAGTGCTTGTCAACAGATTTTGAAGGGGGAGATATGAAGGTTCTTGGGGCATGTGAATGATTCATAAAGAACAACATGGCTTAAAAATGACACACCATGCCTGACTAACTTGGTATCCTTCCACTACAGAGTGACAGAGTTGGTGGACAAAGCATGAGCAACTACTGTCATCTTGACATCACCTTGACATATATAAAAACTTTGATACAGTCCCACACAACGTTCTTGTCTCTAAATTGGAAAGATATGGATTTGATGGATGAACTATTCAGTAGATAAGGATTGGCTGCATGTCTACATCTAAAAAGTTGTGATCAAGAACTCAAATCCAGTGACAAGTAATGTCCCTTAGGGGTCCATATTGGGACTGACACTGATACCTTCATTAGTGACATGAACAGTGCCACCAAGTGGTACTGCTGACATGTTGGAGGGAAGGGATGCCATCCAGGGCGACCTTGACAAGCTTGAGAGTTGGGCGCATGAGAACTTCATGAAGTTCAACTAGGACAAGTGTAAGGCCCTGCACATAGTGGAGAAATCCCAAACATCAGTAAGGACTGGATGATAAATGGATAGAAAACAGCCCTGCAAAGAAGGATTTTAGTGAAGAAAAAGCTTGACATGAGCCATCAACATGTGCTTGCAGTCCAGAAAGCCAAACATATCCTGGGCTGCATCAAAATAAATGCAGTCAGCAGGTCAATGGAGGTGATTCTCCCCCTCTACTCCGCTCTCCTGAGACCCCACCTGGAGTACTGTGTACAGCTCTGGCACCCCCAACATAAGAAGGACACAGACTTGTTAGAGTGGGTCAAGAATAGGGCCACAGAAATGATCAGAGGTCTAGAGCACCTCTCTGATGAAGACAGATTGACAGTTGGTGTTGTTCAGCCTGGAAAGTGGAAGGCTCCAGGGAGGCTCTATCATGGACTTCCAGTATTTAAAGGGGGGCCTACAAGGAAGATGGCAAGGGACTCTTTATATGAAAGTGTAGGGATAGGACAAGAGGTAATGGTTTTAAACTACCGGAGGATAAACTTAGATGAGATATGAGTAAGAAATTCTTTACAATGAAGGCGGTTAAATAGTGGAACAGGTTGCCCAGAGAAGCTATGGATGCCCTATCCTTGGAAATGTTCAAGGCCAGGTTGGAAGGGGCTTTGAGCAACCTGGTCTAGTGGGAAGTGTCCCTGTCCATGGCAGGTGAGTTGGAACTAGATAATCCTTAAGGTCCTTTCCAACTGAAGCCACCCTATAAATCTATGAATATTGTTTTATTTTTTATTCTTTATTGATTAGCTGCAGCAGTGGTTTTAATAGGTATATCTAGCAATGCAGCCAAGAGCTAGAGCTGTGTTGTTATAAGATCTTAGTGCATATGGAAACTAAGACTGTTTTTGGCTACACTGGTGGCAAGCACATCTGATACTCACAGATGTTCTCCTGGCTTCCCACACACATACCTGTTTATAAGGCTGGTTGATTTAGAACTAGATAGATGACCTTTAAGGTCCCTTCCAACCAAACCATTCTATGATTCTATGATCCTATGATTCTATGATGATTCTGTGATTCTAGGATTCTATGATTCTCTTTAACCTGAATGCCTATGGTGGTGTCAGTGATGGAGAAAAGTGGAACTGATCCTATAGTCTATTTGACTATTACATTGCGAGTTTTAACATTTGCAGAATCAGCATTGGCACTTGGCATAGCAGACTAATGAATGTTCAGAGCATTCAGGAAGATCAGTCTCTGCTTATTTGGCTATATTTCCCTATCAAGTACCCTTTAGTTGGCATGATTTCAAGGATGTCATTGACACGAAAGGAAATGTTCTTTGGGCCCTACCGTTACATACTGCCATTGTCTGCTTAGGTGCTGGAGGGAAAACTATTACCAAAATGTTTACAGGCAACTTTTGTCCAATGGAAATTATATATATATATATATATATATATATATATACACACAGTTATTCTGGAATGCTGGGGTTTCCTGCAATGAGACAAAATAGAAGCCTTTTGACCAAAAAGTAAATGGTGAAATGATAAGAGGCCTTGAAACTTTTTCTTGACTGTGAGATGCTCAAGTGCAGAGAAAATGATGGTCTCATCTGATGTGTTAAACACTGTCATCTATCATGTTTAGCTTCTTCATTAATGATCTGAAAAGGGAGTAAACAATGTTAATAAAAGTTGTAAATGATATTGAACACTGGGGATGCCAGTCAGGATACAGAAATATTGCAAAGCTTTCTAAAGATACTTGGCTAGATATCTGGGAAAAGAAAGAGGTTCACCTCAGCATACTTAGTGTCCTGGTTTTGGCTAGGATAGAGTTAATTTTCTTCCTAGTAGCTGGTAGGGTACTGTGTTTGGGATTTTGGATGAGAATAATGTTGATACCATGCTGATGTTTTAATTGTTGCAGAGCAGTGCTTACACTAAGCCAAGCGCTTTTCAGCTCCTCGCTCTGTCCTGCCAGCGGGCAGTCTGGAGGTGCAGCAGGAGCTGGGAGGGGACAGAATCAGGACACTTGACCCCAGCTGGCTAAAGGGGTATTCCATACCATCTGACATCATGCTAAGTACAATATATAGGGGTGGCTGGCCGGGGTGGGGGGACCAGCTGCTAGAGGGTAGGCTGGGCATTGGTCAGCGGGTGGTGAGCAATTGCATTGTGCATCACTTGTTTTGTACACAGTATTATTAGCAGTACTTTTATCATTATTATTATTATTTTCCTTTCTTTTCCATCCTAATAAACTGTCTTTATCTCAACCCACAGGCTTTCATTTTTTTCTGATTAACTCCTCCATCCCAGAGAGGGAGGGGGGAGAGTGAGCAAACAGCTGTGTGGTGCTTAGCTGCTGACCGGGTTAAACCACAACACAGGCTAAAAAATATTCTGTATGGGGTGGAAAGATGGTAACAACGGTGAAATAGAGAAAGCAGAAAGAAAACAAGGCAATTTTGCAATGAGATATGAAAAAGTAAACATACAAAAGGCATGTTTCTGATTTTTTTTCTTGCTTTTAATTGCTGGCTTAGACGTTGGGATATATATATACATATATATATATATTTCTGTCATCCTAAACTGCTTACAAGAAAGTTTGTTATTCTGAATGTTTTCATGATGGGGAAAAAAAAATTATTATTTTTTTGGATCTTCATTCCCCAAACTGCCACTAATATTCTCTTGTATTCTCTTGTAGAATCCTTACAAAGGTGTTGAAAATACAGTTTCAGTTCCCTCTGACAACAGAGTGTGAACCTGAGTCTTCCACTGTAGGTGGTCTATTTACCATGTCAAAATTCAATATGGGAAGTTCTCTTAAACTTTTTTGGTTGTGGTTGTCCATTTTTTAAAAGTTATATTTTGTTTTTCTTCTCCCCATAGTTGATCAGCAATGCTGAATTTTGTGATCCAGTAATCACTCCGGAACATTTTCTGAACTGATTGTGTCAACATAACTTTCATCTTTACACATGTAGGCTTTTGTCAACGATAGAGCATGAGATGTTCACTAACAGCATGACAGCAGTTGTCATGGAAGTTGACATGTTAAGTGTAAGAATGAAAAATTAGAACGTGAATTACCATCTGTTTCCTAGAACAATAAGGTACATATGCAAATAAATACTTTAAATACACAATTCATTTGGAAAGCAATTGTGGTGGCTTTTAGCAAGAAAAAGACAATTTTCAAGGTAAAAAGTAAATTTCCTTACCTGAAATAAATCCTAAAAATACTTGGCAGTAGTTTAAAAAGATCTGAATTAAGGGCTAGGCCTCTGTTTAAGGTTTCTGCAGTAGTTAGCATGCTAAGATTCCACTGCAGGAGTAGTAATCAGCACTCCTAGACCTGGAGTAAGAATAATACCATCTCTGCTAATAGTACTTTAAACAAGAAAATGGGAAAAGTGAAGGAAAAATTTATTCAAAGTATGCACTATATAAAACTATTTGGAAACTGCCTTTAAAAAGCCTAATTTAAACCCTTTTTTTTTTTTTTTTTTAATGGATAGATGGATAAACTTTTAGAATGTACTAACTTTTACTTCATTTTTCAAGGGAAAAGTTTATTTTAGCACATCAGAAATGTCATCTTGTCTTGATTTGGCTTATTCCCTTTAGACCAAAATAACAGAACATGGAGTTAATTGTGCACTATAATATATGACACTTATCGCAGGTAAATTTATTATTTATTATTATTTATTATTATTGTATTGTAAAGTACTAAATACTTTTCCATACAGCTGAAAATCAGATACGTTCTAATAAAGTACAAATTAACCAAAACAATTGAAATGACCCCATAAAAATGAAACATTTCTGTGACATTTACAGAAAATATTTTAATAATCTGTAGGTTTTATTTTATTTTATTTTATTTTATTTTATTTTTAGAAAATAACTATTCATGAAGAATTTTCTAGACATTACTTGTACCTTCTGAGATAGAATTTTAAGAACTCAGAATATTAACATTTTGATTCCTGGCCATTCCTAATGCTAGTTTTTATCTTAACTCTAGAGCAAACATATATTTTTAAAAAGTCTATAAAGTTATCTAATGTTATCTCCCTTTTAGAGATATACACAAACATCACAATTAGGTCTAAAAGGCTGTGGCAGGAGACTTTCACTGTATGTTTTTATGAGGGACTATGAAATCTAAACCTGCCCAGATTTAATTTAATTTGGATTATAGACTATACATTACTATAGACTATACATTTACTTTAAATAAATTAACTCTAATAAAGTAACTCTATCCCAACTGAAACCGAGACAGGAACACACAGAAAGAAAAAGCAGAAAACAAAGTGAACTATGAAAAGTTTTATTTATTTATTTATTTATTTATTCTCTATCCATATATAAAGCTCTCTTGGAGTTTCATTGTCATTTCTACCCTTTCTGAACCACTATCTCACAATGCTCTTGCAAACCTTATAGACCTGCTTAAGGAACTGACACTGAATTTGGTAAAAGTGTTTGTCAGTAATGAAGTGCTTCATTATGAAATGCCCTTTATAATAATTCCTTGGGTAAACAGCAAATAATAGAGCAAAGCAAAACAAAAATAGCCTTAATCTCTGAAACTTTTTTTTTTTAAACCACGGAGTACAAAAAATTAGTGTTCTTCAGTATTTCATCTCTAAATATGTCACCTGCACTCCATAGCAGGCACAAGACTCAGGGCTGACTGGGTATGTCAGAGCAAAATCCTTTTCATCGTCTATATGTCATTGTATTAATTTCAGATACGCATGGAGATCACACAAATCAAGCCACACCACAGCAGCAATCTACTTTCTGAAAAGTCTGACCATGGTGCACTGTGTTGTTATGAGGTGAAAATCAAAGAATATTTTTGAAAAGTACAAGAATGGCACAGATATGTAACAGAGAAAAGACAAAAAGATAATTGAGTGGAGAGACAACTTTTTGCTACTTTACTGATAAAACAATGTTGTGTTAAATATTTATATCTTTCATCTGTATACCTTTAACTACTATTATCATGAATGCGACGGCTATTAAATATTGCTGGAAGACCCCAGCTAAGATTTGGCAACACTCTGTTAATCACAGAATCACAGAATGGTTGAGGCTGGAAGGGACCTCTGGAGGTCATCTAGTCCAACCTCCCCAGCTCAAGCAAGGCCATTTACAGCAGGTTGCCTAGGACCATGTCCAGGCATCTTTTGAAAATCTGCAAGGAGATAGACTCCACAACCTCTCGGGGCAAACAGCTCCATTACTCTGTCACCCACATGGTAAAGAAGTGTTTCCTGATGTTCAGAGGTAACCTACTTTATTCCAGTTTCTGGGCATTGCCTGGCACTGGGCAGCACTGAAAAGAACAAGGTTCTGTCGTCTTTGCACCTTCATTTCAGGTGTTTATAGACATAGACAAGATCCTCCTTGAGCCTCCTCTTCTAGGCTGAACAGTCCCAGCTCTCTCAACCTATCTTCATAGGAGAGATGTTCCAGTCCCTTGATCATCTTGTTGGAGCTCCATTGGAATGTTTCCATTATGTCCCAGTTTCTCTTGCACTGGGGGGCCCAGGACTGGGCACAGTAATCCAGATACAGCTGAATAGAGGGAAGGTTTAGCATGATACAAAGAGGTTAAGAGTCCCTTTTCTAATATAGTTAATTCTAATTAGACAAGGCAGACAAGGAATGAGAATTGAAATGAAGTCACAAGAAATAAAAGGACTTGCAGTGTCAGACAAGTAAAGATAGATAAATTGTCCCCTGTAACACTGGTTAGTTGAGATATTAAGCATTTTAGCTGGGATCTTAACCGTCATCCTCGGAGGCACAGTTTATCTTCCATCTCTAGTCAGTGAAACAAGCCTATTTATCTGTCTTGCACATTTTTTTTTTTCTAAATGAGGTGCCCAGAGCTGTAGAGTGTATAATTTGGTTTAGTTGGTTAGTTTATTTTCAGATATCCAAAGATACTGAAAAACATGCAATATGTGTGAAACTGATTTTTATAAAACTTTTTCAACACATGAGGGGAATCAGTCTTTAGCTTACAGCTATTCCTCCAGAATCAGATAGGGCAATGATCTTCACAAAATGAAAGACCATCAGTAGGTGAGTTTAAGTACTCCACAACCCAGAATTTCTCACAGGGCAATCAAGGAATTGTCCTAGGTAATGTTGGTTAGGTTCACATTTCCCTGGGAAGAGAGAAGGGGACTGAAGCCCACATCTGCAGCTTGCCAGCTGAATACCCTGAACACAGAACCACTGACCAAAATGGGAATACCTTTGCCTTTCTTATTTATTAATCTAATTCCAAGAAAACCCTCCCTTCCTCTCCCCACAGGGGAAAACTAATTGATTTGTGATGTATTTTTGGACCAAATTTACAATGTGGTTTTGGACAAGAAAAAGAGGTGGTTCTTCACCCTTAAAATAATTTTCCAGCACTAGTGAGAGTTTCATCAAAGAAATGATTTAGTCACCCAGTCAAGGCTAGGAAACTGAGCAAGAGAACAAATCTGAAACAGTGTTTAGGAAATTTTAGATTGCCAGGTTCCAGTGAAAGAACAAGGATATTTGGAAAATCTCTGCTTATTTTGGTAAACTTCTCCTCCTGTGTTTCCGTGAGTTTGCTTTCTTCTACTGCTTGATTGCATGTTAGGGGAAAATAAAAATAAACTTTCCTAAGGATATTTTGTAAACCATAGGTGATAGACTACTTCTGTTATCTGCATTCGGATGTCTCAGGATCAGCTCTGAAGGTTTGATTTATTTACTATGGAGTATCTGGTATCACATTCACTATTAAAGCTACAACCAAAACCCTTATATATCAAATTTTGATAACTTGTTTAATCAAATCTTAAAGCTAGAAGTGACTAATCAGTGGCATACAGACTTTGTCCTAACATTTTTTTAGTGAATTGGCATCCTTTGCAAACAATTTGTTCTAGGTATAATGGGTTTTCTAACTTTTTTTTTTCCCTTTTACTTCAATGTAATGACAATTTATCAAAATTTGAAGGATAAATAGACTCCATTCCCCCTGCACAACTCCAATAAATTTCACTGTTATTTTTTACCCAGTGTAAACTGTTCTTTGAGGATACAATGAGAATTTATTTAGATATAAAAATGAAATGAAGATTAGGTCAATGGTCACATTGTCTGACTCAAAGTGCAAAGACAGGACATCAATTGAGAAGTCCACATTATTTGATAAGTATATTGCTTATCTGTGCTCATGTTTGTTAGGGAGTATATCAGATCAGATTTTCCCCTCAAAAAAATCATTATCTTAGGTTATTTTCATCTACTGGAATTCCATGCTATGTGAAACTTGTAAAAATCTTTCACTGTTCACTAATCCTTCACTATTGTAAGCTGAAGACTCTTCCAAACTAGGTATTTTCTCATTTTAAGTAGATTATTCAAAATTTCTCCCCTTATTTCAGTATGATTTAGGTGCCTGTTGCTTTCATAGCTCTTTACATCCATTTATTCAGATCCTAAGCCACAGTTAAACCTTGCTTCCTTCAACCAACTCTTCTTTACAAGCCCAATTCTAGACTATTATGTTACACAGTTTAAACAAACCTTTACCATAAGGACAAAGAAAGAGAACACTTCCATACCTGGAGTGCCAAAGAAAATTTCACCATTATTATTCTCTTGAGTCATTTACATCTAAAGCTCATTTTCCATTCTTATTTGAGGACATGAAGACTTTATTGCCTTCTTTTGCAGCTTGCCTGTAGAGTTATTCATCCTCAGTCTTAAACAGAAATTTCTCCAGTAGCTTTTACATTGTCTTCATAACAAATAAGCATTTCTCTTGTCAAATTCAAAGAAATGCAAGTTAAAAAGTAGGTGGGTGCTTGCAACAAACTTCTCTGTATTTTCCAGACCTCTTTGCTTTCCTAATTGCCTCATTAACTGTAATGGTGTGTTTGCTTAAAAAAGACTACAACAACACTGAATGCTGATGTTATGAAATGTATTAGCATTTCAAACTGAGCAGACCAGGCTGCTGAACACACCATATCTGACTGCTCAAATGGTACAAAGACTAATGGACCACAATGAGTAGGTATCACAGCACGTTAATCACAGTGTAAAATAGATGTGAATTTAAGTAATGATGCTCGCACTTATACCAAATTCCAAAATTATTGCAGAAAACAGCAAGCTTTCTGATCTGGTGCCAGGTCATCAGGCACTGCTTTGAACAGATGCTCCCAGTGGAATTTATTGTATGAAAGAAGGAACACCAGTTAATCTGATTTACAAGGTTATGCATAATATTTCTGCACTGCAAATTTCCTATTTGTTATAAGCAAACTTTTAATTCTCTAATAAATACATTTGAGAAGATTTGCACTGGGCTTTTTCAGTATATATAGAAAGAGCTGCTTTGCATACATCCCTGTCCCCATAGCATGTGAAATGATTTGTAATTCTGAAAAGTACATGAATAATGTGGGTAATTTTAACTGAAGGCTGCAATAAACTGCATAAATTAGGTTCATAAGTAAGAATAATATTAATGAGGCTGGCAGGTGGAAAACTTCTGTAACAATGCTTGCTTGCCTTCAAATTATCTGGTGTGTCTGTATGTGTGTTTATGTGTGAGGGATCTTGTGCATATTTACCAGTTTATCAGGGCAATTTATAGCAGTATTAATAGCCTCTCCTCCCTTTTTTTTTTTTTGTTTTGTGTATGGCTCCTGTACAAATCTTAATGGTGCTATGTTGATTTCCTCTCAGTATAAGTAGTTTAAGGCAATAAATCCTGATAGAAGCTCTGCAAACAAAATGGAGCTATGATTTTATTTTTATTTTTATTTTTTCCCCTAGTGTATAAAGGAAAAAAAATGCAGTTCTACTTTTGTTCTTTCTTTTTCACCAGTGCAGTACATGCTTTATAAACTTATTTGGGTATCCACTAAAGATTTGTGTTATCCCCATTTTGCCAGCAATACCTAATGTGACAACATCCTATTCTAAAACCAAAGTCCTAACTCCTTCTACCTCCTCCTTCCTTTTGGAAAGATTATATATTTAAACTCTCCCATGAAATTTCCAAGATGATTTCCAGCATGGAAAGGTTTCAAAAAGAAAAGGATCTTCTGCAATCAGCTTGATGTCATCTTTCATAACAGCAATGGATTTTATGTTTCCACAGAATTTCTCGCATTTGGCTAAAGCCAATACTTCAGAATGCTCTCTGAGAACAAAATAACAGTGAGTTATTGTTTTCTCTAAGGTTTCTCTAAGGTTTAATAATATAATATATTTACTAGCAAATTCTGCAATTTAGAATTGTGCCTCTAACCAGTTTTTCCTGTAATAATCTTCAGGGTGTCTGCTAGAATGTCTTGTTGGCCATGTCACTGAAAGGCTGGGTGATACACTGCTTGAACATGACATGCTGAATCCTCATCTTCCTCTAAGCCGCAGAATCTGGACTAACACTAGTGGGAAGATGGTAAAGTATCTTCAATATTCTGAGCTACTGCTCAAAATAACCATGCAATACTCAGCAACTGAGTAGTAGGGAAATAACAAGCGAACAGCGTAGAATTTTAAGGAAGATAAATAAATCTATTCAAAATAAGCAAGAAATGTTGCCTGAGGCATAATGTTCTTTTACAATATTGTGAAGTTGATGAATTATCAAAAGAACATTGTTACAACCCTAAATATCTTAAGGTTAAAAGGCCAGACTACATATCTCATTATTTATTGTAAGCCAATGTTCATTTCTGACTTTTGATTGCTTCTTCTTTTAAAATTATGGGAAAAACCAACAAATTCAGATTCTTCTTTCCCATTTAACCATAACAGACCTCAGTATGGAATGATTTCCTTTCTTTAAACTTCTTTAAATGCTAAGTTCAATGAAAAGAGACAGAAAACATCTCAGTGTTAGAATGGTTCACTTGTTTAACCATCTTGCCCTCTTCCAAAGTGTCAAAACTTATAGAAGTAAGAATCTTAAAAGTAATATGTGTTTTTACTTCTACCCTGTTTTCCTTTCACACTTGTACTCTGAAAGAAGGATATTCTGATATAAACAGGCGAAGTGCAATGATGGCATTATCTAAAACAGCAGATAGCAGCAGTCTTTAAAAGGTTCTACTCTTGACTTGCTTTCAGATTTAACTCTTAGTTTCCATGGTCATCTGCAAATATGAACCAGTGGAGCTGTTGCACTCAGATGGCTAATCATAGAATTATAGAATAGTTTGAATTGGAAAAGACCTTAAACATTACCCAGTTCCAACCCCCTGCCATGGACAGGGACACCTCCCACTAGATCAGGCTGTTCAAAGCCCCATCCAATTTGGCCTTAAACAATTCCACGGATGGGGCATCCACAGTTTCTCCGAGCAACCTGTTCCAATGCCTTACTATTCCCATATTAAATCATCAATATCCAAAGCAGAAACAGTAGAAGGTTCTAGACAAGGAGAGATTTTGGGCCTTTGGCAGCCTTCGGACACCAACTTATACCTAATATTAGTGATAAACTTAGTCTGCCTGGAGAACTCCTGTTCCATGTGATCAAACAATAACTGCCATAGGAAAAGGTAAACCTGGAAGTTCAAAGCTCTCCGTCAACTCCACGAGGGAAAGTTTTGTGGTAACAAGAAATCTTTCTCTTTGGAAGAAGAAACAGCTCTCCTGGTTTGTTATAAAAAGAACTCCATCAGACCATGGAGGAATCATAGAATAGAATCTTAGAATATCAGAGTTCGAAGGGACCCTCAAGGATCATTGAGTCCAACTCCTGTCGCCCCAAAGGACTGCCAAAACAAAAAAAATAAAAAATAAAAATCAGATCATGTGTCTAAGAGCATTGTCCAAATGCTTCTTGAACGTTGGCAGGCTTGGTGCCTTGATCTCTTCCCTGGGGAGCCTGTTCCAGTGCACAACCACCCGCTCAATAAAGAACCTCTTCCTGATATCCAGCCTGAACCTCCCATCACAGCTTCAAGCTGTTCCCTTGTGTCCCATTACTGGTCATTAGAGAGAAGAGATCAGCACCTGCCTCTCCACTCACCCTCATGAGGAAGTTGCAGATCACCATGAGGTCTCCCCTCAGTCTCCTCTTCTCCAGGCTGAACAATCCAAGTGATTTCAGCCACTCCTCATACGTTTTCCCCTCTAGACCCTTTACCATCTTTGTTGCCCTCCTTTGGACACTCTCTGACAGTTTTATATCCTATACTGTGGTACCCCAAACTGCACATAGGTATAGACTGTGTCTGGTTGTTGCTTAGTTCCCAGTACTGCTATGGACAACTTGAGGTTCTCAAGGCAGTCACTAAACTTACTGTATTCTACATGAGCACTGCCTGTCAAAGAGTTTAAATACACAGAAGAGAGGTAATGAAAAAGTGATAGAAGCTGGTCGTGGATACTGAAACTTTTACTTGTTAAGTGTAGTGTTGGGGGTAGTACTCTTCATAAAAGGAAAAGAGTACATCCAAAATATGTTTCCTGAGGCTAATAACTTCATTAAGTGGCTGGGTGAGAAAAGAATTGCCTTCAGACATCCAGGCTCTCTGGTTTCCTGGAATACCAGAAATCTATACCTTTGTAACTTTCTGAGATAGGAATCATCTCATACAGCTTTAGAAATTTATGTTATAAATATTTGGTTAGATGAATGCCACCTCTGAAAACAGCATAGTGTCTTGCTCTTCCCATCTCTTACGTAGGAAGGCTTCACATGTCTATTAGAAGCATCACGTCTCTTGCTCTCCCCTCCTTTCCCAGATCTGAACATCAAGCTGCACTTGTCGCTTCTGTGTTAACTCTGGCAACGGTGAGCACTTCTCCAACTAAATAATGCAGCTTCCAGAGTTTATTCCATATAGAGGAATGGAGTCGAGGCAATACAGACTATCATTTCTGTGGGCTATTAAAAAGTTGATTTTAATTCTGAGTAGACTATAAACACAAGCAGTCCCATGAGAGCTTCCATCTTTATTCATGTTGAAAAGCTAATGGGATTTTGGTCCAATGCCATTTCATGTTCCTCAGCAACCTTTGGTCCATACTGATACTGCTATGAGTACCAACAGACCTCTAAAATGAAATCAAATAATGCAGAGTAAAATTATAAGTATAAAATTAGATTTTTTTTTTTTTTTGAAATGAACTAAGAATAACGCAAACTGACAGAGGAAAAGAAAATAACACCCAGAAACAAGGGAACTGAACTAATTAAACCATGAAGAAAACAATACTAAATCTATTTCCCCAAATTGATAATAATTAGTAGTAATAACTTTCACTTATATTGAATGAGTCACCCAAGGATCTCTAAATGCTATTTAAATATGAATGTTAATTTTTCCTCATGCTCACTTCTTTGGAACCTGAGACACAATATGATTAAATAAATTCTCTAAACTCTTTCTTTAAGCTGTTGACAGAGCACAGAAACTGTCCTAGTCCATTGCTTCCCAAATATTTGCTCTGATTAGTTCTCTGTCAGTGTTTTGCTGAAAAGCAGAGAAATCTTTGAGAATGATCATGCACACATGCTACATAAATGCAACATCAAAGCCAATGCAGCATGATATTTTGCATTTTTAGCAGGTATGATGTATTATGTTTGAACAAGGTATTGGGTTTACATGGCAAGGTTTTGGAACCGGGGGGGGGGGGGGGGGGGAGAGAAGAAGGTGGGGAGGGGGGAAGCTGCAGTGATGGCCTGTCTGAGAAGAGTCTAGAAGCTGTCGCATGTTAGTAAAGAGACAGTTCCAGCCAGCTCCAAAAGGGACCTGCCACTGGCCAGAGCTGAGCCATGGGTGACACCAGTTCAGCATCTGGGAGAGCAGAGTTAAGGAAATGGGAAAAAAATGATGCACTACATGAAGAGAAAGGTAAGAATGAAGTGATGGCATCACTGTCCCTGGGGGTTTTCAAGGAAAGGTTGGACCTCGAGCTTAGGAGCATGGTTTAGTGGGTGACATTGTTAATAGGCTGATGGTTGGACCAGATGATCTTGAAGGTTTTTTCCAACCTTAATGATTCTATGAGAGCAGCAACCCTGCAGCCAGCAAGGTCAGTGCAGCAGGAGGGCAGGAGGTGCTCCAGCACAAGTTCCCCTGAGGCCCGTGGAGGGGCTCCAGGTAGAGCAGGCTGTCCCCCTGCAGCCCACGGGTCCCACACGGAGCAGATCTCCACGCTGCAGCCCGTGGAGGAGCCCCCGGTGGAGCAGGTGGATGTGGCCTGGAGGAGGCTGCGGCCCATGGAGAGCCCCCGCAGGAGCAGGCCCCGGGCCGGAGCTGCAGCCCGTGGAGAGGAGCCCACGCAGGAGCAGGGGGTCTGGGGGGAGCTGCCGCCCGTGGGGGACCCGTGCTGGAGCAGTTTGCTCCTGGGGGATGGACCCCGTGGTACGGAGCCGTGTGGGAGCAGTTCTTGAAGAGCTGCTGCCTGTGGGCAGCCCCCGCAGGCTCAGTTCGGGAAGGACGGCATCCCGTGGGAGAGACCCCACGGGGAGCACGGGCAGAGAGGGACCGTGAGGGGGCGGCAGAGATGAAGCGTCATGGACTGACCGCAAGCCCCCATTCCCCATCCCCCGAGCCACTCGGGGGAGGAGGTGGAAGAGGGTGGTCTCAACCCTTGAGACCTTTTTCATTGTATTTTCATTGTATGTTCTATTGAGGAGGAAGAGTGAGAAAGCAGTGTTGTGGAGCTTGGCTACCTGCTGGTGCGAAACCACTACTCAACGTATCTCAAAATTCATATTCTTAAGGCCTTCATTCAGAAGTTAAGGACACCTATGGTAACAAAAACACGACACACAAATGGGCCTTTGTCAACAGAAACATATTAAAGGACTTTTTTTTTTCTTTTTTTTTTTTTTTAAATAAAAAAGGCATTGTTCTTTCTCTTCATGGTCAAGCAAGAAACCCTTTCCTCTCTAACTGTGCAGACCTATGGCTTTGTGTGGAAATACAGGTCTGGTCATTGATATACATCAGAGAAGTTATAGTTAGGTAGAAATGGAGGGTTACGTGCTTATTCTAGTCACACAACACCACAAAAGGCAAAGGACAACAGTATGGTTTCAGATCACATATCTTGTTATTCAGGTGAGACACAGCTGGTGCTCAAGGGCCCTCCCAGATAATCATTTATAATAAGCCTTAAATAATTAATCAATCAGTCCACTATACAACACATGAATCTAAGAAGCTTTGCAGTAAAACACGGGGAAAAATGCCTGAAGAACAGCTTAAGGGCTAGTCTAACAAGAAGTGCTGAAAATACACACTTCAGCATGCCCTGTCTAGCTCAATATTTGCTTTAGGATGAGTAAACTATTACCTGCCCAGTAATAATATTTGAAAGTGTCCCTGTAGACAGAACTCTTGATGCTAGTTTTTGTCCTGAGATTTGGCCTCATTTACACACAAGACTCAACCTACTGATACACCTTCCTTTCATAATTATCAACAAAAACAAAAAGTGGTTTTGGAACAGTCAAGCCTCTGTTGTATCATGTTAATAGTAAGAATCTTGCTAAACATTTTTGAGAGACCAAGTCATAGCTGTGAAGTGACAACAGGGCAACCATCCTTAGCCTCTTTTAATTTTTTCCCTCAGAACAGATCCTAGTTTTAAGAATAAAAAATAATTTATCTAGAAACCTGAGAACTTTGATGGAAATGGAAATCTTTACTTATCTGACTGATAAACATTTTTAATATTTGGCAATAATCATAGAATGTAATTAGCCCATAGGTACCTAACTTAAACACAGACACTCAATCTTACAGAGGAATACAGACAATTTTTTATATTACTTAATGCTCTAATTTGTTTACTTTTTTCATTACAAAAGCATTAGTTATGTTGAAAAATGGTAAATTATGATCAGTTAATATACCACTTGGATGACTGTCTAACAGTTCATCACATATCTGGAATTCATTCATTTGCAGTAATTCAAATTGCCATTGTTTCAACATGTCATCTAGATAAATCTTTTTCATTATATATTTCCCTTGATTCTCTGTTCTTCACATAATTCACCAGAGTTTCAGTATACACCAAGAACAGAAGTTGGAACCAGAATACTTACTTTCCCTTACATTCTACATTTTTTGCTCAGTTGTGGTGTGCAGATCAGTGACTAGCCTGAAGTTTATCTAACTGAACAGACCATGAGACGTGACATGAAAAATTGGCAGACATGACATAAAACAATCTGAAAAGCAAACAAAAGTCATGCATAGTGCTGTGAGGGATGACCAGGCTTCAAGGTGGTTAAGGGGGGATTTGTATGAGAAACTGCCAAGCCCCACCTGGAGATGAATTCTGGGGACTGGTAGAACCACCTCAGCAACACCAGTTAAGGCTGAGGATACTGCATTAGTGGTATTAAATTTGGCTACAGATGTAGCAAAAGCAGATCAATGAAAAACAAACAAACAAACAAACAAAAAACAAACAGAACAATAATGGGGTTGTTGTTTATATGGAAAGAGTGAAAGGGTAAAGAAAAATGGTGATGGATGTGGAGGAGGGAAGTACAAACATGGGGAGAAAAGCATAAAAGGACTGGTCACGTTTAAGCGTGCTTTGGGCCTTCCAAAGTAATTCATCATTTTGCAGAAATCTGACATTAGATACTTCAGACTAAATTGTCAACATTTGACACCCTTCCTACCAGTTTACACTTTTGTTTCAAGTTGTCTTGCATGATGTGATTCAAGTTGCACTATCTTTGCAGATCAAGACACTGAGATCAGATTTTCTGTGTAATAATATTAGGCAAAATTAAGTTTCAAGCTTAAGTTTTCAAGTTTCACTTCAAGTATCATTGTCAGACTTATGCAAGGTGAAATTGCAATTTTTTTTCCAAAGCCTGAACACTGCTTTGGGCAAAAAGTTATGTGTATAAGTATACACACATAATTATGTACAGGAAAGCAGGTAACTTCATGATACATGTGCATCTTTCATGCTCTCTGCATTCATTTCATTTTGGAAATCTGTTTAAACCAGCATTTGCTACATTGTTGTACGGTGACTATTGGGAATCTATGAGATCATTGTATATTAACGTTGAGTGATCCACTGATTGTGCCCTGAGACCTCTTCTATACCATGAGACAGTCAGCTTGTCCAGTCCAAAAAAAAAAAAAAAAAAGCTAAAGAATCACAAAATCTTTCTTTTCAATTCTACAATTCAATTCAATCTACAATTCAATACTGTCTAAAAATACATGAATATTTCCAGACAGCATGTTTACATATATCTGTAAAAACAAATATGATGCCTTGCATTTGAAGTTATGAAAGCATTTTAACTATTCACTATGCCTTTAAAACCCTGTAATGTAGATCTGGATTAAAACTGTTTCAGACACATAGGAGACCAGGAAAAATAGTTTGTTCAAGGTCACATGAAACTATTTAATGAAAGAGACAATCAATATTAGAATAAAAAAGTCTAGATTAACCAGTCCCCATAGTCTTTACTAATCTCTAGCCTCCTTAGCATCAAAAGCTCTAGAATAATAGATCACAAAGTAAATTTAGGATAGACTTACAGCCTTCATATTGAATGAGAATTAGTGGGTCTATTAAACTTGTCTGCTATTTGAGAGTTGCATATCCCTTTATTCTATTATTTGTTAATACGTATTGGCAGGCATCACCATCTCAGATGTTGTGAGTTTCACTTCAGAACAGCTGCCAAGATAATACTTCTTAGTCTGAGGGCATTTCATTGATGTGGACATAGCATCCTCAAGGGAGTCTCCTCAGCAAAGATGCTGGTTATTAATGCAGACACGTATCTATTGTAGCTAAATGTATCTTTTCCTCTATGGCATCACAGAGATTGAGAAGGGTTGACATTTTCCAGTAAAAGTCCTTTCCTGCATATAACATGCAGAGAGATTGTGTAAGGACAGCTGGCCTTTTATAAATGCAAAAGAACACATTCTGCTGCAGAATTTAGAAGTGTATGTTCCAAACACTAATAGATGTTCAGTAACTAATTCCAACAAATAAAGGTTGATTTAAAAGTAACAAGAACCATCATGATTTTATTTTATTATGATTTTTCCCCCAACAACCCTGGGTACTCAAGGCACCTCCTTCTTGTAGCTCCAAATTAACAAAATATATATGGATATGTTTAATTATAGATAACTTCAGTAAAGTCAGATGGATTATTTGTTTTTACAATGAAAGACATACTTAAGTGCCTCTTTCCACTGGCTGTGTGCCAAACTGCTTTTCAGTTCCAGCTGTTTTCCCTTCCAAGGCTGTGAGCAGCTTTTCCTCACCTACTCTCATTTCTCACTGTATCCCGAAATATCAGTTTCACTTCTGATCAGCCTGTGATATCAAGATCTTTCACCTGCTTGTTACACTTTTAAGTAGGCAATTTTGTGTTCTCTGTCACACCTGGGAGAAGTACTTCATAGACATCTTCAAGCGCACTCCATTGTTCTTAAACTTCTTCAATGCTGTGACACACCCAAAGCTCAATAATTACTTGATTGCTGGAGCAACAAGAATACAGTATTGCCTGTCAAATTTTCCTTGTATGTGCATGTTTCATACTTTTACTGCGAAATAAAAGCATTTATTCATGGAAGAAAACACCTCTCCTTTCCTGGAACTCCATTGCTAACAACACCGCCTCTGTCTCATCTGCTCTTTATGATGGTTTGTGACACTCACTCACCTGATACTCCCCAAAAGGGAAAAAGTGTTACCAACCTCTTGGTAACTGACTGGCTAGGTAACAAGGACATGTTTGGTGAGATTTGAATAGATTCTAGAACTGCTGCTAGAATACTAAACAAACAAATAACTGTAAATAAATAAATAAAAAAATATACCTATCATGTGTTATGTTGATTCTACTTATGAGCTCAGCTCAAACCATGTGAGCTTGTATCTTCACTGAATCACATACGTAAAATAATACAAAAATGTGTTTCTGGCACTTTATTTATTTATTTATTTTGGTGGAGAGGTATAAATAATTTGGGATATAATTGGTACAGCTTCTCAGAATTTGTGACAAGTTGCATGAAATGACAGATGTCAAAACACATTAAAGGAAAGAATGATATGATACCACAAATAACTGACCCGAAATGGCCACATATTTACAAAAATCCTTAAAAAGGAGACTTCTATAAATACATTTTGATTAGTTTTTAATATTCTTTACAGCAAGATAGACATTTTCCAACAGACAAGAAGGTTAATCAGAGTTCAAAATTTAAAGTGGATTTCTACTAAGCTTTTAATTCATAAAAAGCACAACTAAATACAGTTTCACTCCATTAAGAGTCATAGTAAGTTATCAAATTAACTGAACCTCTTGACTGCTGGCAAAGTGCATTCTCAGATGTGTGTTCAAAGGCAAACACAGAAAAGGCTCAAGTATTTTGTATAACTTTCTTAATAAGTTTACTTTTCTTTTATATTACAATATATGTTTCAAAAACTGTTTATTGAGAGATTCAGAGTTTTAAAGCTCCATGAAAGGAAAGTTTAAAGATCCATTTACCACAGAGGAAATTTTGAGGTCTATTTGGGGTAGGAGTGTTTTCAGATCACTAAATACATAACTTAGATGCTATGTGATTTATACGCTCCTCAGAGTGACCAAGGTAATTGATCAGAAACTGAAACAGATGGCTGTGTCAGAAAGGACATACAGATGGCCATGGGGTTTGACTGGAAATATAAGCCTTTATAATGGGTTAAAAATTGTTGAAGAGAACATCATGATAATGGTATATGAGATAGGCTGGATGACATCTAGAAGAACTCAAAAGCATTTCAGAAGTCCCTAAGCTAAAGGAAACAGCAATATCTAACTGGAGAAGCATAGATAAGCATATGAATAGTGTTGTCAACATATTAAAACAACAACAACAACAAAAACACTCTAAAAGTTGACATTAAGATGAGGGAATGGAAAAACACGTACCGACCACCTTTCTCTTGACAGCTATATATTTCTTCTTGCCCCACACATAGGACTTTGGATGCTGGCTGGTATAGTATCTACATGACAGAAGTGGAGTATGAAGTATTTCTCCTCTTTTATATGTACTGGCCAAAAATAAATAAATAAATAAATAAATAATAAAAAAAATCTGGGAGATACTTCTAGGTAGAAATAGCCTCTGTGGACATCCCAAAACTATGATCTTGTCCCTGTGGCTGCCAACAGTGAACAATCTGGGGACATTACTATGATATGAACTGACTTCAATATCCTCATTTGCTTCCTTAAAATGAAACTCATTCTTTTCATTTGTTGTGATTTTAAACCTCTTCCAACTTCATTCACTTAATTCAGAAAGTAAAGAATCAAATCAGATTGTCTGGATCATATCTGCCAAGATTTGTGTAGGAAGGTCTACAGTGAGTGAAGCCAAACACTGGGAAGGGCTCAACAGATCTCAATCACATTAACAGATGGGTCACAGATTCTTTGGATGAAACATAAAAAGTCACCTGATTTCATGTGAGATACTTCAGACACTGACAATTAAATAACCAATTAATTTTTAAACAACTTAAACAAATTAAATGATCTGGTTTTGTTTCCTCTGATCTACATATTCTTTTCTCTGTAGGGAGCCAATACACTAAGCCAAAGCACTATCTTATTTATCAGGACATAACGTAGACCTAATCTTCATAAAAAAATATAGATTTCTAAGTAGCATTTTCTATCAGGGAGATTTTTAAATGTCACACTTAAAATTTTCAATTTCCTCATATTTTCCATCTTCTTCTAGCAGTCTACACCAAAGTAAACAAGTCGGACAAGATCCTGCAATACTGACAGCTGGAAAGGCAAAATTTACATCTGTTCTTAATTTCTTTAAATTTATTTCCTGTGAAAATATGTATCTGGAAAGGACATTATTTTTTTTTTCCAATATTTACCCCAAATTTTCTCATGGGACAGAAATTTGGACTTACTAACAGCTCTATTTCAAACACATCAGTCTGGAGTATTTTCTGAGAAAATCCACTCTGGCATACTTTTATCATCAGGTATGGTGGTTTTACTCAGCTGGGCAGCTGAGCTCCGCCACAACCGCTCTCTCGCTCCTCCTCCTCAAAGGGAAAGGTGGAGAAAATACGATGAAAAGGGCTCACAGGTTGAGATAAGGGGAGAGAGATCATTCAACAATTATTGTCACAGGTAAAACAGATTCAGTGTAGGGAGATTAGAGAACTTTATTGCCTATTACTAACAAGCAAGAGAAGTGAGAAACAAGGAACAGAAACTAAAAACACCTCACTGCAATCCACCCTCTTCCACATTCTCCTCCTTCAGCGGCGCAGGAGAACAGGGAATGGGGGCTGCGGTCAGTCCCTGATGCTTCGTCTCCACCGCTCCTTCACGGTCCCTCTCTGCCCCTGCTCCCCGTGGGGTCCCTCCCACGGGATGCCGTCCTTCCCGAACTGAGCCTGCGGGGGCTGCCCACAGGCTGCAGCTCTTCAAGAACTGCTCCCACACGGCTCCGTACCACGGGGTCCATCCCCCAGGAGCAAACTGCTCCAGCACGGGTCCCCCACGGGCGGCAGCTCCCCCCAGGCCCCCTGCTCCTGCGTGGGCTCCTCTCCACGGGCTGCAGCTCCGGCCCGGGGCCTGCTCCTGCGGGGGCTCTCCATGGGCCGCAGCCTCCTCCAGGCCACATCCACCTGCTCCACCGGGGGCTCCTCCACGGGCTGCAGCGTGGAGATCTGCTCCGTGTGGGACCCGTGGGCTGCAGGGGGACAGCCTGCTCCACCAGGGGCCTCTCCACGGGCCTCAGGGGAACTTGTGCTGGAGCACCTCCTGCCCTCCTTCTGCACTGACCTTGCTGGCTGCAGGGTTGCTTCTCTCTCTTTTCTTACCTCTCTCTTCCAGCTGCTGTAGTACAGCCATTTTGTTGTTGTTGTTGTTTGTTTGTTTTCCCCTTCTTTAAATCTGCTCTCACAAAAGTACAAGCAACATCGCTTATTGGCTCAGCTCTGGCCAGGGGCACATCCATCCCTTTTGGAGCCAGCTGAAACTGGCCCTTGTCTAATGTGGGCAGCTTCTCAATTCTTCTCACAGAGGCCACAACTCAAGCCCCACACTACCAAAATCCTGCCATATAAACCCAATATACAAGGTAAAGAAGTTAAATCAGATGAATGAGATTTATTGTGATTAGTTTTAAAATGGCTTTTTTTTTTTTTGTCTTTTCTACATGGTAAAAAGCAAGTCCAAGGAAACAACAGTAAGTTGGTAACATGCACTATGTACTTATATATATATATATATATATTTAAGTACACATATATATATACTATATATATATATTTGTATACATATAAAAAGGACTGGTAGGTACTAAAAATTTCCCAGCATATTCACATACCAGTTAGCTGTAGCAATCTCTGTTCTATAGATACATGAAATAAGCTAGTATACTGCTTTGTCCCAAGATATCTTTTTCTCCCTGTGAAACTTAGTAAACAAAAAATGCTGCAATGGCAGCCACTAATACAAAAGAAAATAGTGTGACTGGTTTTGGACTGCAGTGTCTCCATTATTTGTTATTTATTGCCTCAGCTCCTTCAAATAAAAATACTGCAACACTGAGCTCATAAGACATCAAAGAGGTGAAATTTTGATTCACTGTTAACAGAAGAAAATACTGTTTCTTTTTTGTGCATTAATTATTGAGTAAAATGTTTTGGAACTTTTAAACTGACTTTTTTATGCACAATATTTTGAAGTCCATAATGTACTAAATCCAAAGTGCAAGATACAGTTAAAAATCCTTAAAATAGTAAAACATAACTTTTTTGTTTTAAGAACCATTACAAAAAAAAAAAAAGATGGAAGGAAGGAAGGAAGGGAGAGAGAGGAAGGAAGGAAGGAAGGAAGGAAGAAATGAAAAAGAAAAAAGAATAGTGCTTTCTGACAGTCTTTATAGCTTTGGATTTCTTATGCACAGAATATATAAATATTTAAATAAAAAGTATTCTCTCAAAAGAGGGTTTAATGTAACTAAATGGTCAAATTTTCTGATAAATGTTTGATATACATAGAATATGTATGGTTTGATATACATAGAGTGCATAAAAAGCTGAACAGAGATCACAGTCTGAAAGTACTATATAATATCTAAGGATAAGTTGGACTAATATCGCTTGACTTCAGGCATCAACTTTAGCCTCAGTAGTTGGTAGAAAAGGACTGGCTCCTCCATCAGACTCTTTGTGACAGTCTCTTCTGACTGATTGTACATGAAATGAAGAGGCACTCTAGCCAGTTTACATAGTTATCTGGTGTGAATAATCCCCCAGGTACCTTTTTTTTTTTTGGGGGGGGGGGGGGGGGTGAAATTTATAATCTGCATATAAGAAAGCATGAGATTAAATATTATCCATAATTCCTATGAGTCTCCAGAAAAAAAGAAAGTGAGAGAGGGAGATTAAAGGTATTGCAAGTCATTGGTCTCTAAGCAATTTTCCACAGAGGAAACCATAGTAATAGACTAGAATTGGTGCTGGAAGCTATTGAGCATGTACTATAACCTTAAAAGAAATTTTTGTGATAAGTATGCATGACGCTATGATAAATAGCATGCTTAGAATAGAGGTTTGTTTTTCTAAAGATTATTCTGAATCAATAGCAGAAGATCTGGTAACTGTATTTATAGCTAAGCATGTTTTCAAGTTTCACAATGCACAGTCCTGTTATTATCTACATTCTTTAATCATTCCCTTAAGACTTTTTCAAAGGCTTTGTTTGTACATAGTTAGAAAGATATTTATGGATTATCTCCCCCCGAGAAGGTGTCTGCTTGGACAAGAAATAATTTATGTGCAAGGAACTGAAGTATAGAAAGGGGAGAAAGCAGCAGTTTTATTATTATGTCAATCCACTCTAATGCTGGCCCGCAGTCATACCCTCTCACACTGCTCCCAGTCACACCTTCTCGCCACTTTCTTTCCCCAGCATTATAGAGCTAATGACACTTCAACAACAAAAATGTTATTTATTTTCCTTTCTCATCTTGACCATAGAGACAGTACAAAGGAGGGGTGGGAAAACACAGATGGGGAAAATAATGGGTCTAACAACTTCTCAGGCAATGCAAGATTAACATGAAAACTTCCTGATTCTTATTGTCTCGTTCTGCATTGTGTCAATTATCTTAAGCTTACTGATGAAAAATACCATGCATCCATCCGGTCTTGGCATAATAAATATGGCTGGCTTCCACAGCAAGCTTTGTCTTTTGGCAACAAGCCACTTCATGAACTGAGAGTCAACAGGTCTAGATGAAGATTCATTCTTCAATATTTAGGAAGTTGACATGGCTGACCCAGACTGGCCAAAGGGATGTCCCATGGTGTCATGCTCAGCAATAAAAGCTGGGGTAAAGAAGGGGTGGGAGAGGGGGAAGAGATGAGGGGGGTGACATATTTGGAGTGATGGCATTTGTCTTCCCGAGGAACCATTACGTGTGATGAGCCCTACTTTCCTGGAGGTAGCTGAAGACCCGCCTACCAATGGGAAGTAGCAAATTAATTCCTTGGTTTGTTTGCTTGCACATGCACTTTTTGCCTTACGTAGTAAACTGCCTTATCTCAATGAAGGAGTTCTCACACTTTTACCTTTCTGATTCTCTCCTCCATCCCACCTGGGGAGAGTGAGTGGGTGGTTTTGTAGCCTGCTAGGGTTAAATGACAATAGAACTATTGTATTGAGAACCCATAATTGTTTTGGGGATATTGAAACTGAAGCAT
This sequence comes from Anser brachyrhynchus, assembly GCF_964034855.1. Classification (NCBI taxonomy): domain Eukaryota; kingdom Metazoa; phylum Chordata; class Aves; order Anseriformes; family Anatidae; genus Anser; species Anser brachyrhynchus. The sequence continues at coordinate 202,973,247 of NC_137694.1, read as the reverse complement.
TGTAGTAAAACACAAAAAAAACACATATCAAACGGAGTACATGGACTTCATACACCTTCTGGAACAAAATGGGTTTTGTTGATGTTGTTTTGCATGTTTGTTTGTTTGTTTGTTGTTAGTGAGTCACTGTCTCCTTTCATTCATGTCAATAATGTATAATGAGTTCAAAAATGGACTTTCATAGAAAAATACTTTGAAGATGCAATTTATAGACCATATTCTATTACTAAATGCATATTATGTCAATGAAATGCATCATGATAGAAAGGAATGAATAGAGTTTTTTTGTATCATAGTTTTATTTAATCTTAGAATCTTCTCATCTTAAAATATTTAATATCCTTCTCTGAGTGGAAATAAGATTATTCTACAATTTAATATCAGTGCTGTTTTTCTCTGGGTTCAGTAAACATCAATTCTGATTTTGACAGGGTTTATTGGAAACACATTTCACCATTTACATTTCCTGAGATTATCAGCTGCAAATATAAGACAGTTTTGTAGATGATGTAAATATAGTGTACATCTTCCTATTGTATAAAATGAAAGAAAGAGAAATGCAGAAGTGTCAGAGTATTACACTCTAAGAAAGCACATCTCTCTTTTTATCAACAGAAATGTGATAGAGTAGAATTTCAATATAGAATGTTGTAGAGTCCAAAAGCATTCGTGTAATTCAATATGGAATAAACAAATCAGCTAAATTAGTGGAAGAAAATGACTGGATCCCCCCAAAAAGACATGGGCATAGCTGCCAAAGGGGTCCTATGCTGAACTTAGCGATAAGCTGAGAAAGCGTGTGAAAGAGAGCATTCCGTGTTCTTTCCATAAATATTTGACCACACTCATAGTGAGAATACCAGTCAGGTATTTCTCTCATTTATTACAATTTTTTTTTTTTTTTTATGCCCTGGTCAAGATGCTGCTGCTATTTGTGGCCAAGACTTTTCAAGGCCATCCGGTTATATTTAACCCACTACTAAATATATTTGAAAGTTGAACATGTGAGGAAGAAGCTGCAGGATCGAAAGCTGTGTGAATACTTCCCCTGTCATCACCAGAGAGGTGCATATTTGTCAATCCGTGTCTTAATGGTGAAAAAATTGACTATGATTTCCATGCCTGAAATCAAATGTTCAAAACTTACTGTTGCACACTCAGTGCTGAGAACCCAGTAGTCTTTATTAGACTTAGCAGAAAATGCCACATGAGAAAAAGATGATTTCAAGATTACATTTGGAAATTTTTGAAAATGGAACATTTTAAGTGCATCAGAGCATTCAAGCATTCATTCTGGCTTTTTTTTTTTTTACTTAAAAAAAATAAAAGGAATTTCAAAGTTCATTCCAAAATATAAAGGTGCAAAAGAATACTATTTTACCACAGAATAGAACATATAAATCTGAATTATTTTAATCAAAAATCAATTATTTTTAAGTTGTATCTTTTAGAAACTAATTCAAAAGCCAACACTTGATTGTCTTTTAGAATGAAAATGTCTTTTTTTTAAATCCTTTAAAATGACTTTTTTTTTTTTTTTAAATGTGAATTATTAGTTTCATTAACATCACTGAACTACCCAAGTGCTTAATCATCTTGTACAGTTGGAGCTTTTCTGCTACAATGTCTTCAGCTTATCACCCAACTTTTATCCTCATCCTAAATAACATAATATTTATTAAAAACTGTTTCCAGGAGACCTAAAATAATCTCTTAGCTACATGATGTTACGGTCTCCTGTTCTTATCCTCTTCTTTCTTTTCTATTGCTTGTTAGATACTCACTCCAATTTACCTTATAGTATATTTCTTCATGTGACCCATAGCACAGCAAACCCATATCTCTATGCAAGAGCTGGGCAACATTGTATTATAGTTAATAAACAGTAATCACCAAGAAAACTCAATTGCAACAGACAAATAATCACAGCTCACACAGGTCACAAATAACCATCTGCAATGTATCAGTTGAATCATATCATTATTCAACTACCCATTTAATGTATTTGTAGTCATTCTTTGCCAAGGTATGAAAATATCAGTTGCTGCAATCCAAAATACACAATTTAAGTATAAAGCTCATTTGATGAAACTAAATTATTGGGAATAATTAAAGACTTTTCTTTCTCAAATAACAACAGTGAGCAGAATATTATTAATTCTGACTGCTCACAGTTTATATCCAAGAGTAAAGGGAACACTACTGTGTGGTTCATAATTTGGAACTTAATTTCTTTTATTTGTAATATATGTGTATGCAAAGAATATATCAGAGTCAATACAGAATAAAGGCAACAAAACCATATTTTAGGTAAACTGTTTAGGTAAACATAAACTGATAGGAAAATAGATGAAACTAACACAGAATGCTCTCAAATGATTATTAACCAAAATGAAGACTGGTGAATGAGAATGGAGGACAGTTTGCAGCTAAGTTTGATTTCTAAATTTTCCTCCTTAGATGCACTGCTCATAAACCTCCCTATTCATACATTCAGCATGACAAGTCTAGTAATCACCATAGTGCCAGCTCTGAAAACCAGCAGTACAAGGAGGACCATGAAGATGATGAAAAGGCTGAAGTACCTCTCCTATGAAGACAGGCTGAGAGAGGTGGGGTTATTCAGCCTGGAGAAGAGAAAGCTCTGGGGAAACCCTATAGTGGCCTTCCAATACTTAAAGGTAGGGGAAAAGCTGGGGAGGAACTTTCTCTTACAGGAAAGCTGGGGAGGGACTCTTTATTGGGAGTGTAGATGTTGATTTGTTTGAGATACAGCCTTTTCTTCTACTCATATCTCTTTTCATTTATGAATAGTGCATCTTTTGGACAGCTAGTTCAGTGAAAATGTGGTTTCTTGAAACATGGACCTGTTAATGAATATGTTATTAATTCCTGACCTAGGTCCCCTTCAAACCTAAGTGATGTCTGACCTTTGTATTTGTAAGCCTTAAATTTTCAGCCTCATTGATGAGCTTTCAGATGGAACAGTACCGAAAGGTCACCAATACATATTTAGCAGGTTCAGTTTCATCGCTGTGTACAGTGTTTTGAAGTCACAGGTATGATAGTACAGGAGACAGTAACCACATTCAAATAAGAGACTGGAGAAGAACAAAGCAAAAAACTCCCCTATAATTAACTTTGGTTGGAGCTATTACAGAAGTGAAGACCATAATTTACCATTTAAACTTGAATTTGAATGTGAAATATCCTTCAACATAAAAATTTTCAAGTCAAGGTTTATGGTTCATGTAGTATGGAATGGTATTTTGTTATTGACACAGAGAGGTGAGCTAGTTCACATTTGCTGTAGATAAGCAGTATTTCTTTCTCTTTGATTCTTAGTAGAATATGTACGTCCCAATTAGAATAATAGTGTCTTATAGTCATTTCATATCAAAATAACACAAATCAGGAAGGTTTAGATTCCCAGGGCTCTTAAAATACCCATTGCAACATCCTTTTTTGTCATTCATGCCAGAAGTCTTAACACTTGGAATACATTCAAGATAGCTGAGAGGAGGAACAAAGTGGAAAAACAGTATTGTCTATCTGGGTGAAAGAAAATGTCTTGAGATAAGATTTATATTTTAATAATATTCTAATTAATAATAATAATAATAATAAATAAATAAAAGCCCTGTTCAGTGAACAAATCTACTTCATCTTTTTTCAGCAGTTATATGCAACATCATGGTTTTGAACTACATAACAATGAAGATCCCTCCAGAAACATGTCATTTCAATAAGGTATTTTGTGATCTAATGTATCATTACATCAATCCATCACCACATACTGAAAGGAAATCAGAAGGATGACAGAGAATGACTTCCCACTCTAGAACCATTACATTCAGGAGGATCTAACTGTAGTTTGTATGAAAAATTCCTGAAAAATCTTTTAAAATCTGGGTAGACTGGCTAAAATCTTAACTGGTCCCCATTCGTACACCATTGCTGACAATTTTGTGATAATTTGATCAGGCCCCAGGATCATTAATATTATGGCAGTGTCCTGCAATGCAGTACTTGCCAATGAAAAAATCTAAAGGAAGAGGTAATTACACTCTCACAAGCTTACAACGTAATTTAAATGTAGATATAAAAAGGGATCATAATTCAGAGGTAGGGAAAGTAAGACTGTAGAAAATGGTAATAGGAGCATAAAATATATTGGCCACTGTTGTAAATGGATATATGACTTCACAAGAAGATTGGGAAGCTTAATTTATGTTTGATCTTCAGAAAAGAGGTCACCTTTAATTGCTACATATTATTGCCATTATCTATTATTATCACTAATGTTAGCTCTAAGGAATCAGTGATGGAAGGCACAATAAACCCAGGAGGTATCTTAATAATTTAACTCATTTAACTATCTCTTAAAAAATAATTACTTTTAAGCTGTGAAGCTTCTTAAACAGGATGATCATCAGTCTTCATGTGCTTGCTTTACACTTACCCTGAAAACTTGTTGCTGAACAGTCTATATTTTTTGGCACCATGATCTTGGGAATGTTAGTCATCTTAAGACTTAGAAACAGAAATGTGGTGCTGAAAGGAAATTCCATGAGATAAAATAAATCAACAAATGAAATCGAAGTGATCAAGTGCAGACTGTCATCTAGACTCTCTTCATGACAGAGTGAAGAAAAGCAGCACTTTGAAGGCAAAATCTCTCTAATTTTAAAGGAGACATATAGCACTAGTGGAAGAATATCCTGTGTAAAACACTTATTTCTCCCCATGTTTTTAATGTATCTCACAGTGGGTACAAATAGATATCCTGTGTTTCAAAAGTCTACCAAATAAGGAAATGCAATGGATAGGAACTGGATATGTGAGATGAGTTTTAGACAATAATTACTAATCCACTTGGCTAGCTGGAAAATTTAAAATAAATAAATTACAGGTGAAGTTGGTTTACTAGTTTAAAATAAATGTTGTTTATTTGCATATTGATTTTGAAAACTCATTCATCTGAGCATTATTTTGTCTCCACATACAGCAGACGAAGCTGAACGTTCACAGAGAGCAAAGCAGAGTTAATTCAGTGTTGGTGGTAGCAGTGTTCATTCCTTCTATATTTGTGTCTCACCTGAAACGCTTGTCTCCAAACTGGTAGATCTAGATTTAAAATCTCTAACAGAGTTCAGGACGAGGCTAGATGGGGCTTTGAGCAACCTGGTCTGGTGGGAGGTGTTTGCTGCCCATGGCAGGGGGATGGAGTTAGGTGGTCTTTAAGGCCCCTTCCAACCTAAACCATTCTATGATTCCATGAACATGCAGCTACTGCTGTTCAAGGGTGTAACCCTAGTTATCAGGTAACACTATTACAGTTGGAAACATTCTCCTCCTCTCTTCTGAGACATGTGCAGTGGATGTGCAAAGGATCAAGGAAACCCAAGTAATTCTGAATCTGTTCCTTTCTCTAGAGAGGCACTTTTAGGAGATGCATAGAACAGCAACTTGGCAATCCCTGGACAGCCTGTTCCTTGGTCAGTAGGCCTTCCTTTTCTTTTTCTTTTCCATCTGACAGTTGCCAATCATAAAGACTGCAGACACTCCTAGACACAGCATTCCCTACTGACTGAGTCAGGTAGTTTCTCAATATGCATGCAGTATCTCCGAATAGACCCTTAAGGACTGTTGAAAGATAGTAATGTGTGAAGAACTATTAATTCTAAGTCTAAGTGCTCTGAATAATTACATGGGAATAGATATCTACAATACTAGACTTTATAATGCCTAACTTACTGCTCAAAGTAAATGATCTGACCATGTTAGTGCTTGATAAGTTTTCCAAGATTCTCAATACCATTTAAATGTCTTGTTCTTGTTGTTTCAGATTTATTTATTTCACTAAGAATATGTATAACATTTTTTCTCAGGAATGACAGAGCTGTTATTAGTGCTTGTGTTCCTGTTTATGTCAAGACACAACTCTGGCCCTGCTTCCATGTAGGAGTAATTTGTAGGATAAGAAAGAGGGGTAGATGATCTTTTCTTCTCAGCATGTTACATAGGGAAGAAAAGCATCCTTCATCAATTTTAAATTGTCTTCCACTGAGAATGTTCTGATCTACCTTTCAATATTTTGCAATAGAAGGATGTGAGGGAAGTTGAAGATATTATACTCAGAGAAAAAAATAATAAAAAAAATGCAGTATGCAAATTTGAGAAATTTAACTGTTATTTTTAACCACAGAACAGAATTAGCAAAAAGTCTAATGAAAGTTTTTTCTCCTTTTGCATGCATTGCTACAATCTATGGCAAGAATGGAAACAATAACACTGAATTATTTAGAACCTCTCCTTTGGACACAACAGAAATCTGCTTTTATATGATTGTTGCAATGGTGTTCATCTGACTGTCCCAAATATAGCTTATTTTCCACTATCTGGTATATTACTCACTTCAGCTGATGAGTTCATACTCTCCCCTGCATCTTCTTCACACAAATCAAAGTACCCACAACAGGCCAGGCATCACTATCTACTTCTTTGACATAAACCTCTGTATTTTTTGTACAGCATCTTTGTAGATCTCATTGTAGATCTAGGAAATAGAATAAGCTATATTTCCACACTCACACAACCAGCATAAGTAAATATTTTATTACCTGTAAGAATATTTCTGTGTAGACCCTCATAATAGCAGAAGGAGAAGAGGCAAAGAATGCAGTCAGATGGGAATTCTTGGCAAGGTGTCCTATATAACCTCATCTGTGACTGTTCTAAGGGTGCAAAACTCCCCAGTGTGACAGTATAATTTAAAGCAGAGTGAAGAGTACCAAAAAAATGTTTTCTAGTTAGAATTAACTTCCATTTTATGTGAAGATTTCACAGCTGTTGATGACTATACCAGGGGCAAGTAGCCGTAAATGCTCTTGTGTAGCTTTCAAATTGCTGTGAGTAGCACATAACTCTAGTCAAAGTACTCAGTAAAGAAAAAAGAAATTTTATTACTAATGCCACATTTACAAGAACAGTTGATGTAATTAAAAGTATCCATACCATAGTAAGCAGAACACTGGGCAGCACTCATAATGGCAAAAGCAATGGCATGGTTCTCCAAGCCTTCCAAACAAATTACCTAATGACTTCATTCAGAGGACTGCAGCTGCAAACTCTGTTTGGTGTGGGTACAATGCAAATTTTATCACTTCTTGGTAGCATTTATTCCTTATCCAGACTTCTGTTTCTTTGCTTCCCCTTCCCTCACTTACTATTCTTGCTATTCTCATGAGAATCTTAATTCCTACTGCTAGCAAACAGATTATTCAATTCTACATTCCTCAAAGTGATCAAAAAATCACATGCCATATTTAATACAAATGAACTGGTTCATGTATTTTGATCACTTTAACCACTGACTGAATTAGGTTGAGTTTCCTGCAGTTCCTTTCTTCTGCTGCTAAAGTTATTTTTCATGCCTTTAGCCTACTCATTATATTTAGTTTCTGACTCATTTCTTTAGAGCTCTGAATTCTTTTCTGACTCACTGGGAATCATTTATTCTGTTTTGGTTTCACCAGGACAGGTTTCCAGATTTCATCTCTCAAATGTCATCACTAATGTCATCACAAAGTTTGTTTACAAATGACTTTTTGTCTCATGTGGAGGAACATTGATGTCAGATGCTGCTTCACCAATCAAATGTCTTAAGAAAGACATTCTGTCCCAGAGCGATTAGGAAGGGTTCCTCTTTAAAGGTGATGCGACCGATAGCCTAGCTGAAGTGCCTCTACACCAATGCAAACAGCATAGGAAACAAGTAGGAGGAGTTGGAAACAATGGTGCAATTAGACAAACATGACCCGATTGCTATCACAGAAATGTGGTGGGTCAGATCACATAACTGGAACACTGGAATAGAGGACTACAACCTTTTCAGAAGAAATAGACAGGAGAGAAGGGAGAGGGTGTTGCTCTCTATATTAGGGAATGGATTGATTGTGAAGAGATGCCTCTGAGAAACAGCCATGGACAGGTGAGAGCCTGTCAGTAAAAGTCGTGGACTAGACCAATAAAGGACACCTTGTGGTTGGCGTCTACTAGAGCCTACCTGATCAAGGGGAGTCTTCTGATGAGGCCTTCCTGTTTCAGCTACAAGAAGCATCGCACTCTCATCCTGATGGGGGACTTCAGCCACCTAGATGTCTGCTGGAAAAGCTACACAGCAGGCTGTAAGCAATTCAGGAGACTTCTAGAGTGTGTTGAGGATAACTTCCTAATCCAGGTGTTAGACAAACCAACCAGGGGAGAAGCTTTACTTGACCTGGTGCTCACCAATGCAGATGAACTCATTAAAAAAGGCTAAGACTGGAGGCAGTCTGGGCTGCAGTGACCACCCCCTGGTTGAGTTTGTGATCTAGATGAATACAGGTCTTGCAAAGAGCAAAGTTAGAACCCTGAACTTCCAGCTATTTAAAGACCTAGTAGATGAGATCCCCTGTCCTCAGGGACAAAGGATTTAAACAGAGCTGGAGACTCTTTAAGGATGTTTTCCTTAGAGTGCAAGGACTCTCTATTCCCCTGAGTAAGAAAGCAAGCAGGGAGTGCAGAAAGCCAGGTTGGCTGAGCAAGGATCTGTTGGTCAAAATGAGGCACAGGAAGGAAATGCACAGGCAGTGGAAGCAGGGACATTTGGCTTGGTAAGAATACAGGAATGCTCTTTGGAAATGCAGGGATGAGATCAGGAAATCCAAGGCACGGACAGAACTGAGCTTGGCAAGAGATGCAAAAAGTGACACAAAGGGATTCTATGGGTACATTGGACAGAAAAGAAAGGCCAAGGAGAGTGTACCACTCTGATAAATGGGAAGGGTGAACTGGTAACAACAGACGTGGAGAAAGCTGAGGTACTCAGTGAGTTCTTTGCTTCAGTCTTCACTGTCAGTCAGGCTTTCTACATCTCTTGTCTACCTGAACCCGTAGATGGAGGCTGGGGGAGCAAAGTCCCTCCCACTGTAACCAAAGAGCAGGTTCGAGACCACCTGGTGAAGCTGAACAGGTAAAGGTCTATGGGGCCTGATGACATGCATGCCTGGGTCCTGAAGGAACTGGCTGGTGGAGTTGCAAAGCCTCTCTCTATCTTATTTGAGAAGGCATGGAAGTCAGGTGAAGTCCCCAGTGACTGGAAAAAGGGAAACATTGCTCCCTTTTTAAAAAGAGTAGAAAGGAGGACTTGGGGAAATACAGACTGGTGATCCTCACCTTTTGTGCCTGGAAAGATCATGGAATGGGTCCTCCTGGAAGCAATGTCAAGGCACATGCAGGACAAGGAGGTGATCTTAGAGACTGAATTGCATACAGGTGTGCTCAGGTGCTTCAGCCGGTCACTGTGTAAGGGCTTAATTCAGTTGATCACAGATGATACTGCCATGACTGGCAGCATTTAAGACACTAGGAATGCTGGGACTTAGACATAGGGCTGGCAAATATGATCTGGGACATATAGAATATACATGCCCTTTGGGACTGGTACCTGGAGATCAGTCAGGACAACTTTACAAAACCTAGTGTCTACTTTCTGGTGAGATGAATAGTTTCTAGACCCCATTGAATAAATCTCTAATGGCTATCATTGGAATTTGTTCAGTTCACGTGAACCCATGCATGTAGGCATACTGGGGGATATTAAGAAGCGTTTGGACTATGCTCTTAGTCATATGGTCTGAATTTTTGGTAGACCTGTGTGGAACCAGGAGCTGGATTCGATGATCCTTTTGGGTCCCTTCCAACTCGGGATATTCTATGGTTCTATGATATTTCAATGTCTTAATCTGGAATTAAACTCTGCTACAGGATTTTGATTTTAACTAATATACACAATCCACTAAAGTCCAGCAATTTGCATTCTGGTGAAACATTTTAAAATGTGGTCGGAAGCTGTCTGGGGCAGAGTGACCACGAAATGGTAGAGTTCTCTATTCTTGGCGAGGCCAGGAAGGGGACCAGTAAAACTGCTGTCTTGGACTTCCGGAGGGCTGACTTTGATCTGCTCAGGACGCTGGTTGGCCGAGTCCCTTGGGAGGCGGTTCTGAAGGGCAGAGGAGTCCAGGAAGGCTGGGCGCTCCTCAAGAAGGAAATCGTGATGGCACAGGAGCGGTCCGTCCCCACGTGCCCAAAGATGAGCCGGCGTGGAAGAAGACCGGCCTGGCTCAACAGAGAGTTGCGGCTGGAGCTTAGCAGAAAAAAGAGGGTTTATAATCTTTGGAAAAAAGGGCGGGCCACTGAGGAGGACTACAAGGATGTAGCGAGGCTGTGCAGGGAGAAAATTAGAAAGGCCAAAGCTCATCTGGAGCTCAATCTGGCTACTGCCGTTAAAGACAACAAAAAATCCTTTTACAAATACATCAACGCGAAACGGAGGACTAGGGAGAATCTCCATCCTTTACTGGATGCGAGGGGAAACCTAGTTACTAAGGATGAGGAAAAGGCTGAGGTGCTTAATGCCGCCTTTGCCTCAGTCTTTAGCGGCAATACCGGTTGTTCTCCGGACACCCAGTGCCCTGAGCTGGTGGAAGGGGATGGGGAGCAGGATGTGGCCTTCGCTATCCATGAGGAAATGGTTGGCGACCTGCTACGGAGCTTGGATGTGCGCAAGTCGATGGGGCCGGATGGGATCCACCCAAGGGTACTGAGAGAACTGGCGGAGGAGCTGGCCGAGCCGCTTTCCATCATTTATCGGCAGTCCTGGCTATCGGGGGAGGTCCCGGTTGACTGGCGGCTAGCCAATGTGACGCCCATCTATAAGAAGGGCCGGAGGGCAGACCCGGGGAACTATAGGCCTGTCAGTTTGACCTCAGTGCCGGGGAAGCTCATGGAGCAGATTATCTTGAGGGTCATCACGCGGCACTTGCAGGGCAAGCAGGCGATCAGGCCCAGTCAGCATGGGTTTATGAAAGGCAGGTCCTGCTTGACGAACCTGATCTCCTTCTATGACCAAGTGACGCGCTTGGTGGATGAGGGAAAGGCTGTGGACGTGGTCTACCTTGACCTCAGTAAGGCTTTTGACACAGTTCCCCACAACATTCTCCTCGAGAAACTGGCTGCTCGGGGCTTGGACTGGCGTACGCTTCGCTGGGTTAGAAACTGGCTGGATGGCCGGGCCCAGAGAGTTGTGGTGAATGGAGTCAAATCTGGTTGGAGGCCGGTCACTAGTGGAGTCCCCCAGGGCTCGGTACTGGGGCCGGTCCTCTTTAATATCTTTATGGATGATCTGGATGAGGGCGTCCAGTGCACCCTCAGTAAGTTTGCAGACGACACCAAGCTAAGTGCGTGTGTCGATCTGCTCGAGGGCAGGAAGGCTCTGCAGGAGGATCTGGATAGGCTGGAGCGATGGGCTGAGGTCAACTGCATGAAGTTCAACAAGGCCAAGTGCCGGGTCCTGCACCTGGGCTGCAACAACCCCAAGCAGAGCTACAGGCTGGGAGATGAGTGGCTGGAAAGCTGCCTGGCCGAGAAGGACCTGGGAGTATTGGTGGATAGTCGGCTGAATATGAGCCAGCAGTGTGCTCAGGTGGCCAAGAAGGCCAACGGCATCCTGGCCTGTATAAGAAGCAGTGTGGCCAGCAGGTCGAGGGAAGTGATTGTGCCCCTGTACTCGGCTCTGGTGAGGCCGCACCTCGAGTACTGTGTTCAGTTTTGGGCCCCTCGCTACAGGAAGGACATGGACGTGCTCGAGCGAGTCCAGAGAAGGGCGACCAAGCTTGTGAGGGGTCTGGAGAACAAGTCTTACGAGGAGCGGCTGAGGGAGCTGGGCTTGTTCAGCCTGGAGAAGAGGAGGCTCAGGGGCGACCTCATCGCTCTCTACAGTTACCTGAAAGGAGGCTGTAGAGAGGTGGGGGTTGGTCTATTCTCCCACGTGCCTAGTGACAGGACGAGGGGGAATGGGCTAAAGTTGCGACAGGGGAGTTTTAGGTTGGATGTTAGGAAGTACTTCTTTACCGAAAGGGTTATTAAGCATTGGAACGGGCTGCCCAGGGAGGTGGTGGAGTCACCATCCCTGGAGGTCTTTAAAAGACGTTTAGATGTAGAGCTTAGGGATATGGTTTAGTGGAGTACTTAGTGTTAGGTCGGAGGTTGGACTCGATGATCTTGAGGTCTCTTCCAACCTAGAGAAATCTGTGAATCTGTGAATCTGTGAAAAGTTTCCTTAAAAATGAAATTAATAACTTGGAGAATTATTAATAACTTAAAAGTACGTATATTGTAGTAGGCAATGAAGTACTCTAACTATAATATACAAATAAAAAGTAAGAGCTGAGCAAAAGCAAGAATTTCTGTCATAGATAGTATTCCACTTTCATAATTTCCTCTTATCCTGGAGAAGAATTGAGCATTGGGATGTCAAACAAACAAACAAAAATAGGTTGAGTAAATAAATAAATAAAAATCAATTCAGAAAGTATTTGAAATGCTAGTCTTCTATCTTTGTTTGAATTGAGAACAATGATGACATTACAATTTTTCCCTTACTTAGACACAGAAAGGATATTATGATCAGCTTTTCTCAGGCATATAGAGGTGTAGCATGGAATTATTTGGACACCTGAATATTTCCAAGATGTTTAAAATTAGAACTGATAAAAGCTCAAAAGCTGATAAAAGATGTTAAATTTAGAGCTGCAAGAAATATATCAATGAATCTCTGAGTTAGGATGGGATATCTCTGTGCTGTGATTCAGTTTCTTACAGAAAGTGAGCAATTAGGATATGTATTTAAAGTAGGTTACCTTTTGATAAATATTACATCCATGACATGCAAAATAGTAAGAAGTAGGGCGATTCAAGCAAGCGTGAAATAATCCCTTTTAATACCAAGATAACAAGAAAGAATTTTAAAAGCCAAGATCTTAACATCCTTCAAAGAAGTGCAGTTTACTTTGAAACAAGGTTAACAAATGACAAATAGAAAATAGTTTTATAAATTTTCTTGGCCCCCAAAATAAACAAAAGTACACAATGAATGAAATCAAACTGAATGTGAGAACATTAAAAATTTGAGATATTGAATTTCTGATTAAAATAATTCTTTAAAACTCTTGGTATTACATGGAAATAATTGGAAGAGCTCCTAGGATCATAACAATAGCAGAAAAAATATTATAAACATTCATTTTGTTTTCAGTAGCAAATCTTTTATTTTCTAAGTGGAAAGGACAGCTCACTCTGCCTATTGCAACAGAGGAACATTTCAGCCTTTCCTATTTCATCTGTTTTTAAACCAGCATCACTTGTCTGGGTCAATATTAGCATGGGAGCATAGACGTATCTGTTTGATTTAAATCTTAACCAAAGAAAATACACAGTTTAACCAACTAAGAAGAACTAAAAAGGGAAATAATTAATAGGATATGAAAAACTGGTGTTATCAAACCAATATTATTTTAATTATTAAATTAGAATTTTGTTTTAATAAGGTTAATAATGTTGATAAGATTCATTTTGACCTACTAATGCACAGTATTTTAATTAAGAGACCTGAAAAAGAGTATTTTACAGAAACTAAACATTAAATTAAGAATTGACTGATAGATTTTAAATTGTGTAAAGGGGGAATTAATTAATGTAATGTAGCCAGATCCTGCAGAGAGTCATCCTGGACCTTCTGGCATTTAACATTCTTATTAAAAGCCTGGAAAAAAAATTAAGATGTGTTAAGCAATTCCAAAAACAGCCTGAAGACAGATGAACTGCAAAATATTAACAAAAATAGACAAAAGTTGTGGAACGTCTTGGATGATTCAGATGGTTGGGCATAAACTAGTGAAGTGTTTGCATATAGCCAAATGGGAAGTTATATATCTAGGAAGCGAAGTGGAAGGCTATATTTGTACAATGGAAATCTATATTCAGACAGTAAAAGACTCCTGAAAAGGATTTGAATCTTAAAATAATTCATTAACTGAACATAGGTTGTTGGGTGTAGATATGTTCAAAAGGCTGCATATAAACTAAGGTAGATCAAAGCAGAATAAAGAGTCACCTTATCTCTGTGTTTTGCTTTGATACAGCTGCTACTGTTAGATTGATTTTGTATAAAACAAGAGGAATGATGAGTTCATGATCACTCAGAAAAGAACCATACAAATATTTAAAAGACATCTTTTATAACAAAAAAAAGAGGAAGAGATCAGTCTGTTTACTTCCCCCAAATAAAGAGTAACTTTTGTGATTTGTTCACTGTCCGATTACTTAACACAGAGTAAGAGATTCAAATGGACATGCAAAGTAGGATTATTTTGTTTGACTTCAAATGTCTACCATGTACATACCCTTATCTAAGTTTCTCACAAAGGGATTGTTGTTAAAAAAAGGCTTTTAAAGTAATTTCTGAATTCTGTTTTAGTTTCACAGAAGTCCCTGTCTAGCATCAACTAGGTAAGCATCTGTAGTAGATTCTGTTTAACAGAGGTGTCACCTTAATAAAGGGGTGAACTGTGGTTCTAAATATAAATTTAAATACAGAATTCAAACTTATACAGAGATTTTTATTTCTTTCAATTATAACAAACTGAACAACTGAATAAACATAGAATCATAGAATCATTAGGGTTGGATAAGACCTCCAAGATCATCTGGTCCAGCCATCACCCTATTACCAATGTCACCCACTAAACCATGTCCCTAAGCACAAGGTCCAACCTTTCCTTGAACACCCCCAGGGGTGGTGACGCCACCACTTCCCTGGACAACCCCTTTCCAATGCCTAACTACTCTTAGACTGTTAATCTTCACATGGGTTATAGGAATAGTCAGAAGAACAAGCACTTTACATTCCACTGGAAAATTCTGGGTGCTGTAATGGTGTCATTCTGATACATTTAAGACCAGAATATGGTCTAACAAAAGCATAAGAACATTTTTTCTTGTTTCCATAGTCAACCCTCTGACAGGAGTTATTGTTATGAAAAAGTATTCAAATGAGATGGTCCCAAAACTAAATGAATCTTTGAATTGGAGTTCTTAGAATGACATTTTGTGTACATGGAGATCCAGAGTGATGGATGATACCGTAAAAAGATTGTCTGGAGAAGGCTGCGGGAAGGGACTCAAACAATTTCGGTCAATAAAATTACCATAAAACTTCTTGAAGTTTTATTTTCTCATAATTACTGTACAGATTTATTGCTTTTCTGGCTTTTTTTTGTTATTGTTGTTGTTTGTTTGTTTGTTAATATTCTAATCCCGTGAATGGCAAAGGAAATCAAAAACTTATATTCCTCTTGGGGAGCCAGACACCGATTTTAGGTGCAGGAACTCACAGTCGTTATCTGGTAGCAGTATGTTGGGCTGTCTTTAAAGAGAAAGTTTTCTTGAAGAGGTCATCCACAAAAAATGTCACCTCTGCATTTGGCTTGCCATTTGTATACACAATGACTCCTCCAGGTAAAAGCCTGAAAAATTAAATAGCTATCATGTCATTCCTGTAAATGGTTTCTTCTATCCCACACTCAGAGGTGACATATTCTAGGAGGGATACACAGACTGAGTACGTAATCATAAGGTTAATGCAACCAGACAAACTTAATGGAATCATAGAACATCCTGAGTTGGAATGAACCCACAAGGATCATCGAGTCCAAACCCTGGCTCCGCACAGGACCACCCTAAAATCAGACCCTATGTCTGAGAGCATTGTCCAAACGCTTCTTGAATGCGGTCAGGGTTGGTGCTGTGACCACTGACCTGGGGAGCTTGTTCCCTCAGGTCCTGTCGCTGTCCCCAGAGAGCAGAGCTCAGCGCCTGCCCCTCCACTCCCCTCGCGAGGGAGCTGCAGGCCACCATGAAGCCTCCCCTCAGCTTCCTCTGCTCTCTGCTGAACAAATCCAGTGACCTCAGCTAGCAATGCTATGCTTGATGTACAGCAACTCTCTGTTGTGTGTTTGACTTGTGGAGAAAATCTCAGCAGATTACCACATATGAGTCTGCATCAGGCTTTCCCTGACTTCATTTGCTCTAGTTGAGAAGGCAAATTTTCACCTATGCTATAAGGATGAAAGAAGCTGCCCAGAGAACACTTGCTGCAAGGTTTCAGATTAGGATTGTGGTGGTAGAGGTGTGTCAGCCAGTCATGACTTGTGGTACAAATATGTGGTGCAAAAGTGTCCCAGTTCAAGACAGAAAGGATTTTCTCAAGCTCTCTCAAGAGGGAGAAACTGCATGACTCTACAACTATCAAACAAAAGGCATTCTTCAAAATGCTCATGCTCTACTTAACATTGTTTTTGAGCCTCCCCACCCTCCCCCATCTGCACTGACACTATGTGCCTGTGGCAGATAATGAGGCACTCAAACTGAAATAAATGCCCATACTGTGGCTTGACTCAGACACAGAGAAGCAAGTAAATTAGGATTTATGGCTGACGTGCTGTCCGTACCTGGCCTTATTATACATCAATACTGCAAATGTCTTCACCAGCAGGATAACCATTTTACCCCTAACAATATGTTGACATTTTAATGATGATTTAAGGATGGAACTTAAGTTTTAATTTGGAAATTTCTTGACTTTATGGGTTTAAAGGTGACTTGCAAGTGACTTGAAAGAGAACCTAGTTAGCTGGAGATATATGTAGAGTGTCATCTGTGTTCAGGGTGATTTTGAAAGCCTTGAACTGTGACTGGCCTAATTTTGCTCATTTCCAGTCCATTCCAGTGAACAACTTGAAGTTTTAATTTAATCTTCACAGCACATTAAGGTTTATTCCCCAGATATGAAGCTTCCCAGCTTCCAAAACTGCCAGGATAAGTGTGTTTTTCTGGGGCAATAAAAATCATAAGATGTGAGTCGTTGCAGACGAGGTGCAAAATAAAACTTTCTCAAAAGCTACTGTGCAGGAAAAACTGGAGAATGATGGATAGATCTAGTGTGTGATCACCTTTAGGAAAAAAAGGTAAATACCAATAAGGGGAAACTTCCCTGTTACAGCAACAACAACCACAGCATTCATACACCCTGTCTCTTCAATATTCTAAGAGGTTAGATGGACAATCAACATTTCATACATGATGAAATATCTCAGTATTCTCATTTTTGGTGAAACAGTAGGTTAAAAAGCCACAGAACAAGACATTTTTTATGGCCTTTGACAGTGTATTCCAGATTAATGAATTTTCATCTCTTTAGTTTGTCAGAAAGAAGAACAAGGTGACTTGATTAAGATGTGTAACAGCATGGCTGATGTTACTATGATGTTGGGATGTTAGGAAGATGTCCACAGAAGTGAAGAGACTTTTATCTATAATGTAGGTCAATGTAACAGCAGACCACATTGGAGCAGATTTCCATCTTGATCAAGCCCATGTGCTGGCTGCTAGGCCATGATGTTTTAAGGGAGGGAAAACATCATGTGTTAAATGTCTAAATATACTAGAAACTTGGAACTGGAAGTAAGAGTTTCTATATAATTAGGCTGATCATCTTAGTGAACAAGCTGCCAGGAGAACAGCTGATATGGATGTCTTCAACTCACAAAATTAAGCACAGCTTAGACGATACATGAGGGGACTTGGAGAAATTCACAGACTGTTAAAAAGAGCAACCTATATGAGCTAGTCCAAAGAGACTCTTTGCCCTAAAATATGCAGAATGACATTCAGAACAAAAACCAGTGGGTACCAGTGGTAAGGAATGAATCCGAAAAGTGATGGTTGTGGTGGAGTGATTTGTAAACACTTTCCCTATGTTTTCTTATTTCCAGTGAATAATTTCAAAAAATACAGAACACCATAAACTGAAAAGAGAACAAAACCATCACATGATCCCTACTCATTTTCTGCTTGGAAACAGTAATTATATAGATTGTCTTTGATGAAAGGTGTAACGTGTGAAACGTACATAATTATGGTCCAGCTAGGAGTTCAGAAGTAAGAACATCAGAAAAACATTGATTAAAAGGAAAAAAAAAAAAAAAGAAAGAAAGAAAAAAAAAGAGCTAGCTTACAGCTATACTAAGCATTTCTGCAGCTGCAACAATCAATACATACACCGTAAAACTACAGAACTAAATGTTCATTTCAAAGATAATCAGATTATTACTTTCACACTTCATCTTGCATTGGTTTTAGTTACATTCTTTCTGAAATGTTATGAAAGAAAAATTGATGTATCTTTTTCCTCCCATTTCCTTGTGATTGTCTTAGCACAGCAAAGGAAATCAAACCCTGAGAGAAAAAGTCAGTTCCAGATGGTATAGACCTTTTAAATATTTGCTTATCACCCTCCTGCTTTCAGAAGCTCTCTTACTAGTCTCCGTAGGGTTTATATCACTTCCTTTAATTTCGTGCAAAACTCACAAGAATTTGAATGTACATACACTGCCAGAAATATACAAATAAATAAGAATAATAGTGAAAATTTAAAGCATCAATTATTAAACTGTTCATACTATGTTATTAGAATCTTGACCTTTTTAATGTTTGTTGAAAAATTTCAATGGCAAATGACCAGACTCTGGAGTGGTTGTATTGTATTAAATCAAAGCAAAAAATATCTGGAAATGTGGAACATTGCTTCAGTAAAGGAACTACCTGTGAAATCCAAAGACTGTAATAGGCAGAGATGGTCAACATTTAGGCTGAAAACTAAAACCAAAAATAAACACTTTCAGACTGAAATGGAAACAGGAAGTCAGAACTTACTGTAAAATGAAAATTTTGAAAACATTTCAAAATAAGTTTGTAGAATCATAGAATCATAGAATATCCCGAGTTGGAAGGGACCCATAAGGATCATCAAGTCCAACTCCTGGCACCGCGCAGGTCTGCCCAAAAGTTTAGACCATGTGACTAAGTGCACAGTCCAATCTCTTCTTAAATTCAGACAGGCTTGGTGCAGTGACTACTTCACTGGGGAGCCTGTTCCAGTGTGCAACCACCCTCTTGGTGAAGAACCTCTTCCTGATGTCCAGCCTAAACTTCCCCTGCCTCAGCTTAACACCATTACCGCGGGTCCTATCACTGGTGTTTACGGAGAATAGGTCACCTGCCTCTCCACTCCCCCTCGCGAGGAAGTTGTAAACCGTGATGAGGTCCCCCCTCAGCCTCCTCATCTCCAGGCTGAACAGGCCCAGTGACCTCAGCAGCTCCTCATATGTCTTCCCCTCTAGGCCCTTCACCATCTTCATCGCCCTCCTCTGGACACTCTCCAACAGTTTAATGTCCTTTTTGTACTTTGGTGCCCAGAACTGCACACAGTACTCGAGGTGAGGCCGCACCAGCACAGAGTGGCGTGGGAAGGTCTACTTTGAAAAGATACTTTGTTACAAGTTACAAGTTACTTTGAAAAGATATTTTGAATGAAATTTGAGGGTTAAGCTGTTTTTCTGGCATGGATTTATGCTGTCATTTCTTCATGTTATTTCACAGTGTGTAAGTAGTAGTAGAACATAATAACACATCATTGCATATCAGATTTTGAAATGACATTCACATCATACACAAAGACCAAAACATCTTGAAATATTGTAAGAATAGTAGTTGTGAAGAATATGACACATCTTACCATATTCTGAAGAGAAATTACATGTCATTTTGCTCTACTACTATAGACATGCCACTGGAATTCTGTAAAACAGGTAAAGATAGATGAAAAAAAAAAAAAAAGCCTTATGGATTTTGTCTTAAGATTGCATTTTTTTCTTTTTTTTCTTTTTTTTCTTTTTTTTCTTTTTTTTTTCTTTTTTTTTCTTTTTTTTTTTAATGGAAACAAGCAAATAAACAAACAATTTTCAAAAGGCATTACATTCAACTCAATCTCATAGCAATCCTCCTCTCTGATCTTCTGGATATTGCCCCTATGGCCTGAAATAGAATGTGTAGGTCCATCAAACTGAAGGAATTAATTAATCAAAAGAAAGGAGGAAAGATAGAAGGAAAAAGTCAGCCATTCTGTACAGGACTTAATTTTGCACTCACCAAGAAGTGAATGAAATGGCCATAAAATCGTATTGTCATCCTTAGTCTGTCAAAACTCTTTTCAGTTAACTTGGAAAAAAAATTAAATAACAAAGAAAATAAAAACAAAACAAAACAAAACAAACAAAAACCAAACACGATTACGAGGGTAATATCGGGGGTGACATCCCTGCCCATGGTGTTGGAACTATATGATCTTTAAGGTCCCTTCCAATCCAAGCCATTCTATTGTTATGGCTAAATAGATTACATCTACTTTTACCTGACTAGAGCAAAATAAACTGAATATTGCTAATAAATCAAACAATAGCCTATTCCTGCTACTACTCTTACTAGGAATGAATTCTACTGCAAGATTAAGAAAGGGAGCCCTTTATCATTCTTTGATTCTATGTTTTCATGAAGAATTCTTTAAATTATTCTTCACCAGCTTATTTGCTTTTGTCTGCACAGCTTGAACAATTCAATTATCTGTCCTGTAGTAGGGTGCCCAAAACTCAATGCAATATTCAAGGTGCAGTCTCACTGTTGCCAAGTACAGAGGAACAATCACCTCTCTAGTCCTCCTGGCCACACTATTTCTGATACAAGCCAGGATGCCATTGGTCTTCTTGCCAACCTGGGCACACA